>NC_086332.1:8331338-8991159 GCF_032445375.1 Bacillus rossius redtenbacheri
TATTGTGGGGTACATATTGCGAGTATTGGATAATTTTTTAGTAGGTAGTTAAGTTGAGGTTGAGTTTCTTCTTTGGTTTATTTATTTACGATGTGAATTCCTTCAAATGTCAGGTTATTGATTTATTAGAGATAGTTTTGATTATTTGTAGATTTAAGTTATTAATGTTTTATTCTTTGAATAAAAAAACTTCATTTCTTCTAGTTTTAAAGTTGTTATTGGTAGGGGTAAAACTTATTGGTTCGCGTCACCGACATGCTAGTGATAAAAATACCAAAATCATTTTCTTGCTTACATTTGACGTAGAAATGATTTCATATTACACATTTTAAAACAAGGTTTTAAGTTTTCACTTCTGTCGACAGTCGCCATGACTGAGTTTTAGTTTTTTTTTTTTTAATGTCAATTGCACGCACACGGAGGGTGGTGGATTCTAAATCTTTATTGTACAAAAAAAAGCATTTAATGAATATGCGTGTGTGGCGTTTTAACAATTTTAGTAACATTTAAATTCTTGGACTTAAATTATTTGAATTAGGTACCATTTTTTTAGTTCTGCTGATGTCCAGGCAGTATTAAATTTCCTGCCACTTTTATGATTCGTGCCCACTGTTAACAGTTTCCATTGCTACAGCGACCCTCACTTTAAGGTGCTGGATGTTCGTTCTCTTCTTCAGTGTACACAACGTTTTTAATGTATCCTCACAAAAAAGAGTAAAGTTTTTATGTGGCGTTGTGCGATCAGGAGATTTTCAAGGGGATTAGGCCCCGCCATCTTGGATTTTTACATATTTTTGCTATAGTTAAAATTCTTAACTATTTATCCCAATTGTTGGCATGTCAATGCATAAATCATATCTCTTAATATTTCACGAGGGAGACTACAACATTCATAATAATCATACCGGTTCACAAGTTTTTAATATTCAACATGTAGCCAAAGCTAAGTCATATGCCAGTCAACACTTAAAAAAAATTAGCACTGAAGCTTTACTGCAAGCGGTATTAAAATATTTTAAATTGCAAGATGGAGAGGCCTAATCCCCATTAAACGCGGGAAACGGGTACGTGGCTGCTAGACTATAACCTGTCCACTCCACGTGGCGGGATGTGGAAAACAAAATACGCAATATCTGTTACAAAGTTCGCGCATGTCATATAGTTATGAGAAACTAAAGTATTTTTATATTTGATATTACAACAATTACGATGAGAGTTTATTAAAAAAAATACCAGTAATGACGAATATACTTAAGTAAGCAAGAAAAATTTGTGACGAATTCAAGTCTGCAAGTCTTACGTATAGTTAAAAAAAAAAAAAGGACTATTTTTATTTTAAACTGATTTAATCCATTCGAACGATAAAACTAAACAAAAAAAAACAGTACCCAATGAAGGTTCACGGTAGTAACAATCATAGTGACCTAAAAAGTGAAAGGATCTTACAGTTGTTATTGTTATTCCGCGTCGTCCTTCCCGTCCATGAGAGCCACACTTTTCGTTTCGCCCTGACGAGTTTTCGCCCTGACTGCAAAGAAGTTTTACTTCAATAATATTAGATCAGGACTTTCGAACGTGAGCAGGTGTCCGAAAAAAAACAACTAATTCGAACAATTAAACCGACAGGAAAATATTTTGTTCGCCACTATTGCTTAGGTCCATACTAACAAAATATATTTTGGGTGGGAAACATAGAACCGGTTTTTTTGTCTATGATTTCGTTTATACATGGATATGACGAACACTTATCGCTCTGCATATCTCCCCAATCCAGTCACATTTAAACACTGGGAAAAGTGAAATAGGTAAACATTGTATGAAGTTAAGACATAATTCTACGCTGCTAGGAAAATAGAGTATAATTCACAAATTGGCCAAAATGGGATTAAGTTAACGGTCTCCTAGCAGGAAGAATCTGCTTTCTGTGGTCTCAACTTTTTCCTCTGAAAGTCTATATTTTAACACATTTTGCTATCATGTTTTCTTACGTAATACATTAACAATAGTTCAGTGCTTTGAATTTGAAATAATATATCCAATAAGTGTCTGATTTATGATTCTACGATTTTCCCGGTGAGACTAGTCTTTGGTCGCATTCTGTATTACGACGTAGTTGTATGTTCTGGTGGAATGTGTGACGTCGGAATATGACCTGATTTGCAGTAAGTGAAAAGTTGTTAAAGCCAAAATGGCCAAATTATAAATACGTATTTAAAACTCAAATAATACCTTATACATATTATTAAATTAGCTGAGCTAACCAACATTTCACTTAAGATTGGAATTCCCCCCCCCCCCTTCCTTTTCCATTTCAGTATTTCCAAAACCTTTAAATTATATTTTCATAAAACATAACATTTATAGAT
The DNA here is from genome assembly GCF_032445375.1 of Bacillus rossius redtenbacheri. Classification (NCBI taxonomy): domain Eukaryota; kingdom Metazoa; phylum Arthropoda; class Insecta; order Phasmatodea; family Bacillidae; genus Bacillus; species Bacillus rossius. The sequence goes on from NC_086332.1 coordinate 8,333,705, forward strand.
ATATTAATGCCTCACCAATCACGTCGTAATTATTTACTCGATATTTGTTATTTGAGTGGTATCACCGTAGAGCATTATAATGGTCCAAACTAAATTTTTTGCAATGATTGATGGCCATAATATCAATTACTGTGACTCGACGTTCGGATGTGCCCATTCATGTTAAATTCCCTTTGTTCGATAAGACAAATTGCTAGGTTTTTAAAAAATTAATTCTACTAGATTTTTTACTCCGATTTTCAATAACAGGATCACCACATGTGGATTGATGACCATTGAAGTCCCCGCCAGTAAATAAGTTGTCATCTGGCAGATCAAATAGCGCAGTCCATTCTTTCTGGGTAAAGCTGTTCCGAGGAGGGAAAAAAAAGTATTTTCGCAATCGTTGTACCGCAACTTCTTTGCGTGCTGTAAGATAAAGGTTTTTCAGGAGAGTTGTCAACGATCATTCCAGTTTTCATTAGTACGGCAAGTTCTGAAAAAAAAAAACCGGTGAGTTCCCCGTTGAGCATGAGAATCACAGCGCGTGTGCTGTATCTCGGCGGGTTTCGCGTGGGGAGTTCCGTCGTGACCTGCCGGGATCGTCATGGCCGATAACCGAATTATAAAACAACAAAAAAAAAATTAAAAAAATACACGTGCCAGCCGGCGATAAAGCTTGCCGCCCGTGTTTCTCCGCCGATGTTGCGGACTGGGGAATTAATGAACGCGCATGAATATTCACGAGCAGATTTTAATTATTCTTCTGTTTCCTGCAGGCGGGCGGCGTGTGTCGGCGCTCCTAATCCCCGGTCCCCCCCCCACCCCCCTTCCAGCCCCAGGCCATCCCTGCCCCCTGGCCAGGATATCGGTCACCGTGGAACAGGAGGAGGAGTAGGGGGGGGGCAGTAGTTCGATCGCGCAGTCTGCTCTCTGCTGCCCGCCACGTAATTGAAAACCATATTTCAGGAAGTTGCGGCCCGGGGCGTGGCCAGCTCTGCCCCCGCCTCCCCCCTCATCGTTCACCCACCCCTCCTCTCACGCCTCTTAACCTCGGGGCACAAACAAAACCACTCCGCGCCTCTCAAAGTCGCCCCGGGTTCGAGACCAGGTAGGAGGGCGATTATCGAGTTGCCACGAGTAATTCCTTCTTTTTTTTTTTTGACGTGATAACGTCTTATAAATCGATGAACGCCGGCTGTACGCACGAAAAAGGCATGACTCATTCTCACGTTCCGCCTGGGCCGAGCGTGTGCAAGAACCGGCCAACCACCGTGCGAGAAAATATTCTATAATATCAAACAGGTAAGGCGGGCTTTTTAAAAGCAGCAATTTAAAAAAAAAAATATTTATTTGTCCAATTTCGTCATTTCAAATTAACAATTTATGGACATTGATTTGATTTCAGTTTATTTGTATAACTAATTGTTCGTGATTTTATTTAAACAAATTTTAAAAATTAAATTTTCAAAAACTGTAAAAAATATTTGAAAATAAAAAGTATGCAATTTTTCATCAATGTTTTCTTATGACGTTATCACGTAAAATTATCGTCCGTAAACCGACTTTACAGACAACCCCCTATTTTGCCGAAATGCCGAATCGTACTGTTCATGTTTCGAAACGTAGAAATGAATACCGCTAACTGCTCTAGAGTGATAGATTTAGAAATGTGAAATCACAATGCGAAATTCTTTCTTAATCGAACTTCCGACGAAGAAAGTTAAAAATCGATACGAAAACATCACATATTTTGATGAACGAAACATACCGTATGAATTGCTAAGTTTGTGCCAATTATTTTTCTTCTACAATTTCATCTATGAATTGGTTAAAATGTCTCTTTATTTATTGCAGTAATATTTGCATGATTGTATATTCGCGAAATGATTAACATATTATTTACTGAATACTGTGTTTCCCCACACCACACTCAAAATTTTTTTTGTACTTTTACAAGGAATATCCGTGGAAACTTATTTGCTAACGATAACGCTTGTAGAACTACACAGTTGAGCTTTGTGCCATTTAATTTGGTGTAAAGCACCACCTTGCAGTTCTAAAGGCAATGTGGTTGGTAACTGAGTGTCCATGGATTTATCGTGTAGAAGAATAAAAAGATTTTACTTTGTTTCTCTGTCGCAGTGTTGTCAGATTGTTGTTTGTCGTAGTCATTGTTATTGTATAACTTCTCCTCGTTGCCAGCCAATTGTGTTCGGCCGTGTTGTGATATTGTCCTGACTTAACTCCTTCCATGGAATTCTCTGTGCTGTCTGAACATTCAACATTTGTAATCGGCTAATTTTGCTTGTTCTATTTGTCTTTTGTATTATTTTTTTGTTTGTCCATTCTTCATAATATTTTCTCTTTGTCATCCAATGTAAACCAGTAATGGTGTATGTCTAAATTGATGTTTTAAACCACTTCCGTGCAGACTGCCCGCTTCGTAACGGCATATTAAAAAGAAGTCTTGGTGTTGAGCGAATCAAATTAACGAAATTTTTGTGTACCTTTAAATTTCTTTAGGTACCTGTGCATTTAACGTTGATTCGTTTGGTAATGAAATCCAACCACGGTAAAAGATTTCCTGGATGATGAGTAAAAATCCTGTTCTAATGGTTGAAAATTATTAACTTCCGCGTGTTTTCCCGGGAGATTCCTAACCACAATGCAGCTATCGAAGCATGTTCCCGTTTAATGTAAAACGGCATTTAGCAGAATGTGTGGTCTAGCAGCGGGAGCTTCTGTTTGGCGGCGGAATGCGGCGCAGAGCGGAGCCTCAAAGCGAGGATCCCATTTTTGCAGCGCAGAATGCGAGTGCTTAGGGCGCAATATCGCGTCCTTTGTGCCGCGCCGGGGGCCAGCAGGACGACCTTACGAGCTTCACCAGGCGGTGCGGCTGTCTCCCCTCCCCACCTCCCCCTATCTTCTTCACGGGGGAAACTGTACAGTACAGCAGAACCACGGAGTATCAATTGCATTCAGCCTGTTTACTATTTTCACGCCTACGCAACCTCTCGTCGCGAACCAACTCCCTCATTGCAATCGGGAAGCCTTCTTTTCACAGACGAGAGAGCCAAACGTCCGATCGTGCATCTTCGTGTTTTTTTGGTTCATTGTAAGTCATGATAACTAATGGTCAATTAGGTTAAGTTAGCTACATTATAAATACTTTAAAACATTGTGGACGGTTGATTTCGTTAGGATAGTGTAAATATGCCATATTCACAGCACTATGAAACTGAATAATTTTTATTTTGTCTTTGGACTCGAATGAACACTATGAGAAAATATTATTTTATTTTATGTGCGTTGTTTTTGCAAAGAAGGGCAATATCTTTGCTGGCTGGTAACAAAAAAGAAGTTTTAAAATGAAAATGGAAGTTTCGGATTGTTAATAGTGAGTTCTAAATAAAATGTTTTGCTGTATGAAATAATTGAAGAATTGTATGCCAAGAAATAGTTTCATCAGGTATGTGTGTACAAATAGGAATAAATTGCAACTAGATACTATCCCAGTGGTAGAGTACTAAAGAACTCATGACTCTAACTGAGTGATAAATTAGCCGGCAAAAACTTTTAAATTTGATATTTTAAGAACTTTTGATACGTGTTTTGCGCCCAACTATTAAAGGCAACGCTAGATACGAATATTTAAATATTGCTATAATTAACTTCTGCAGTGATCATTTTTTTTATTTACAAATCTATGACACTCTAGGTTACACTGGCAATATTTATATTTAAAATAAATATCAATCATACTGTGAGGGTTAGTTTCCCCGCAATAGCTACATTAAAGATACTGTGAAATCATGTAAACGGTTTCCTAGCCCTGGATAGCTACATATTAAAATGTTATTTGCTGAGCAACCATAAAATGAGTTTACAGTATTTTTAATGTAGCTATGCATACCTAATATAACCAACCATCCACAATGATTTAAGGTATTTATAATGTAGCTAACTTATGATAATCGACCGCAAAATTTAATGCCACGCCGGTTTATACAACGAGATAGAACGAAAAAAAAAGCGAGTATGAGTTTCGGGGAACTTCGGATGTGGCTAACTCGTCTGTGAAATGAAGTCTTTCCATTGCAATCACCCTTACTTGCTAACTCGTTCGATACTTTTGGTACTGCAAGTAATGATATTCGCTTGCCATTGCAGTGGTCGTTGGAGTGTCTCAGTAGTCAGTTGACGCACTAAATTGTCGAGAAAAAAATTGGTAGTGTTTTATTAAAATGTTAAACTATAACTTCATACAATATTCAAAATATAAAATAACGTGATTCACGAAGCCCTGTGTATAATGTACACTTGAAATAGTAGCGTCACGCGTCACCAGTTTCTACGCCGTATCATGTACACATAAATAAAAAGTTCTGTACTATAGTTATTTTTGCATCATTGAAATATTTTTTACGAGATCATACTGAGCATTTCTTCCGAAAATTGGCGCATAATTTTATATTTTAATTCATGTTTTGTTTAAGCATAATTTTGTTAAATCATAGAAAATATAATCGAATATTAAATAATTTGATTTTTTATAATTTATTATTCTTATTATCGTGTGCAGTTAATATTGAAAAGCTATACAGGGAACGGTTTACAAAAAAAATATTAACTATTGGATGTACTGGGACAACACAAAGCATAAATGCCCTGTTAAGAATCCGAACCCAGTATAACTGCAAAAACTATTTTGTAGTAATAGTTGATTTAATGTAAAGTTAAAAATGTACAAATATTTGTAATTTTTCACGAATATTTTCGTTCCATTAAAAAAAATGGTTGTCAGTAAAGTCGGTTTCCGGACGATAGTTTAACGTGACGTCATAACAAAACATTGATGAAATGATTGCATACTTTTATGAATAAAATTGAATCTTTTTTATTGAATTATCATTATTTTCTTTGGATAAAAAGAAGAAATGAAATAAAATCTACAATTTAATTGATAAATTTACTTTTATTTGCACTCATTAATTTAAATATGTTTATTACTTTAACGAAGCAATTATTTTAACTTTAACTTTTATACATGTTTTCTATTTAACTTCTTCCAATCTGTGTTATTCTGTTAAGGATAGGACGATGATAGGAAAAGTAGGAAACGAATGGGAGTGTTTCAAGTTTAATGTGCCTCGAAAAAGTCAAATCGATAGTTGTTCCAATCGAGGGGAAGAGACATAGATGCGGCGCAAGCGTACAATGAACGTAACGGGACACAGCGTAACGGGACAATGTGCGTTACGGGACACTTTTTCGTGCGTGCAGCCGGCGTTCATCGATTTATTAGACGTTGTCACGTCAAAACAATAATATACAGTGTTGGAATGGACGCCAATGCTAGAATAAATTGACGTTCAAGGTTGCGATGCGATTCTGAAATTCGCTAAACTCGCCTGGACGTTACTCAATCCTTCGACAACCCGCATTCCGCATAGTATCGTTATACTCATATTACGAATGCTTGGGTAAGCGACATCAAGAGTACTGTCTTGTTTTGTCGTAGCCAACGAGCGCTGCCTACTCAGCTAGGCGATCAAGACTACTGTTGAATGCTGGTATATCGTGCCGATTTACTTACTAGTGTTCTATAATAACAGTAAGTATGTAGAATAGTGTTTTATTTTATTTTTTGTTAGAAAAATAAATAAATTTGTTTATTTATTTAAATAATGCATGAAAACGTACTCTCAGACAATCGTCGTTTGTAAACGATTCTTTCTGGTTTTTGCGGTAAAACTACTTCCGAATTTTCCCCACATTTGGTATTCGTGCATTAGGACTCACAAGATAGCCTATTTAGAGTTCATTCGCCTGAAAATGAATTATAAATACTTCTGTAGAATGTTTCGGTTGGTACGTGAAGTTTTGTATTCTGTGTTATTGTATTGATTGAATCTTCGTTTCTCTTTCTGAGGTCAGCGTGTACAATGCGGACCTGAATTGGGTGTCTTATGCCCTTCAGTGAATTTTCACACCTTTTTACCAGGCGACTGATGTGCATTTCGTTTGCATGCGTTTCCTCACATGTCATACCTTGTCTGAAGATATCAGAAATAATGATTCATATTATGCTGTCACGATCTAAATAAAACAAATTGTTTATGTTGCACACGACTAAGCGATTTTGTGAGGTTTTTTTTTTTGAGTCAGGTTTAAGCGAAACAATACTGACTTATTGCGCTAAAGTAAAGTAAGGTTATTTTAATTGCAAATGTTTTTTTTTATTCTGGGAAATATAAAGTACAACACCAATTCATGTGATTAACCCGATACAATCAAACACTTTCAAATCTGGAAAGGGGTGGGGGAGGGGACCTTATCTGTGATTGATTTTGTTTTTAATCTATGATTGTTTCTTCCGGAAATATTTCCATTCCACCGTTGAATGTGTGTTCGCGTGTGTGTGTGTGTGTGTGCAGGCTATAGGGAGGGCTTACTGTGTGATACGAATCATTTCTTCGGGATGGTTGTCAAGCCTGCAGATAACAAAGATTCGTGATCGTGCACGCCCATATCAGCCTTGCAGTTTGTGCAAGTCCATGGAATATGCGGTTTGTGTATTCTTCATAAAAAAATTCCTGCAGGTTTTTTTTTTTTTTTTTTTTTTTTTAAGTTACGAGAGGTTACGATCCACCGTCGAAATATGATGCTTAAGTGACCAGTATGGGTTTATATTAAATTAAACTTAGTACCCAGTACCCATAAATTTACAAAGGTATCGTTAAATTTTCGAATTTTTCCTTTATAATTTGTAACAGGTATGTTCTTCGTAAATCTAAGCGGGGCCGGTAGGGTTTGTGGGTGGTGGGGGGGGGGGGGGGGGAGTGCCAGCAGAATAGTTTCTATCTAAATGAACGTCTGGCCACGGGTTCCGAGGGCGTGAACTTTTGACACGGGTTCACTGTCCTCTGCGCACGACGACGACGGCGGGGTTCAATTTGCGTCCTCCGCTCAAGAGTGCGCTGCCCGGAGGAGCGAGTGTCGTTAAACATTCAGCGGCCGAGGCACGGCGCCGGCTGGTGGCGGCTGGATGTCGCTCACACTTCTCTTGTTTCGCAACTTCCTGTAGTTCCTCGTTCCAGTGGTGGTTCTGTATCAGGAGCCATCGCCACTCTTCCCAGAACTTAACTTAACTGGAGATATTAAAAAAAAAAAAAAAAAGAAGAGCGTGTGTAACTTAGTATACACGTGATAGAAGTGAAACTTCTTTGACAATTCAAACATCGTCCGTACACTTGATGTAATGTATAAATAAGTACTGGTCACTACAGCATTATATTTCAACGGTGGATCGTAAACTCTCGTAGCTCTCTAAAAAAAATTTAAAAATTTCCACAGGGAATTTTTTATGAAGAATACACAAACCACATATTCATGGACTTCTGATTCGTATTACACAGTAAGCCCTCCCTATAGCCTCCCCACAAACACACACACACACACACGAACACACATTCAACGGTGATATGGATAAAACAGCAGCGAGAGAGAGAGAGAGAGAGTGAGAGAGAGAAGAAAATTTTCCAAATAAATATTACTCACCGTTATAATACTCACCATGAAGAAAAAACTATGCGTGTTACTGTTTCTTCAAATAATTCTGCCATTTGGGACACGTCAAATCTCTGAACGAAATGTGAAATTCATAACAGGTAGCGCTATCTGTGTGGGAAATGCAGGGACTGTCTCGACAGCGCTCTCTACGCTGCTGGTTGAACAAGGATGAACGCGAGCGCTCTGGTAGCAAATATAAAATTCAAGGCATTCACAGCTGACTCTACAGGATACCTATTGCTATTTAATGAAACAAGCGCATGCGCACACTCTGTCTTATTTTTTCGTTCATCTATCTCTCTCTGTTCTATTTTTTTTTTTGGGTGGGGGACGTATCGCACAAAAGGTGAACGAAAACGATCCCAGCAACGTATGTAGCATAGTGTTCTCTTTTATATATTTTTGCCAAGCACCTATTCTCTGTCCTTTTTGCGTTAGAAACTTTTCACGACAGTTTTTCACGAAAACGTTGCATTGAATATCTGCCTTAAAATTTTAATCCCATCGCGCCCAAAGAAGTTAATTATAAAAAAAGACTTTTCAGGACGTCAGATATGCTTTGAAGTAGCCCAAGAGTCTGAACCGCTTCAAAACCTTTGACTCTTCAATTTTTACTGGTAGTTTTTTACTGGAAGTTTGGAAAACTATTGTGTTTATTTCGTCTTTTCGTTTTGTCGTGTTTTTTTGTCTCGTTTCAACTGTTGTGCTGAATTTTTTTTTGGGTTCAATATTTTTGTGCTGTCATCATTTATGGTTTTTTTTTCGTTCTCTTAGTCCATTTTTCTTTGTTTTTCTTTGTTTGTTGACCATATTCCTGTTATGGAATATTATGCGGTGTTTATATCCTGTTGACAACAGCAATTTTTGCTTAATTTGTGTTTTTGTCTTTTGGGTATTTTTTTTTTTTTAGTTTTCTTCTACAGACATACATGTGCTTAGCAATGGCGTATGTCCAAAAGCTTACATCAAGTAATTGGATGCTTGGGGCCAGAATAGAACACACTTCACCTGAATGTGTGTCAGTGTTTCTTTATCTCTAGCGCATACCTCTCTCGGTTACTAAGGCTCGGTATGATGACACGTCCATCTAGTAATTGCATTTCATTGGATCACGTACCTAATATTAACTTAGGGAGTCTTCTGTACATTTATTTCTGTCGCTTTCTTTCATTTGTTTTTGGGTCACACATATTTCCTCGCTAGATATTTAATTAACTTTATTGTCTAGCTGTGGAATGTCGCGAAAAATGATCGTGTTTTATTAGTGATGGGTCGAATCCCAATTTTCTCCATTCGAATCTTTAATTAGAATCCCAGAGAGTAATTCGAATACCTATACCCCTTCAATACGAATCTAGTATCAATGGTCAAAAATAAAATAATGTACAATAAATGAAAAAAATATTAACAATGGTATTTAAACATTCGGCCTTTAAAATGTTTGTTTCACAAACTAAGAATCAATAAATATTGTAATTTGACTTATAAAATTTTATTTCTTATAATATTTTTTTTAACATTTTTTTCCTCGAATATGGAATTCTTTAAATATTAAGGGTTTAATGATATTTGAGGTATTTATCGGCCCATCCCTATAATTATAATAACTGTTATTTATAAACACTTGCGTGACTTGTTACTGCTATTCGCTAATATTTAGTAAATATCTGTTCAGAATATTTGATACAAAGCATAAAATGCAAAGAACGCTATCGTGATCAGTTTACATGTCATACCCTCAAATAAAAAAAAATAATGACAAGAAAATTGAATAAACAAAACAACATGGCGTATGAGACAGCCTTAAGATTATCGCGAATTCAGATCAGCGGGGCTCCGAAATACCCCATATTTGTAGGGCAATGTATTATTCCCGAAAGATTTAAAGACCAGCTGTGTGATAAAAAAAACTGTAGCATCGTCCGTGTTTCGTGATTTGGCCGAGTTTCTTTCAGTTGCATGTCTACTGTTGGCACACCAATCACAGCCATTCAGTGCGGAAGCCAACAACACTTCCTTATGGGCCCGGCCAAGTACGGCAAGGCTTCTCTTGCAGAAGGCCGCCAAAAAACCAGGAAACAATCGCTAGTGCGCGAAATAAATTTTTTGCAATATAATGAGCGGTAGGATTTTCTCGATAAAAAATTACCTACCCACTACATATTACAATTTTTCAAACCATCCTGCTGTTGGAAGTCGCAAGAACAAAGGGGTGTGAAGGTCCCCACACACGATCAGTCCGAACTGAACAATCTGAACTGCCGTGTGCGAGCAAGGACGGTGGACTGATCAGTCTGAACTAATGGACTGAAGAACTGATAGCTAGAGACCGGAAAAATTCGCGGATTCATTCGGCGATAGGCTAAAATTCAAATACATATAACTTTTATTTTATTTGGCTATTGGCTTACTGTTCAGCTGGACGAATCTCAACCAATTATAAACCTTGAACCAAAGAAGGATCGAATCACAGACGAACCAGCTGAGACGACTCACAAGTCAGCAGCCAATGAACTTGCGTTATTTTCCCGAGTGTACAGGGGAATGTGCAGTCCATCCTGAAGGCCATCTAAACCGCGAATTTTTCTGGTCCCTACTGATAGCTGTCCATAAAATCGGACTGTGGGAACAGATTGTCACCAGTCCATACCATCATTCCAAAAAAAAATCAATATATCACATCTATTTGGCGGACATATTGATGTATATACTCTTTGGTTGCTTTGCTATTTTTTTTTCTTTTTTTTCCTAACTAAAAGTGGAACTGCAATTGCAACATCCAAAACTCCTTTCGTATTATATGATGAAACGATACACCGAACAGTATCGTGTGCGGGGAAGTGTTCAGTTCAGTCCAAACTGTCGGTTTGGGCTGAGCAGTTTGTGCTGGCAGCCGGACTGATCGTGAGGAAGCGAGCAGGTCCCGCTGATGCACGGCTGCAGCCGTCATGCTGGCTGCGATGCGGGAAGGAGGGCTGATCCAGGCGACATGTTAACAGGGGCATGGCAACAGCGACGGGCCCGCATGCTGCGGTGCGCGGCCTCCCCCATGCGGGCCCCATGCTGACCGCTCGTCAAAGACGTCCGTCGAGATGGAGCGCTGCTCGTTTGTCCGGCCGTCCAGATGCAGCTGCGCGCGCCGTCAAACGCCTGCGCAGAGCTTCAGCTTCGTTCAGACACTCGCCTACGTTCGCGCGTTCACCTTTGATTGGACTTTTTAGGAAGCCCTGGTTCAAATCTAGTTTCAGTTTCCCCACCTACAGGTGGACAGTTGGACATACATATGTCTAGGGACCTCTAGGATAAACTCTATAGTTCTACGTACACTCGGTCAAATGTCACCATCTTATTGGCTGCTGTATTGCGAAGGTGTCCCAATGTAGCAGCCTGTGATTCGACGCAGCTTCAGTTGAGTGTTTCTCACTGGCCCGGAGTCATCCAGGTGAGTTGCGAGCCAATAGCAGAGGCAGCACTGAGGTATAACTGTATGAATTTTAGGCTGTCGTGAAATAAATCCGCGAATTTTTCCGGTCACTATACATATGTCACTAACATAGTGACTTGATTGCGTTCGTCGAAATGTCACATAATCATACTACTTTTACAACAAATCCTACTCCATTGTTCATAGACTAATAGAAGTATACTCCAGTAGCCAGCCATTCTTAAAATATGTCGTTAAGTACTAGAAATAAATATCCTGATTTTTTTCTAACTTTAAAACTGTCTATTTAGAATGATTTGCAGCTAAGGGCAGTGACATTTTTCAAAGGTTCATTTTTAAAGTGGTCATCGAAGCCTTCGAGGATTGTTTTTATGAAAAGCATACAAAAGAGGTGTGTACCTGGCTTCAATAAAATTATAAGTGAAGCTTCATTAGAATTGCTCTACCTAATGTTCAATATTTAGAGACCGGTAAAATTCGCGGATTCATTTCACGACAGCCTAAAATTCATACTGTTATACCTCAGTGGTGCTTCTGCTATTGGCTCGCAACTCACCTGGATGACTCTGGGCCAGTGAGAAACACTCAACCGAAGCTGTGTCGAATCACAGGCTGCTACATTGGGACACCTTCCCAAGACAGCAGCCAATAAGAGGGTGATATTTGACCGAGTGTACGTATAACTATAAAGTACTTCCTAGAGATCATTGAACCCGCGAATTTTTCCGGTCCCTATCAATATTACATTTATTCTGCGAATGGCTCTTTCCCCGCACACCCGACCAAGTGTCGATTTTAGGTGATTCTACGCCTAGAGACTTCACGCCGTTTAGCTACCCTTCGTAGTATACTTTTCAAACAAATTCCTCACTGTGCAAATCTAGTGATTGTTTTTCCCCCCCTTCAGAATTTTAAAGTTTGAAATCAAATATAACTTTAAAAATATATTTTTTAAATTTTCTTATTTACAAAAAACTGACGCGCCGTCAGTAATGTTGCAAAATATTTTTGGCATATTTTGTATGTTTTAATTTCGTTAGTTTTAAACCTAAATCATTATGATAAAAATAAAGTTTCTTATGTTGAACTGTACCTCAAATATATGGTTTAGTTTTGCGTTCATATCTGTTTCGAAAATGTTTTTTTTCTTTTTATGCTTTTATCTAAAATGAAGTAAAATCAATAAAGGGAAATATACACTAAATAATATCACTTGCCCTGCTGATGGTTGGCGAACATGTTTTTTTTTAAACAAAATATACGTATACGACAGCCATATTATGATATAGAACATTTGTTCTTTAGCTGTGACCCGCGTGAGATTGACGTGCCAATTACTAACGGTATCTTGATTTAGACAAAAGTTGGAAGTTTGGTATTCGATAGTTACTGCATACAGATAGTAAAAATAATGCGGTTTGAAAAATGATGGGACTTCATGTATAAGTATTTATTTTGGGATTTCGCAGAATGTGTAAGCATTTTTAAAAAAAATGGGAATAAGTGAATGATTCTTTAACACATGGATAATCGAACCCTCGTGCAAAACAATATTTACGTAAAGTTATATACTACAAAAATATTTTTTATAGCACAGGAAAAAAAACATTTATGCCCGCATACTTGAGAAAACATTGGACTATTAACAAATTCACATTAAATTCCTCTACAACCCGAGAGCTTGGCAAACTAGAACATTTATAGTACCTACTATTTAACGTGTTATAACCAGAGACAGGAAAAAATCGCGGGTTCATTTCGCGATAGGCTAGAATCCAAGTACGTGCAACTTATTGCCGCTTCAGTGATTGGAACACAGTTTGCCTGAAGGACTGTGAGCCAATGAATGACCCTCAACGTAAGAAGTATAGAATCATTAGCATCCCTGTTAGCAGGTGTCACGAGTCAGCAGCCAATGAGCTGGTGTAATATTCCCGCGTACATAGAGGGTCGTGGAGTCCATCCTAACGGTCATTCAAACCGCGAATTTTTCCAGTCCCTAGTTATAACAAAGATTATTTAACATTGATTACTTACAAATTTATATAAAATTATTTACAAAAAGTTACAAATTGTCTTGTGACTGAACGTGGGCCCAAAACCCGCCGTGGTAAGTCTTTACGAGGTTGTCGACGGAATACACCGCCTGCCTGGTTCATGCGGTTGCAATCCCAGTCGCGCTCGCCTCGGAACACTGCAGAAAAGTTCCAACGAGTTGCTCCTCCGTGTTTTCCACGTGCTCTTCCGGGCGCTACACACAGCTTGAAGCCTCGACCGTTGCAGGGAGCGACTTCTGCAGCAAGTCGTCCGCGACATGAGCTCGTCTCCCGGCCGCTAACTCGCCGACGGCGGCCTCGGCTGACTGCGGCGCTTCCAGCGAGTGGCGGGTGTAACCTCTCGTGTCTAACGCGAGGGGCACAAGGGTTTAAACGGAAAACAGAGGTGTGCATATACCCTTAATGACATACAAAGATTAAATACAGAATACTACAACGAAGTACATTTGATTTCAGAGCCTTGGCTCGTAAAAGAAGTCGAAAGTAACTGCGAACAAACAAACAAAACAAATGATTAGCAGAGCTGTTATTGTAGTGAGAGCGCCTTAAGAAAACACTGGGCTTGCGGCTCGTCAACTGCCACGCGACCCCGGCGTTTCACTCCAACTGGTCTCGCTGCCTCAACGGTGTCGTTAGCTCCGCAAACAGTTTTACGATGAAGTGTCTTACCAAGTCGAGTGCAGTTTGGTTGGGCAGCTGGCGGCAGGCAGGCGAGGTTCTGACGGTGTAGCTTCTGGGCGGCAGCAACTCCCCACTTCGGTCGTCGACTCGGAGCTGTCTCTCTGTCCCAGCCGATCCATCATATTGCCATCCGGGGCAGTTAGTGTGTGCGAGACCAGAAACCGAAGTTTCTATAACTCGCTTAGTTCATTGTAAATCAGGTGCACCCCACACTTTTGTAAAATCACCTGGATCAACGGGTGGGGCGCGTGTCTTGTTGGATAAGTTTGGCACACGGGCCTGTGTGTGCGCTGGTAGGTTGTGTAGTGCTAGAAAAGTTACGTGTACCTAATTCGGCGGGGGAGAGAAGCTCCCCACCAGCTAGATCGGCTAGCTGGCGTGATGTAGTGTCATGTTGGTGTGCATTAGAGGCTTGATAGTGTGCTGTATTTGCAAGTGAACTAATTAAACTCGGGTGTTGCGTGTAGTGTAAAGCTGTGCGAGCCGCTCCTCCGAACCCCTAGGAGCACAGAACATGCATGGGTCGTTAGCCCATATGTGCATGTAATAGGTAGTCCTGGCCGACACTCGCACAGGCATATCATCGTGTGGTCATGTTGGTGAACGAAAAAAGAAAATACACAGGTTAGTACTCCACTGGCCGCCTTAGGGACCGAACTATTGCGTTCCAATATAGTTCGGTCAAAGTCAGGCTGAGCCAGTATTGCTGTAGCTAGCCCGCAGGCTGTTGTTTTCTACACCTGAAAAATAGAGAGTGAAATTAATAAATGAAGGTCGTCATCTCTGTCCCAGGGCAAATTGGGGACCTTTTATACCCTGGAACTTGAGGTAGAAAACATCGGAGATTGTTCTGGGCCGACAGGACCGGAAACGCCGCGTAGGCGACGTCCGGTTCAAAGCCCGCCACACGAACTCCGCCGAGCATTTCCGAGCGGCTCCGATGCTTGGTGCGCGGCGCGCGACAAATCCTGTTGGGCGGGTAGCATCGGGCGCGCGGTTAGGCGCCACGGAGACGTCATCATGTGCGTAGTGCGAGGGCATACGTAACAGCGGAACCAGTTCGCCACTCGCAAATATTGCAACTTGGCGACCAGCGACACAAGTCGCTTCACTCGTTCCTCGGAACAGCACCTCCCTTCGGTTTCGCAAGACCCGCTTATCTCAAGACTCGCTACGACCACAAGTCTTGAAACTACAAAGTCTCTCTCCTCTAGCTGTCTGTGACTCCACACAAAGATATGAACGTAACTGAATACGAACAACGTGTTTATTGTCTGTCAGCGATTCCACTGGGAACACAGTTATGTCCGCTAGTTAATGTCTCTTAGGGTTTGCTTGCCTGCACTTTCTGAACCTCACCACCGCACCGCCACCTGCCCGCGTGACCTCAACTACGTAGTGGCTTACTTGAGCGATTATAAATTACCACGAATAACGTGCATGAAGAGTTACGGAGAGTGATTTTTTTATTTTTTCCTTTTTACAAAAGTTGGTGATGGAAATGAGTACTTTTGTCTTACAAGAAACAACATTCATATCTTCGAATCAAATCAGCCGATAGGTAGGGGAGAAAAAAAAACTCAGCAAGAAAACCACACACATACATTGTAAGCTTGTTAACAATTTTTTTTCTCTAGAGCTCACGGATGGAACCCTAGACCAGACCATCCTGATGTCAGTTTTTTTTCTCTCCATAGTTTCCCCGAAGTCCCTCCAGGAAAATTGTCGTGTGGTTCCTTATAATGTGTCCAGGCCTATTCCTTTCCCGTTGTCCCTGGCCTTTTTTAGTTGCGGGTTCCTGGTTTTCGACAGCGTATATATAAAAAAAACTTTTTTATTAAATCTTTCATCCAATTAACGATAGAGGAGATTATGTCCCCACTCCAGGAGGGTGTGTCCCCCCCCCCCCCCACTTCTTGGTGATGGTTGATGGTCTAGCTGGCCCGAGTCAGGTGGGTGGGCGGCGGGCAGGTTTATTGCCTTGTTTACTGGTTCGCTGGCCCGCGACCGGTCGATAGGCGCTCCTACACGCGGCGTTCCTCTGCCTGAAGCCTTGATTACACTGGGCGAGTGCGTCAGAGACTCGCCGGCGTGCGTTCATTGGCTCAGCGAGTGTCCGTGGTAGGACTCGCTTATTGTTTTCCAAGAGGTTATATTTTTATTGACGTGATAACGTCTTATAAATAGATGACGCCGGCTGCACGCACGAAAAATTGTCACGTTCCGCCTGAGCCGAGCGTGCAAGAACCGGCCAACCACCGTGCGAGAAAATCTTCTATAATATCAAACAGGTAAAGGTGGTTTTTTTAACAAATTGTTCGTGATTATATCTAAACAAATTATTTAAATTAAATCTGCAAAAACTTTAAATAATATTTTAAAATTAAAAAGTATGCAATTTTTCATCAATTTTTTCTTATTACATTATCACGTAAAATTATCGTCCGTAAACCGACTTTACAGACAACCCCCTTTTTTAGTCTTGGATCACAATTTTTTTCTTACTATCCTTACTCTGTAGTATGCATTACTTATATTTTAAGTGGTAAGCAGGTAGCTTAGTGGATGCAAAGCGAGCGGCGAGTTAACGAGTCACCCGTAAGTAAGTACTTTGAGTAAGTAAGTATGAATTCGCCGGGAAGTATATAGTAAACTCGCTTTCAAATGTGCTCTCCATGAACATGGGTGGCGAGACTGTTTTAGCGAGAACAACGTATTTTACGAGTCGCTTTCCTTTCTTTGAGAATGATTCTGCTGCAGAGAAAAATAAATATTTATTCATTTATTTCAATGTTTCAGGTTAACGCGGAAAGTAAACGTAGCATTTTAATGATACGCAGTCATATTTTTCTATGTTTGATAAAATTTTTAGGATATACTAGGCTACGATTTATTTTAAAAAAGTAAAGTAACAGACCAGGTGCTAAGTGGTTATTATTTTCATTGCATTATAATAAAAATGGTACGCGAATTACTACCATAACCAAGTGAACGTCTCTGACGATAGTGACACCCATTTCATTGGTTCTCTTCCCTTTACATTTTTTCTCGATAAGTCCTTAACGACGACTTTCGTAAGGGTTGCTGTAACTTATGGTTTCTTCTGGAAAGTAAGGATGTTTTTTTAATCTTTTAAGCTTATTATTTTAATATTTTCATGGAACATTTTTTTTTTAGCGTTGAAGTTTATATAAGTGCCATAACCTCTTTAAAATATATAGCTGTGTGTGGTTTACCTATTTTGTTTTGGCACAATCAGCTTTAAGATTAACATTTTTAACGGAACTTACAAATAATAACAATCATGACTTAGAGAGTTGAAAATTTTCACGTTTAATTTTAACACTACACTAGTTTTTTTCATTGTATATTTGAATTTTACTTTCAGGGGAAAATGATTAAATTTATTTTGTCATGTACGAATAATTTTTTTTTTTTCGAAAGAGCAGCCTGCGTATTCCCAGTTGCGATACTGACGTGTCTGTTGGTCACGTAATACGTAGAGACCGGAAAAATTCGCGGATTCGTTGGGCGATAGGATAGAAGTCAAATACATATACCTTTTATATTATATTGCTATTGGCTTACTGTTCATCTGGACGAATCTCAAACAATTATAAACCTCCAACCAAAGATGGATCGAATCACAGACAAACCAGCTGAGACGACTTACAAGTCAGCAGCCAATGAACTGGCGTTATTTGGCCGAGTGTACAGGGAAATGTGCAGTCTATCCTGAAGGCCATTGAAACCGCGAATTTTTCCGGTCTCTAGTAATACGTAATATTATGTTGCTGCAGTCCCAGGCCGCCCTACTGGATCGCCTTTATGTGCTGAACGACGCATGAAAAGCAGCGTGTTAATGCGTCGTTGAAATGATAATGATTTACCCGTCCGGGCGCTTTCATCGTGGTTCGCCGACGTCGATGAGTGGACTATAATGACGTCCCCGGTCGACAGCCTGAAAAATAAAAAATTGTAGGTTTGTGGTTTTCATGGTGTGTTTATAAAGTGCCAGATTGACTTTTATGGCACATCGCATTAACCTCCTTCCCGGTTGTCGCCGTTGTAAAACTGACAACGCCGCGGCTTGCCCCCTACCCCCCCCCCCTTGGTACCAATTGTACCGGCAGCAGTAAACATTAACGACTGGCGGGTCGGAGAACCGCCCTACTTCCCCCCCCCCCCCTATCTTTACTCATTCCCGGTGGGACGTCATTTGTGGACATTTACAGCGACGCCGCGGCCGAAAGCACCCGCCATTCCGCGGCTGTATCCTCCTTGCGTTCGCGCTCGTTGTTTTTAAAAAAATGACCCGTCCGTTATTGCTGCCGTTTCGAGCAAACGCGACTCCCCTGGACCCAAGCGCGGCTCCAGAGGATGGGCGCAGGGGGCGATAGCCCCTTCCGAGCCCAAATTTTACTTCTTATTTCTTTGTAGGGAATATTAATGTTAACTTAAATACTTTCGTCAATGTGCTAAACTCTTCTTTGAATCAAAATGTGTACGAAAATACTAAATGTCAGTATTTGAGACCATATATTTTGTGAATATCCCAAGGGCAATGTCATGATCCTGTGTGTGAGCGCCCTGCCTGAGAGGTCTTCCTGGAGCCGCCATTGCTGGAACAACCGGATCAAGGCAAACAGCTTCGTGTGGATGTATTTTAGTTAGTGCATTCGCATGACGGGTGTGAAACCTGACGGAATACGCTGATTCTATTGGTGAACAGAACTATTTACTCTGTTCTATCCCCTTGCGTCTTTTCTTCCTGTGCGGATTTGCTGGCGGAAACTGCGCATATCATTGTGTCCAAGATCTGTGATGCGCGATGCGTCCAAGAAGTGCCTTAAACATTTCATTTAACAGGTAGAGACCGGAAAAATTCGCGTGTTCAATGACCTATAGGATAAACTCCATAGTTCTACGTACACTCGGTCAAATGCCACCCACTCATTGGCTGCTGTCTTGTGAGACGTCCCAACGTAGCAGCCTGTGATTCAATAAAGCTATGGTTGGGTGTTTCTCATTGGCCCAGAGTCATCCATGTGGGCTGTGAGCCAATAGCAGAGGCAGCACTGAAGCACTGAGGTATAACTATTTGTATTTTGGCCTATCGCGAAATGAATTCGCGAATTCTCTATTAACAGGCAATACGAACGAATTACAGGCATTCACATACTCACCTTTTCATATATACGTTACCGTTATTGCAAGCAGTTCTATTAATTTGTGCATTGACTGATTTCATTTTGTAAATTAACGAATATTCTAAAATGTAGATTACTAATTAAAGGAGATTGCTAGAATATTAATCAGCTCTTGTACTAGTTTATATCCATACTAAACTAATGTTGACTAGGTCTATTTCGTATAATTCGTTCATGAATCCTCGGTTGTAGGTTCCCTGTGACAGCATCAAAGATGTGGGTTCAGATTTTTTTTTTAGCGATTGGCTATTGTTATTTACCATTCGGCAGGTTGGTTACGCCCGGACAAGTTATTTTCAACTATTATGCTTGCATTTATGATGTTTAACTACTATGGTAAAATGTTAGTTACTTTCGTTAGTTCATTAAATATAGTAACGAACCAACGCATCATTTGCCTGCAGTGGTTAAGGAAAACCACGGACAACCTAACTTACGAAGACTCGAACGAAGATCTAACCCTGGTTTTTGAGGTTACTATATATATATATATAGTACAGAATCTCTATATAGTAGAGACCGGAAAATTTCGCGGATTAATTTCACGATATGCTAGAATCCAAACAACTGTACATTTATATTGCTTCTGTGATTGGTTTACAGTTAATCTGAAGGACGTTTAGCCAATAGGAAACCTTCAACCAAAAAAGTATCGAATCGTAAGCGTCCCAGTTGACAAGTGTCACGAGTCATTAGCCAATGAGCAAGTGGCATTTGCCTGAGTATGTAGAGGGTTTTGGAGTCTATCCTAGAGGTCATCCAAAGCGCGGATTTTTCCGGTCTCTACTATATAGTCATAGCAATGAAATTTTGTTACGGAAGTGAGGCGGCGCAGTTCGTATTCCGATCAGGCCGTCCTTATTTCGATTTTCTGTGGTTTCCCCGAAGTCACTCCAGGCAAATTCTGGAATGGTTCCTTGCCTAAGGCAACGACTGATTCCTGCAAATAAATCCCTGATCCGTGAGTTATCGTCTCCCAGGACCTCGTTGTCGACGATATGTTTAAGGCCCCTGCCTACCCGGGCACACTTACGGTGTGCAGAGCTTCAGAGGAATAATTCACGTGATTTCAAAATTGAGTGATTTGTGTTTGCGAAAAAAAAAAAGCATTTTAAGTATACGATGAGTGCGGATTAGTAGATCTGCTTCCGTATTTATTTTTTCAACTGTACTTCTAGATGAGTGAACATGGCTCAAAATCATTCGATGAATGAAACACCCGGTACAGATTCTTGGAATCCTTCTTTTCTCTGCCATAGTATAATGTAATATTATGGTTACCACGCATACATCATAGTTGTTCTGTGCACGACGAGAAGACTGCGCGCGATACCTTTGATGGAAGCACCAGCGAGCGTCGCACACACATCATCCCACCCCTTAAATGACGGGCATCTTAGGTCCTAACATATAACGATTGAATTCAGGTTCATTGTCCTCTCGGCGTGCGTGCATGCATGAAGCGCAACACCTACGGAGCCAAGGAGGAGGTGGGACATGCGATGGCTTGCGGCTCGTCCACGACACAGAAACGGAGTATTTTTAAGGTGGTAGGGAGGGGTGGTGGCGGTGAGGGGAGGGGGGGCAGCAAACTGCGATCAGAAAGTAATTCGCCAACCTCGACTCGACCTGCCGGCGGCTTGGACGTGGTAGCTACACAGTGTCGTCCCTGGGGTAGCGTTTCTAACTTTGCCCGCGGCCGTCACCGCGTCTGGACCGCAGGCGGGAGCTGAATTGTTGCCCCTTGGAAGGGCAGCTGTTCAGGATTTTTCTGACAGTGGTTAGTTTAGGTTAGGTTAGGCCAGGTTAGGTCACTTTACAAACTAACTTCTGTCAGAAAAATCCTGAAGGGCTGCCCATCCAAGGGGCAACAATTCAGACAACCATTCAAAAACACTATTGTCAGAAAAATCCTGATGGGCTGCCCTTCCAAGGGGCAAGTTTTCATGATTATTTAAACACTTAAAGAAACATGTTTTCAGAAATTGGATGGGCTGCCCTTCCAGTGGCTGTACAAGCAAACCATTGCCAAAAAAATCCTTAAGGTCTGCCCTTCCAAGGGGCAGCATTTCAGTCGCCCCCCGCAGGCCTGGTCCAAGTGCGCTGTGTAGAGACGCGGAACTGCACTTCCCGAGCGGCGGGCGGGTTGTGTGTCTGGCGCGTCATGCCCACGCCCGCATGCCGCCATGATCTTGGAGCTGCCGTCTCCTCAACGCTGGGATAAAGGCAGCGCGGCAGTCGCGTGCTATTTTCAACCGCCCGGTAACCGGGGACAAGCAACTATATGGAAAATGTTTGCACTAAACCCATATACAACAGCTACAAATCTTTCCAATTTTGTGTATTTGTTTGGTCTTTTTATATTAATTCCGGAAAGTCGTTGCACTTGAACGTATTTGATATACTTCCCCTAAAAAAAAATACACGAATAATAATTAAATTACCAATGCACCAGATCAACCAACATATTAAAAAAACAGTTATTTCGCGCCTGCGAAGCAATGTATTAGAAAAAACATTCTATTCGGGAAGTCCGTCGCGTCCGCCATTTTTGTCGCGTTGACGTCACAGATGTGTTGAGCCTGATTGGTTAGATAAATATTCGCTCCAGCCGCATCGTGCCCGTTGCTTTATTGTGATTCCAGCATACACCTCTGGAAATGTTTTGTGTAGACGGAACAGAAATATTCATGTAAACATACGGTTATTCGTAAATTTGTACATTTACATGAAAACAACTGTATCACTAAATATAGTATTACACACATTTATTTATTGTTTATTGTTGTTGTTAATAGCATAGAGGCTAACATAATCTTAATCACATAAAAACAAACATAGGTTTCATACATCCAATACTGACAACATTATAACATCGTATACATACAAAATCACCTAGGTATACATATATACACCATCCAACTTATAAGTTGGTATTCAAGTCATTGCTGTCTTTTGCATAATAAATAGTTTCGTAAGTGTTTCCTGAACATTTTTAAATGTGGACATTCTCTAATGTAAACACGATATTACCTCAAGTGAATATCTTATCCGGGAATGTATGTTTTGTATTGTACCAGTGCCTCTAATAGTTAAAGTTATTTGTAAACCGTTCCATGGATATGTTTACAATATTAACTTTGCACATTAATAAGCACAATAAAACAAAATGAAGACAAATTATTGAATATTCGATTATCTTCTCATGGTTGGAAAAAAAAAATGTTTGAATGAAACATCAATTTAAAAAAAATTATGCGCCAATTTTTGTAAGAAATACTCAGCATTAACTCGAAAAACATATTTAATATACGCAAGAATATCCATAGCCATGTGTTGTACAAAGGAGAACATATTTACTGTTGTATTACAGACTATTTCTTGGCAACAGTATTCTAAAGGAATATTTTGTAAGTACATAAAATACTGTTCTGTGTATGCATTTGTTTGTTTTAATCATTATGAATCGAAAAAATATAACCGTTAACATTTTCCCTCATAATTGATAAAATCGTATTCATACCTGTAATAGAATGACGGAAGGAAATTGTGAATGGTTTCAATGGAAAATATTTTGTTTTTGATGTAATTACGATTTAGTTAAAGGCAATTTTAAGTACTAAAAATATAACATTAAATAATTTAATCACTCACTTAAACAACTGAGTTTTTTTAGTCAGGAACTCTTTTAATTTTTGTGTTTTCCATTCTATTAATCAGCTAGTTACTTCAGATGTAACCCTACAATGTCGTCAATCGATAATAATAATCGTGCGAGTACTGTTAGCAGTGTGAATTTTTCTTCCTTATCAGTTTGTTTGAAACAATACTAGTTAAATTAATTTTGTAAATAAATTCGTAACTTTGATATATATATGTGTATATATATAGTATTTCCTGAGCTCTTTTTTTTTCTTTTTTTTTTATGAGGCGCAATCAAAAGACTAAAACCTTCCCGTAAGCTTACGTAAGTTTCAGGAGAAGTATAACTGATGATTCATTTCCGGACTTGGGATTTCGTAAATAGTTCACAGAATTACCCCAGCTTCTGCATTCTTGCGATTGCTCTTTTTTTTTTGCGACGCTATTTCGATATCTCCGTGTTTGGAACTAGGTCAAAGACATATTTTTCTTCACCGACAACCCACTAGACTCTTTGAATACATGGTTCGTAAGAAAGTTAGATTTATTGTTATATTTCATTCTATCTTTGTCCGCTGAGGACTTTTTTTTTTTTGAGCCGTATCAAAACTCTCATGTAAAAATGTACATTTCCAGTTGTAAATCATTGCTCCCGATGTGAAATATGTTTTCCAGTCCGGTCGGTTTAGAATCCCTCCGTACAGTGCTTGGCTTTTAGTGAACTCAAGAAAAGCCATTTCGGTGGAAATTAGTTCTTGGAGGACAAAATTAGCTTATAGCGGGGGCGGGCCGGATATTGGCACCGCCCGGACCACTTTGAGCGAGCAGTAATGAACGTCGAGTCGACGGAGTTCCGTGCTGCGTGTCTGACACATGCAAGTGGTTTCTAGTTGTTTCTGCCTGTGGATCATCTGTGGCTGAGCGCAGTGTTCTTTTATAGCTCCGTCTCACTCGCCATGGTGATTTTTTTCTTCTCGTTTTTTCACCATTACTTGTATTTATGGGTAGAGACCGGAAAAATTCGCGAATTCATTTCGCGATAGGCTAAAATACAATACAGTTATACCTCAGTGCTGCCTCTGCTATTGGCTCACAACTCACCTGGATGACTCTGGGCCAATGAGAAACACCCAACCAAAGCTGTATCGAACCACAGGCTGCTACGTTGGGACGTCTCACAAGACAGCAGCCAATGAGTGGGTGATATTTGACCGAGTGTACGTAGAACTATGGAGTTCATCCTGCAGGTCATTGAACCCGCGGATTTTTCCGGTCCCTATTTATGGGCTATTTATTACTTTTTTACTCTTGCCTCTCTTGCGTTCTACATGGTATATAATTAAATTTATTTACAATCGTTTAATTTTTAGTACATCGCAAGTTAGATAGTACGCAAAAAATACCCGCGTGACGATATACATATATGTATCTCTAAGTATCTTTCAATATAAATAATTCAATTCATCGGCCCTCCAACTTTTTTTTCTTTTCTAACACTACGATAGTCAAGTAAGTATCCAACGTTAAAATTAGTTTCCCAGTTAGCTGCCCCCCTCCTTTTTATATGCGGCACCCGGGGCACAATCCCCTTGTAGTTACGCCCCTGCACTCACGCGACTTTGTACACCCATGATATTATACCAGGTAAATATCCGACAAAAATATTTGTGGTATAAACAAATGCAAAGAAGGTATCTAGTTAAAGATATAATAAATGGCCCTTAAATAAAAGTAATGGAGAAAAAATTGGTTTTCTGTAAAGTCGGTTTACGGACGATAGTTTAACGTGACAACGTCATAACTAGACACCCGGAAAATTCGCGGGTTCAAATGACCTCCAGGATAGACTCCAATATCCTCCACACACTCGGACAAATGCCAACTGTTCATTGGCTGCTGACTTGTGAGTCGTCTCGACTGGGTGGCCTGCGATTCGACACTTCTATGAGTGAGGGTCTCTAATTGGCCCTCATTAATCCAGATTAACAGTGAACCAATGACAGAAGCAGCACAAAGGTATAATTATTTTAATTTTAGTATAACATGAAATGAACCCGCGAATTTTCCGGGACTCTAGTCATAACAAAACATTGATTAAATGATTGCATACTTTTATGAATAAAATTGAATAATTTTTATTGAATTATCACTATTTTGTATGGATAAAAAGAAGGAGTGAAATGAAATCTACAATTTAATTAATAAATTTACTTTTATTTGCGCTCATTAAATCATATATGTTTATTACTTTAACGAAGAGATTATTTTAACTATAACATTTATACATGTTTGCTATTTAATTTCTTCCAATCTGTAATATTCTGTTAAGGATAGGACGATGATAGGAAAATTAGGAAACGAATGGGAGCGTTTCAAGTTTAATGTGCCTCGAAAAAGTCAAATCGATGGTTGTTCCAATCGAGTGGAAGAGAGATAGATGCGGCGCAAGCGTACAATGAGCGTAACCGGACAATGTGCGTTACGGGACACTTTTTCGTGCTTGCAGCCGGCGTTCATCGATTTATTAGACGTTGTCACGTCAAAAAGATTCTCCAATAGATTATATTCATGGGACTTTAACACTTACACACCTCTAGTACACTGTATATTTTGTCGACAGTATTATATAATATCTGTATAATTTTGCACACTGTCAAATAAATTATATAAATTTTGCAAACAGAGAGTTTTTACAATTTAATTATGATTGTATTTAAAGGATTTCTATTACACGAATGTTTGTAGTATAAAATGATACTTTATTATTCTCTGTCAGTTAATATGGATGCAGAATATATATATATTTTCAGTTTTCCCAATGAAACCACATATTAGATTCTGAAGTAACTGACATCTATGATAATTCGTAGCCTAAGAGATACGTTTACGAGAATTTATTGAGATGAAGTTAAGTGTGGCGAGGCTCCTAGCAAAGCTAGTTTCCGATCGGCAGCCTTGTGCGAACTGTGCCGTATTTATTGTGCAGCTTATACATCCATCAATGTATCATATTAGTTGTACGGGAACGAAGGTTTTACTCGTAATTCGAACTCGTCTCTGGGAAATGGGGAGGGGAATGACGAAGGCGGCCCCCCTCGTTAAATGTTTCCATGGGCTAAATTGTATCAAAGCTCTGTGGAAAGAGGGGGGGAACCCCAAAGGTGGAAATTTGACTTATAATAATTTTCACAGCCAGTATGGATTGTGATTGTGCTTAGTTGTGGCGTGTGTCTTCTATGGCATAGCAAGCATAGTATATCTTCCAAGATTGTCCTGCACGCGGTGCACTGCGGACTCGTTGCTAATCGGAAAGTGCTGCAAGGTATTTGGTAGTTTAAGAAAATGTATTGTACATAACTAATATCTTATTAACACCTGATTAGCTTCAGGGATATAATAAATTTTAATTTATTCACTTTTAATACTATTTGAATAATCTCTAAAATATGTTAAAGCATTTCAGGTGAAAGCATTTAATCTCCTGAAATAATTCTGTAACGCTTCTCGTTCT
Source organism: Bacillus rossius redtenbacheri (assembly GCF_032445375.1). Lineage (NCBI taxonomy): Eukaryota > Metazoa > Arthropoda > Insecta > Phasmatodea > Bacillidae > Bacillus > Bacillus rossius. Next base: position 8,359,805 of record NC_086332.1, read on the forward strand.
CCAAAAACAAGCTCCTTTTAACTGGTGATTAGATTGAGATTTTTTTTTCATTTAACGTGATTGAATTTCGTTTTGCTTTTGCAGGCTTTGTTCATTTCCAATATGAAAGCTAACAAAGCGAGATCAGGAATAAATGGACAATTAGCAAATCAGTAAAGGATTGTGAAATGCGTGAGTTTTACTGTGGCTTGGCTGCAAGGTCTGCTGATTACTAGTTCGTTATTGGTTTTATTTATTCACTGACCGCTGCAAATGTTTTCCCCATTATTTGGTCATCCTGGAATGCTTGTTATCTGATTAAAATCTTCCAAACTCTATTTAAATTTAATGCTCATGTAACTAAATAAAATATTCAATTTTTCTGTACATTGCCGATTGGTTGAAATCATTTGGCGCACAAAAGGCTCAGGGTGTATAGGCTATGTACCTTCCATATATACAAGGTAAGATTTTGTACTAGAATAAAGTTACATATAGTCCAGACTAAAATAAATACTGGTTTAAGGTACGCAGCTGTTAAATATGTCGTTGACGTTCTGGATTTGAATTTTGTTACAAATCATTTAAATGAACTCAGCTGATTGCTGCGTTATTTATAGAAACTAAAGGAAAAAAACCTCGCAAAATAAATCCTGCATTAAATACGGAACGTAAACGTTTTATCTACACGTGGTCTATAATAAATGAGTCTTAATTTTTTAGGGAACCATAGCCGTCAAAGTGCGCCTGTAAGTACTCGAGTACGACTGAGCTAGCGATATTAAAACGTATTCAACGTCCACACCAAAAAAAAAATGTACTTTTCAAATGTTTCCTTTGGAAATTAGTTGCAAAGAAATAGTTTGTAATACTACAAGAAAGAGTTTGTAATTTTGTTCAGCACATGGCGATGGTTATTTTTGCATATATGAAATACACTTTTCCAGATAATAGGCTTCTGGGAAAATTGAGAGAAAATTGATGAAAATTGGTGCATAATTTTATATTTAAATCGATGTGTTATTCAAGCCTTTTTTTTAAACCATGGAAAAAACACATATTTAATAAAACGACTTTATTTTACTATTATTATTAATGTGCGCAGTTAATGATGTACCTATCTTTCGTGTTCACTGGTCGCTACACTGTTACGTATGTTCACCTTAAACTAAAAATAGCTCTAGGTTCCAAATATCAAAGGCTTTTCTTGAGTTAACGGAAATATTTGCAAATTCTGGATTACCATATGTTAGTTACCGCGCTGAATTTTTGCGAATTCATTCCTTGGTATAGAGGTTTTGAGTCATCTGTTTAAAACTACGTACAGGCTAGTTACTATTATATAAATTTTTTCATTGTTTTTCATTGTTAAAATCGTAAGCAAAAACTCGAAATACTAGGGGGGACCAAAAATAACCGGAATCATAATGTTGTGCATCATGTACATGCTAGGGAGCTGTTGTAAGACCTCTCTTGAGTCAATCTGCCAAGTGGCGACTACCGATAACGACGAATGTGGTTTCTCTGGCAGTTCTCTGTGTGTGTCTTTAGTTCACTCTTGACACGAAAAAATGGCTGATTCTCACGAACAACGTGCGGCTGTGAAGTTTTGTTTTTTACTCGTCAATAACGGTGCATAAGATAAATAAATGTGAGGAAAGGGTGCACTGTAGATTACTGTCAAGTCAGATACCAAGCTTTCGCGGTAAATTACTTACTAGCTATCTCGGTTTCTGATATTCAGCCCGTCGCAGTGGTAGTGCAAATCGACGTTTCGCTCTGCATTGCAACAGGCATCTTAAAGATTGAACATCAACTATTTATGTTAGGAAAGGCTTTTAAGTTTGGTGGTTTGGATGTTAGCTTTATTGTTATTAGATTCTAACTCGTCCTCTAGACAAAGAAAAAAAAAGTCACTATGACAAATAGTAATTTTGAGGGAGGTTTATATTGTACGATCACAGTAACGCCAAGCTTAAACCACAGTTGACTAAAGCTGTCAGTGCGAGCAGGACTGGCAGTATTATCTGGCCCCGCCCAACGGCAGTCCTCTTGGTTCTTACTCTCCTAGCTAATGTAATTAGAGAATCAGAGGGAATTATGGGCGTGGCATCTCCTGATTTTTTTCAAGGGGGAGTTTTTCAATTAAAATCGTTACTTTAGTACCGTCTTATTTTTAATTCTGATCAACTTAACGAGAAAAAATTATATTGTTACTAGAATTACGTTATACTTTGGAAATTATGCATGTAAAAAAATCAACTCTTTTGCGAAACACATCTTTTAAACTAATAGTCGTAAAAAAAACCGCGGCTGGATGACAAAATGTATTTAGTTGAATTGTACCTTTCATATGACGTTATGAAATTTCATCCGGCGCTAAACGTGGAGACGCGCCATTTGGTTTCTTGCCTGAGGCAGGGTCGACATGGATGTTGGTCGCGCTGGCGCCCAATGTAGTCGACTCCCATTAATAGGGACTGGAAAAATTCGCGGTTTCAATGACCACTAGGATAGACTCCACGATTCTCTATGTACTCGGGCAACTATCACCTAGTCATTGGCTACCGACTCGGGACACCTGTTTACTGCGATTATTATGATTGGATACTTCTTTTGTTGAGTGTTTGCCATTGGCTCAGAGTCCTTCAGGTAAATTGCGGTCCAATCACTGACGCAGCATTAAGCTAAACGAGTTTGGATTCCAGCCTGTCTCGAAAGAAATCCGCGAATTTTTCCGGTCTCTACCCATGATAGATAAAAAATATCGAGAGAGAGATAGAACCCATCGCACCTACTAGCCTGAGTGACGTGTGAGGTAAGATGGGAGAAGGTAGAGCCGGAAAACAACACGCATGAATTTGTGTTTATGGGGAAGGAGGGAGGTTAATGTAAGTGTTCGAGACAATCCAACTGTTTACGAGTCTCCGCACTCCCCACCCCCAAAGGCGCCAGGTTCTATCTCATTAACTTCGATCGGTAAAATACTCACGCCGATATTTTTTTTTTTTTTGCAATTCATTTAAAGTTTGAAATTTAGTCTTCTGGTGCACAAAAATAAATGTTATGCCAAGATTTAGTTCTCTCCCAAACGATCGATGAAGACGTATAGTAGATCAGCCGCCTGAGGGGTCTGTGACACCGGGGTTACAGTGAGGTCACGCCGAGGTCAGTGGGCAAGGTGACCTCCACCCCCTTCCCCTTCCACTTCGCCACCCCCTAGACCCCTTCCCTTCCCCGCCCGTCGCAGGAATGGGTGCGTGGTGCAAATCCCGGCCGCTATTCGTCTTCATTAGGGTCGTGCCGCTGCCCTGCCCTCCATTCTAATTGCGCGCTGCTAATGAAGCGAAGTGGTATTAATTGCGGGCAAGCGATTGGCCGGGCGCTGTGTGCGGAAGGGCTCTTGCGTCCTCCCCCCCCCCCCTCTCCCCCTTCGTCTTTACCAAGGCGACGCTCGAATGTACGGTCAGTCGAGGCCCCTAGACTTTCCTGCACGCTCACTTTTTGAAGTGAAACTCCTTTACAGGAGGAAGGGTCTGACGTCATCAGAGGGTAACGAAATAAAGTGTAACTCCCAGAGCGTTTCGGAAAGTGTAACGACAAGGAAGAGATTGGTGTAACATGGGGATTACGCTGGCTGGTGGTTGGAGGGATTTACACTCCCCCCCCCCCCCTTCTAAATACTAGTAAAATTTATCATTCCAACCAACAAATGGAATTAATCTGAAAGCAAACAGCAAACCACGTTGTTCTTGTTCCCCCCCCCCCTCCCCCTTCCCCCGGCGGAAATGAAATTCTGCGTACGCTCCTGGGTGTAACTGCATTGCTATTTTGTGCTATGTTTGTTTCACTTAACACTTCTATTACGTCACCGAGTTATTGGTTATGGTGAGGCCTCGCGAACATATGAGTATCATATTTAACTATCAAGTTACTCGCTGAAATAACAGATGGCAGCAGTAGCAGCGCTGCTTGCAACGCCGCTAGTGAGCTTGACTTAGAACTAAAACTTATCTGAAGTTTTACTTTTAGCGTGTCTGGTGTTGGCTAGCGAGAGCTTGAGATAATAAAGTTCCGGGAGGTGGAGCTGCCATGCACGAAGTACCTTAACTGATCTCAGGCACGCCCTTGCACAATCATGACTGCTAGAGGCTACAGATTTATCCCGCAGTTGTTTGGACTCACACTATTAAAATTTTTCACCTCGAAGAATACAGGTTACAAATTATCTCGATATCTTCCTATATTTACGGTTACTTTCGTAAATTTACGCACACCGAGTTCACTTACTTTAAACATAAATCCAAAAGATTATTATTGGTGTATTAAACAACATTAAAAATTTGGTTGTCTGTAAAGTCAGTTTACGGACGATAGTTTAACGTGACAACGACATAACAAAACATTAATAAAATGATTGATAACTTTTATGAATAAAATTGAATCATTTTTATTGAATTATTACTATTTTGTATGGATACAAAGAAGGAGTGAAATGAAATCTACAATTTAATTGATAAATTTACTTTTATTTGCTCTCAATATGTTTATTACTTTAACGAAGAGATTATTTTAACTATAACTTTTATACATGTTTGCTATTTAACTCCTTCCGTGATCCGTCGTGTACTTCCTTTTCTCGTCCTTTCGCCCGTCAATCGCTTGTCCTCAAGCCAATCAGAAGGCCTGGAAAATTCCATCCATCCGTCCGTCAAAACTTCCCATGTTTTTTCTTTCGACGGACGTATGTAATTATATACTCCAACTATGTTAAAAATATTTTGAAGTTATTTATCACGCTCTGTATTATTTCAAACATTTCTACGTTAAATTTCTGGTCCGAGTTTCGTATTATGAGTGTTTTTTTTTTATCACGAGAACACACGAATTTGCTATTGTGATGTTAGATATTACACATATCTGGCGAGATCTGAAAACTCGCGCACTTTTTTATATTTGTATTTGTGCCGGTGACAGTCATGGCATCATTTAGTGGAGGGGAAATGTGTAGCATCCAGTGAAACTTGGCAGTTGTATCCAAAAAATTTCCATATTATTACCATATTTTTGAAAGAGCCTTTTCTAAGCTTCTGTCTTACAGCAGTGATGGTTATTTTATTGCTTGTCATTAATTTTTTTCTCATGGCTTTCCCTGTAAACTTATTCCGATAGGGCTTTTTCATGTTTTACTACGTTTAGAATGCTATGAGCAGGTATTTACGTAATAATTTTAATAGCGTAACCTGTTAGAGCTAAATTAAAAAAAATGGCACCTAACAATAAATGCAAAAGAGATAAAGGAAAAAAAATAAGAAAAAAATTGATGAATAAATGTTGTTATGGAATGAAAATAAAATCACCAACTCGCTGTGTGAGACCTAGTCAGAAGACGATAACGATAGCAGTGATCGCCAGGTTGTTGTGAACCCGACTCGCGGGAGCACGTGGCAATGGCTTCAGGAACGACAGTCGCCAGCAGATCCTCTTGCCGGTCATGGGCGGAGGAGGTGAGTGTGGCAACGCCGCGCCGCCTCCTTACCGTCGCCATGGCAACGGGCCGGAGCACCGCCTCCTCGCCCCTCCGGCAACGGACAGAAATAATAACACCGCGATTTATAACACGGCAGCGTCTCGAAAGTGCGGCCTTAAGGCTCGGCTACACACTCCTTGCTGGTTGTTTTCCTTTTCTCGTCGTTACTTTCGTTTCAGGCCATACATATTTTGTAATATCATCATTACGATCAGCCCGATCAATGTACATGATGCCCATAAAAGAATGCCCCAGTTTAAATTGTAGATTGTAAGAGTTTAATTTAGACTATTTATAGTATACCATACATTGAATTGAAGGCACATTAACGTAGTTTTTTTTTTTCACGTGAAAACGTCTAATAAATCGATGAACGCCGGCTGCACGCACGAAAAAAAAAGGTGTCCCGTAACGCGCATTGTTCCGTTACGCGCATTGTATGCTTGCGCCGCATCTATCTCTCTTCCACTCGATTGGAACAACCATCGATTTGACTTTTTCGAGGCACATTAAACTTGAAACACTCCCATTCGTTTCCTACTTTTCCTATCATCGTCCTATCCTTAACAGAATAACACAGATTGGAAGAAGTTAAATAGCAAACATGTATGAAAGTTATAGTTAAAATAATCTGTTCGTTAAAGTAATAAACATATTCGAATTAATGAGTGCAAATAAAAGTAAATTTATTAATTAAATTGTAGATTTCATTTGACTCCTTCTTTGTATCCATACAAAATAGTGATTATTCAATAAAAATGTTTCAATTTTATTCATAAAATTATGCAATAATTTCATCAATGTTTTGTTACGACGTTGTCACGTTAAACTATCGTTTGTAAACCGACTTTACAGACAACCAATTTTTTTTTTACTTAAGCTCAATATATACACTTTTAGTTATACGGCACACATACAACCGAAAGACAAAATCTTCCCACACTTTGGTTAACGTGTCCGGAGTAAATGAAACAATAGCCTCAGTTCCGTGTCTCAACTCTGGCAAATCATTAGGTAGTGGCGGAACTCAGACACGATCTTTTATAAAGCCCCAAAGCAAAAAAAAATCACATGGCTTTCGTCATGTGAATGTGGAGGCCCGTGAAAAAGAGGTCTGTCGTCGCGACCATTACAACCAATCCAAATGAGGGGCGCCATCCTGTTTCCATATACAGTTTACAGGTTAATCCTCTACTAGTTGGTCAAAGAGCCATTCTTTCGCGCTGCAAGCGAGAAAACAACAAAATTCACGCATGGGCTTATCTTAAACTGTTTTAATTACTCTTTAATCTTGACCTTGAACTAGCACACTACACAGCTTACAGTTGATGATACTTTTAAATGTTATAACTGGGACATTATTTTTGGACATGCTGTATTGTTATGTTTCATCTTAATATTTCTCTACAGATATTGAATAAAAATGAAACGCAAGTGTTCCTAACGTCGATGACTTGTGTGAATTTTTACAGATCTCAGTGCTGCCAAGCATTAAGAATTTTCCGTAATTATTATTGATTTAGACGTCGAGTTACGGAATCATGGAGTGTAATTTATTTATTATTGAAGCAGACCTACTTAGTGACACTTTTGAGACATTTAATATATTAGCGTTTTACTATGAATTTCGCTCAGACAGCTCATGTAGATAATGAAATTACAAGGTGAACGTTTTGTCACTCAAAATAAATTTAAATCCTGAACTTTTTTTTTTTTTAGGTTTTAAAACCCTGTGTAGTTTTTTAAAACTACTTAATAGATGTGTTAGTTCGTTAGTAATGATTATTTTTTTTGTAAAGTTTGATATTTGGCATAAATTTACACCGCATTTTACGCGTGTTTTATTGCGTGCATAAATGTTATTACTGATTTGTGTTCCTGGACGTTGGCAGAATGAGGATTGCTAATAATGTTTAGTAAATATCCAGACCAATCGCTCAACTATTGGTAATGATTATATATATATAAACCACCTTGGCGCGTTAACAGTTATTAAAGACATAACGGAGAGGTCGCTGGATGCGCGATTACTGTTTCCTCCGCGCTGCGCCATCTTCGCGGGAAATAAACCTGGCAGAGAGACTAATTTTATTACGTAAGTGCGAAAGGGAATTACTCCCGGGGAGTTGATTTTTCGCCGGTTCCAAAGATAAACACTTGCGTGCACGAAAACGAGAGGTTGGTCAACTCCTGCTCCCTTGCGAATTAAAAACTTCGGCCAGACTTTTGGAGCTTCAGACATCTCGAATTCATTCCTCCAGCCATTATTCCCTCTTATTCACCCTCTATTTCCCTTTAAACTCTCCTTCATTCTCCAATAACCTTCACGGAGAAGCTTACGTCCGCAGTAAGGCGGCTTCTAATTTGAGAGTTCTCTGGCAATATTGACAAAAAGTTGCCTTTGTCTTGTTTTCTTTTTACTTTTGAATCTTACGCATGTATTTCAGAAGACAGAGAAACGATTTCCTTGCCATATTTTTCAGTAATTGAAGTTCTTCTTTGATAATTTTATATGAATAAATAGTAAAGAAGGTTTTTTTTTAAAGATGTGTGTGTTTATTATAATTAAATTTTAAGTTAATTTTATGTACTGTTGAATCAGTCGCGGGCTTAGCGCTTAGAAGGCCGTCGGCCTTAATGCAGTTAACCACGTACCTCATTAAATGCACTTTAGCACGGTAAAAATTATGTGAAACATGTTATGCCGTAGGGTACAAACTATTCTTTTCAACGGTTTGGATGGTGTCTTCATTGATATTTATGTTTGGTATTAAGGCGTTGATTCCAATATCGTGAAGTTAATGGAAATCTATCAAGACAATCCCAACGCCAATAGTGAATGAAGTTCACGGACAAGAGCGTAGTCGGGACGGAGCAGGGAGTGGCTACCCCCCCCCCTTTTTTTTTTCCTAAACAAACTAACTAACAAGCTTATAACAACGAAGACATGGCTCAATTTACGTCCACTGAAGACGTGTTAGAACACAATCATAAGCAGTAGTACAATTTTTTGAAAGATCTACTGTTCATAAGTGTCACGTTTTGAGAAAAAAAAAGCACAAGAAGGTAATCTGATAGCTAATAAGGATTTTCAAAGCATCATTCAATGAAATTTTTTACTTGGGGAGGAACACTGGACGAACATTTTCTGTGAACGGGTTGTTTGCTTAGCTTTGTCGACTGTCTAAAAAGGGGGGGGGGGGCATTCCATACCACTCCCCTCAGACTCCCAAAATGAAGCATATAAAAATTTATTCTGGTTATAGTTTAGTTTGCCCCCCCCCCCCCCCTCCTCCAACGAATCCTGTCTACGCCCATGTTCATGGATGTAAAATATAATCTTGGAGGTGCCTTTCGTTCACGAGTTCATTCATGACGACCCCGGCGCATCTGGAACAAAACCGCGTGCGAGATGTTTTGTCGTCGCGTTGGCGCGGGGGCGACTTCAACCGCGGCGGAACCAAATTGGTCACGAAAAGCCCCCGCCTGCTGTGTTATTCATGACAAGGGTAGCTGCCCCTGTGTTGTTAAGTGGTCGCCGGCCGACAAACAAATGCGCGTCGCGCCTGGCATCGCGCGCGGCGAGGGTAGGAGGACGCATCGGGGAGTCCCGTCACGTCGCGCGCCGCTGGTTGGTCGAGCAGACGCCACATCCGGCGCTCCACGCAACCCCATTGGCCCGCGGGGGCAGGGAGTGCTTCACTAGACCCGCGCGAGCTGTGGACATTCACTGAAGGATATCCCAGGTCTCAAGCAATAGCCATATATTATATCTACACTGCACTGAGAGAAAGGTTTGTTTGTCTCAACAAAATATTTGTTTGTATATGGCGAAATAAAAATATATTTTGTTAATTCAAACAAATGTTTTGTAGTATGAAAGATTCTGTTTACCCAACAAAAATGATTTTGTCAACTCAAATGTATATTTGGTAAGGTGTAACAAATCATTTTTTTTTTAACTTACCGAGTTTGATTAAGCTAACAAAATATTTTGTTCCAACAAGTAAATATTTGTTTCGCCATATATAATCAAATACTTGTTTCATTCAAACAAACCTTTTTCGCTGTGTGGTATTTTAAAGAGTTAATAATGTTCGCAGGTATTTCACAGCCAATGTCTAAAGTAGCTTGGCTTCTGGGTTGTAGCCGCGTCCTCGGCAAATAATTCACCGAAGTTTCGGTCGACGTTGCAGTCGCCATCATCAGGGCGCAGTTTCCTACTGCTAGTAGGTAACTGCTACCTGATGATGGCGACTGCAATTTCGACCCGAAACGTCGCGTCGGTGCGTAACTGCTCCCAGATGATGGCGACTGCAATGTCGACCGAAAAAATCGGTGAATTATTCGCCAAGGACACGGCTACAACCCAGAAGCCAAGCTACTTAATTTTCAAGAGTTACGTTTGTTCATTTGTTTTTAGTAAGTAAATTAAAATATCAAATATAGATAATCAATTATTAGTGAAATTAATATAAAAACTTGTTTCATTGGTATAAAGCTATATTATTCCATAGGTAATGTTATAATATTTAAAAAAAAATAATAATGTTTCGTAAGATATATCTGTATTTCCAACTAAGTACAGGGAAGAACGAACAACTTTGCTCCGTTCTAAGCGACGGGTTTCCATTCATAAAAAAAAAAAAAAAAAAAAAAAATTGTTGTCTGTAAAGTCGGTTTACGGACGATAGTAGAACGTGACGGCATAAAAAAACATTGATGAAATGATTGCATACTTTTATGAATTAAATTGAATCATTTTTCTTGAATTATCACTATTTTGTATGGATACAAAGAAGGAGTGAAATGAAATCTACAATTTAATTGATAAATTTACTTTTATTTGCACTCATTAATTCAAATATGTTTATTACTTCAAGAAGAGATTATTTTAACTATAACTTTTATACATGTTTGCCATTTAACTTCTTCCAATCTGTGTTATTCTGTTAAGGATAGGACGATGATAGGAAAAGTAGGAAACGAATGGGAGCGTTTCAAGTTTTAATGTGCCTCGAAAAAGTCAAATCGATGGTTGTTCCAATCGAGTGGAAGAGAGATAGATGCGGCGCAAGCGTACAATGGGCGTAACGGGACAATGTGCGCAACGGGACACATGTGCGTTACGGGACACTATTTTCGTGCGTGCAGCCGGCGTTCATCGATTCATTAGACGTTGTCACGTCAAAAAAAAAAGGCCGGGCGAGCTGCTTCGTGCTGAAGGACCTCGGCCTCACAAGTGTGACGTCACGCGGCGGTGGCCCGGGAAGACATAAACCTCGGCGCGCAGGGACGTGCAGGTGTCCTGCCCCCCCTTCCCCCCTCCACCCTCACCCATACACCCGCTACAAGCGCGTGATCAGCCTCGCCGGCCGGCCCCGCGTCTCTTCGTAAACAAACATTTGTACTGCGGGCCAGCGCATGCATAAGCGATGTGGCCGGTGGAATAATTTACTACAGCCTCCTCCTTCCCGTCCTCCCCTTCTCCCTCCTTTCACGATCCCTCCCGCCTCTCCTGGACCCTTCCCCTCCCTCCTTTCCCCCTGCCGCCGGACGCTGCAGTGACAAGGCTGGTCTCCGGGCAGCCGCGCGTCCATCGAGTATTCACTCGCTCATCTCCCCGCACCGCCGACCCATTCCTCTCCCCTCGTCACTCAACACGCTCACGTCCGCACCTTCTACCTTCCAGACGGCCACTCAGCCCAGGCGACAGCTTTCAGCACTCCATTCACTAACTTTCCTGTTACCTTGTACGCCTGGGTGCGATCTGCCAACATCGAGAATCACCGACATATACTGCCGCAGGCTGTTATAGAGTGCGTGTATAATCATAAACGTGTTTTGCTCAGTAAAAAAAAAAATGTATTCCGAATAGTTAATCATGCCAGTAAAAATAAAATGCTCTCTCCCCCCTCACTGTTTCACGCATGCTTTCATTTTGTTGACGTTAAATTTTCTAGGAAAAAAAGAAATATTTTTGACATGCTAACGAAAATAAGTGATGCGACTTAGCATTACACAAATTTCTGCTGTTGTCAACTATTTTATTATTTTTTGTTCTTTACGTTGGTAGTAAATACCACGAAAATCTAACTTTGACGTGAATGGTTTTGAAATAAAGAAACGTCCTATGATACTACAAAACGTTTGATGGAGTGTTCAGCATTTTGTTTTTTTGATAGGTGCATATTCATTCAAGGTGCATGTTCATTAAAATGATTCTATTGGTTATTAGTTCTAGTCTTGAGGTAATGAATTTATTTAGTGCATTATGATAGTTTTTTTTATGGTTTCAGCAGTGACTGTATGCTAAAACAAAATATTTGAAGCATGGACGCATGTTGATTGCTTTCTCTCAAAAAAAATTTTGAATCGGAAACAATATACACAAAATTTCATTAAAGTGTGTATATTCACCTAATGAATCCCATTTTTCGTTTATGTAGTGGCCGTTATATCGCTTGAAGTATGGTTTAGCGAAGTCATAATTAATCTCAACGTATTCTTTTCGTACTCAGTGGTGGAAAGTCTCGTTTGTAAGACAAGTGACAGTTCCTGCTATGAGTGTGCCAGGCAAGGTCTCATATCACGTATTTATTTGTGTTCGTCTAAGAAACTGAACATTTGAGCCCGCGGTCTGGCATTTTACACCCTAATACCACCAATTTCGGATCGATGTGTATCGAACATACAACCTGCTCGTATGTCACGAGAAGATTCTTCTTGAGCTTGGGGTCGTATGCATTTATTGACGGTTAGCTGTACGCACAATTGTGGTAACTCAGATAGAAGTTTCCCTAATTTTTTTCACTCTCTGTTCTATGGAATATCTTTTTCGTTGTCGTAGTTGTGGAAAAGATTTGTTTCACGCAAGAAATGCTGACTCAAATTTCGAACGCATAACACAAGTTTTTGCAGAATTAACAACTATTTTGGTAATGAAAGCATAGAAAAGAAAAACCGTTAATGATTAATTGTAATATATAAAAGCTCGTCGTCCAAAAATACTCTAGTTGACAACCTTTCCTGACTAGAAATGTTCTGCGACATCTTGATCGGTGATCAACTTATATAAAAATTGCAAGGAAAGGCATACAGTATATTCAAGATTATCCAAAGACTTCAAAACCAACTGATGAATTGTTTTCGTTTGCTGGCATTACAATATGATTTAGCGTGATAGGAATATATATATATATATATATATATATATATATATATATATATATAGAGAGAGAGAGAGAGAGAGAGAGAGAGAGATAGAGAGAGAGAGAGAGGCCACTTGCTGGGCCTCAGTCTTCCTGCACCCTTTTTATATCATTTATTTAATATTTTATTTCTTGTCTTCTCAATATTGTTCAGATATTTTTGTCGTATTTATTTAAGCCAGTCATAATTTATTTAAATATTTGAATGCGTGTAGTTCATTTATTTAATATTTTCGTTTTGGGTTTGATACAGTTTTCTTTAATACGTAATATCGATACTGTCGGGGACGCAGCCCCCCTTTCTTAGGGGAAGGGAGGCGGGTTACAATATATTTTTCAACCATGCAAACATTTACGTCTTGCTCGGAGCATGCCCACAGGTCACTAGGCTCGCGTGGCGGAAGGACTCTGAAAGTAGATCTCAAGCATGTGGACAGTTAGTTGTATCTCGTGAACAGTGACGGTGTGAGGCTTGTGATTGCAGATCCGCTCCAAGTCATTGCGCTAACTCTGCTCGCTCGGCACCCCCAACTTCGCCTTCATTACCCAAAACCTATTAATTTACACCTCCCCCCCCCCTTTTAGTTTTTGGTTTCCCTTCTCCCACCTCCACGACACTCGCTGTAATTGCGGCAGGGTGCCCCCCCCCCCCCCCCTCTTTCCGCGGCAACTTAGTTTGATGGTTTTCGCTGCCGCGGTGAACAGCGCGTTTGTTTCCGGGTCGGCCCGCCTTCCTCCCGCTTCCCCCCCCCCCCCCCGTGCCCTGCTACAGCGACGACTTGGTACCATGCAACGAGTAGATATCGTGTTAGTACCGCCGCAATAACACCAAGTTTACATCTAACTACAAACTAACAAACAATTACAGACCAACAATGGATGTGACATTAGATATTTAAATGTCTCAAATGAGTGTAATTTTGACGTTTCATTGGGAATCTTTTTATACTACTTATTTTATTGTTTTATTTAAAATGAGATGGACTTAGTTACTAGTGTGTTCTCAAACACATGATTACAATAATTTTGTCTATGATTTTATATATTATTTTTGTCTTAGAATAATTTAAATAATTTATGCTAAATTTTGATAGTATATATATAAAATAAAAAATTACTACTATATATGATGGATTTTCTTATTCTTATATAAAATATGCGTGCTCATAAAATAAAATGAAAATTGGTAACTTATTCATATTGTGTTTTTATTTGTTTACAAATGTGATAGTTGGCATCTACAGTCTGTATCATATTTAAGCGGCATGCATCATCAGACACATTTTTGTACTATTCGTGCTATTGCACGAGTATAGAACCAGATTTGTTTGTTAGAAATTAGCGACCCGCCCCGGCTTCGCACGGGTGCAATGCTGATACAAAATATACTTCAGAATGTCTTTATATACAACGTTCACAGCTTTTTTGTCATTAGACAACACAAATATTTTTCTGAAGAGGTTACTCTTGAAAGAGCGACATATAATTGGCCATGTGAAAAACTCTCAACGCTCAAATCTAAGCCTGCAATAATATAGTAATATTTGTATGATAAATCAATGGCTATTAAGATCACTGGGATGACCATTTTTTCTATATGAGACTAAATCGACATAGTTTTTGTCTTTTCATGTGAGTGGCAAGAAATGACCAAAATGTGATGTCTTCATTCCCTAAATTCACAAAAACGTGGAGCTTTGTTTAATACTTAATACAACACTAAATTAATAGCGCGTGCCAAAAGTATACATTTTATAAGCGTACGCATAGCGTAACTTATTTTACATTTTTTTTAACTTACTAATTTGTGGTCCTTAATTTACGGGAATAGCAAAAAGTATTTTCCGGCGGTAAAACGCACAACTCGGCGTAAATTACATCGCTCATTAGTATCTGAAGCACCTTATAACAAATTAAAAACTAATTACACGCCAACCACGGTAATTGCTCTGGCGCAGTTTTGGCAAACATAATGATCCGTTTTTTTTGTGAAATGCCGCGATTACAGTGTAGCGGGCGGGGCCATCATTATTGTGTTAGGGCAATCCGGGCGTCTGGCCCGCAGCAACAGCGGCCATGTCGCTCCGAATTAGTTCCAGCTCGCCATTCGGATATTCAAATAAACGTGACGAGCGCTGGAAGTTGCGGTAAATCGCGCGGTCCCGCCCGGGGATTTTTTGGGGATTGCGGTTTTGTTACGCGTTTAGCTGCGTTCATCGGGCGGGCGGCCCCGAACTGGAGACGCACCACAACGCCGAACGTACAATAACGCCGAAAACCATAACGCCGAATGCCAAATTGACTACAATGCCGACAGCTAGAAAACTTCTGTGTACCACAACGCCGAAATACATTAACGCCGAAAAATGTCATTGGAGGACTGCCACAAAGGTTAGGTTAGGTAAGGTAAGGTTATGTTAGGTTAGGCTAGGTTAGGCTAGCCTATGTTAGGTTAGGTTGTGGTACATTTTTCGGCGTTACTGTATTTCGGCGTTGTGGTACACAGCAGTTTTCTAGCTGTCGGCGTTGCGGTCAATTTGGCATTCGGCATTATGGTATTCGGCG
The DNA here is from genome assembly GCF_032445375.1 of Bacillus rossius redtenbacheri. Lineage (NCBI taxonomy): Eukaryota > Metazoa > Arthropoda > Insecta > Phasmatodea > Bacillidae > Bacillus > Bacillus rossius. The sequence continues at coordinate 8,375,090 of NC_086332.1, forward strand.
TTGCGGTATTTCGGCGTTGTGGTAAACCCCCCCCCCCCCCTCACAAACTCACCGCGCTGGGATGCGCACAGGGTGTATCGGGCCGCTCGTTCCGGACGTGGTTTCAGAGGTGTGTGGTCTGTGCCACGTACTTCAACCATTCTCAGAGCCGACGGTTCTCAAGGACAGTATCATCGTTGCCCATCTCCTGCAAGCCATCGCCTTGACGTTTGTTTACCGACACTGTCAACCGTTTACGAACGCCGCTGACAAGAATAAAAGCCGCAGAAGGCCACACGTAGATAATCGAGTACTCTCAAATTTGAGACAAATCACTGCATACTTTGTTCGCAGCACATACACAGACTGCATACATTGTTGCAGCACATACACAGACTACGTACTTTGTTGCAGCACGAAAAATCTGGAGATATTTTAGCCTGCAGTTAATTGTCTGTTGTTTGTTTCGTCATTACGAAAGTTAACAATATTAGCATATCTTACAGCTCATAGTTTAAAATTGGCGTGAACTACAAAAAAAAGATGTATATGCTGCATGTTATGTGTAATGTTACACATAACATGCAGCAACGTAACTCTTAAAGTTACGTTTACAATAATTTTGGTATCGGCCTATTGGGCGAACTCAAATAATTATACACCAGAAAATTTAAAGTTAAAACGTCAGTGCTACGTGGTGCATTCCAGAATATGTACCTAAACAGTTTTGAATTCTGTCAAGTATTTTATTTTTAGTAAAGGTGTCATATTACAAAGTACTTAACCGATGACACTGTGTAAGTAGGAACAAGTGCATGCCAAATAAATAATTCTTTGAAATTGAATTTTTTTGTTGCTCATTTGTCGGAATGCACTGTATCTAGTATAAGTCTTTATTCTAAAATAATTTTGTCCTGAAAGTGTATTTCCGTCGTTTGTGTTAAAATTGTTGGTTTTAAAGGAAAATGACTTTAAAGAAAAAGATACAAACACACCCCGTCCCCCATTCTTTCCATCGTACATACTTAATGATAATGACACAATTTTAATTTCTTTAAAGGAAATTTATTAACTTTTTTGGATATAAAAAAGTTAAGTAATCATGGCTTCTAAAAAAACCTTGCCACGTGGGCAATAAGTGGAAGGGCATCTGTGCGTGGACCTACGAAAAACCTTGGAGCCCTTGCAGGCTGATGACTGGCTTGTATCACGTGGGCGAGAATTTTTTTTTCTCCATCGAGCCGTTAGAAACGCCTTTTTTTTTATAACTTTCATCTCCTCTTTCCCCACGAGCTGTTATCTGCAAAAGTTAAAGCTCTCCCGAGATGGAAGATGTTTTTTGCTATTAACCCCCCCCCCCCCCCTTCTTGACTCTTCTTCGCCGCAATTTATCGTCGCCGGGATCGCTCCCTGATTGGCCCGTCGTGCGGCGCGCTGCCGGCGAATGGGCGAGTCGGAAGTCGGCCGCGGTATTGGAGATGTCTTCGATGACGTCGTGTCGTCCCCCCCCCCCCTTCCAGACACCGTAGGGCAGCGCCGGTAGCCTGCCCGCGGGTACAACTTGCGACTGCCCCAACTCTTCTCACGTCGACAGCCGAGAGGAAATGTAATTTCCACCCACAAGTATTTATATGCTTGCATCCGCGTAACTGCAACCAAAAAAAAAAATGTTTCACCATTTCATTATCTTATAAGTTTTATCTTAATAGTTAAGAATAATTTCTTGTAATATGTTTTAAACATCTTTCCGCCACAGCTGAAACCTTAACATTGCCATGTGCACGCAAAATTATTTAAATCTTAGAAACCAAAAATATGTCAATAATCTCCTTATATTTATCTATTTAACGAAAATCAACCAGTTTCGTTAACCAACTCATTTAACAACGCTTCCAGATATGAGTAGATACCAACTATCGCGCTAGCACTTGACTCAGCAAAGTTGAAAGTATACAGTTTAGCTTTGCCTTTTATCTACGGCATGAGCTTTGTTTTTTACCCACGGATTTTAGTTTGCCGGCATTTTACACCAGTCTTCTTTGCTCCCATATAATGCTCCGACAGTATAATTTTCCCTCTTTTCACACTTTCCTGCATTCAAACATTTTTCCTGGTCTCTTGTAAGGGGCAAAAAATGAGGCTTTGTTGCATTTACATAAAACTTGGTACAGAGAATAAACAGCACACAGCCAGGGAGACGCAACCTTAAGCCTTAATACTGATGGTCATATTATACGGTAGGCCTGTTTAAGACATACAACATTTTTTTTTTAATTTTTAATTTATATACTCTTTTGGGAATATGCAAATGTTTTCAAAGAAAATATCTGTTATATTTTATGTGGATTAGGCTTGTATCATTGTTTTCGGTTGGTCGCATATGCTTACAGACACCTGCAACTAGAAAGGCTGTACCTTTGTACAGCCAGGTAACTTTGCACGTAGACTGATAACTTTCTCTAACTTAACATATGGTTGAGGTGATTGTTTTAGTATCTACCTATTCATAACATTAACACGATTATTGCTAGTAGAACGTTTTCGATCGGTTATTGTAACACTACGAACTGTAAATGGGAAGTCGTATAGTAACGAATTGGCGGGTGGAGTGCAGGATGCATTGTGGGCCGCCGAGAGGCAGCGCTGTAACCGGCGCGACACTCTGCACTTGTAGCAATCCGGGCTTCAATGATACTGACGTGGACACAGATGAATGAATCTAATGACTTTTTTTTTTTTGCTGTAACTTTTAATTTTATTTTTCTTTTCAAATTTTATGGGACCAACTATACTACTGTGTAAATCCTTCATACAATTAAAAAAAAAGTTTTAATTTTTAAAACGTAGTTTAGTAAAAATATTTTCCGGAATTAAAGTAAACTTGTTTTTTTTTTTCTCCAAGAAGAAAATTAGTCTTGATAGCAAAAACCAAAAACAATCCAAATCCAACAGTTTTGTCTAATGATTCGTTCAAACAATCACAGCGATTGACACTTGCAGACGTGATTTTATCACGCGCAAATGATTTTATTCGACTGCAGTGGCGTCACACTCCGGCCAAAACATATTATTACTTTTTCAAATCATTGTTGTAATACCGGGAACTCTTACAATTTTTTCTTCATGTGAATCCGGATGGTGTTCCTTCCCCCCTTTTTTAAATTTTTAAAATTGGAGCGTCTGCGTTTTTCGAATAATTACATACAACATATTAATCGTGTTAGAAAATTATATAACTAAACCAAGTGAAATAGTACTTTTTTTTCTTTACGAAATTATTTATCTTAAAACGGCTGAATGCTGGTGACTTGAAGATTATCTTTACTCATTAGGCTAGATAGTAACATCAGGATTAATATTATCTTTATATTATTCTTATATATCGGACGAAAGCATTAAAACGCTAATTTATAATTTCATTATGTTTATTTCATATTTAAATTGACACAAAACACATATAGGCCTACAGTTGAAAAATATTATATTACTATTTGCCCCCGCGACTTTGTGCGTTTGGACATAATTATTCCCACACGTTATTTGAATATAATTTATGAACAATTTTTTTTTTGTTTGCAGAGAAGATTTACAGTAACTTTGTCTTTAGTCTACATATTAATAAACAATGAAGGTTCGCCTTTGTTGTATATATTAATCTCTCTAAATTACCCTGCTCACGCGAACTAAGTCCACAGATTATTATCCAAGTATTATTATGTAAAAACATTAATACATAGTCGTAATGTTCTCGCAAACCTATGAAGTGGTCACAGCTACTAAGCAACACTCCGAATTACCGTGTGCCATGCAGCACGGAGACAGATGGCGCAACGTCAGGACCGAGGTCCCGGGTTAGAATCCAGATTCCGCCAGCCCTAAAATCGGATATTCGAGGCCACTAAACACTAAAAGGCCCGTCTAGTAGGGCTGTTTGTGTGTTAGTGAGGCGGGATGATAAGCGCGACGCTCGCTGGTGCTTCTAGCGCGGTGTCTCCTCTGGACTGGCGCGCAGTCTTCTCGTCGTCACAGGACAACTGTGAAATTTGAGCGGTGACCGTATCGTTATATTGCATAGGAATGAATGTTAAGGTGTAGTGCAAAATCCTTAAGTGCTTTCAAGAATCTGTACCGGTTGTTTTACCCCTAAAAATTACCCTGAAAACACGCCGCCTTTTAGCCATTTGAAATCTTCTAAAAATTCAGTTTAAAAACTTGATCCGAAGTCAGTATTTTTGGCCCTCAGCGAATTCTTAAATTATTTTCATAAACAAAACCCACTTGGAAATCTTGAGTATTTTTGAAATTGCCTTGTTTTTGCTGAAGTTCTTCGCACTGTAGGTATTTGTTTTCTTTCCAATCTTTGGTGAGGGACTATTAATTTATTAATTCCTCAGGGTCGTTGTGTGTGATCACGCAGCCCATGTCGTTTATGTGACCGAACAACGCAAGAATTCCTTTCTTAGCTTACTGACGTCAACATTAAGCAACGTAATAATGGTGTTAAGAAGTTTTCTCTCCAAGATGAGTGATAGAGGGTGTGCTGTCGTTGGCGACAGTTGGCGACTTGGTTGGCAAGTTCTCAAACTTTTTTTTTTGCTACTCCCGGTCTCCTATCTCCCAAGAAAGAAAAGTTCTGAAGTAAACTCATGAAATTTTTCATACGCATGGGTAGACTTGTTAGCGTGTATCGTTTCCTATCTTTTTTACTTCTCTCCTCCGGTTCCAATATAACTTCATAGTACTCTGACGCTGACTTTTACTAAAAAACGATGCCAGCCGGTATGATACGTACCTAAGGCGTGTTTGCCTAATACATAATGCAAACGTGCTCCATTCATATTACAGATACTTTCGTTTCATCAATATTTCGAATAAATATTTTACCGGTAAACACGTTTAAATGAAATATTATACAACAAAAGTAATGTAAACGCAAAACATTCATTTTATGATTTTATCTAAAATCATGTCCCAAAAATATGTTCACACGATGATGATACTTTGAGGTACGTTTTATCACAAGATACCTATTTCTATTACAAAAGATTTTAATTTTCTCTAACTTTTTGGTTTCTTTTCATAATTTCAGCTGTCATAACGGCACGTTCATCGTATTTTTTTTTTGTATTTTATATCAAAAAATTTAATCTTTAACATTTTCTTGGTGTTAGGTGATTATGTAAGTATACTATCTTCCTTTTTATTACGAGGACCTAACTCCGTTATTCTTTCTATTGAAGTTTAGATTATTAACTTCTTGTAATATTTCCCAAAATAAATTTGCGCAAAACACTACGAATTATCGTACCTGTAGTGCTATATGTCTATTATTTTGTAGCTACTAGAGAGACTCTTTGTAACAAATTTTCATCCGGGTTTGTGAAAGAAAAGAGAAAGAGGAATTCTTTTTAATCAATGACGTGATTTTTATTTAAAGATGATATTAAACATATTAGCGTAAATTTTTACAAACTTTAATGAAACTTTTTAGTTCAATAAAAATGAATAAAACTTTATAATATCAAAACTTTGAAACTAAAAACTGTCGAAAACTTGTCCTTTGAAATACCACGAACAAGTTTGGGAGATATTATTTATTCTTAATATATATTTTTTAAATTCATTCCAGAGGTGACGTTGCTGTTTCTCCTCTGAATAATATATTTGTTTAGCAGGTTGTCACCGCTTATTGTAACTATTCAAAATTTATTTTAGAGACGACCATGTATTAAATTTTGCAATTCAATTTTATTATTATTTTCTATAGGTTCATTAAGTCTATATTATTGAAGTAAAATAGTTGAATGTGTAAGGTTTGGAACTATTGTTCGAACACTAAACTATGCTTTTATAAAAAAATATTCGAGAAATATTTAATTAGAACTTATGAAAACTATGCTGAATACACCATAATAACGGTACTTTCAGTAACGAATTAAAGTGATTTAAACAAAACAAAAAATACAAAATTTCGTCCGCTAACGACCAGGCGTATTCAGTTTTCTATAAATTGTTGTTTTTACATTTTTTATAATGGATAATTAATGAAATTATTGAGAGAGTTCCGAGACTCTGCAATACACAGGTTCAGAATCTGTGATGAATCCTCTTAAATATTCACCACTGCTGCAATTTGGCGTACATCCGGGGTCGCACATCCAGCAGAGGAGAGTTTCTCTGGAACCGGGGGAGGGGGGGGGGGAGGCAGGGGAAAGTGGCACTGCCTGGAGGATTCATCCATCATTGACGCCTCCCGTGTTTTATTCCTGGGCCACGGGCGGAGGACACGGCCCTTCTGCAGCCCTTCAGCCGGAGACGTCTGCCGCCGCGGCGAGCTGTCGACGTCAGCGGCGGCAGAAGAGCGGCGCTCGAGTTGTTAATGGTTAACGGGCCCTGCCGCTCGCCCGGTAATGTGTCTTGGGAGGGGGGGTGGGGGAAAGAGATATAGGATGTCTATTTCGAGTTTCAGAGCCTGAACATCGCGGCAGTCGTTCCGCGCGCCAGACGCTTTCCAGTGTATGTTTACGGGCATAATGCTAGAAAAAAGAAGTAGCTGAATCTAGTGTTACCCGGGGTTAACGCATCATTAGAGACCTGAAAAATTCGCGGGTTCATTTCGTGTTATGCTAAAAATTCAAATAATCATACGTTAGTGCTGCTTCTGCCACTGGTTCACTGTTAATCTGGATCAATGAGGGCCAATTAGAGACCCTCACGCATAGAAGTGTCGAATCACAGACACTCGGTCGAGACGACTCACAAGTCAGCAGCCAATGAACAGGTGGCATTTGCCCGAGTGTGTAGAGGATATTGGAGTCCATCCTGAAGGTTATTGAACCCGCGAATTTTTCGGGTCTCTACTTATCATTATCCAAGGTTGTAGTAGGATAAAGTCCGAATAATCACTAAAATAAATTTTGTATCTGGAGATTTACCCGTGTACACCTTAGGTCTACCCAATGCTGGCTAGGTAATGTTATGTATTGAGGAAACTAAAAATATCAATAATTTGGTTTTTCTAACATTACCCAGTCAGCGTTGGGTAGACCTGGGTGTTCACGGGTAAAAACCAAATTCAAATTTATTTCAGTTATTATTAGGACTTTACCACACAAACTTGGATAATACTAAGTTAACCGGGCTAAACCTAAGTTTACTTTTTCTTCTAGCATTACCCTTGAAAATATACTGGTGCCTAGCATGCGGCGCTTATAACTGTGGCTATTTTTGACCTGTACGTACAGCGCCACGTTAGTGATGTTGTAGGAGGAAAATATATTATATTCATGCGTTGGTATTATAATAATTTATTCGATGAAATTTTTACTTTTCTTACTTACACGTTTACGAGAAATTGTGAGGGCGAAATTCATACGTAGCCTTGCTATAAATTTTAATATGGTGCCTATAAAATGTGTTAATTTTATGTAATGGCAGCGTAACATCTGTACTAAACACAGAAGTTTGTAACTTTTTAAAAATAAATGTGACTACATGATTTCAGGATTTGATTGCTGATATAGTAATTTTTTGCCTTGGAAACACGATATATTTTAATATAGTGTTATGGTGTTTTGCTACGCATAGCCCATGTTCCGAAGATGCGATTTGCTGGAAACAAAAACACAGGTTTCTAAAAGAACCTCTTACACACTTTATGTGAAATAGTAAACAAAAAATTTAAAAAACGCGCCAAACTATTAGAATTTTGTCGCAAATGTGTTTAAAGTGCTGCAATTCAATGTGCGATTTTATAAAGTCTGAATGATTAACAAACTACCTTCAGTGATAATTTATTTCCAATACTAGCTGCAGTACCCAGCGTTGCCCGGGCTGAACACAGGGTGAAGGGGAACTGTTTAGAGATCAGATGTAGTTAGTAATTGTCTTCTTAATTTGAATGCCAAGTGTGCAAAATAATTTATATCACTTTCAGATCCCGACAGACGTTGTTCTGCCAGTTTATAGTTATTTACCTGGTCTGTATGTAATCTATACTCTATGAAGCAATATAGAAAAAAACTGAAAAATAAGGGATTACTAATATTGAAAAGATTCCATTATCTAGCTAATGCTCGTCATGCATTGCAATGCCTCATTCAGTTTTGTTTTGTAATATGTTTGAAGTAGTTACACATATACAAATAATCTATCCATGTCTCTAAATATATATTTATCTCTATCTACATCTATGGTCCTATATATCTATGTATCTCTCTATCTGTATTTATATCTTTATATTAACTTTATACCTCACACTATCTCTATGTATTCTATATGAGGGTACTGATTGCTTTGTTTATATCACACGGGTGTTTTTTACTTGTATGGGAAAATTAAGAATGATAAGGCATCTAGTGCGTGGCAACAATATTAATAGGCAATAGGAAATAAACCTCTAGCGCCTGCGGCATTATCAACACACACTTCGTACGTGTACTGCATGTTGTATCTAACCCTCTACAACGCATTCGATTCTAAATTGGACTTTTAGTAAGGATCCCTAATGTTATTTATAATATAATATAGCCTATAGCCTTCCTCGATAAATGTACTATCCAACACTGAAAGAATTTTTCAAATCGGACCAGTGGTTCCTGAGATTAGCGCGTTCAAACAAACAAACTCTTCAGCTTTATAATATTAAGTATAGATTTAGGCAGTTAACTCCACCATATTTAGTTCCCAGTTTGTGACACTCAACATGCCTGTCGACAATGTATATTTAACGGAATACTGAAATCATATCTTCGGGCTAAGACTGTACCGAGCGTACAACGCGATGCGGTTTCCAGCTGTCCATCTTGTGGTCGACCAGAGAGTGCGACGACTGGTGTCAAGGGCGAGGTTAAAACCCTTAAGAAATTCCCCCGACTGCTACAACGCTCAGTTAAATTGAACTCAGTTATATCTAGGGGCATGCAGATTTCGCGAAAAGCTTTTGAGACTAAATGAAAGTTAAAACACTGTAGCATCGTCTGTGTTCCGTGATTGGGTGAGTTTCTCCTAGGTACATATCAATTGTAACAACACCAATCACAGTGATTCAGTGCGGAAGTAAACGCGTCCTGAGTGGCTCGTTCAAATAAGGCAACGACTTCTCTCGCAGACGGCCGCCAATCACAAGGAAGAAACCACAGGTGCGGGTATACCTTGTTGCAGTCTAATAAGTGTCCAGACCTTTTCGCGAAAAATGCCTGCCCCTAGTTGTATCATATTTTTAACTCCTTGTCGTTTTACTGCAGTTATCACGTGAATTATACAGCACTTCCATAAAAGAATGTATTCCCGTTACAACATTTAATAGTATCAACTGAAAGCGTTGCAGTGTGTTTTTTTTTCATGGTCGCAAGTAAGGATTAGCTCTAACAGTTTTAGATAGCGCATGCGCGAATACTGCTTTTTTTTAGTTTTCTCGCTTACAGCGCGAAAGAATGCTCTTCCCGCAATTAGTAGAAGGTGAACCTCTAAACTTTATAGGAAAAAAGAATGAAGCCTCTCTCCCCATTGGAATCTCTTTGTACGAGAGTGGTTTCACGTCGAAGTCCATGACCATTAGATTGGTCGTAATGTTCGAGACGACAGAGCTCTTTTTCGCTGACCTCCACGTTCACCTGACATCATGGGATTTTTTTTTTCCTTTTAGGATTTTGTAAAAGATCGTGTCCATGTTCCGGCGCTATACCTAATGATTAGAGTCCCGGAAATTTCGCGGAATCCTCTGGTCTCAGGATAGAATTCAATGTTATAGGTGTGCTCGACCAATGTTTACTTTCCCATTGGTTGATTTCTTAGCGAGAACATTTTTATCATTGTTATTTGGCTCTACCTGATTCGCTTACTTCTCTCCTAGCTGGACATAGTTGGCTCACGGTTGTAGAGGGGCGTGTCCAGATAACTGCGGTCCAATCATGAACACAGTGCGACAGTGTGGAGGTTTGCATTCTAGCTTGCGACTAAATGAATCCGCGAAATATCCGTGGCACTACTAATGATTTGCCAGAGTTGAGACACAGAATTAAAGAAACTAATTTCTGCCATTACTCCGGATGTGTTAATCAAAGTGCGGGAAGAATTGGACTTTAGGTTGAATGTGTGCCATATAACTACAGGTGTTACATATTGAACATTTGTAAGAAAAACCCGGTTAGTTTAACTTCAATTTGATGTAAGATTTGTTGTAAAGAGTCTAAATAAATATGTTATAATTAGAGACCTGTAAAATTCGCGATTTCAAATCCCTAAACGATAGACTCCATGATCGTCTACGCACTCGTGCAAATTACATCTGCTGATTGGTTACCGACTCGTAACACCTGTTAACTGGAATGATCGTGATTCGCTAATTCTTCTGTTAAATATTTTTCATTGGCCCAGAGTCCTTCAGATATTCTGTGGCCCAATCACTGAAGCAAAATAATGTTAAAAGTATTTGGACTCTATCCTATCGCGAAATGAATCCGCGAATTTTACAGGTCTCTAGTTATAATATATCATTGAAACTACGACATTATTTTATGGACAACCTGTTATATATCATTACCAGAGGTAGTGGGGGGTCTCCGTGAGCCCGTGGTCCAATGTCCGGCTTGGCATTCAGACCACGGGGCCCGCAACTGTGGCCCTGGCTGCGTGAGCAACTGGTCTGAGCACTGAGCAGGGCAGCTGGAGAGTGCCGGTGCTGCTCTGGCTGGCAGCAGAGGCCCTGGGAGCTCCTCTGACGTCAGGCCCACTCGAGAGTCGCCGGCGCGCGCTTGCTCCTTCGGGCGGAAGGAAATCTCGGGCCCTCCCGTTGTGTATTCCTCGCGACTCGCGAGCCGCTCCCTCCTGATTGGCCCGCCTCTCCTCTCCGGAACATCCCACACCCCCACCCCTTTTCTCTTTCCCCCCTCCGGGCGCGCTGCTCCAGCATCAACTTTCTCGTTATTGCATTCCGTGGGCAGGGAAGCTAAGCAGGCCATCAGCAGAAACCCTTCTTCCCTTCATCTTTTGTCTGTTCGCTCCGAGGGATTGTCACAATATCGCTACATTCCTGCGCATTTTGTTCTACTCTTCTTCTTCTTTTTTTTATTCCAGTTTCTCTCACATCTCGCCAAGAATTTCATATACCTGGATTAACGTTCTGGACGTGAATCCAGCGCCGAAATGGTTTCGCGAGTCCTCCATTATACTTTACAGGTTTTCATCTCGCGACGTAATAGTAGGGCACAATTGCTTTCATTTGATGGCCTATAAACGAGGCGTGACCTAGAAATTATTCTTAATATAAAGAAGGTCGGTTTTACAACGGTTTTGCATTAGGTTAAAAAAAAGCTTTGATAGCTCAAAGCAAGTTTTATTTCAGCATTGTGTAGAATTCTTTATCTGTATATGTGTTCTGAAGGAACATTAGTTTTTTTAATTGAATGTTTCTGTTAAATGGTGTCTTCGCATATGTGCTTTCAGGAAACTTGTCTAGATAACACTGGTTATGTACTTATCGTATTTTTAGTTTTGTGTTTTACGATTACTTTTTTGTACCAATGATATTGGTTTGTTTGGCATTGATGGTAGTAAAATCAGATCCAATTTGTTTCAGACATCAGCAACAATTAGTCACTAAATCTTGGGAATCAAGAGTCTTGCAAATTAAATTTATTCGTGAGCTTACGGACTTTCGGTACAATGGTGAAAATCATTGGTTCTTGGACCAGTGAGATATAGTACGGCATAAAACATGCATGACATGACGTCAGTAACGTGGATTTAGTACTTAATGCAAAATATTTCAACCCCAACGTTTTAACCCTTTCAGTCACACTGTCAATTCCTAAGACATACATAATTATAATTTATTTTACTGTAACCAAACTTTTTTTTGTGTAGCTATAATAATCTTACACTTTAATTGTAATGTTAATGTATGATTATAATTTTAAAATAATTAAAGCGAAATCAAATTTAATTCATAGCCATAAATTAAGATATCTACTAGAATGTATTAACCCACACATTAAAGGTACTCCACGTATTAATGCGATTTAAATAGACCACTTCAGTGGATGAATAGACTGAAAGGGTTAAACGTTTTCGGTTGCTGAAAGCAGCTACAATGTAATACGAATAAAACTACATGCAAAGCCTGTGAACTGCAAGATCCGAGTCTCAGACCTACCTTGCACACATCACCGCTCACTGAAGGTCACGGAACGTATTTTGTGATCTGTTTACTTGTTTATGGAGCTCGGACATCGCCCATGGATGATGCAGATGGGCACATGGGACAGAAAAACAGTCGGATTACCCACCAGACATCAGGATGCCTGTATATTTTTTATCCGGAATGGGGGAAAAAAGTTTTTTTTTGTAGTGATTTGTGCAATGGGAAGAGACACCGGGCCGCAATCCTCTTACTGGATTAGCGCAGGGGCAAGTTGATCGCGAGCGTGCTTTGAGGCCGGGCGCTGCCTGTTGCCCGCTGCACTGGGGACTTTTGCTAAGAGGCTCTCGGCTTGCGGTCCGCCTGATGCCGGAAGCAGTCGTGCCCCGGTCCTGGCCGCCATGTTTGTGGCGAGGACACTAATGAAGAGGGCGTGGTGACTTCCACCAGGGACCGAGATTTGCAGTCGTTCCCAATTAAAATAAACAGCCACTCATGCCTGGTCTTCATAATGTGCTAACGAGGAAATAACACACATAAAGATGGAGTTTGATGGCAGGGTGGTAACACACTGCACTGTATTTTAGAAGGAACCGGGTTTGATTAATGGTGTTGTCATCCTGTCTTAGATTATCAACTGTTTTCTGGATCAACTCCAAGAAAATGCTAATATGAATATTTTCCTTTAAACCATGGCCCATTACTTCATCAGATGATTTATTTGTGTTGTAAGGTTTAATCTTTGTTGACAAAAACACAAAACTAAAATAATTTTAACTTTTAACATGGTTATGTGTGCATGGTATGTAATATCACACGCTAAGTGTGATAACTTCCAGTGGATCAGTGTTGATGTGTTCTCCATTGTGTGTTGCAGGTGAGTATGGCAAGACCTTTCGATGGATGCAGTGTTTGCATCAAGGGATGGTGTTGGAAGGATCTAGACTACGACGCTATTGCTGTTTCTATTCGCATGGCTGATATCCGGTAACTGATGTGTAACCTATGAATACGATAACTTCATTTCTGCATGAAATTGAATCAGGAGAATGTTCTTCAATTAAATATTTTTATTGCATTGATTAGAGACGTGTTTGATTGCTGGTAGAAAAATGATTCTAGTTGAGTCAGTAACTAAATTTCTTATAATTAATAGTATTTTTTATTCTTTTGATTTTGATCACTATATGAACTGATTAATTGTTTATTTGGTTAATCTTAGAGAAGTAACAGTTTTAAAACACTGAATTCTCAGTGAGTGGAATTTACTTTATGTAAATCAGTAATTAACTTTTAGACTTTGCATTAAGCATAAATATAAAACATGCTTTGTAAGTCTATTCTATTAATACTCACATTTTAAAATTAAAATCCATTTTTTTTAATGTGCACTAAATGAACCTGTTTTATTTGGATTGTAGTATTGTTGGAAAAAATTTTACTTGTTTCTTTTTGCATAAACAGTTAGACCAGTTTTCATAACCAGGTAAATGATATCAGTGTTTTGGACATATATCTCTTGCACCGTACTCTACACTACTTATAATTTTAATTTTTTTTTTACCAGGATTAAAGAAATAATACATTCCTGAATCACTTTGGCTGGCTTATCCAGTTTGTTCAGAGGTTACAATTGTTATCTTTATAGAAGTAGTGCAATCTTTGTTTTCGTAAAAAAAATTTTTTTACATGTGTACAATACGAATCACTTGTTTAATTTTAATGAATACAATAAGTATTAGAGCAAAATGAAACCATATTTCCAGAGCCATGGTTATAAAGATAATTAATTCACATATGTCTGTAGGTACCAAATTATACAGTTTCACGGGCTAAATATTTCGCAGGAAGTGTAAGTTATTGCTTCACATCTTCTGACGCTTTATCTTGGTAAAATTGTGACGGGAAAAAAAAGAAAATTTTTGATTGAACTGCTGCTGCACACTCGTGGTTTGGACACGATTACAAACAGGAAATACAATTCCTTGCAAACGGCGTGGATAGTGCGCGCGACTAGATCGATCTGCGGGTGAGAGTACCTACCTGGGTGTACCTGGTTGTGACTCCCGCTGGTTCAAATGTGTGATTTTCACCTTTCCGCGAGCATGTTACTTTTAATAATGTGGCCCGAAACTGTGTCCGTTAGAGCCGGGTCGTGTTTTCATAACGTGCGGACAAGGCAGTTTTATTTCCACGAGCCCTGGGAGGGCGGGGGGTGGCAGAAGGGCAGGTGGGGTCAGCAGGTTCGTGTGACACGACCCCCGCGCGTTATGACAAAGGGTACACGGTGGGTGTCGCGTTACACTCCCCCCTCCTCCCTCCTAGTTCCCACCAGTTCGTCCCTCCCTCGTCCACGCTGGCCAGAACACAGTGCAGGTGCCCGCATCTCGTCCCTGCGTGTCGCGGCCTACGTGTTACCCGATCCCCTGCAGTGGACCAGAACCACTGCAATCTCTCTACTCACTCCGAGCTTTTGCGCGGAGTGGCTGTTCCCCTGTGCGCCTGCGCGTGACAGCTGCGAATTTACGTAATGCGTTGGAACACGAACTGTACATGTTTTTTCGAGCCTTTCTCGAAAAGTAAAACTGGCTTTGAGTTGCAATTCATGTTAACGCTTGACTATAACATACTTTTCAAAGAGCAGTCATTTTTGTAATTTACGTATTTTAGTGGAAATTAAATATTAGGAAACTATAAAAAGAATTAATTTCGTTTGTAATGTATCTTGTCTGTCGTAGCTTGGTTTTTACTGTTCCTCTTTGTAGTCCATCATTATATTTTTATTTATTTTTTGTTTTATTGCGCGCATATTAAAAGGTTTGTGTTTTAATTCAATTATTTTTCTGTTTAAATGCGGTGAATTAAGCTCCGTAAAAAAACTGGTATTATATCTCTAAATGCACGCCACTTTATTCCTTGACTAACTGTGGGCGGAATAATTATTTTAATGTAGTTTTGAGGTCACAACGTGAGTCAAAAATTAATTGTTTCGTGGTATGGGATGTATATGCAATCATGCGTGCACAATGTTCACTGGCTTTAACTTGTCTATGACATTGTTTTTCAACGTGAATAATAATTTTTCCAAGTATGAGCCTATAATGCTTTTCTTTGTAGTCCGCGTATTTTATTAAATTAAATATGGTAAATGCTAAACAGTTTATGCTACAAAAACCTGAAACTAATTTACTGTCAGTCATCCTCATAATGTTTTTGTACAGAGATTTAAAACTATTCACACAAACAGCTTAAAATTTATATTGCGCGCACTTTTAATAATAAGTATTAAACATTGGATCGACTAGGTTTGTTAGAAGGTGAGAGATGTGCTATAAAGGTATAATATATGACTACACGGGCTTGATTACGAATGAGGGGAAGTATTATTAGTAGTGCCACGAAAATTTCGCGGATTCATTTAGTCGCAAGCTAGAATGCAAACCTCCACACTGTCGCACTGTGTTCATGATTGGACCGCAGTTATCTGGACACGCCACTCTACGACCGTGAGCCATCTATGTCCAGCTAGGAGAGAAGTAAGCGAATCAGGTAGAGCCAAATAACAAGGATAAAAATGTTCTCGCATAAATCAACCAATGGGAAAGTAAACACCTATAAGTTTGAATTCTATCCTGAGGCCAGAGGAATCCGCGAAATTTCCGGGACTCTAATTATTAGCATTCATTGTTATAATTCCGCACACAGTGCCAGATAATTCTATGCCGAAGCATGAACAATCCAGGTTTCAAACACTTGTTATTTCTCTGCTGGTGATGAAATTCGACTATATGATGAAGGGGGGGGGGGGGGAGAGAACCCGAATTTCAAAGCAGTTATAAACTACAATTTACGTTTTGTTGCTATTTTTATGTTTAATTAATTATAACTTATGTTTCCCTTTTTGACGTGATAACGTCTTATAAATCGATGAACGCCGGCTGCACGCACGAAAAAGCACGACTCATTGTCACGTTCCGCCTGAGCCGAACGTGCCTTGAACCGGCCAACCACCGTGCGAGATAATCTTCTATAATATCAAACAGGTTAAGGCATGCAAATTTTCATCAACGTTTTCTTATGACGTTATCACGTAAAATTATCGTTCGTAAACCGAATATACAGACAAACCACCCCCCCCCCTTTTTTTGTATTGATTCTTGATACTGATTGGCCAGGCGAACGTGTCACGTGTTTGTGAACACAGTTAGACTTCGGCCACGAAGCCTCTCCTGCTCCTTACCGCCGGGTTCACTTTTCGGTAACTAGACACCGTACAACGTCCCCGGTTCTCACGGCTGTACTTGGCTTGCGACCAGTTTCCTGGCGGGTTGCTCGGGGTGCTCCCAAGCAACACGGCTCGTCGAGTTGGTCTGGTTCCGTTTTTCGTTTTTAACGTGACAACGTCTAATAAATGGATGAACGCCGGCTGCACGCACGGAAAAGTGTCCCGTTACGCACATTGTCCCGTTACTCTGTGTCCCGTTACGCTCATTGTACGCTTGCGCCGCATCTATCACTCTTCCACTCGATTGGAACAACCATCGATTTGACGTTTTCGAGGCACATTAAACTTGAAACACTCCCATTCGTTTCCTACTTTTCCCATCATCGTCCTATCCTTAACAGAATAACACAGATTGGAAGAAGTTAAATAGCAAACATGTATAAAAGTTATAAGTAATATAATCTCTTCGTTAAAGTAATAAAAATAATTGAATTAATGAGTGCAAATAAAAGTACATTTATCAATTAAATTGTAGATTTCATTTCACTCCTTCTTTGTATCCATACAAAATAGTGATAATTCAATAATTATTCAATTTTATTCATAAGAGTATGCAATAATTTCATCAATGTTTTGTTATGACGTTGTCACGTTTAACTATCGTCCGTAAACCGACTTTACAGACAACCAATTTTTTTTTTGCTTTACTGAGCTGTTGAGAACATGAGATTTACTCATAGTGATCGTAACGCTACCTGCCAAAACCCAAGTTTTAATCATGGATACTTTTGTGGCTTTTTACAAATTATAGATGATTATGCAGTACATATCTGACGACGAAATTAGTTACGCAGAATAGAAAAAAAAGGCAATGTTAATAACGTGGAACATTCAGTAGAAGTTATTGTGTAAGAAATAAAATAATTGGCATGCAAGCGCAATGATCCACGAGGTTGGGCGGTAGAGACTCGATAATTCCGGCCCTTATCGCCGGCGTGTCCCAAAATTGTCGCTGCCCTCGTCTGGACCTAGCTCCGTCCATCGGGCGCTTCTCGCATGGCGACTGCATTTCCCTTTTCATTTGCATTACGTCCCAGTGAGCCGAGGGTGTGGGTTGGGGGGGGGGAATTTACCCCCTCTCCCGTCGGCCCGGTTAATTGGCGGGCGGCTGTTGCGCTTTTCCATCCAGCCCTGGTGTTTAATTGGCTGGTTTGGTGTATGAAGTGGTGCCGGGTGGGTGGGGGGTGGGGGGGGGAAGTGGAATTTTAACCACCCCGTTGGAAGTTTTTTAATCTCGGGGGAAAATTATCCTGGGTAACTCATCTCTCTCTCTCTCTCTCGTCATTTGCATTTTTATTCCCGCGGCCGCGTCCGTCGGCGGAACTGTGATTGTGTCCCGCGCCCCTCTTCTTGCGAGGCTGGTCCGTCTGGGCGCTCTTCGGCGGGGCGACATCCTCGCAGCTTCTCTGGTCGCCTGGAGCCCGCCCCACTCCGCGCGGCAGTGCAGCTCCGCTATGCCGAGAGAAAGGTTTGTTTGCCCCGGCAAGATATTTGTTCATGTATGGCGAAATAAATATAATTGGTTTATTCAAACAAATATTTTGTAGCAGGAAAGATACCGTTGACCCAACAAAATGATTTAGTCAACTCAAATGTATATTCGGTTAGGTGTTACAAATCGATTTTGTTACTGATGAAGTTTGGTTAAGCTGACCAAATATTTTGTTGCAGCAAGTAAATGTTTGTTTCGCCACATATAAACAAATATTTGTTTGATTCAAACAATCCTTTTTCTCTGTGTACTCCTAGCCCGGGATGTGCTTCGGCCAGCCCGCAGGCTCTCTGGGGCCCCGGAGATTCGACAGACTCGGATAGCCAAGCTCCTTGTGTCTTCCTTTGAGCCAGCCGCAGGTTAGCTGGAAAGGTTAAGGGGAAACGAAAGGCAACGGTGCTGGGATGGGGTCGTGTAGCTCTTCCTCAAACACCTGCGAGCCACTTCCCCGTGGCTCCAGGGGACCGTGCCAGCCCCAAGCAGTCGTAAGCCATCGAAATCGGCACTCTAAACACTTTGAACAGCTGTAGCTGCTGAAAAAAAAAAATTGCCGTGGCGTGTTTGACGGGTGTACGAGTAGTTGACATAGAGGTCGGAAGAAACCTCAGCCTCACTCTGGTGGCCCTTTTCGATTCAACTCTTTTTATACACGCTTTATATTCGCTTCACCTGTATGTTTGTTTGTTTGTATGTTTGTAACCGACTCATTTGGGTGCGATTTTGACCCACTTTAAACGGCCAGATTTCATTAAAACTTTGTTGATTTATCGAGGACCGATGACAATACACTAATTTGATAAGATTATTTGAAGCATGAGGTATTAATCGGTATTACGTGTTCAACTGTGATTGAAAGAAATGAGCGTAATATACTTCCGGGTATTGTATCAACTCCACTGCCTGGGCATAACTAACATCAGAACTGGAATTTAATTCGGGTAGACAATAAGGACCCAGGCAGGTGTGTTCGTAAGGTGGAGGAGGGTATTTTTAATATACTTCTCCTGCCCATAAATCTTAATAAATCTTCAAAATTATATTATTCTCGCCAAGAAAAGGAAATAACTTTAAAAGCAAGTAGTAGGCAGAGATATTATATTTCCATAAACACCCGACCCTGAACCCCCGCCGAAATGAAATTTTGCTTACGCTCCTAGTCTCAGATTCTGGGCCGACGGATATGTATTTTAGAGGCTTCTCATGGACAAACGAGAGACTGATCATTTTTTAAATAAAAAAATTAATAGTTATTTGTATAAGTAACAGCATTTTCTTAAGAAAAACTTATTTTTAAGGAATTAATCAAAGTGGTGAAATTGGACGTTGCCGTGGGCTGGTGGATTTTCTCGAGGTATCATACTCCCGTTTCCGCCACCCATTCATTCCGTCAATGCTCCGTGCTAGTGGACAATAATTAGCATCTCGTCACCTTCCATCGTCTCTAGTAGGAACCGAAACTGGCCAGCCAGGTTTCAACAGATTTTAGTCCATAACGATTTTTTGTTGTTGTATGATTTTTCAAAAATTTGACTTCATTCAAACATAAAATATATAATTTAAAACATCCCGCTGTGATATATATTGGCGTTTAGCTGTGCATACGTTATTCGGGAGTGACTGCAATAATTCTAATAATACTATATTATTGTTTTTTTCTGACTGTATTAATGTGAGGAAATTTTTTAAATATTAAACGCAAAAAATATTTTTTTTTTTGTGGAATTAAAACTTTTGAAAATAATTTGATGGTGTTTGGTTGCTATTTCTCACCCGTAAGTTGAATTGATTACACTGGGTGAGCCGCTGCCCTGCGCGCCTGGAGGGTGGGCCAGCCCGCCACACGCGCCTGCCGAGCAGGAAGCGAGCCGGCCGGGCGCTTCCTCCCGGCCGCGGTCTCCCTCGGGAACAGTTGTTTACCCCAGACCCTTGTTCGCGCCGCGCCCGCTAGGAAGTGCGCCGCCTGCAGGGGAACATAACGAGTTTTCCCTCCCTCTCCCGAACCGCGATTCATTATTGTTCCTTCCTCCTCCGCATCGTCCTTCTCCGTCTACTTCTTCCTTTTTTTTTTTAATTGGAGCCGTGATGACGTCACGTTGCGTCGCGCGGATGATGAGCGAGGGACCGGCGCGGAAGTTCCTGCCGCGGGAAGACCGTCCTTCCGACGGACGTGATCCGGGTGACGGATGCGCAGAAATCGCGTAGAGTCGATAGAGCGCGGTCGGCACCATTTTATTGCGTGTGTGTTTTTGGTTTTCCACATCCGACTGAGGAAAAATCTCTATAACCCAGACGTGTTTGGCGCCAGTAGATACTTTCTGCACTTTCACAAAAGATTCCTGGAAACCAGTTACATATTAACACGAGGCTATGGTTATTTTTGCATATAGGAATTAAATTTTTCCAGATAATACTAAGAATTCCTTACTTTAATCGGTGCATAATTTTAAATTTTAAACTATGTTTACTTCAAGCATAATTTTTTAAATCATAGAAAATATAATAGAATATTCAATTATTAAACTTTAATTTATCATATATCATGCTTAATAATGTGCGCAGTTAATACTGGAAAGCAATCGTTGGAACGGTTTAAAAATAACTTTAACTACTGGAGGTACTGGGACCACACTAAACATAAATTCCCGGGTAAGAATAATTCTTATTTGAACCCATTATTACTGCAAACACTATTTTATAGATGTGCAGTTGATTTCATGTGAATGTACACATTTACAAATATCTGCCTTTTTACATCAATAAATACAGCGTAGTGCATTATTAAAAAACATATACGCAGTTTTTTTTTGTGTCGTTAATGATTAACACTTACTCAAGTATATTTTTACTGTTAAGGTTACATCTAGTGTAAAAAAATGAATTTAAATATGAAAGAGCTTGTTAAACATATTATACATCACCCTTAACATTTCTTTTCCTCCGAGTGGTAGCTGGTGCCTGACAACTGAGATTTAGACCGACTGATGCCTTCTTGTCCGGAGTGGGCGTGGCGTGCTCTTTGTCGAAGAAGGAGGGGGGGGGGATGTTGCTGCGCCAGGCTGTTATCCGCAGGTGTCGGTTGTTGGCTGAAGGCTCTCTTGGGAACCATCCCTGTGCCATCTTGGTTGCCCAGCGCCTGCAGTTCAACATTTCACATTCACGTGATTTATTTGCTTACTCTTGATTTCACGGTTTAGTATTTCGTTAGTAGCTTTTGACATATGATCCCAAGCATATTTGGTGCCTACTTAAAAACTATGTCAAAACTTATAAAGCCCATCATCGGAGCAAAATCTAAGTCTACGTTTTAATGTTGCCACAACGTTACGCTATTTTTCTGTTACATTATTTGTATTTTGTAACCCAGCAGTTTGACATTGCGCAAAAGAGCCTTAACGGGTTTTTGATGTTAAACTTTTTTTACAGCCAGTAGAGTAGTATTAGAAACACGGGGAAACGGAAGTGAGTAGGTAACGGATTTAACGTGTTTGACGTGAATATTGTTCGATGGCGCGGGGTTAAAAAAAAGTTTTAAATGAAACATCTTTACAGCCGATTTCAGATGGCAGGAGCGCATGATTTCGTATACTTTCCAATAGGTTTGTAAACCTTTACATACTTTCTCATACCTTTTACATACATTTTGAATACTTTTGCGTACTTTAGTATACTTTTACAACTCGCAATTTGCAACTCCAAACTCTTACCTCTGAGGTTGGATCCGATGTTTAGCATTAGATTTTTGACAATTTGTACATACATTTCCAGTAGGATTATCAACCTGCATACTCGATAATGAGAAAAAAAAGCCCAAATACTTTGCAAGTGAATATTTGCAGTAACCATGAGAAACAGTCGTCAACTAATCAGCTATAAACACACTGCGGCATGTCTTAGTTGACAATTCACTGCTGTCACCAGACGGTCTGCTCGCGACAATATGTGGTGTTGTACCGCGTCTGATTCTCTGTGCATGTATCTTATGTAACTACATGGAAGTCAACTACTATCAGACAAAACGTCGGTCTTTTCGTGTCGTGCCTCATGCTGTGTGCACCGGGCATAAAGAGACAATCGGTCCTTATGACTCGTATCCATGATATCATTGTTTTATAGCCGGGGTGCTGGGTGGTACGGAATATCGTTTCAACTGTTCAACGCTCATAGTTTTTAATGTTATAATTGCGACAGACACGCCGTGGAGTAGGAGAGGATTCGGTGGGATTGTGCGTGCAGGCAGCAGAATTGGATAGAAGAAAAGTTCAACCCCTGAGGAAAGAACGTCAGTTTGGGTTTATTGGGTGGGGAGAGGGGACGATTTGCCTTGTTTTAAGCTCGATTAAGAATGGTTATGGTTATCAGTTTTTTGATGCATCGTCGAAATTCATGGCAAATACAGTGTCTTAATGTTTTTTTTTCAAACAATTTTCCCTGAAGTTATACCACAAATATGTTCTTTTTTATAGGAAATGACATCAGGAGAGTATCAAATCATTGTATATGCGAAGGATGTTTTTTTTTTTGCATATTGACGATGGGAAAATATAAATTATGAATTGAGAAAGGATGTTAGCGGACATTAAATTCTAAAGAAACATTAGAATATTTCAACTTAGTCGCTATGTGCTAGTGTGCATGGTGTTTTCGTTCCAGTTTGCATGCTCGCTGTATCCGTAATCACGCATGTAAGTCGTCAATAGTCATTAGGCCTACACATGGACATGTATAATGGCTTTGACCGTGTATGGTAAGAGCTTCAGTTGCAACGTTAGTACTCAACGCGAAATAATCATAAATCATAATTAATTATATGGTTACGCTATTTTTCACAGTATGTCCTGCAGAGGAAAATATGAAATAATATATTTATGGCGTTTTCAGAGTTATGTAACAAAATACAACGCATTTTTTTAAACATAACTTTTGAACTATGCCCAAAACATAGCATTTACCACAAAACAAACAATTATCGTGTTAGTAGCAGCTACAGTTGAGCGGGAAATTATCTACTGCATTTAAATCATGTCAGTGGTGTCTTGTAGCATACATCATGCCCAGCACGGTCCAGCGCGCTTCTCTCGTTACAAAAACCTCCCCGTTTGCGTCCTTCTGGAGTGTCCTAGCGTAGTAAGAGCCTTCAGGACAGAATTATCTTCATGTTTTCACACTTCTTCGGGTTTTGCCTGTACGTTTTTAAATGTATCCCGTTTCAGTGTTACACGATCAGTCCAGCACCCAGTTCGGACTGCTCAGTCGGAACCGACAGTTTGGATCGAATTGAGGCCCTATCCACACATGTTCAGTCCAGGTGCTCAGTTAGGACTGCTCAGTTCGAACCGACAGTTTGGTTTGAATTGAGGCCCTCTCCACACATGATCAGTCCAGGTGCTCAGTTGCTCAGTTAGGACTGACTGCTCAGTTCGAACCGACAGTTTGGACCGACCTGAAGCCTTCTTGTGTTTGTTGTTGCTGTCGTAGAATATGGATTAAACATTGTTCTTTGCAATCGCAGTTGCACTTTTAGTTAGAAGAAAAGGGAAAAACATAGCAAAATAACCAAAGAGTTTAAACAAATATGTCATCCACGACACTCAGCACTGATTGTTTGGACCGACAGTTTGTACTGAGTACTCTCGAGTACACAGTCCGATTTGATGGGAGGCCAACAGTTCGTCAGTCCATCAGTTCCGACTTTTCAATCCACCGTCCTTGCTCACACACGCAATTCTTACTGTTCAGTTCCGACTGATCGTGTGTGGGGGACTTTAGTGTTGGCTGCAAATTTCCCAGTTTTATTTAATACTGACTTGTATAAATACAATTAACTCCACTTTCTAAATTTACATCATAGTCGTAAAGAGATTCTTTGTAGGTATTTCTGCTTCTTGAGAGTTCTATTAATCCTTTTATCCAGCTTGACGAAACATTTCTTTATCGTCCTTTCCTTCGGCTAGGCTCCAGGTTTGGACACAGTTGATTAAAGTTTTTACCTTCTGACAAGATTTTTTTTTTAAATTTCATTCGTGTGCTCACAAGACGGTTGCTTATTTATTTATATTTTTTAATGGCATTATTTGTTTTGTGTCTCTTTTGATGGCTCTCCTGAATCGCTGAGTTTTATCATCCTCAATCTCTTGACTCACTAAGTCTAATTATGTTTGTGAAGTCTGTCTGCGTGTCTTGAAGTAATTACGCCGTATTCTTTTAACATAAATTCTGAAACTTGTTAATTTTTAAATTTTTTTCTATATATTTGTTTTATTTAATGGAGGTACAGACATATCATACTGAACATCTTACTTATTTCAGCGGTACGATGTTCACTCATAAACTTTTACAGGGTTGAGTTAAAAACTTGTTTGTGTGATAAACTTCATAATTTATTAATGTTATATATAAATAGAGAAATAGAGTATGAATTCGACCAACAAACTTGAACTTCAGTTTCAACTCGACAAAATAAATTGAAAATCTCCATAAGATTTGTGGTCTGAAGTGTTACCCAACGTCTTTGAAGTTGAAGCTGAACAATATTTTTATTGTAAGTAATAATAAAACTATTTAAGATAAATCAATGTTCGTCTGAAGTATATTTAATTGTATGAATTACTACAAAAACCTTAAATTTTGTGGCTGGAGCAAAATATTACATTGAAATAATGGAGGTAGTACCACGTCAAAAATATATGTAGGAAAAAAAAGATGTTACGCCCAATTGTTTTATTAAAGTAGTTTTGCTACAGCTACAAAATTTAAGGTGATTACAAAACATAATTTAGTTAAACATAATTCAGAATCTAAGTGTTCTATCTTAACTAATTTCTTTATTATTTTCACTGAAAATATTGTTAAGTTCCAACTCGCAAGACATATACTAGCCTTGGGTTAGAACTTTAGATCATAAGTCTTTGATGTAGTTATCAGTTTATTTTGTGATGTACCATTAGCCGACGTTTGTAGGTCGATCTCAGACTCATTCTGGTTTTATTCTGCGCTGCATTCTCGTCGACAGCGAAGTCAGTAGAGATGAAAACTCGGAACCAACACAATGTAGGAAAGTGGCTTCAAAGAGCGACCATGGGTGCTTCACGATTGCTCCGCTTCGCTTGAGGTCTTTCGGTAATAAAAATGAGCATTTTTTTTTTCGAACTGAGTCTGCGCGTTGTAATCTAGAGTTATTCCGTAGTAGAAAGGCCCAGTTATAAAATTGAATTGTATCAACTGTAAGCGTTAAATAGCTGTTGGTTCAAGGTCAGAATTGAAGAGTAACTCAAACAGATTTAGATAAGCGTATGGGCGAATACTGCTTCGTTGTTTTCTCGCTGGTAGCGCCACCTATGTTGAAAGAATGGCTCTTTCCCCAATTAGTAGAGAATACCTGTAATCTTTATTTGGCAACAGGATGGAGAACTTCCCCATTGGAATATCTTTGTACGTGACAGGTTGAACGTCGAATTCCTTGACCGTGGGATTGGTCGAAATGGTCTCGACTACAGAGATCATTTTCGCTGGTTCCATGTTCATCTGGCATAACACCATGCTATTTTTTTTTTCCTTTGGGGCTTTGACAAAAGTTCGTGTCTACGTTCCACCGCTACCTAATGATTTGCCAGAGTTGAGACACAGAATTGACGAGCTTATTACTTCCAATAATCCAGACGTGTTAAACAAAGTGTGGGAAGGAATTGAACTTTAGGTTGGATGTGTGTCGTATACTTAAAGGTGCACACATATTGGACATTTGTAAAACATATCTACTACGTTAGTTTATTTTCAATATGATGTTTGATTTGTTGTAAATAGTCTAAATAAAACTATTATAATATACCATTGTAATGGCCACTTTATTTTATGGGCATTCTGTATTAGTGTTGTTAGTAGAGACGGGAAAAATTCGCGGGTTCAATGACCTCCAGGATAGACTCCAATATCCTCTACACACCCGGGCAAATGCCAACTGTTCATTGCCTGTTGACTTGTGAGTAGGGACCGGAAAATTTCGCGGGTTCAATGACCTCCAGGATGAACTCCATAGTTCTACGTACACTCGGTAAAATGCCATCCACTCATTGGCTGCTGTCTTGTGAGACGTCCCAACGTAGCAGCCTGTGATTCGATAAAGCTTTGGTCGGGTGTTTCTCATTGGCCCAGAGTCATCCAGGTGAGTTGTGAGCCAATAGCAGAGGCAGCACTGAGGTATAACTATTTGGATTTTAGCCTATCGTGAAATGAATTCGCGAATTTTTCCGGTCTTTACTTGTGAGTCGTCGTCTCGTCTGGGTGGCCTGTGATTCGACACTTCTATGAGTGAGGGTCTTTAATTGGCCCTCAGTCCTCCAGGTTAACAGTGAACCAATGACAGAAGCAGCACTAAGGTATAATTATTTGAATTTTAGCATAACACGAAATGAACCTGCGAATTTTCCAGGTCTCTAGTTGTTAGTATTAATAGTTTATTGATTATCGGGGACAGCTGAGAGCTTGAACATCTGTGTGATGAGCGTGTCAGTGGGGACACGTGGCATGATGTCTGCGCCCGGGGGATGGAGTGTGAAGGACGCTGTACTGTTTGTTGGCACGGCCGCGCGCGCTGTGTACACAGTGGGTCGTGTCGCGCCGCCAGACACGAGCCAGATGTAAACATCCTGCACATGCGTCGACCCCCCCCCCCCCACCAGGACAACACACCTGGCGTCGGGGCCTCGAGACAACACGATACCAGACATCAACACCGACCTCCATGGACCGTCCCACGCGCTGTTTCCAGATCTGTAACACGTTATGAAGACGTTCATGGAGATGTACTCCTTTAAAAATTTTTGTGGACGAGAAGTTATGTTAAGATAAGAACCCGTTTTAGAAAATTATAATGTTTTATGACCATACCTTCAATCACACTCTGAAATCTCTAATATATCGCCTCTTTTTAACTTAAAACAAGAAACAATTCTCGCATATTCATAGGTACGAATTCATTCGAAAAATTGTAATCTTCACTTGATTAATGAACAATATGCTTTTAACTTCAATTTCAAATACGTACATATTATATTTGGCAACAAAGCGCGTGCAGAGACAATGACAGCGCTTACGGCAGTCGACGTGTGTTAGAGAGAGAGAAGAGGCCAAGTGCTTCCACTCTGCAATCTAAGATGTGATGCTCTATAGTCTCGATCGAGTTATGTTCGGATTGAACGCGAAGAACAAATTTAATTATTGTCTTTCAAGTAGCCTAATAGAGCGAATCAAAACGCGTGGTGTCATTTTGACGATATCGAATATTATGATTAATTTGTTTCAATTTTTGTAAATGCTTAGTTTGTAGCTTTCTATAACAATATATTCGCGAGTCCAACAATCTGTGTTTACTGAGTATTCTAGTTTAATATAGGCAAACAAAATTTAACAATTCGAAATGCTGACAGATTGTAAACATGATTTCCTTGTATACTTATCAAAACCGAAAGCCTTAAATATTCGGCACATGACTTTATTTCTCTAAACCAAATGTTACGTTTGACGGCTAGTATTCAGCATTCTGAAATCACCCATTAGCATATGAAAGTAAACAGACACTTATATATTTATAAACATTTCGTTTATTTCATTGTCTGCACTAAACTACCAAACGCATTTTGTTTTGTTTTTCATTGAGTATTGAGACCCTGTACCAATCAAAAGCTTTTGTTCTTGAGTGGAAAACGTTCAATAAATGGGCTTTGTTTGAAAAACTAGACATGCTTAAAAATATATAATGCTTAGAGAAGTGCAATTGTCGAGTCGTGGATGTTAAACAAATCAAGGTAGTCCACAGGTAGATTTAGTAACGATTAGCATACAATATGCATCTCAACTTTAAACAGTTTTTGTTAAATTAAAGAAACATTTTAAATGAAAGTATTTTTAAAATTATGAGCTATCAATAGCACTGAGTAAAGTGTTTCTAAAGATACGATTAGTTTTTCATTTTTACAGAGAAAGTACTCCACCTTACTAATTATAATAGGCTGCAATATGCTTTGCCACTTAAAACACGCCAATGGTTACTTTGGTTTTTTCACCCGAAATAAGTAAGATGGTGAGTGAAATAAATAGGGACCTGAAAATTTCGCGGTTTCGATGACCTCCAGGATAGTCCACACGGTCCTCTGTACACTCGGGCAAATAACGCCAAATCGTTGGCTGCTGACTTGTGAGTCGTCTCAACTGGTTTGCCCGAGATTCGTCACTTCTTTGGTCGAGGATTTCTCTCTGGCCCAGAGTCGCCCAGACGAACAGTGAGCCAATAGTAAGAGCAGCTTAAAGGTATATGTGTATGAATGTCAGACTATCGCGAAATGAATCTGCGAATTTTTCGATCTCTAGAAATAAAGCTAAAGCTAAGGTTGAACGTTTCACGGCTATGCAGAATATTGTATTGGGCTGAGAACTACTTGGATGGCGATTGGTGCCCGTCAAGGGATTCACTCGATCGAACCGCTGGCCTCCGCGCACGACCATGGCCACCGAGAATCATGAAATGAGGTAAATCAAACTCGTGCAGCGAAGCGCGAGGCAACGTAACACATGCAGCGTTAGAGTTGGCTCCGAACCAATCTTTTATAGACTCAGTTCGAGGCATGTCTTTAGACACCTAGGCCGGTGTTGCGCCGTGCAGTCGAACCGGAGTGGTTGCAGTTTCTAATCGGTAGGGGCAGGCATTTTTCGCGAAAAAAAAACCTTAACGTCTCCTAGACTGCAACAAGGTTTACCCGCACCAGCGGTGTCTTCCTTGTGATTGGCGGCCGTCTGCGAGAGAAGTCGTCGCCTTGTTTTACCGAGCCACTCAGGACGCGTTTGATTCCGCACTGAATAACTGTGATTGGTGTTGTTACAATCGACATGTAGCCTACCTGAAAGAAACCCACCCAATCACGGAACACAGACGGTGCTACATTGTTTTGACTCAGCTGGTCTCGGAATCTTTTCGCAAAATATGCGTGCCCCCACTAATCGGTGATCTCTCCCAGATCAACAGATTTACATTATAGATTTTGGGTAGTTATACTTAGTGCATTATTGAAAGACCCGCATTGTGTACTCTTGAGATAAGAGGTCGGAAGAATATTTAGCCAAAAGACCTTGCGGAAGTTTTAGCCCGTGCGGCAGAAACACATAGTTAGAGACCGGAAAAAATCGCGGATTCATTTCACGACAGCCTAAAATTCATACAGTTATACCTCAGGGCTGCCTCTGCTATTGGCTCGCAACTCACCTGGACGACTCCGGGCCAGTGAGAAACACTCAACCGAAGCTGTGTCGAATCACAGGCTGCTACATTGGGACACCTTCGCAAGACAGCAGCCAATAAGAGGGTGACATTTGACCGAGTGTACGTAGAACTATAAAGTTCATCCTAGAGGTCATTGAACCCGCGAATTTTTCCGGTCCCTACACATGGTGTGAAACCAAACAAATTTGAACGTCGGTTGGGCTGCAATTCACCATGCTTGTATCTGTAGGACTTTTTTTCCGTTACTGTTTCTTTTTTGATCAGTGAGAGTATTTCATTCCGCCATTTTAAAAATATGCTTTGCAAAAACATTTTTAGCGGAAAAAAAATTGGTTGTCTGTAAAGTCGGTTTACGGACGATAGTTTAATGTGACGTCATAACAAAAATTTGATGAAATGATTGCATACTTTTATGAATAAAAATGAATCATTTTTATTGAATTATCACTATTTTGTATGGATACAAAGAAGGAGTGAAATGAAATCTACAACTTAATTGATAAATTTAATTTTATATGCACTCATTAACTGAAATATGTTTATTACTTTAACGAAGAGATTATTTTAACTATAACTTTTATACATGTTTGCTATTTAACTTCTTCCAATCTGTGTTATTCTGTTGAGGATAGTAAAAGTAGGAAACGAATGGGAGTGTTTCAAGTTTAATGTGCCTCGAAAAAGTCAAAACGATGGTTGTTCCAATCGAGTGGAAGAGAGATAGATGCGTTGCAAGCGTACAATGAGCGCAACGGGACAAAGGGTAACGGGACAATGTGCGTAACGGGACACTTATTTGTGCGTGCAGCCAGCGTTCATCGATTTATTAGACGTTGTCACGTCAAAATAAATATGTGTTGTGGTAGATATCCGTGTCCAGGGCGCCAGAGGCATGGGCGGGCGGTGTTGGGGAGCTCGGAGTTTGGAAAGGTGTTACATGGCGGGCGTGTGGTGTGTGGCGGGTTGCGTGCGCGCGCCTGGCAGGCGATCCATCAGCGTGTGTCAGCCCGCCCCACCACACACGCCAGCCGCGACACACGTCATGTGCGCGTTATCACACACCAGCACCCCGCTCGTACGGGGGGACGGGGGACGGAAGACCTTAAATATCGACGTAAGTGCGACTCAACTATATATATATATATATATATATATATATATATATATATATATATATATATATATATATATATATAAGGGAGCTAGTCTTACCGTACTCGCCATTGATGTGTTAACAATTATAATTTTGGTAACGAGCAATTTTATGTGGTATCATGTTGCAAGTACACTTTTAATACGAAACTTGGACACGAAATTTAACGTGTTGTTTTTTAAAATAGCGCCTAGTTTTATAATTATACGCTTATTGTGTTTTCAACTACATTTCTGGACGCGAGTAACGTGTAGTTTCCGCACCCGCCGCTAGAATTCGTTGCTGGAGCAGCTTACACTCTTGATTCATTTGATAAAAAGGCATAAATTTAAAACTATATAACAAATTGGCTCTGATAAAAGCAAAAAAAAAGGACTTGTACAAATACTAAACCCCGATTGTTGACCTGCTTTTCGACTATGTATTTTATTAAAATACGGACCATCTTGTTAAAAAATGTATTCAACAGTTAATGCTTTAAAGTTTCCCTTTCGATTTGTGGACTTGGTTCGCACCACATGCCATAGATGGCAGCATCGTGGTAACACTTTTCCGTTCCGTGTGACTTTGGTTTCATTCATGAAATCACTCCTACCAAATGCCGTATACCGAGTTCTTAGATGTAGCATATATAAAGTAAGATACTCTTAAAATTTTTAACTTTGACTAAAGAAGATTACTGGTTTATAATTACTACAGGAAATTTTGTAAGTTTACGGACTTCTCAAATCTAAGCATCTCGAGAATACGTACTGTATAAATGTTACTACAAATATATTGGTGTAAAAACTAAATTATTAAAAAATTTTAAAGTCCATAAAAAAG
Organism: Bacillus rossius redtenbacheri; assembly: GCF_032445375.1. Taxonomy (NCBI): domain Eukaryota; kingdom Metazoa; phylum Arthropoda; class Insecta; order Phasmatodea; family Bacillidae; genus Bacillus; species Bacillus rossius. The sequence continues at coordinate 8,406,232 of NC_086332.1, forward strand.
GCTTCTTCAATCCAAATACCCAATAACCCTGTTTGCACTAGAACATAACTAGGAAGCCTTTAGGACAGGGTTTCCCAATCTTTTTCAGTCCGCGGCGCACATACATGTTTACTATTTTGTCTCGGCGCCCTAACCTATTTGGCTCGTCGAAATAGATAGGTACAATGATATACTAGTTAGGTAGATAATCAAAAAATTAAAATATCCACATTATGAATCTGAACTGTATATTTATATTTATAAGAATATAAAATTAACACAAAAACATCAAGAGAGACTTAAGAAAAACAAAAATAAAATCCAATAGCTACCTAGCTAGTCAATGTGATGGGTGAGCTTGGTGATATTCACACATTTTTTTCAAAACGTGGAATAAGGTTTGACACTGCTACTCGCATTTATTGCTCCACATTGATCTTTGAGCGATATTTGCTCTTGATTCCAGCTACAGCTGAAAATCCAGCTTCGCGCAAATAAGATATTGCAAAAGGAATGAAAATTCTTATAGCTTTTGAAGCTAAAGTGGGATATTCATTTTGAACCGATATCCAAAACTCCACCAAATCAGAACATGTGAATCTAGTTCTAAGGCTGCTGTCGCAAGAGAGTTCAATGAGACTTTCTTCTTCTTCCGATGTAAATTCTGGCGGAGCTTGTGCATGGAATGGGTGTTGGATCCACGCATATTTATCGACATCATTTTCGGCAAATATTTTGAAAACCATTCAATGAACTTCGAAAGGTGTTCCGTGAAAAGGGTCATCAGGTCTTGTGAGACAACAAGCTCATTTGATGTCGCATATTCATACAACTGCGAGAAACAAACTTGACCGCGATTTTCATTCATTTTTTAAATCCAAAACTGCAGTTTTTTCTTAAACGCAGCGATCTTCTCCAGTAGTTTCAGAATGTGCATGTTGCCTTGCAAAGACAGATTCAGTTTGTTAAGTTTTTCAAGTATGTCGCACAAATATGCTAGTTTTAGCAAAAAATCTGGTTCAGCAAAGTATCTGGAGTTTGCATGATGCTCTTGTAAAAAAAACTATGAATTTCTTCATGTAATTCGAACACACGAATTAAGACATTTCCACGGGAAAGCCATCGTGAATTGCAGTAATATATCAGTGCCGTATGTTCAGCTACCATATCTATGCATAGTTTTTTGAAAAGTCTGGCTTTTAGTGGTCTAGTTTTAATGTAGTTTACAGTGCCAATGACATGTTCTAATACTTGGTTTAATTCAGAACTCATCGACTTTGACGCAAGCCCTTCTCTATGGATGATGCAATGGGTCGACACAGCATGCGAGGCATTTTTTACAAAAAAGGGCTTGTAATCCTCCGTATCTGCCAGACATTGATCGAGCACCATCTGTACATACACCAATACATTTTTCCCAATTAAAACAATTTTCTGTAATAAACTTGTCAATAATTTCAAACAAGTCATGAGTCTTTGTACTTTCGGTAATGTTTTTGCAGAATAAGAGTTCTTTGACAATAATATTGTCAGCCACAAAGCGTACGTAACAAATCAGATGTGCATCATTATTACTATGACTGTCAGTAGCCTCGTCAAGTTGCAGACCAAATTCCTTGCCTTTCATTTTTTCTATTAATTGGAGATTTAGATCCTCAGCTATGTCATGGATTCTTCGACTGATAGTGTTGTTAGATAAGGGTACCTTAGAAATTCATTTTCCCGCCGATTCTCCCACCATAATATTCACCATGTCGAGAGCAGCCGGTAGAACAAGCTCTTCTGCAATAGTATGAGGTTTTTTGCATTTCGCCACCCTGTATGCTACCGTGAAGGATGCTAACATAAGCATATTTTGTGTTTTTTTTTAATTTTGTAATTTCCTATCTAAAAAAATCACGCGATTTGTCAACCATAGCCGGGGGAATGGTTTCGAGATGTCCCTTTAACTTACTTGGAAGCATACTTTCGGTTGATAAAATTTTCAAACAGAGCACACACTGCGGTCTTTCTTCATTATTTACTTCTATTGGCGTAAAGCCGAAGTCCAAATAGCTATCATCGTATTTGCAATATTTCCGTTTTTTTACGGACGCAACATGTAAGCAAGAGTATATGGATGAAAGGAAGACCATGTAGCGCAGTCGTGCGGTACGTAAGAAATGTTGTGATAAACTGAAGGTATATTTGTATGAAACAGCGAAACAAGGTGTCTATAAAGATATGTCAGAATGTGTACCAAACAATCGTCACAGCAACACACTGTACCCTTTGCATTATAATAATTATTTCACTCACCACCAAACTGAACGCATATGTTGGTAGGCTATACATTCGCCTAAAATCAAAGTTTTTTTTTTTTTGCGATTAATTTATGTAGCATATGCAAGAAACGTTTCAACACAGTTTATTGCTAAGTTCATGTAACAAACTCCCCTTCAGCCAATTAGTTCTTTAACTCCTGACATGTTACAATTGCTAATCAGTTCCCTGCACTGGCTATATATAGTTTTGTGATTTGTTGAACTGCCCGATGCCATTTGTCAATACATGTTATATTACAGTCAAGCACGCTCCGAAACCTTGCTCCGCTTTCAAAGGATCCGTGAAATACTTGAACACCGATACGCCCGTGTCCGCGCACTGTGTCGTGACTTATGGTAACAACTCTACTTGTCGTCCCACCCGCGATATGCGTTCCGACCCTTGAGGCGGACTAGGGGAAGGGAGGGGACAGTGTTGCGGAGGGAGGGGTCCGTCTGACCTTGGGTAGTTCACATTTTTACCGGGACCACAGTTGTCTCGGGCGTGTAGTAGATAAGTATCGGCGAGTGCGCAAGTAAGCGAAGCACTACGCGAGCGCTAGAAATTAAATTGTTTATTTTGTACCCGCGAACCCTTAAGTTGAGGTTTCGGAGAATGGTAAAGAGAATCGCTTCACCGCGCCCTTCTTAACTTTCTACGGCGCACCAGGGCGCCGCGGCGCACACTTTGGGAACCCCTGCTTTAGGAAGATCCAGTTTTCTGGAACTATGATGAACGATTTGCTTATTTCAGGCACCTCTTTCTTTAAAAAGTCCGTTAATTTACTTTAATTTCTAAAAGTGTGATTGAATCGGGTAATGCTTTTGCGATTTGTGATTGGTTGGTGACTTTGTAATTACAAGCAATTAAAATATGTAACCAGACACGTTTTCATGGCGACGCGACGCGATTGTCGCTTGCTCGAATGAGTCGAATAAAAAAGCACGAAACTGCGCGCACTATTTTTATCATTTTATTGCCAAAAATTCATAATTATTTTTACTTTCTCAGTAATACTGAAAAATAAAAAATAAATAAAAATATAACGTTTCAATAACTTTGGCTTGATAACGTATGCACATTACAAGGGTGTTTATGTCGGAGCAAAAGTGTGACAATGCGTGTGGTTCTAATAAAAACCTTTACTGTATTCTTGACGTGACAACGTCTAATAAATCGATGAACTCCAGCTGCACGCACGTAAAAGTGTCCCGTTACGCTGTGTCCCGTTACGCTTATTGTACGCTTGCGCCGCATCTATCTCTCTTCCACTCGATTGGAACAACCATCGATTTGACCTTTTCGAAACACATTAAATTTGAAACACTCCCATTCGTTTCCTACTTTTCCTATCATCGTCCTATCCTTAACAGAATAACACAGATTGGAAGAAGTTAAATAGCAAACATGTATAAAAGTTATAGTTAAAATAATCTCTTCGTTAAAGTTATAAACATATTTGAATTAATGAGTGCAAATAAAAGTAAATTTATCAATTAAATTGTAGATTTCATTTCACTCCTTCTTTGTATCCATACAAAATAGTGATAATTAAATAAAAATTATTCAATTTTATTCATAAAAGTATGCAATTATTTCATCAATGTTTTGTTTTGACGTTTTCAAGTTCAACTATCGTCCGTAAACCGACTTTACAGACAACCAATTTTTTTAAGTCGCCGCGGAAAGAGATGTCCAATGCGGTTCCATTATTACTTTCATTTAAGGGGAGAAGGTATCCTGAGCGTCACGAGTGAGCTTGAGGCCAAGTCGGAGACGGTTGCGGCTCGTCGTTCTTGGCCCTGAAGCCCGGCAAACAGCGGCCCCGACGCTTCGACCGGATCAGACCTTGAGGTCACTCACCACTTCCCAGGCTTCGTGTCGCCCCCCCCCCCCCTCCTCTCCCCCAGGGGCCTGAGTTGCGAGCCTTAAGCCTCGTGGAGCCTGCCAGCTGCTAACAGCCGTCTGTCGTCTTACGCCCCCGCGTGGATCCACACAGTAACTGTTCCAGTCGGTGTGAGTCTTCCTCGACAGGGGATGCATTGAACATACAAATTTTTTTGCATCTTAAATAACAAAATTATAATTGGCCCATTATTTGTTAGTTTGGTGTTGCAGGAATCTGTGTTTTTGTTTTTTGTTTATTACGTTTTGTAAAAAAAAAAAAATTGGTTATGTGTAAAGTCGGTTTACGGACGATAGTTTAACGTGAAAACGTCATAACAAAACATTGATCAAATGATTGCATACTTTTATGAATAAGATTGAATAATTTTTATTTAATTATCACTATTTTGTATGGATGCAAAGGAGTGAAATGAAATCTCTAATTTAATTGAAAAATTTACTTTTATTTGTACTCATTAATTCAAATATGTTTATTACTTTAACGAAGAGATTAATTTAACTATAACTTTTATACATGTTTGCTATTTAACTTCTTCCAATCTGTGTTATTCTTTTAAGGATAGGACGATGATAGGAAAAGTAGGAAACGAATGGGAGTGTTTCAAATTTAATGTGTTTCGAAAAGGTCAAATCGATGGTTGTTCCAATCGAGTGGAAGAGAGATAGATGCGGCGCAAGCGTACAATGAGCGTAACGGGACACAGCGTAACGGGACAATGTGCGTAACGGGACACTTTTTCCTGCGTGCAGCCGGCGTTCATCGATTTATTAGACGTTGTCACGTCAAAAGTGTAAGTTTTCCCTCCCAGAGCGTTCTCGTTTTCCACGTGGTTCAGCGAAAGTAGTGTTTGTTCGTCTGAACAGTAACTTTTTTTTTATCTCAGATAGTTGATACGCTACATTTAGTGGCTTCCATATAATATTTAACTGTGTAGGAGAATCGTTTTCCCAAAGAAAATGATTTTGTCAAATAAGTGTTGTTTCGTGACTAGAATGAATTTAATTCAGGTTTCAATACTTGCATTCTCAGGAAGTGTTTCTAATAGCACCTAAGTACATGCTTGGCCTTACATGAGCGTGCTTTTAATGGGTTGGAGCAACGTCTATTCTCTGCGGTGTTTCCAGCCACTCGACCATAATGAGCTTCAAGCTTCAACCGCTCAGTTCGTCATCACGACATCTATCCTCTGATCACCAGCTAGCCTCTTGCATGTAGGCCGTGGAAGCTAAGCTCACTTTACTCGGCACTTCGGCTGTTTCCGAATAGTAAAGATACGTCTTTACCAATGTAGCTTTAACCTAAGGAGCATTTACTTTCAAGACTGCCTTGAGGAGAAACTAACAGTAAAAGGGTATCCAAATTCTTCAGACGCTTACAACACCTGGTGTGTCAGCGGGAAAAAAAAAGAAATAAGCAGTCATTTAAACTTTTCGATAGTTGGCCAAAATTGGCCGACATTCTTTGATTTCCTCCACGCTGAAGAATGCATGTGCAATGTTCTTGCAACTTATGTCTGCCTCGGCTACTCACATGTTAGCTCGGCTCCAATCCGAGTGCGCAAAGTGCGAGGCTAAATAAGGTCAACACGTCATGAAAAAATATGTAATTGAATTTTAATAAATTACTTCCGTACCTTGCGTGCGCTCAGTGATCGAGAGCAAAGGCGTGGCCTCGATCCTCGCCATTTCCGCTCCAGAACAGACGCAGGCTGTTTCTCGTGTTTGGTAAAATATTCATTGATTCCGCAGTCCCAGCAGTAAAGAGGCGTCGCCTGGCACCTGAGCCCTCCAATCCGCGGCAAGTATTCGCGCGTGTGGGCGAATGGGCGTATCCTCATATTGGGAATGCGATATGCGCCACGGAGCACCAGTACGGCGTTACGTCGTAAAAAAGCAAAATAATTCAGTAATGCCCTGGACGAGCTGCATTGGAAAAGCATTTGAAAATATCTTCTTATCTGAAAATTGGTCACGTTTTCACGATTTTTTTTTTCTCTCTCAAGTGCCTGATGTGGAAGGCGGCAAACACGGGCGAATTCATAAATACATTCAAATGCTAACACCACAATGAAAGGTGTAGTGGAGTTAACTATATATGAAGCTACGATTTTGTTTCGTGAATATTGAGTATGAACACCGAAATACTGTACGTACCTACCGCTAAACGTAATATGTGTTGAACCCACAAGCCTAACATAGTGTAATTAAGACGGTGACGACTAGCACTGACTGGGTCGCCAAACGGCGTGCAGAACTCCACACTGTAAAAATTATGTGTACTTTTACAAGTATGATCCTTGAAATCTCAGTTGCTAAAGATATCACTTTTTCTGTAATACAAATTCATGAAGTGAAATAGGTGTTACACGATGATAAAAATTTAATTTTTTTCTCTAAAAATGTCCACATTTTAAAAAGACACCAAATTAAAGAAACAGCAAATAAATATTAAACACACCGGCGAGGCGCCTAGGGAATTGTCCGGGCTGCCTGCCCCGCGGCCGCCCCTGTTTCCCGAGAGATGACTGCAGCCTTTGAATATATATACTGTATAGAAGTCGCCAGCCCAGGTTAAAATTTCTAATACGGTTTTGAGGTAGTTGGTTAATTCACCGCCGCAATCGCCACCATCTCTAGGGCATCGACTTGTGGTGGTCCCTAGCGGACAAGTGTCGAACTCTTCAAACACCCCTTCCCCCTCCTGTTGAACGACGTTGAGCTGCAGTGAATGATGGATGAGGGGTGCGGGGAATGACAGCGGGCGACAGCGCTGCGCTCTAACGTGTAAATAACAACTAAGGCGATACAGGGCGTTACGGCAGCGCACTGCAGCGGTGAAGTTCCCAAGCTGCTCATCATACGCTTCTGAAAGACGTAGAGTAAATCCTATCCACTCGCGACTTCTATACAGTATATATATTGAAAGCTGCAGCCGAGGATCAGAGCTGTGTCGCGAGGCTGCCAGGGCTGGCCGAGAGCTCCGGATCACGACCACCCCTCCCCCCCACCACCAAGTGGCCCGGCGGCGCCACATCCGTCACGCGACGACTCGCCAGTGTGTCTGGTCCTAGCTCCCTCCGGCGGCCCTGCATCGTCGAGTGACCCGCTAACGATCGCCGCTACAGAGGAGGAGCTATTTCCGAACCACTCGCCTCTGTGATTTCCCTCTTTATTTATTTTTTATCGTGTAACGCACGGGATCCGACGATCTGTTTGAAACGAAATACCCCGTTCGAGTGGCCTTTTGTTAGCTTTTGAATTAGTTACTACGTTTCTGAACCACAACGAATATGATTAATAATCATTTCCACTTTAATATCTTAAAGCTTCCGTACTTAATCATTTTTTATTCAACTAACTTATTCCTATTTTTATCGCGACAAATATTTTTGTACGCGTGCCTGGTATCAGTGATATTCTTTATTAACTAATTTTATTAACTAAACAGAGAAGGACTAACAAAGGATTGGACAGCAGACAGGAATAGAAAACGCGGCGGAAGTTTCAGTGAGCAGGTGCATTTTCTTTGGATACTCCCTTTTCTCTCCACCTATTCATTCCGTCGATGCTACTTTCACATCTCATCACCCCTCATCGTCTCTAATGACCTCTATTTTGATGAGAAGTTAGACCAATACTTTCGTGTACTTCTACGGCTGTTCTTATAAATCACTTGTCCATGACCCTAGCCAAGAATTCTTCGTTATTTCTGCCTATGCAACCATTCAATGGCAAAACGTAAAATGTTGTTTGCCAAATTAGTTTTGCTTCTTCGTGCAACTGAATACCCCCTTGGATTGCTTTTATTTCGAATATGTATATGTAGAAGATGCTTGAGAAGATATATAAGTGCATCTCGAAGGCATTACTTTATTTTTTTTCTATGTTAGCATCTAGTGACCCAATTGAACGTCTGCACAGAAGAATGAAGGAATCAGTGAACCCCTCCGTAGCCCTTTTTAGTTCCCGGGAACAGAAAAAAAGATATCAGAATCGAGGGAATCGCATTTTCGAAGGTGGAGCTGTACCGATGATGTTCCGAGAAGAAGTGCAGCCGCGAGCGTCTTTGTAACTCGCATTGTCCCGGCATCTAGCTCGCGGTTAGTTGCTTTCGGCGTGGGCCCAGGTGATCCGGCGAATCGTCGGGGCCAGCTGAACGCGCAAACCATTTCGTCGCGCGGCGCAAATGAGCGAAGCAATCACGTTCTCGGCTGTTCCACCAAGCAAACAAGACCACTCACAGGCACTCAGAACAAACCGAACAAAATTACCCGATACAGAAAGCAATGAAAGGACCACCTCTCCCCTCCCCCTCGTAATGATTGGCTCACTCCTTGGCGAATAAATAGAAGCATCTCGTGATTGACCACCTGAGGAAGACCGCTGGCAAGTGTATGCGGAGCCGTAACCAGCTTCCAGCTTCTCGAGCTGATCTCTCAACCCTGAATCTGCCCGCTGCAATGCAAATAGAAACGTCAGTACCATCTACCGCTTTGACGCAGTTGAACCTCATTCACAAAGTAACGAGTCGGTGAACTCGCTGAGAGCGGAACGGGGCTGAAAGAACACGATTCGTGCAGGCCGCTGTATTAGATTCCACATAGAGACCACTCCGGTCGTGTCTATTAACACTCCTCACTCGCTCTGGGAAGTGTAAATTTACATTGCGTAAGGCTTTTTCTGAAAATTTATCATATTTATTATTATTTTTAAAAAAAATCAGTTTCGAAGTGTGTGCTTGGGAATTAATTTATTTGTGTCCTCTTTCCATACCATAAAGGAATACTATAGTGTACTTTATTTGTCAAAAGGTTTGCGTGAAATGAAAACTTTTAACAAATTTACCAAGGAAAAAAAAAGCGTTTAAAAGAATATATAGCAATGAACTGTGGGCTGGTTGTCAATAAATTACCTTATGCTTTTAAAGTTTAATTTTCTTATTACTGAAAAAATAAGCTTGCAAATTTAGGACAGCAGCTTTCTTAGATTACAGGTACTGGAAACTCGCTGCGGTAAAAAATAATCTTCTTCATTACAAACTCTAGTTGTCCTCCTAGGTTTATTTGCTGTAGTTCATAAAATGTACTCCGATACGCCATATAAATTACGGCTTCTGAAATACTGGGGAACCTAAGAAAAGGCACAGAGGTCAGTACATAAAGAAAAAAACTAAAGAAAACAACAAGGTAACATTAAAACATTTATTCATTTGTTTTTTTTTAAGTAATATACAGTAAATTTCAAAAGACAGCACGCAAGCTATGTAAACTACCGTCATGAAATGTAATATAACTTATTAACAGCTCTAACTTAGGAGAACCTTTCTAGTGATATACCGGAAGCAGAGGATTATAATTCTGAAATGTGAATTAAACGCGATGTTCGTTAATAATAACCTTTTAATTTTTTATCCATCGAAGAATGTATCGTTGGTTAAGGCTAATTGTTATTTATAGAACGATCTAAATATAACATTACATTCTCCTGCTTGATAGGACTTATAAAATACCAGTGAGCCTGATTTTGGAAGTCAGAAAGTCATTAATCGTAGACTTGTGCAGTTATTAGCTATGATTTAAGTCGTCTGAGTGAAATAGTATGCTATTTCTTTCGAAATGCAGGTTGAAGGTTGAAGTATCAAACTCTTACAGCGTATCAAAACTCTTAGATATGTTTATATAGGTACCCTGTTATGCTGAAAATTTGTAAAAATGATTGAAAATTTAAATTATAAATACCATTTGAAAAAATCCTACATGTTGGCAGCTCTGTTACTTATTTTTAAGGGGTCACAAACGTATTGTGTTTAATCGCTCGTCAACACGATATAGGCGTACTCTTGTGGAGTGGTGTTTTTAATACTCGTTTTACGCTCTACGCTGTGACAGTTACTTGAATTACCTGCGTTAAAAATTAAAATATACGTGATGCAGGTGTAAAATACTTAATTCTATATGATATCCTCAAAGTAAATGTTTATTACAAACAATTTAACGAAGCACTGGAATGGTAGCGTAGCGAGATTTTTAAAACACTATTATCCCCAAACTAAAAATAAATTTACAAAATGCATTGGTATAGAGTATATATTTTTCGTGTCAAAAATGATTTATTATCGTACACAGTACCTACAGATATTTATCGTACGGATACAGCGTATCACGGAAAAAAAATTAACTTGCTAATGTTTTTTTTTTAAGTTAACAGTGAATTAAAGATATGGGGCAAGAAATGTCCATGGCCCATATGGTAAGGAAATAACTTTAGTGACCGGGAATCCATGAAAGGCCTAAATGACGATGGCAGCCCAGCTCCTTTTGAATGCGAGTCATTTGTTTTCCCGAGGCTCCACCTCTCGATAGCCCTAGACGAGCACCAAGTCCGGAAAACCAGTTGTTTAGAGCCTTTTTCTCGTGACCACTTGCCTTATGGAACTATATACCTACATCCAGTTGTTGCTTTCAAGTTCAAGACCTTTCCGTGGCATTTTGTAGATTTTAAATTCTCAGTAACTGCTGCGTCTCAAGAAATATCAGTGTGTTTTTTTGTGGTTTCTATTGAAGTTACGAACTGTACACGCCTTTAAGCCTTCGTTATTATTCCGTTTCTCCTGCCAGACGTAGCGTGGGGAAACAGTTCGAAAAAATTATATTCATACGGTTCAGGCACGGCATAGCATAACGAGGAAAATAAGAATGCAAGGAAGTGGGAACAGAAAAACAACACTCTTTTTTGCTCATTATACAACAATGCTATAACAGGTAACAAGGCTAAGGCTGCCCTTAGTAATCGCGCAAGGAAGGTATGTGCAAAAAAATTTAAGCCTTAGCACATCACTTGATATCTTATTACATTGGTAAAATGAGCCTTAAATTTACCAGTTGCTGTCAGTGGACGATAAGCCATTTATCCTAATATGTCAAACAGTTTACTTTGAGTAGTTCACTTTGGCCGTAGTCTAGCACCTGTAAAACTTGTACTAAACTTTTCTCACAATTAACAAGAAATTTGTTACTGGCAGTACAATTTACGTATAAAGACTGTACAATAATTAACCTTACTTTCCTCAAGCGTTTTGCGAATGGTCAAATTTTCCGTTTATGTAAATTATGTATAGCTTACATGTATTTTACCTAAGAAAACACGTTTATGTTGATCATATTGGAACTTTATAACCCTACACCTAGTTGATCAGAAATTTAGGAAAGTACAGGGATATTCTGAACTTCAGGTAGAAACTCCTTGATGTGATTAATTGTGCAAATAAATGAGGTGGAAAATAAGAATATATATTTTTTGAATCTGCTGTTTATGAAATTATGATGGGTAGTCTCATACATTCCATTTACAAATAATATAAATTACAAAGTGTACAAAATGTATTCCAGGATATTTTCGCTATCATAAAGTTTCATGTGGCACACCAACACGCTTCGTACGTCCTCCAATGATCACAAAAATTACCATATACGAGTTAATAAAAAAGCGGGGTCGCCATCTGAACAAAATCGACGAAAACGTGAGCTCTGCGCATGCGCGGAATTTGGTCAGCGGATCGGTAATGGACAGGACACCAAAATCCGTTCCCCAAAAATAAGGGACTGGCCCTTTGTCATATCGTGCATTAAGAATACGGTTAAGCTGCAGGTGTAGCATATTCAACATTTAAAACCTTAATTTTTGTGTCTTGGAATGTCGTCTTAAGTGTTCCTGGAATACGCAATCCTTCGTCGCTCGTCTAGGGCCCAAGTATCCTCTCACATGGCAATGAAAATTTACTTATCCTGGGACATGACAATGATTGCAATGCCCGGTTTCTCAGTCTGGCAATACTTTGATGCGCGTATCTTGGCAATAGATAGCTTTATCTTTAGGATGCTGTTCGGAAATTCTTTGAATAATTTAAATCCTGGCATGAAAAATAACTATGCGTTAAGCACCACATCAAACATCTTAAAAACAGTCCCAAATATTAATACAACATAAGTTGTATAGCTCAATACGCACATTAGCAACTTTCAAGTCTGCGAATATTTTTAAATCTTGAAGTATAAAAAGAACTAAAATATAGTTATATTTAAGCGAGAATGTTATTCACAGACTGTGTCACGTGACCCTGTTAGTTATGTCCATTTTCAGAATAATTTAATACATCATTACGCTCATGTGAAATAACAATCCAGCTGGGCTACATGTCAGAGGTATTGCTAGTGACGAGCTTATTTACTTATTCTTGTTTCGAGCTAAAACATCACAACCATACCACCTGGTGGAAGCACATCGTGTTTCAATCAGAATAAAGGTTACCTTGGCGTGTTCGTAGCTTCGTGAAGCATGCCAACTAATTAAGGCTCTTAAGCGGATGGAACTTCTCAATATATATTTAATCTTTTAATGTAACAACTTTGAGTGCAGGTTATAGACTACATTTTATGACTCAACAAGCACAATAAATATATATATATATATATACTTTTTTGGTAAGTATGTTTTAGTAGCGTCATCCTTATCACCGGTTAATATTTTTTCACAAAAGAGAAATTCGTTTAGTTCAAAGTTTATAACTTACTTAATAAACATATAAATAGTTTAAAATAAATTTCACAACTAAAAAAATAAAAAATAAATAAATTTCTCTTTACTTTACCAAAACATGGTCATAAAAAACAAATGAATAATCCTTTTTTCTCTGAGGTTATGGAACTGCAAGGAAGTTCAGAAATAAAAGAACATTTTCTTCATCACGTAATTAGAATAGTAAATAGCCATTCGGTATGTAGAGACAAAAAAAAATTATTTTTAGGCTTAAATTCAAACACTGATTGATTGTGCCTGTTTGACTATAGGCTGACAGTCACTCTGAAGAAGCCCTCAAGATGAGAACTGTTAAATCACAAGTAAGCTAGTTCGAACGTCTGGCAAGTCATCTGTCAGTGAACGGGTGACTTTACACCGATTACGCAGATAACTGTCCAGTTTATCCCAGAAAAACTGTGTAGTCTATCCCAGAGATCATTGAGCCTAAGAATATTTCCGGTTCCTAGGAACCAGGCATGGAAAGAAATTTTAAAATTGAGCCTGAAGGGATATAGCACCGGGATAGTGTTTATAAATTTTTTTAGCAATTGATTTGAACGTTATTTTTTATTATTTTTGCAATTGGGGAGATTTATTAAACATAATATCATGGATGTACAAAATATTAAGGCCTCCACCTACTTGAGCGTACATACGGTTTACAGATTTAGAGAGAACCACGCGATTTAAAAATACCTCAACTATATGAAGGGGGTCTTTTTACGAAATCAGTTAAGAATACACCGTATTTAGTTTTTAAAGTGTCTGTTTGGCTAAAATTCATGTTTTCAGAATAATATTTTGGTATAAAACTCCGGTAGCGATTCTTGAAAGAACTTAATGGACTTGCAGTAAAACTTTATCTTAATTTCTCCTTCAAAAAAAAAAATGTTATGGTTACCGCTCAAAACTCATTGCTGTCTTATGCACGATGAAAAGACTGGGCACCAGTTCAGAATCTTGCGCTTAGAGGCGCAAGATTGCTAGAAGCAGTAGATAGTGTCGCACTCTATCATCCCGCCTCCACAAGTTACATCTATGCTGCGATCGTGGATTCAGCTGTGTCAGGACAACTCTTGATGCTTACTGGAGATACATCGTGATCTCGATTAGATACACAACACGACTAGTCTTCCGGGGGGACGCACCACAACGCCGAACATACAATAACGCCGAAAACCATAACGCCGAATGCCAAATTAAATACAACGCCGACAGCTAGAAAACTGCTGTGTACCTTAACGCCGAAAAATGTCATTGCAGGACTGCCACAAAGGTTAGGTTAGGTAAGGTTAGCGCACAAATTCATTCAGTTGTTTTTAATTTTGCTCCTGTGCCCCCCCCCCCCCCCTTCTCAGCAAAAACATTTTTCGGCGTTACTGTATTTCGGCGTTGTGGTACACGGCAGTTTTCTATCTATCGGCGTTGCGGTCAATTGGCATTCGGCGTTATGGTATATTTGGCGTTATAGTACGTTCGGCGTTTTGGTAACGACCCGTCTTCAGGCCAACAGCCGCCCTTGCCCGATCACACCGGATGCATCCGCGCGACGAAGGCACGCGTGCCGGATGGGATCGCGGGGGCAGGAACCGGAAGCGAAAAGTTGTCCGCGCGGCGGTGGTTCGGTCGACGCCAGAGGTGGCTTGTGCTTGGAGGAGGGGGGAAGTGCGGGAGGGAGTATTGATCGGCCGCCATTCCGCCGCGCGCAGGAGTCCAGGAGGCGCGGACCAGTCGCCGGCAAGCTGCGCTTGAAACCACACTCGGGTACTACCATCAGTAGAGACCGAAAAAATTCGCGGAATCATTCCACGATATGCTAGAATCCAAACAACTGTACATTTATACTGCTTCTGTGATTGGCTTACAGTTTATCTGAAGGACTTTTAGCCAATGGGAAACCTTCAACCAAAAAAGTATCGAATCGCAAGCGTCCCAGTTTACAAGTGTCACGAGTCAATAGCCAATGAGCAAGTGGCATTTGCCTGAATATGTAGAGGGTTGTGGATTCTATCCTAGAGGTCATCGAAAGCGCGAATTTTTCCAGTCTCTAACCATAAGTCATTGATAGAGACCGGAAAAATTCGCGAGTTCATTTCGCGATAGGCTGAAATACAAATAGTTATACCTCAGTGCTGCCCCTGCTGTTGGCTCACAACTCACCTGGATGACTCTGGGCCAATGAGAAACACCCAACCAAAACTGTATCGAATCACAGGCTGCTACGCTGGGACGTCTCACAAGATAGCAGCCAATGGGTGGGTGGCTTTTGACCGAGTGTACGTAGAACTATGGAGTTCATCCTACAGGTCATTCAACCCGCGAATTTTTCCTGTCCCTAGTCATTGATATGACGTGCAACATGTGAAACGCATTAACGTTTCATTCTTAAATACGTACATTACTGTATAATATGCCTATGTAAATAAATGCCTACTATATCTCCGCTTTACACATTTTATATAGTTCTAAAAATTGTGCGATGCCACAATCCAAACAGAGAACTTAAAATACAGCAAGCAATAGTTAAAACATAACATAAATCGAGAATGCGTGAATTAATGTTTCACATGGTAATAAAACTGATGTACTATACATTAAATTATTTATATTATTTTTAATTAATAATACAATGCACGCTCTTAGAAGGTTATAATCGAAAAATGATTAACCGTATGGACAAACCTATATTTTTTTTAAAGAATTTTTTATACATTAGATATTTCGTAACTTTCCACATTCATAAATGAACAAAATTAAAAAAAGAAATTTCTAATTTTTTCTATAATATATAGTATTCAAATTTTTGTTCGAAAGAGAAAAAAAGTTACGTAATTTCGCAGAAGATCAACGTAAGTATATTTTAGCCTCAAACGTAATAGTTAAACTTCAGTCAAAGTCTTTGTCGTTTTCAAAGGCAACTATTGCATCATTCGAATGTCGTGCTGCCACGTTCAGGTTGATAGCAACAGCTGTTGGAGCAGTGGTTGTTATTCCAACTTCCCTTGCGGATCCGGGAAGACTTATCGGAAGCTGCCGGAGCGGGGAGGGAAGTTGCGCGGGTTGCCGACTCAGCTCCAGGCAGGCGCCGGCTTCAAGTCGGCGGCAGCCGCGGGCAGGAACTCGCGAGCGAGTCGCCGCCGCAGACGCTCGTTGTCTGGGCGAGGCGCAGGTGGGGCGAGTTCCACAGCGCCGCTAATTACCGTCGAGGAGTCGCGCAGCTCGCGGCTGCGATTGGCTATCGGCGAGGGGCGTGGCCCGCCGGAGCTAATTACGGTATCTGCTGGCATTGTTTACATCCCTTGGCCCGGGTGGGGGGAGGAGGGGAAGAAGTTTGCGGCGGTAAAAAACACACACAAACACACACATACCTTCCTCTCGTCTCTCGAGCCCGCGAGCGCTCAAAGCAAGTGGCCCAATTATTAATGCGGAAGTCTCTCCGGGACTGCTTGGAGAACTCCTCCGACAGAGTGTAGCACCGGCGCCATTGTGTCGCTGGAGGGGTCGCGGTGAGGTCTCTCTCCCGCCCGCCAGACGAGCTGTAACGAGTCGACCTGCAGGCGCGCTTTCCCGCCCCTTGCCGCCCCTTCCCGCCCCTTCCCACCCCTTGCCGCCTCCTGCCGCTGGCTTGCGAGGCGAGCCCGACCCGGCGGCGGCGGCACGCAAGCGGTGTTGCACCAAGTGCCTTTCTTCCCTCTTCGTCGCCACTTGGGGAACTGATCCGCGACCTAGCTCTCGTCTATGAATGGGGAAAAAAAACAGGATAAAAAAAAACCTTGTGGATTTAGAAGTTCCTGACATTGCTAACGCTTGGCGGCATTTTCCAAAAGTAGGCATCAAGAGCTCAAACCCGCTACACATGCATAAACTAGAATGTAAATTTTAAATGTTGGGACAAATCTTCAGAGTGAACTAGTAACCCATCGAGTCATCATGAAATAAGTTGATTTAAAGAATTGTTCTAGGACATACGCCATTGCTGGTTTGAACTGTTTACCATAGAGAGAAAACCCAAGAATTTGACAAAGGAAAGTGAATAAACAAAAACCACAGAAAACAAGTCAGAAATGTATGACAGACATTTGACACGTACTGTTTTTGACTTATTGTCTGTGGCTTTGTGTATTAATTTTTTGAGTCCATTCTTTAGATATTTTTTTCTATGACAATCGATGTAAACCAGCAATGACGCATATGTCTAAAATAATGTTTTAATCAATTTTTAACATGGCAAGAAAATTTTGAATAACACATTAAATAAGTTGTTGAAAACATAAACCGCATCCATGCTTTTCCTTAACTGTCAATTTTATTGGAGCTGAACTACTCGTTTCGTCTAAGCTTTCACCAGTGTCGTTTCAGTTCTTGTGTGATTTTGTAAACATCAGTCACTGGGTGTAAATCGTAGTTTGCGGAATAACTGACGGCATTGAGGTATGGTGGCTATCGATGAACAAGAAAAAAATTGGTTGTCTGTAAAGTCGGTTTACGGACGATAGTTTAACGTGACAACGTCATAACAAAACATTGATGAAATGATTGCATACTTTTATGAATAAAATTGAATCATTTTTATTGAATTATCACTATTTTGTATGGATACAAAGAAGGAGTGAAATGAAATCTACAATTTAATTGGATAAATTTACTTTTTTTGCACTCATTAATTTAAATATGGTTATTACTTTAACGAAGAGATTATTTTTAACTATAATTTTTATGAATAAAATTGAATCATTTTTATTGAATTATCACTATTTTGTATGGATACAAAGAAGGAGTGAAATGAAATCTACAATTTAATTGGATAAATTTACTTTTATTTGCACTCATTAATTTAAATATGGTTATTACTTTAACGAAGAGATTATTTTAACTATAACTTTTATACATGTTTGCTATTTAACTTCTTCCAATCTGCGTTATTCTGTTAAGGATAGGACGATGATAGGAAAAGTAGGAAACGAATGGGAGTGTTTCAAGTTTAATGTGCCTCGAAAAAGTCAAATCGATTTTTGTTCCAATCGAGTGGAAAAGAGATAGATGCGGCACAAGCGTACAATGAGCGTAACGGGACACTTTTTCGTGCGCGCAGCCGGCGTTCATCGATTTATTAGACGTTGTCACGTCAAAAGAAAGTAAATAGTCTTCCGCGGACCGAGTCGCAAACACTTGCCAGGGTGTGGCGTGGCCGACCAGTGCCTGGGCCAGGCTCAGCATACACCATAGAGCCCAGTGACGATGTTATCGCCTGGCGAACAAGCTTCACCATCACACGAGTGTTGCCTGGCGGGCGGAGTGTCTGGCCACAAACACCTCCTAGAGTAGAGGAACTTCTTCGAGAGTAAGCGAACTCATCTTCTCCAGATTAGTTTGGGGACTGAGGTTAAGTGTAGAAATAAACTCTCTTGGGAGTAAAAAAAAAAAAGACAGTTCTATTTTCATGCGCCTCAGAACCAGCTTAGTCTTGGATCCGGAAAAGTTGAGTACATAAAACGAAAGAAACATTAGACTAAAATGAAATGCTAAAGGAATATAAAACTGATTTCATATATACGGAGACTGACTATTTTATTAAAATGCAAACAGATTCCTACAATAAAAACAGTAAAATGTCTATTAATCGAAATTCTCATAAAAAAATTAACTGTAGCGATACGTTGTGAAATGAGGAATAATTATTAAGAAAATAATAAAACTTTTTTAATAAATATAATCTGTAGCTAGGCATGTTGAGAAGAATTTTCAGCTGCACTAATGAAAAAAGTTAGTAAAAAATGTTGGTAGACTAATAAACCTATTATGGGAATAAGAAACTTTCAGGATGACGGAGAAGAATATAATTTTCCCAATATTGAAAACAAGCCGTATACAAACTGATCTACACATTTTTATCAATATCCCTACTTAACCAGCTACGTAGAATACTATTTAAGACGGAATTTATGTATTCATAATTGTGATAATTATTTTAACGTGCGTACATTGAAGTCTCCGTGTAACGGGGTGTAATCTTCCACCCCGTTACGTTTGCACCACAACTTACGAGTCAGAGTAACGTTCGCATCCCTGATTTGACGCAACCCGCCGTGCTTGGAACTCAAGTCTTCGCCTGCTGGTTAGAAAACCCGCGGTGCTTGAGCTATGTGAAGGAGGAGGGATATTCTCGGTCATTCGACTGTGCCACAGGTCCTGCACAACTTCGACGAGAAGAGTAGGTAATATCCTGGTTAATAATGACTGTTGCCCCGAGGAGAGAACACAGGGTTGCGCCATGAGACGACACCGCCACCACAAGAGGGAACCAGCGAAGCTATACATATAAATAAAAGAGGTATTGAGTAAATGAGTTAAGTGCAAATAACTTTTGTAGATATACATATATATTCAGTGACGCGAAATACTGTTGAGAAAACGTAGAAAATTCATGGTTGTGTTTAACTTTCATTGAGGAGAGAATTTTGTACATCGTTTTGAATTAAGACTAACCTGAATTCATGGCAATGAATTTCGATCCCATTGAACGAAGCGGCACGTGTCCATGTTTTCCGCTCGTCAAAGAAAACCTTTGCTCCTATTGGCGCCCAGGATTGCTTACACTTCTTCTTTGATTGCACCCTTTTTAACAAATCATTAACGAGAGTTAACAAGTTGCTACCCGCCTCCTCTCACTGTTTATTGCACGCGGGACGCAAGCGATATTGATTTCTGCCACGAGGCGCCTCGCCCTGTCTCTCTCCCCCCCCCCCCCCTCAGTCGGATGGCCGATGGAGGTTTTATCCGACGCTGCTCCCAACAAAGAAGGGGCATGAGTGGCAAATAGCTTCGACGGCGGAGACGCCAGATATTCCTTTCACGTCGAGGGAGGAAGCGATCTCTCCCAGACAATGGACGGCGCGGTGGTATATATAAAAAGAAGGCCAGCAATCGTCCTCGGCGAGGCCCGCACAATGAGTGGGACCAGCTGGCACGTGATCCGAGCAGTCGGGAGACTGGGTGAAGGGGCCCGTGGTCCGGGGAGCGGCGCGTCCTACCTCTCACGTGACCACTCTTCCTGACAACCAAAACAAATATTGGTCGTCTGTAAAGTCGGTTTACGGACGATAGTTTAACGTTACAACGTCATAACAAAACATTGATGAAATGATTGCATACTTTTATGAACAAAATTGAATCATTTTTATTGAATTATCACTATTTTGTATGGATACAAAGAAGGAGTGAAATGAAATCTACAATTTAATTGATAAATTTTCTTTTATTTGCACCCATTAATTAAAATATGTGTATTACTTTAACGACGAGATTATTTTAACTATTACTTTTATACATGTTTGCTATTTAACTACTTCCAATCTGTGTTATTCTGTTAAGGATAGGACGATGATAGGAAAAGTAGGAAACGAATGGAAGTGTTTCAAGTTGAATGTCCCTCGAAAAAGTCAAATCGATGGTTGTTCCAATCGAGTGGAAGAGATATAGATGCGGCGCAAGCGTACAATGAGTGTAACGGGACAATGTGCGTAACGGGACACTTTTTAGTGCGTGCAGCCGGCGTTCATCGATTTATTAGACGTCACGTCAAAAAATCTTATTTACTTGTGTCGTACTGGCTGTATGGAAATGAAACATGGACTTGCAGGAGAAAATAAGCAATATACATATTTGGCGAGGTTTGAAACATGGTGTTAGGGAAGAAAATAGGTTTGATGAATGTCCTATGAAGTGGTGCTGAGAAGAGTCAATGAGCAATGTAAAATTCCGTGGGCGATTCTATGAAGGAAAGCTTGATGGGAAAAAGTGGAAATCTGACGAATATAAAAACGTAAGGTTAAATGAAAGTGAGTAGGTAAGCAAATGATTCAAAATGCAAAGCAAGTTTTCCGTGTAAAACCTAAACTGAACATCGTACCGAATTATTAAATTATAATTGTTACTACGAAACACGATTTGTTTTCTTTGAACTTTAGACTACAGTACGTGTTAAACTGCTGGTCATGTGTATCATGTTCCAAGGAGATTCTTATTGTCTGAAATCAATGCAACATCAAATAATATTTGTGGCAAAATTTTAATTTAAAATATTTTTGTTGAAAAAAAAAGCTGCAATCTAATGTAGTGATAGAAGTGATGACATTTCGGTGACATCATTTGCCAGCGGATTATCGTGTATAAGTTGCATATGACGCAGTTTGAATTTTTTTTTTGGTGAGCGTGGAATTTCACCTTAACGGATTTGAGATTATCGCGTTAAAAAACGTGGCCTGCTTGGAAATCAGGAACTTTGCCAATCCTTACAAGACTAAATCCTGGCCCATGTAGAGGAATATCCGGAATTCTATAAATCCACCTGACTTCCTGCAGCTCCATTGGTCCATCGGCATAAAATTTGAGTGTTTAATGTTTTGTGTTTTGTAGAAATAATCATTATACTTTTCACTCCATCTTTTCTCACACACTCAATAATTGGGTTATCTGCTTTAGGTTGTGACGATGTTCATGTTTCTTTGGTAATTATTGTTGTTGGTAAAATGTTGCGTAATTTGTTTATTTAAAAAAAGTATAAATCTCGGTGACTAATCATTGGTTCTCTGAATTGAAACACAACTTCATACTAAAGAGAATATTTATTTACAATTCGTTTTAATTCCATGGGATGCGATTTTGTTGGGAAATGTGCGCTTTTGGACGATATCAAACCAGCATGAGCAAGAGAACGAAGTGTGTGTTGCAGAATCAAGGGCCGTGTTGCGACGGGAAGCCTTCTTTTCACAGACGAGAGAGCCAAACGCCCGAACGTGCATCTTCTGTTTTTTTTTTGGTTCATTGTAAATAAATATGGCGGTGTTGATAAAAGGATACTAATGGTCAATTAGGTTAGGTTAGCTACATTATAAATAGTTGAAAACATTGTGGACGGTTGATTTGGTTAGGATAGCTACATTAAAGATACGGAAAAAAAAGCATGAACTTCGGGGAACTTCGGGTTTTGGCTCTCTCGTCTGTGAAAAGAAGGCTTCCCGCTAGAGACCGGAAAAATTCGCGGGTTCAATGACCTCCAGGATAGACTCCAATATCCTCTACACACTCGGGCAAATGCCAACTGTTCATTGGCTGTTGACTTGTGAGTCGTCTCGGCTGGGTGGCATGTGATTCGACACTTCTATGAGTGAAGGTCTCTAATTGGCCCTCGGTCCTCCAGACTAACAGTGAACCAATGACAGAAGCAGCACTAAGGTATACTTATTTGAATTTTAGCATAACACGAAATGAACCCGCGAATTTTTCAGGTCTCTACTTCCCGTGTTGCGACTGGAACTTGCCTGGGGTAGGGGGAAGGGGTACCGGGACGCTAGGAGGGGCGAGGGGAGAGAGTGTGGCGACCACGGACCGGCGGTCAGTGTCGATCCGGAGGAGCTGTCCCCCTCCCCCCCCTCCAACCCGATGACTACCAAGCCCCTCGGTACCGCTGACAGCGTGGTAATGTCGTTATACGGCGCTCTCTCTCCCACCCTGTCAGCCCCTGCTCGTAATTACTGCAGATTTTCACCCCGCTTGCAAGGGGGTAGAGCCCCCCCCTCCACCTACTAGTGCGTGAGCAGCCGCGAGGACCGGCTGTACGCCGGCTCGGTGCCTTCATTTGTTCGTTCCATTTCCACCTTGAAGTGGATTCCTGTAACCCACGATTTCTGGGCCTTTTTTTCTTTTGTTTCTTTCATCATCAGCTTCCTGTTTTTCATCTCAGTGTAACGATCTTCTTCTACCCTCAGCTGGCTGGGAGACATAAAGTCTCTACTAACATGCAACACAAATTTGTAAAGTCATAACCCTCTTTCACTAGCAACTACCTAATGTGAGGACATATTGCTTCAAAATAATTATCAAGAACAATTTCTATTTGTTTATCTGTTTCAATATAATTTGATAATCTGAGTCAATGCAAAGTAACAATATGACTGTACCTCAGCCGGCTATCCATATATTTTTATAGCCTTTATAGATTTCAACTAGTAAGCCCAATTTATTCAACAAACAAATAAAAAAAGAACTTATGTCATTCTTTGTTTATCTTTAAAATGGATCATCAGTAATAAACCACAGACAGACTGGAAATTCCTGTGTGTACATTTGTTTTCAAATTGGGTGCCTCTTCCATAATGCCAAAGACAACTTCACATCCAGTAGGGGTAAGTCGAGAACAGAGCGTAACGAAGAGCAAAAATTTCGACACTCAGGAGAGTTGAGAGCACTCGATGGTGTGATGGCGAGTGGGACGGTGGAATAACTGGAATAACTGAAAAAGCAGAGAGTCAAGACTCTTTGTTTGTCACTGTTGTGAACTTCCAAGTGTGTGTACTCTATTGAAGGCGAACACGTGTATCGTATTTCACCTATCGAGTAACGTAACCGAAGAACACAGATGGCAGCAGCATCGTTCGACAATACACTTGCATAGTTGCGCTTCTGTATACTTGCTACTGTGTTTTGGATTAAGGTATCCCGATAGATCAGTCAAGGCCCAAGTCGTTAGGGCCTCTGGCTGGTGAGTTTAAGGACCCCGGTCGACTCCTTCGAGTCTAGGTATTTCCTCCCTAGGACTACGTTTTGGTCTCGCCATCGCCACTCTGCAGAAGACATTGCAAAACCACTTGCCGTCGAGTTAAGGGTAATGGTGGTGGAGTATAACATCGCATTACAATGCGCAAGGGATAAGGCCACCATCTACTACAGGAGAAAAAAAAACTACGCTATTTGAAAAAAAAAATGTTCACGATATCCGATTGGTGTCTGTTTACGGAAAGCATTCAAGAAGAGCCTGAGGGCGGATGAGTTGTTAGATTTCCGTATTTCGTAATTAAATTTGTGGAAATGGCTGAAACGCGTGTTTTCAGAATATTTTATTATGTTTGTTTGAAAAATTCCTGTAGAGATTCTTGGAATCACTCAAGGGACTTTCAGTACACCCTTGTCTTCATTTCCCCGCCTGCTTGTGTTCTGGTTGCCGCTCGGGTCTCACAGTCGCCCTGTGCACTGGGAGAAGACCGCGCTCCAGAAGCAGCAGCGAGGGTGCAGCGCAGGGTCTCCCAAGGCTGCGGCGTGGACGCCGGACGGGGGAGCTGAATTGTTGCCCCCTTGGAAGGGCAGCCCTTCAGGATTTTTCTGACAGTTGTTAGTTTGTAAAGCGACTGGAAGGGCAGCCCTTCCAGTATCTTAAAACGTGTCTATTTTCGTAATTTTATAATCCTGAATTGTTGCCCCTCGGAAGGGCATCCCATCAGGATATCTTTAACAGTGGTGTTTTTGAAAGGTTGTCTGAATGGTTGCCTCTTGGATGGGCAGCCCTTCAGGATTTTTCTGACAGTGGTTAGGTTAGGTTAGGTTATGTTATGTTATGTTAGGTTAGGTTAGGTCACTTTACAAACTTATCACCGTCAGAAAAATCCTGAAGGGCTGCCCATCCAATTGGCAACAATTCAGACAACCTTTCAAAACCACCACTGTCAGAAAAATCCTGAAGGGCTGCCCATCCGAGGGGCAACAATTCAGACAACCTTTCAAAAACACCACTTTTAGAAAAAATCTGAAGGGCTGCCCATCCGAGGGGCAACATCCCAGTCGCCCCCGCCGGACCCAGAAGGCCCGCGAGGACTTCGCCCCACAGGAAGCCCGGGCCGGCTGGCGAAGTGGCGGCCGCGCGCGCGCATAGGGCGCGGCATGAATATTTGAGGGGCGCGCGGTAACAATGCCCGCCATCCATGTTTAATATGCTTTTGTCGGCGCCGGAGATGAGCGGGCCGGGGGCGGCTCGCGGAGAGGGGCGGCGTCAATAATGGAGGCGGCGCGCGTTGGCCCGGCCCGGGTCGCGACCGAGAGTCAGGTCTGCTCGCTCTATTGTCTCTCGTATCGCGTGTCGTTCCTTTCCTCATTGCGCGCTGTGCCAGCTGTCCGAGTCTCGTTCTGAAGACTTCCTCTGGGAGAGCGAGCACCATAGTGCCGACCTCCGTAGCGTGGTCGGATGCACGCCGGCTCACGGTGCGAGGGGTCCTGGGTTCGAGTCCCGGGCGAGGCATGGGTGTGACATTTACATGCTGCTATTTGATTACCTCGGAGTGAAATTGATGATTGCACTGACACAAAATTGACCCATTGGCTGTTTGGCGTATAGCTGTGGGCCACGTAATTCAAAATATAAAAAAAAAAGCACCATAATGGTTTAATGAAGCCTTTGTTGTGTATATTTGTGCGAATTACTGAATTTTCCTCCATAGACACCTTTGGTCATAATTGCTTAAAATCTATTTCTGTTTATAAAGGTTTTTTATTTTAAATGTATAAGCATTTGTATTTGAGATTACACTGTCCAATATTTAATTCTGCTCTGCATTCTATATTATTATTATTATTATTATTATTATTATTAATATTTAGGTGTAAAATTAATCTTCGTTTGTTTAAAGTTAATTTTGTATTAAGTTAAAATATAACTTTTTTTGTTCGTTGATGTTTGAAATTATTTTTCAACATTATTGTAATTACTAATGATTCTTTCCACGTTTAAAGTAAACGCTACTGCCTAGTTATTAAAATACTAAGATTTATTTTTGTTCTTTTGGTGTTAAAATATATATATATATATATTTTTAATTTTAACCTTTGACACAATAACTAGAGTTTACCTCGTTTTTTCATTAATATGAATTTATTTTCTTTTTCGATACAGATCACAAAGAGAGTGTGAAAAAAGTAATATTCTTAAATAAGTAACTTGGTATTTAATAATGTGTGACAAAAAAAAAAGGGCGAGAAAAAAGAAATTGTTAGGAGGAGTATTGAACAGTGATTTTTTTTTTTTTTTTTTTTTTTTTTTCGTTCGTGTGGGAGTCTTTCTGGGTTCGCCGCTCTCCGTGGTTTGTTACACCTGCGGAAGGAGGGGAGGAGGGCAGGAGCATAAACTAGGAACATGTGTACGTCTGGGGATCATCGGCTCCCGCGGCGCGCGCCATTGTGTGTTTAGCCGGAGACGTCGAAATGAAACTCCGATAGCGTCCCCTTGTAAGGGGAGGGGGAGTTATTGTGCGGCCGGGCGGGGGGAGCAAATTGCGAGCGCCCCGGCTCAGGGGGTTGAAAGTGGGGGTAGGGGATGATGTCGATGGCGATGCAAAAGGAAGCCCCCGTGGTGGAGGAACGAGGGGGGGATAGGGGGGAAGGGAAGACCTCGAGGTCGCCGGAGCGCACGTAACAGGCACACATCCTGCCGGGGGCGCTTGTTACCAGCGGCCATTGTGGCTCCGGCCCTGTCCTCCGGCCCCGCCGTTCCTGCCTTCTTCGCCAAACATCGACCTTTCCCCCCTCTCTCTGCTACTCTCTCTCACGTCATCTTCCAGCTTCCGCTCGCCGCGTCTACCGCCCTTCCCCCTTCCCTCCCGCCGAGGCCCTTACAGCCCGGAGCTGGTTCGCTTCCAGCTGGTGTGTGCAGCTTCTGCCGTGCTGACAATTGAAGACAAAAATTTTCCACATGGATGACAAAACAATTTTTTGACGTGACAACGTCTAGTAAATCGATGGAAAACCGGCTGCACGCACGAAAAAGTGTCCCGTTACGCACATTGTCCCGTTACGCCGTGTCCCGTTACGCCCATTGTACGCTTGCGCCGCATCTATGTCTCTCTTCCACTCGATTGGAACAACCAATCGATTTGACTTTTTTCGAGGCACATTAAACTTGAAACACTCCAATTCGTTTTCCTACTTTTCCTATCATCGTCCTATCCTTAACAGAATAACACAGATTGGAAGAAGTTAAATAGCAAACATGTATAAAAGTTATAGTTAAAATAATCTGTTCGTTAAAGTAATAAACATATTTGAATTATTGTGTGCAAATGAAAGTAAATTTATCAATTAAATTGTAGATTTCATTTCACTCCTTCTTTGTATCCATACAAAATAGTGATAATTCAATAAAAAATGATTCAATTTTATTCATAAAAGTATGCAATCATTTCATCAATGTTTTGTTATGACGTTGTCACGTTAAACTATCGTCCGTAAACCGACTTTACAGACAACCAATTTTGAAAGTATACTTTTAAGCGCGTTATGAAAAATACGATGAGAGTGGATTTTTACGAAGCGCGCACCAAGCAAAAAAAAAAATTTCGCAGGGTGAAATAAAAGCTGCGTACAAATAAAAATTGTATATATGTGCTTTATAATTGTGTATTTAGTGAATGATATTTAATACATTTGTGTAGTGTGAATATTAGAGATAGAAATTGTGTTTGTAATTTCTTCTAATGTGTTTTCAAGTGTATCTGTGTAGGTGAGGTTATGTTCCCGTTCGTATAATTTATTTGAATTATACATTATTACATTGTTGTTATTTAATAAATAATTATTATTTGTAAATTAGAATTAACATTAAGCTTTGATTGATTTTCGTTAATAATTACAAATTCATCTCGATTATTTCACTAATTTAAATAACTAATTTTTTTGAAAGTTTAAATTAGTTTTAAAATCTGAGCAATATTTAATTTTTAATTGATTGAATTTAAACTTTATAACTGTATTTATCTCATTCCCGTTATTTAATAATTATCCTATTAATTATCCCCATGCTAAATTTAAGTTTCTTATTACTCCAAGAAGTATAACTTCTAACGCGTGTTCATAAGTACACGCATCCATTTTTTTTTAAATATACATTTATTGCTAATTTCTTGCTGATGTGTTTTTACTATCTTTGTTTAACAATACTCACTTCGTGATGCAGTTTCAGTGATTATCCCTTGGGTGTTCTTTTAAATCAGTTAAACAAGCTTCTAGCATTTTTCGTTATACAGCTACTTTTTTTTGTTTTTTGCTTCCGAGTAACATCAGTTTCATAACAGACATCCACCATAAAACCTTGTGACGAGTAGGCATGCTTCGAGAAAGGCAAAACATTACATTATTATAAATATATAAAAATGTTGCTGTCACGTAGTATTACTGTAAAAGTCCAGACGATAGTAAACCAAAATCAAAAGCCAGCAATTTCAAACACCAATAACTCGTTATAAGACGTTAAGTCGATGAACTGCTTTTTCTGAATTGGGGCCAACCTAATTGAGCGTATACCAGAGAGTAAACATGTTATTTCGTTTCCTGTTCACGGACAGTGATAATTTTTTCAGCAGTGGTATAAAAGGTATTCAGAAATTCCTCAACGTATAGGTACTCGAACTTAAACGTGTACGATTTCATTTAATTTGGGCTTTATGCACGTCTTTTGGACGGCAAGGTCGTCAGAGATGAATAGTGCATGGAAATTGTCGACTGTCGGCCTTGGTGAGAAATCGTCGTATTTATTTACTACATTTATTTACATGGAGTTATTTTTTTGGAAACCATTGGAAACCTATGGCTGGGCCAGGATTCCAAATCGGTCACTTTCGTATACCAATCATTTGTTTTTTTGTTTTGTTTTTAATCATTATGTACTTAATTCAATAATTAAATAATGTCTCTTTTGCGGAAGTACAGCCGGTTAGCCAACATCTACGTGAAATAATGCGGTAATGAATTATGTTCACTTGCCGAGTTGAATTCGTTCTCTGTTGACGCACGACAAAGCCGCGCTGCTACCGTAGCAATAAACAGTATCATTTCAGAACACCGCAGATTGTTCGCAAACACAGTGACTGTTTACCAGAAACTGGAAATGTCAGCAAAAATTAACGACCTTAAAAATTCATGAGCGGGATGTATTGTCCCGGAGTGTAATAATATAATTATATTTCATTAGTGGTAATTTGCTATTCAACAGATTTTATGTACTTTCTTTTTGCACATCCCGCATATTATCTTGTATGCATACTTGTGGGTGTTTTTGTATGCTTATTTCTTGAACGTAGCTCTACGAATATAATTTACTGATTCAAAATGACTTGTATTTAGTTTCAGAGCTAACGTGATAAATTTTTATTCGTGTTTTTTATTTTTATTTTTGGTATTATGGTAGCTATTTTAGTTTTAGTTTTAATTGTAGTCAAAAGGAAAAGTAATTATGATAAATACGCGGGTATATTTCGACGAACATTTTCTCGATAATTTACATTACCCCGCATACAAAAAATATATATTGTCAGCCTGGTATATGTAGATTCAGCGCATGCACGGAGCTGACCATGCTACTACAGCGCTCCGCGTCCTCACGTAGCGAGTGTTTCTGGGGATGGGGGGGGGGGGGCGGGGGGCACAGAATTGTAGCGAGGATTTTGTGAAAGAGGGGGTGCCGTAATGCCTTTGAAACATTTTTTTATTAGTAAGTTTTCTATTTATTTAAGTTGTTTAATTTTCACACTAAAATCTCAAAGAACAAAAGCTTTTAGAAGTCGAACGTTCACACGTATAAATTTAAGTAATGATTTTGGCTGAGTTAATAAAAATTGACATATTATACTTTGGTTTTTATTTTATTAATTTTTTGAAATAATTTATCCCTTAGTCTTTTTTTTTTTTTGTTTTCGGTAAGAAAAAGTCATTAATTCATATTTATGAATGTGATTTAATACATGAAACACACGTGTCAAGTTTGTATGGAAGACACGCTTACAACTAACACGTGTGCAAACCGGCATTTAAATACCTACAGACTTCTTGAAAACACAATTCCTACCACGTCTGTGTGTGAGGCACGTTGGGTTACTTGTGGGAGACAATTTGCAATTATTGTGGCCCACTATAAGGATTACACTAATCCTTCCAAATAAAGCACTCTGTAATTTTGTGTGGCTAAGTTGCTGTAATTTTTTTTTTTTAATTTTGTCTTCACCAGTTGTTTTTATATTTCAATCCTGGAAAATAAGGGGGGGGGGATGGTTTTCGGACCCTACGCACCTCCCTCCTGGCTACATTGGTCGGTAAGAAGGGGGGGGGATTATAGAGTACGCAAGAGATTCCCGTGCGCGTGCGCAGTAACGTGATTGTTGACGCCTCTGCCAGCCTTTCATCAGTCCGCGCCGACTGCGGTAACTATGTTACACTGGCGGCTGCAATCGAATAATTTCCCCCCTCCTCTACCCTCATTTTCCCCTTCTCCGATTCCCGGACACGCCCGCCCTTTCCCCCCACTCCTCCGTCAACCTCGTCATCAACGACTCTATCGCCCCCCCCCCCCTTCCCCGCGCACCCTCATGCCGTCAAAGGAAATCTCGCCCCGTGCTCTAGTTTCCGTCTTCGCTTCCGACTACAAAGGGGTTTTATTCCGGGCTGCCGCTGTGGACCCGGCCGGGGTCTTCGCCGGCGCCTCCGGTCACCTCCCCCCCTCCCCCCCCCCCCACACATCATCCTTTCCGCCCGCGTGACCTCCGAGAATATTCCGTCCCTCGACGTCGCCAGCACGGGGTCGTTACCACAACGCCGAATGTCAAAATTGACCACAAACGCCGACAGCTAGAAAATTGCTGTGTACCACAACGCTGAAATAACAACTGAAGGAATTTGTGTGTGTTTCTTAAATGTACCTTAACGCCTAAACACCACAATCAAACCTAACCTTACCTAACCTAACCTAACCTAGCGTAATATAACCTAACCTAGTCTAACCTAACCTAGTCTAACCTAACCTAGTCTAACCTAACCTAGTCTAACCTAACCTAGTCTAACCTAACCTAGTGTAACCTAACCTAACCTTTGTAGCAGTCCTGAAATGACATTTTTCGGCGTTATGGTAAACAGCCGTTTTATAGCTGTCGGCGTTGTGGTCAATTTGGCATTTCGGCGTTGTATTTCGGCGTTGTGGTGCGTCCCCCTCTGTGTACCCGCCGTAACTCTGGTGGAGTGGACAGCAAGTTCAGATCCACTCCCGCACTCCGACTCGGCACTAGATGCAGACAGCACGTATGCCTTCGAACGTATCATAGCCTTATCTTAGCTCTACGCATTATACTTTTTTTTTTAAAACTACAGTTTGGCATGTGTTAGCTTTGAATATATATACTGTATAGAAGTCGCCAGCCCAGGTTAACATGTCTAATACGGTTTTGAGGTAGTTGGTTAATTCACCGCCGCAATCGCCACCATCTCTAGGGCATCGACTTGTGGTGGTCCCTAGCGGACAAGTCTCGAACTCTTCAAACACCCCTTCCCCCTCCCGTTGAACGACGTTGAGCTGCAGTGAATGATGGATGAGGGGAGCGGGGAATGACAGTGGGCGACAGCGCTGCGCTCTAACGTGTAAATAACAACTAAGACGATACAGGGCGTTACGGCAGCGCACTGCAGCGGTGAAGTTCCCAAGCTGCTCATCATAAGCTTCTGAAAAACGTAGAGTAAATCCTATCCACTCGCGACTTCTATACAGTATATATATTCAAAGGTGTTAGGCAACTGATAATTTTATGACGGCGACTGCAATGTCAAGCGAAAAGTTTGAGATTTTTTAATTTATTTTTGACGTGAAAAAAAAAAAACAACAAAAATACTCAAGAAAAACCAAAATTCATGTGCAGGTTTTTTTTGTTACTGTATAAATGTTATTTTTTTGGCGTTATTATGCTATTTTCTTTTCAACCTTTTATCTCTGCACTGTCAAAAATGTTGATTTAAATTTACAAGATCGCTGGTTACAAATAATGCAACAATCTTTGTTAATATTTAGTTATATTCGTAAGTTTACGGAAATTTAATTGAACATGAATTCACAAATGTAACCCGGGGGAGCTGAATTGTTGCCCCTTGGAAGGGCAGCCCTTCAGGATTTTTCTGGCAATGGTTAGTTTGTTCAGCGACTGGAAGGGCAGCCCATCCAATTTCTGAAAACATCTTTATTTAAGTGTTTAAATAATCCTGCAAACTTTGCCCTTGGAAGGGCAGCCCATGAGGATTTTTCTGACAGTAGTGTTTTTGAAAGGTTGTCTGAATTGTTGCCTTTGGATGGGCAATCCCTTCAGGATTTTTTTGACAGTGGTTAGTTTGTAAAGCGACTGGAAGGGCAGCCCATCCAGTATCTTAAAATGTGTCTATTTTCGTGAATTCAACAGCAGTTTGCACTTGCCTGTTTACACCGTTCACCCTGTTTACAAGCGGAGATCCAGCTATCTGAAATTATGAAGAACTAGCCGTCTATCTGGGGCAATTTCTTCGTTAAAAGGCCCGTAAACTTTACTGTACTTTCTAACAGTGTGCGGGTTCACGGAACCTTAGTCATGGGTAGAGACCTGCAAAATTCGCGGTTTCGATGGCCTTCAGGTTAGACTGCACAAACCCCTGTACACTCGGGCAAATAACGCAAGTTCATTGGCTGCCGACTTGTAAGTCGTCTCAGCTGGTTTATCTGTGATTCGATCCTTCTTTGGTTGAGGGTTTATAACTGGTTGAGATTCGTCCAGATGAACAGTAAGCCAATAGCAAAATTATCTAAGAGGTATATGTGTTTGAATTCTAGCCTATCACCGAATGAATCCGTGAATTTTGCAGGTCTCTAGTCATGGGGCGTGAAGCCAACACACCGACTCTGGCGCTCACAGGCCTACATGTCGGTTGTGTTTTTTTGTCCAGATAACTTTTTGCACACCTGCCGGGCCGCTCCAGATGTTCCTTGGTACGTGAAATGTCATTTATTTAAATGTCGATTTTTTTTCCTTAAAGGTTATTTCCGGAGCTATTTCGAAGCTTTATCGCACACAGGCATTCTGACCCAGTGTTAGTGCTTTGTTTTTAGTTTCAGTTTTAATTTTTTTGTGTTGTTTATTTAGGTTCTTCAACTGTGGAAGTATAATCATGTGTTTGCCAATTAAAGTATTATCAACATAATTGGTTCATTTTTAATTATTCATTGAACTTTTTTCTTTAGGTTCTTTT
Source organism: Bacillus rossius redtenbacheri (assembly GCF_032445375.1). Lineage (NCBI taxonomy): Eukaryota > Metazoa > Arthropoda > Insecta > Phasmatodea > Bacillidae > Bacillus > Bacillus rossius. The sequence continues at coordinate 8,438,845 of NC_086332.1, forward strand.
TATTTGAATATAAATACATGTAGTTAAAAAAATTGTTTTAATACAATATTACTTTACAAACGAACTGTTAAAATTAGGTAACCGTTTGCAATAATTTTCTTGTTTGGATTGAAAAGTTTGCATACTCATAGGACCATATAACTAATAATATTCATGCCTTGCTTTGCATTTATAAGCAACAAGGCGGTACCTTGGTGATTTGCAGCCTTCTTTACTATATAGCCGTGTAAAGCCATTTTCTTCTGTAATTTTTTTTTTATCCAAACGTTGGTTCAGAAAGAGGTGCCTCAAACACATTACGGCCCTGTAATTTTTTCCAGCTACTCTGAACATAAAACACTTTTGAGTTATTTTAACTGTTCTCTTTCAATCAAGAAGGTTTTCAGATGCAAAACTAAAGTTTAAAATTGTCCGTTTATATCATCAGTTTGGAATGATTTTGAAACTGTGTATTTTATTGAAATAATTTTTGTGGAGAGTTTTTGATATGAATGACGATTTCAAAACGTTCAAATTATTCTGCATATAAATGTGCGATATACCTGGAGTATGTGCTTCGCTACGCGTAGGCCTGGAAGTTTTAGAGTAAAACCTCCAACGAAGATGAAATGTCGTGGCGGCAGTAAGGACGCAGGTCGCTCAGCAAGCCAGCGACGACGATGGATATTGTCGATCTCGAAGGCCGCTGCAAACTTTCTGCGTCAACTCCACCTCCCAACCCCCACGCCCCACCCCTCCCGGCGTTCAACATCTCCGAATGGGTCGCCGCAGATTTTTATCCTGTTGTTTCCCCGCTCGCAAATTGCTGTATTGATTCCGCGCGCTGTTTCTCTCCCCTTCCCCCAGCCTTTACTGGTCGTGGTCTCCAGTGCTCGTTTCCACGGCTGAATACCAATCCGCCTCGCCCGGAAATGAACCGTCCATCATACTTCTCTCTTGTGTTTGTTTGTTGTGGATCACGACTTTGCCTTTCCTCTGAGTCCCTACCTCCCTCGTGAGCGGATCCAGTTCCGCTTGTCTGCTCGCTTGGGAGACACGGGGAGGGACTGTCCTCGTGTTTGCGAGTCAAACAACCCCAGCCCGGCGGCGAACTGCCACTACACACGGCCTTTCAGAGGGCAGCACCGGAAAACTTCGCGGATCCATTTCACGACAGCCTACAATTCATACAGTTATACCTCAGTGCTGCCTCTGCTATTGGCTCGCAACTCAACCTGGATGACTCCGGGCCAGTGAGAAACACTCAACCGAAGCTGTGTCGAATTACAGGCTGCTACATTGGGACACCTTCGCAAGACAGCAGCCAATAAGAGGGGGACATTTGACCGAGTGTACGTAGAACTATAAAGTTCATAATAGAGGTCATTGAACCCGCGAATTTTTCCGGTCCCTAGTGATCGCAGTCCGCACGATGATGGGGCATATACCCTTCCTTCATAGCACCCCTCGTTGTTTGGTCCTTTTCTTCTTACCTCTTTTTTATTCTAAACTTTTTGCGTGAACGGGTAAATGTGACAGTTGGCATACTTTATCACCATGGGCCTATTGTTATAACGCTGGGAATAGATCCCGGGTGACTGGATAAAAAAAAAATGGAGAAGGGGGGGGGGGCACTTGCGCTTGAAAATAAACTGTAAATGTGAAATGGGAATGATAAATGTTATGCCGCGGTTCCCATTACCCATTAGAAATCCTACAAATTTTCACCTATGTTGTAACGTATAATGTTCCAGGTTTTTCCGTAAAGTAAAAGCTGTTAAGTGATGAGTATTTTTGCGCTGAAACACCACACCGAAGCATATTATGGAATGCAGGTGGTAACGGCGGTAACTGTTGGCACAATTTGTGCCGGAAAATAAAGTTAATATCACGGTCGGGTCTTAAGGTCAACCAACTGCTATCATGGTGAGCGTGTTTTCTTTTAATCGCTTTAATCGATCGCCATAAATACTTCTTTTCAACACATTCATTACGATCGTAAATGCAGATTCGTCTTGGGAAACATCTTCTAACATCAACTTTACATTTACATTGCGTGATTTACTATCAGTAATGCAACTGGTATATCCGAACAGACAGAAAAATTACATTTTCCTTTTTTATGAAAATGATTATTTGCCTGGCGTTTTAAACACTTGGTCAGTGTAGGCCTACTGGTTGTCATGTATTTTTATTTATTCTCATATTTTAGTGCCTCTAACTGACTCAGCTTTATTTGGTATCACGCTTTCGTTGTACACGGTATACTGTTGTCCTGTTTGAGTGGTTTCGCAGAACAACAAATGACGGAACTCCTTACGAGAAAATTATACGTAAACGTTTTCTACATTTTTTCTTTATGTTATAAATAAGTAAGCAAAGCGCTACTACCAATATAATTTTTTATTTAAATAAAATAATTGGGAATATTTTTTTTTTAAAATAACCGAGATATCACGACTTTGAAAACATGAAAGATGAAAGTAGATATAATTACACCCTTCCACCTCTTTTTTTTTGCATTTGATTTCGTTATATTAACTTCTATTAGTTTTGGATAGGAAATTATCACTTTACAAGTCTAAATTACTAAGTAGATTATTTTGTTGGACTATTTTTGATTTGGTTGTTACCAATTTAATTTTATGGTGGAATCACTCATTTGGATTATTACAATAATTTATTTAAAGCAAAATGTACTAATATAGAATAAAATCTTTTGTCAGGTGTAAGTTCGATACATTGTCATTAAAATTAACTTATCACTTTTCTGGCATGGTAAATGGAGAATATATTTGTTATTTATTAGTGTCAAATAAAATAAGTGTCACAATGTCTGTACTCTGTTCTGAGACTCCTCACCAACTCTGGGTCGTGTGCGTACAGTATGCGAATATATCTGAAATGTTTTCTTTCTAGGAAACCACCCGCGTATAAAGGGGGGAGGTGGGATTAAAATACTTATTTTCGAAATATTTTAAGTTTCAGAGCTGTTTTGTACAAAATAAGAACTTTGACATTTGTCATTGATCAATAATAAAAATGCAAATGTCATCAGGTATCAGATATACTGTGGTTACAGTAGAGACAATGCGCTATTTCCGCTTTAAACACTTCCTTACTTAAGCGCCGAATACGTAGAATTGCTGAAGAAAGGTCGGAAGTATGCGTAGCGCTGTTGACAACGTACCAGTTAAAACCTCTGAACTTTAAGAATCCTTTCATTTATTTTTACGCTTGTATACACAGTTACCAGCTTTGTATTGCCTTTCACCAGTGAACTGCTCTGAAAATAAATGATTGTTATCCTTATATTCACTCGCAGTTGTCTGTGTAGGTTTTTTTTTAATGCTTTTTCTTGATTCTGGATTGCTTTCGTTCTTTTGTGTATAGAAAATATCGTAATCAAAAGGCACCAAATTGAGTTTTTTTTCTAACCAGCATTTAATTACTCAGTTCACTCGCATTTCTGCTTGTTTTGTGGTGTTTCGCATCACTCTGGCTTCTTACATTTAGATATTTTACATCAAAGGAGCTAAATTTATTTATTTTTCTGTTAGCGCTGTATTTACACTTTTTCTGCAACTTTGGAAGCCTTTAAAGCTTCTCCGATTTGCCAGCTCATATTTCCTAGTGAGAAAATTTTTTCATTTTAAGTTGGTTATGCATTTTTAAAATATATTACTCTATGACTGTAGAGTAAGTCTTTTTATGTAGTGTCATTTACACAGGTTGGAATAAGTTTTTTACTAATGGGAAGTTTAAATCTCTTGAATTCTGGTGCTCATGCTGACTAATTTTTTTTAGTTAAAAGAAGGTTGATTTGATTGATTAATAAATCTGCAAAACACGTGGAACTTTAAAATATGACAACTACCCAATTTAAAAGTAAAGTTGCATTGAAATAGACATAACAGGAATCCACTCTGTATATTTGCAATTCGTTTTCTCACGGAAATGAAATATTGTTCAGTCAACGCACGATGCCTACTTCAGATGTACAAGCATTCCGTAATTATTCATTCCAAGTCTTCGAAATTGCTAAAATGGGTTTTTTTTTTACACTTGAATCATTCCGTTTTTAAATGAAAGCTGGAACATCAATTTACGTAAAATATCTGTTGCAAACTGGTTTTGAATTAAATGATTGTGAAATTAAATTTATTTGAAGTATAATATTTTTATTGGATTTTGCAAACAGAAAATAAGTAATTGATTGGTTTTACTTACACGTATTGAATTTAACTGTAAGTTTTAAGAATGATAAAATTAGATTTGAATGCAAAATGTGTCATTTTGTAACCGAAAAATTGCATAATAAATTTTCTGCTTAGAGGCTATGATCGTATGATGTATTGAACCAGAATATGGCTTCAAAGAAGAATTTGCTCATTGACGGGCGCGAAGTGTAATTGATGAAATTGCCAATTAGCATCCTTGTTTGCTATAATTGGACTGGCATCTTCTGATGTTTGTTCACGCTGTAACTGAGTATTTCTGCCCCTGAAAGAGTTTCTTTGAGGGGAATCTTTTGTTACTTTGAAACTAAATAAAACACCATATTTAGGTTCTTAACAGTTTAATTTGGAGGGTTTTTAGCACGAACGTAACAGTAAAATTTCACGAAAGCTGTTAGCAAAACATATTGTACGATAAAAAAATTAATTAATTTTAATTGTCTGCTGATTAGTATAAATCTAAACACGACTACCTACATTAAAAACGTTTGTTTTTATGCACACTTCGTAAAGCGATGTTTTGTACACGACTATTCGCCTACATTTTTCGAACGTAAATGTTTCTTTTATCACACATCCAACCTATGAAAACAAGTTCAAAAAGGACACACAGGGGACTAGTTTGTCTTGTCTTACAAGTATATTATGTTACGATTGTAAAGAAATAAATTATTGAGGCAACTCAAAATTTCAACCTCAAATCAATTAGAAACATAATATAGAGTCAAATTGGAACAAAAAAGTTCTTAAACAAGGCTGTATCTAGTTTTAATAAGTAGAAGATCACGTTTTTTCTCGCTTTTACGGCGTGACTTCCACCATGGAGAATTGTAAAGAAATGACGTGGTGTGATGTAGTTGACCACGTCAGATGATGGTTAGTAAGTAGAGATTAGAATAAACATTGTTAATCACAGTCACCGCAATAACATACAGTCCTTTAGAACTGTTTCCACTATGCAAACCCTACACTTCGTTCAATGTTCTGGTCGTCCCGCAAACATGGCGCCAGTGAACTGGGCTAGAAGTAGCTCACGTAGTATATGTCTCGTGACGCATGCATGGCCACTCCCTGCGTTCCACAGTGATTGACGTCTTCTCGTCCGAGTGAGAGTAAAGGCCCTCTGACATTTCAAATATTTGTCTCCAAATTATTTAATAACAGAATTGAAGGAGTAATTATTGATGGAAAATGGCTTCCTATTTTATCCGTAAAATAAATTTGAACAGATAACTTTTCGCTTTTATAAACTCTTTTGATTGCTCATGTGTTCCTTGCCATTTTAAAGAAATGTTGTAACGGCAACAGATCTCATTTCCGTTTTCGCTAGGCACGATTTTGATTTGCCGATTGCATCCAACATCCGAGATATTTTAGAACCCGTCCTATATGCAAAATATTTGATGGAAACTCAAGTCATCCAACTTGTCAATGACTGAGCTAGTGACGTTTACGGTGACGTGATAACCCTCCAATTCCATCTGACACAGCGTATTGGAAGGTGTTGGAAGCGTGGTTTTGACAGTGTGGCAGGGCCTTTAAAAGTCCGCCACGAGCGGGCGTAGTCAACCTGCCCGCGTGCTTGTTGGAGGAGGGGGGGGGGGGGGAACAGTTCCGAAATTATGCGCCGCACTCGACCCAACTTGTCCGTGGCGACCATTTGTCCCCGCCTCCCGAGTTCATCCATAAGCAAGCGCGCGGCCGGCGACTAGTCATTGCAACGCAAAGTGCCTTCGTCACCACTGCCCCCTCCCCCCCCCCCATCTTCTGTGACCCCACTTCCCCTCTACCCCCCCCCCCCCCCGTGACACTCCTTGCCACGAGCCGCCGGTGGGAGGAGCATAGCTGTCGCACTGACGTCACTAGGACTCAGGAACCATTCGAGAAATATCGTGTGTGTGCCGGTTCTTGGCATATTAGTGCACATGAAAAAAAAATCTATTTAAATAAAAAATGTAAATGTTCGTTCGTTCAAAATATTTAAATCTCCAAAAGTTATTCAAGAATTCTTTGAAATTTTGATTCACCATTGCATTCGAATACGCGTGTGTTTTTGTATATTTATGTCACATCTTTGACAGGTAAACAGATAGAATATAGATAGGTAAAAAATTTTAATTTTTTTCATTGCTATAGTGTGGCATATATAGGTATATAGAGGAGAGAGATAAAGAGATATAGAAGGAGAAATAGATATTTAGATATAGAGATAAATAGAGAGATAATTTGGGACAGAAGAGAGATGCTTTGTATATGTGTAGGTACCTAATTCCAACAAATTTACAAAAAAAAATTGAGGTATTAAAACTTATGCCGGGCATAGGTAATATTTAAATATAATGTGCTGAAACATGACTGTCCTACGCACAGAAAGTGTTTTGTTTTATTTAAATAACATTTTTAATTATTATTATTATTATAGTTTGTTGACATTTTTTATGTTTTGTTCTATGGTTATGTATTTGGACGTATCTGCAACTACCATTCTCTATGGTGTAATCTGAGTGACGTCGATGCTCAATTAGCAAGACCCCTCTAGGGAGCAATGGACTTAAAACGGCAATTTGAACTTTTTATTCATAATTTGCATAACAAAACTTTCATTGTTGAAAAATCATATTTTAAATTGAAGGCATTTTGGTATATTAATCTGTATTGTATATTGTTTGTGTTTGAATTTGACGTGATAATTAAGTTAACAATCTTAGTGTTTCGGCCAATCAGAGGCCGTGTTACTTAAGATAAGCGTCACTACTGAATTAACGGAAAGAGTCTTGGAACAACGGCGATGATGGCTAGATAGCCCGGGTTTAAATCCCCTCAAAAATCAACGGAATTAAATAGCTGGGTAGATCATCCTACAACTAGGATGTTTAAAACGTCGTATAAACCTAAATTACCGATTGTTTAATTAGGGCACGTCCCAATTGACGTGTATTTAGGAGTGATTTACCGTGAGTAAGATACCGACTCATGATGCTATCCTAATTGAATTGTTTTTCTACTTACAAGCATCGTAATATTGCCAACGGACTTAAACATTGCATTTTATTGTGGAGCACTTTAAAGAAACTATTGAGACAAACATTTTATTAAAAACAATTACGTATCCTGTTTCTACACTTGATTTAGTTCAAACACCCAGAGGTGAACTGAGACAGATTTCTCACGATGCTTTACCGCAATTATCTATTGAGTTCAGCCGCGGTATGTAAAAATTAATTTTAATCACGAACACAACAAATAAACATTATTTTTCTCACGCTAATTTCTGATTATAACTTGAGATTTCAACAGGCATAATTAATTTGAACTGTATGAACTTTTGTTTTATTCCATCATGTGTGCAACATAACTCCAGTAATTTCAGAAAATATGAATGGTATACCACTGGTTCAACCATAAATTAATTATATTATTATTTGATTAAAGAATATTTGTGTTAACCATATGTTACCCTGTTGTTATTTTTCAGTGCATATGTATGTTTTCGCTATGATTTCAATTTGTCTGTTGTTTATTCTCATGCCCTTTTTGAAGATTTAAAGTGTGAGAATATTTAATCTTTCTCTTATGTACCACAATACATTAGCCTTGACACATTAAGGAATTTAAGTCGTACATAAGGGTGGCGCCCAGATATCAATTTCAAGAATAATTGAAGGATATATATATATTTGACAGAGCAATAAATAGCCAAAGAGGACTATTTATTATTTAAATCTTATTACACTAAGAGCTTTTTAATTGAGCGAAGGAGAGTGTATGAAACATAGTAAAGATTATTATTAAAAATAGTAAAAGTAAACTATTGTTCTCTAACCAACAACAACTCATTCTTCATATCTACCATTCTCCTACATATTCAATAAATTAAAGACATTTACGTTTATGAATTAATTTTCAATTCAATATTTTCCGCATATAGTTTGCACTACAGCCAGCATATGTGCAATACTCGATCAGAATGTGAATATTCTAAATCAGCTGATGTAGTGGCCTTGCAAACTATGTTTATAGGTGCATATTCATATTTAAAAAGAGAATCCGTAATTGTAGTTATTTTGATGTAATCAAGGCAAAATGAGGGTGCTTCGATTCTATTTATAACGATATTTAACTTTGCCGACACCAATATTGTCGACGACTTACATACTTTTATCTTCTTTTACCTTCTTCCATTCTAAACGTAGTGTTCTCTTTTCATTTAGAATCTGGCTACGACAAATTTACTTCCTCGAACAATCAAAATATGTATTTCTATCACCGATATAGCTTTTCAATACGCCTGCACACAAAAAAAAACATTTCTGTACTTTTACAAAACATCGCTTTGGAAACTAGTGGCAAAGAAATAGTTCGTATTACTACACGAAATATATTGTAACTTTGTACAACTCATGTATATGTTATTCTTGCATGTATTAAATAATACTTTTTTCGAGGTAATAATAAGTATTTATTACAAAAATTACAGCATAATTTAGTATTTCAATTGAGGTGTCACTCAAACATAATTTTTTTTAAACCCCGGAAATGATAATAAAACATTGAATAATTGGACTTGTTTTGTGTTATCAGGCCTAGGCTTATTAATGTGCGCAAGTAATACTGGAAAGCTATTCAGGGAATTGTTTACAAATAACCTTCTAACAATTGGAGAAACTGGGACAACACAGATCATAAATGCCCGGGCAAGAACCCGAACCCAGTATTACTGCGAACACTACTTTGTAGTGATACAGTTGTTTTCATGTAAATGTACAAATGTACAAATATCTTTAATTTTACATGATTATTTCTGTTCCATTTAGAAAAGAAAAATTCAGTCCGGTTATTTTTCCTATTGCTGACACGAGGATAGTTCTACCACGCTATTAGCTGTTCCGATAGTGAGTGATGGCTATGGCCGCGTTTTAATTCGTTCACACGTGCGTAAAAAAAGACTGTTAGATCACTCTTTAATGTTCTGCACTAAATGTGGGGTTTGTGTTATCTCCAGCATTGCGACGAAAATAGTTTTAATCAAAAGAGGTTTTAAAATTTGTTGGAAATCAGTGTGTGTGGTGAAAGTAGCTGTGTGGTAAGCACCCTGAATACGAAGCCGGCTAATAAAAACAAAAATTAATAGATATCCATAAGTTATAAATATATTTTTAAATATTATTTTAAGTCAAATCATCAGCTCAAAACACATTTTTACACAAAGCAAGTAAGTTGACTGTTCATCTCGGCTTGTTATTGAGAGTACTGTGTAACAAGAGCAATATTTGTTCGATAATACTATTGCAAAAACAGTCAACATTGAGTGTAAATATCCTCATTTATACTACTAGGCCTTTGGCTCATTTTAATCTAGATATTTTAAATTTCACGTCAAACTTGGTTTGTGAATAGCTAAAACACATTTGTTTTAAATTATATTATTTTATATATTTAAAACTATGTGATCATCGACACTTGGGAAATGGTATTTTCTGAAATTTTATATACTGTTTTGTATCCTTGTATGCATAGTAGTCATTGTACACAGTAGGTAGTCTGACTAGATCTAATAACAAACAGGAACGAAGCTCATAAAAATTTTACTCAAAAGTTATGTTTAGACTAGTTGAATACGTGCTGTTAAAAACTAATAAGTTTCCATGGTGTTTTGCAGAAGATAAAAACGCTACGACGTGCCTGTGTTAAAAGCACTTAACTCTGAACACGAAGTTAAATCATCGCGTCGCTAAAATGTAGGCCACCCACTTGAAAAAGTGCTGTTGCTAATAGAATGAAGCGGCAGGAGGGAAGCTATTTGTTAGAGATACGTGTAGTTACGTTACTCCCCGGCCGGTGTTAAACTTGCTCGCTCTCCGCGGCCGAGTGTGTTCGGCGGGAGAGAGGCGCCTTGCGGGCAGGCAACCCGCAAGACAAACGAGCTCAGACTTGCCTCGCCCCCGCTAAATAAATAACTCGCCCCCCTTCCCCCCCCCCTCCTTCGTGCACCGACGCCGACGCCGACGTCGTAATGAAAATGTAAGGTAGGGGCGTCCGTCTGCAGTTGCTCACTGATATTGCCGGGCGCTGCGGGTGATTCACGCCCTTCCTCGTGTGAGATCGAGAAGTGAGCGAGGTCAAGTGTACAGTCGCTTCCACGAGGACTGCTCGCCACTTCGCGCGTCTATAACCCTGGCGCGATATCCACGTCGTATCCCATAACTACGGACACGGTCTCATGGTTGTATTTTGACGTGAATACGTCTTTGAAATTGCTTCCACAGTGGGAGGCGATTCAAAAAAAAAAACGAATGATAACAAAATCTAGGGATACAGTTCGGTGTTGCAGCTACATATCTATCATCTCCATCCAAAAATTTAACTACACCACTGGATAGCTAAATGATCAAAGAATTCGTCACGCTAAAGTGAGGACTGTGACGCATCGCGCGCGGTTGGAGGGTGAAGCGACGCACATTTTGAGGTCATTCTGCTGCGTTTCGAGATTTCCATTCAGCATAACTTTTGGCTCGGAGAAGCTACGACGTTCGTTTGGATTTAAAACGTCAGCTCACTTCAAAGTCTATCGATTGCCTATGTACAACATTAGTGTAAAATAGTTACAGTGAATATATATGGTGTTAAAATAAATAGCGTATTTTATATTTTGTATAGAAAATTTTACCTGTTACGTACACGTATACACGTATAACACACGGCCGTGTCCATGACACAGCCACACCCCATTCTTTTTAGCATGATTTCGTTTGTAAAGTTGAAATTTTTTTTTAGATTACTGGGCTTATAAATTCAACACGAAAGACAATCAAATGTTACTTAATAATTATTTACACACTACTGTAATTTTGATTGACTAAAATTTTTAGATATCTAGCGCAAGAAAGGTACATTAGTATTTGGGCAACGTAATCGATTTTTACTACCAACACTTTCTGATTATTTTCTGCTAACTACATAGGCACTAAAAAAAAAACTTTAGTAAATTTTGCCTGTTAAAGAATAACATCTTAGTGATCGCAGATGAAATTGGTTTTAACTATATTGCATTTCACGAATTTACCTGCAAGTCATCGTTAAAGGATTTATTGACTCGCATTTGGATATTATGTTGTGTGTGGACAGACATTTCAATGTTATTTCGGGTTAATCCCGAAGTACTTATTATATCTCGGCCCTATTTGAAACGCTTTAGAAAACTATTCCATTTATTTATTGTAGTAAGCGTATGACTTTGTTAAAATTATTTGTTTTCAATTTTTGGCTGTGTGCGGAAACGTGCTTACCAAATAAATATTGATTAATGTGTGTTTAATTGTAGAGTTGTTTGTGTGTATGTAACATCTAGTATATAATTTAGTAATTTAGTAAAATTTCCAGCTTCAGGAAACGCGGTTTTCAAACTAGATCCTGGGTGGCCATGCTATGCCCTCCTTGCCTCGTTTGGCATTTGCCATGTTTGGCATTTCTGTGCTGTGTTTAAATTTAATGTGAAAATATTTTTAGATAAATAAGAAGCTGCTGAAAAATGTAGTGGAAAGGGTTAAGTGTTGGGATAACGAAATGAGAGAAAAAAATTTTGTTCCAGCATCAAAGTGATTACAGACATTCCCTGTGGAGAAACCCTTTTGACGATTAAACTAGTTGCAATGACAAGTGCCGTATAACAAACCACGCTTCTTAACCCACTAAAAAAACTTATAATTTTCCAAATATAGATTTATTTTAACCTCACAACATTGGATATGTAATTTATTAGAACTTGCTGCGAACGAGTATAAGCTACTCCACGTTCATAGGTTTCGTCCGCATGAGCCCATAGGTGAATTATTATTTTTTTAAGTACATCACAATCGTTAATTGCTTTTAAATTTATATCCAATGATGCCAGTATTATTGTTGTAATTTGAAAATAAAATTATCTAAATGCTGAAACTATCGGCCTCGTCAAAATATGCCGATACTGTAAGCGCACGAAAACAGTTACAGAGTTAGTCGCAAGTCAGTGATGAGCGTAATTATAGCACGCATATTACCTTCATGCTTATGTGCAAAGATGTTTGCCGCTCGGATGTGATGAGACATCGAGGACGCCAATAAACAAGCGAACTGCCACTAACTGGTCGATAGCTCTCCCTGGCGACATCACGAAGAGATTTCATGTGAGAAGGAAAAAAAAAAATACGGAACACAAGTAGGTAGGCGCTCTGTTTGGCGCAGTGCGACCACACCAAAAACATAGGCGACTGGGAAATTGAAGCTGTCACATAACCATGTTCAACCTCTCATAAGATATCAGTGAACTTGTACGTTTCTCTTCACTACGACAAACTGAGATGAGAGAGCCGACACACGGCATGGCCGATGGTCGCGAGGGGTGGTCGAACGTGAAAAAAAGGGCCAGTGGAACGATTGTTTCCCCCCCCTTCCCACTTCCTGGGGGACACCGGCTCCGAAAGTCTTCCGCGACATCTATTATGATATTCCCGCCCGCCAGCGCCACTCTTTCCCCGCCATTAATCTTCTTAATTAGTTTTCAGCGACGCGCGTAAATAACGTCGTGGAGATAGCGAAGGGATGGGCGGGGAAGCGAAAGTTGATTGTCCCGTCAAGCAGCAGCAGCAGCAGAGAGAGAGAAAGAGAGAGAGAGATACGAGGGGTAGATGACGGCGATTGTGCCCAGGCTAGCGGGGAACAGTTCTCGCCGGCCGAAGGGTTCCAAGGTACCATCCCGCCCTGAGTTATGTCTCTTAGCAGACAAACAAAAGCCCACCCCTTCATTCACAGTCGGAATCAAAAAAATTGATTGTCTGTAAAGTCTGTTTACGGACGATAGTTTAACGTGACAACGTCATAACAAAATATTGACGAAATGATTGCATACTTTTATGAATAAAATTGAATCATTTTTATTGAATTATCACTATTTTGTATGGATACGAAGAAGGAGTGAAATGAAATCTACAATTTAATTGATGAATTTACTTTTATTTGCACTCATTAATTCAAATATGTTTATTACTTTAACGAAGAGATTATTTTAACTATAACTTTTATACATGGTTGCTATTTAACTTCTTCCAATCTGTGTTAAGGATAGGACGATGATAGGAAAAGTAGGAAACGAATGGGAGTGTTGCAAGGATGATGTGAAGGAAAATGGCTTACCCAACACCAAGATGCAGTCAAAAATAATATATTTTCGCCACGGACTCTGCAGCAATGCTAGGAGGAACGGGTTAGCAAAGAGCAATGAAAATGTTACATTGAAATGCATGCAAACAGAATTACGCCACGGACTCGGTCGCAATGCTAGGAGGTTCAGGTTAGCAAAGAGCAAAATAAAATAAGCGAAACGGGACACAGCGAAACGGGACAATGTGCGTAACAGGACACTTTTTCGTGCGTGCAGCCGGCGTTCATCGGTTTATTAGACGTTGTCACGTCAAAATTGTTAAACATTTTTCATGACTTGGGCAGTATGTATGTTTTTATATCACTTTCCCTCAAGGAGTCTGTATTCAGAATACTTCAAGGACATTCGCGTTACCTGCCGGCCGACCATCGGTTCCATAAACTCCGATAAGGCCTCTTTAGATTTACATGTATCCATTTTTTTGTTTGAATAAAACCAAAAAAACATTCCTAAATATTGCAACCACAAATATATTATACCATCTATATTTATATAAATGTAAATGTTCGTTCATTCAAAATCTTGAATCTCCGAAAGTTCTTCACCCATTGCTTTGAAATTTTGACACAACGTTGCATTCGAATACGCACGTGTTTTTAGATACGTATGTCACGCCAATTATAGGTAAAAATCTAGATAAAATCTAGATAAAGAAACACATAGGTATTCAATACTTTCATTTGCAATAGAGTGATATCTATAAATATAATGATTTAGGTATTGGTAGGATATATATATAGGGGGATATATATATATACAGAGAGATAAAGATAGGTAGATAAATATAAATTGATATAGATAACGGATAGATAGATATATAGAGATATACATAGAGAGATAGAAACTTAGATAGAAATATAGAGTGGCTTTGTATGTTGTCTGCCTACTTAAAAAAAAAAATACAAAAAAAATTGATTGAGGCATTGCAACGCATGCCGCGCTTTAGCTAATTTTTAATAAATTGTTGCATCTCTTGAACTCTTCCGTACTCGGAGCCCCAACGGTGCATCCACCTGCCTTCCCAGAGTGTGCTCGGAGGAGCGGTCGTGGCGCAGGCAGAGTGTGCTCGGAGGAGCGGTCGTGGTGCAGGCAGAGTGTGCTCGGAGGAGCGGTCGTTGTGCAGGCAGAGTGTGCTCGGAGGAGCGGTCGTGGTGCAGGCAGAGTGTGCTCGGAGGAGCGGTCGTTGTGCAGGCAGAGTGTGCTCGGAGGAGCGGTCGTGGCGCAGGCAGAGTGTGCTCGGAGGAGCGGTCGTGGTGCAGGCAGAGTGTGCTCGGAGGAGCGGTCGTGGCGCAGGCAGAGTGTGCTGGGAGGGGCGGTCGTGGTGCAGGCAGAGTGTGCTGGGAGGAGCGGTCGTGGCGCAGGCAGAGTGTGCTCGGAGGAGCGGTCGTGGTGCAGGCAGTGTGCTCGGAGGAGCGGTCGTGGTGCAGGCAGAGTGTGCTGGGATGAGCGTTCGTGGTGCAGGCAGAGTGTGCTGGGAGGAGCGGTCGTGGCGCAGGCAGAGTGTTCTGGGAGGAGCGGTCGTGGCGCAGGCAGAGTGTGCTCGGAGGAGCGGTCGTGGTGCAGGCAGAGTGTGCTGGGAGGAGTGGTCGTGGCGCAGGCAGAGTGTGCTGGGAGGAGCGGTAGTGGCGCAGGCAGAGTGTGCTCGGAGAAGCGGTCGTGGCGCAGGCAGAGTGTGCTCGGAGGAGCGGTCGTGGCGCAGGCAGAGTGTGCTGGGAGGAGAGGTCGTGACGCAGGCAGAGTGTGCTGGGAGGAGCGGTCGTGGCGCAGGCAGAGTGTTCTAGGAGGAGCGGTCGTGACGCAGGCAGAGTGTGCTCGGAGGAGCGGTCGTGGCGCAGGCAGAGTGTTCTGGGAGGAGCGGTCGTGGCGCAGGCAGAGTGTGCTCGGAGGAGCGGTCGTGGCGCAGGCAGAGTGTGCTCGGAGGAGCGGTCGTTGTGCAGGCAGAGTGTGCTCGGAGGAGCGGTCGTGGCGCAGGCAGAGTGTG
The DNA here is from genome assembly GCF_032445375.1 of Bacillus rossius redtenbacheri. NCBI lineage: Eukaryota > Metazoa > Arthropoda > Insecta > Phasmatodea > Bacillidae > Bacillus > Bacillus rossius. The sequence goes on from NC_086332.1 coordinate 8,454,239, forward strand.
CTGGGAGGGGCGTTCGTGGCGCAGGCAGAGTGTGCTCTAAAGAGCGTTCGTGGCGCAGGCAGAGTGTTCTGGGAGGAGCGGTCGTGGTGCAGGCAGAGTGTGCTGGGAGGGGCGGTCGTGGTGCAGGCAGAGTGTGCTGGGAGGAGCGGTCGTGGCGCAGGCAGAGTGTGCTCGGAGGAGCGGTCGTGGTGCAGGTAGAGTGTGCTCGGAGGAGCGGTCGTGGTGCAGGAAGAGTGTGCTCGGAGGAGCGGTCGTGGCGCAGGCAGATTGTGCTCGGAGGAGCGGTCGTGGCGCAGGCAGAGTGTGCTCGGAGGAGCGGTCGTTGTGCAGGCAGAGTGTGCTCGGAGGAGCGGTCGTGGCGCAGGCAGAGTGTGCTGGGAGGGGCGATCGTGGTGCAGGCAGAGTGTGCTGGGAGGAGCGGTCGTGGCGCAGGCAGAGTGTGCTGGGAGGAGCGGTCGTGGCGCAGGCAGAGTGTGCTCGGAGGAGCGGTCGTTGGGCAGGCAGAGTGTGCTCGGAGGAGCGGTCGTGGCGCAGGCAGAGTGTGCTGGGAGGGGCGGTCGTGGTGCAGGCAGAGTGTGCTGGGAGGAGCGGTCGTGGCGCAGGCAGAGTGTGCTGGGAGGAGCGGTCGTGGCGCAGGCAGAGTGTGCTCGGAGGAGCGGTCGTGGTGCAGGCAGAGTGTGCTCGGAGGAGCGGTCGTGGCGCAGGCAGAGTGTGCTGGGAGGGGCGGTCGTGGTGCAGGCAGAGTGTGCTGGGAGGAGCGGTCGTGGCGCAGGCAGAGTGTGCTCGGAGGAGCGGTCGTGGTGCAGGCAGAGTGTGCTCGGAGGAGCGGTCGTGGTGCAGGCAGAGTGTGCTCGGAGGAGCGGTCGTGGTGCAGGCAGAGTGTGCACGGAGGAGCGGTCGTGGTGCAGGCAGAGTGTGCTGGGATGAGCGGTCGTGGTGCAGGCAGAGTGTGCTGGGAGAAGCGGTCGTGGTGCAGGCAGAGTGTGCTCGGAGGAGTGGTCGTGGCGCAGGCAGAGTGTGCTGGGAGGAGCGGTAGTGGCGCAGGCAGAGTGTGCTCGGAGGAGCGGTCGTGGCGCAGGCAGAGTGTGCTCGGAGGAGCGGTCGTGGCGCAGGCAGAGTGTGCTGGGAGGAGAGGTCGTGACGCAGGCAGAGTGTGCTGGGAGGAGCGGTCGTGGCGCAGGCAGAGTGTTCTGGGAGGAGCGGTCGTGACGCAGGCAGAGTGTGCTCGGAGGAGCGGTCGTGGCGCAGGCAGAGTGTTCTGGGAGGAGCGGTCGTGGCGCAGGCAGAGTGTGCTCGGAGGAGCGGTCGTGGCGCAGGCAGAGTGTGTTCGGAGGAGCGGTCGTGGCGCAGGCAGAGTGTGCTCGGAGGAGCGGTCGTGGCGCAGGCAGAGTGTGCTCGGAGGAGCGGTCGTTGTGCAGGCAGAGTGTGCTCGGAGGAGCGGTCGTGGCGCAGGCAGAGTGTGCTGGGAGGGGCGTTCGTGGCGCAGGCAGAGTGTGCTGGGAGGAGCGGTCGTGGCGCAGGCAGAGTGTGCTCGGAGGAGCGGTCGTGGTGCAGGCAGAGTGTGCTGGGATGAGCGGTCGTGGCGCAGGCAGTGTGTGCTGGGAGGAGCGGTCGTGGTGCAGGCAGAGTGTGCTGGGAGGGGCGGTCGTGGTGCAGGCAGAGTGTGCTGGGAGGAGCGGTCGTGGCGCAGGCAGAGTGTGCTCGGAGGAGCGGTCGTGGTGCAGGTAGAGTGTGCTCGGAGGAGCGGTCGTGGTGCAGGAAGAGTGTGCTCGGAGGAGCGGTCGTGGCGCAGGCAGATTGTGCTCGGAGGAGCGGTCGTGGCGCAGGCAGAGTGTGCTGGGAGGGGCGGTCGTGGTGCAGGCAGAGTGTGCTGGGAGGAGCGGTCGTGGCGCAGGCAGAGTGTGCTGGGAGGAGCGGTCGTGGCGCAGGCAGAGTGTGCTCGGAGGAGCGGTCGTTGTGCAGGCAGAGTGTGCTCGGAGGAGCGGTCGTGGCGCAGGCAGAGTGTGCTGGGAGGAGCGGTCGTGGTGCAGGCAGAGTGTGCTCGGAGGAGCGGTCGTTGTGCAGGCAGAGTGTGCTCGGAGGAGCGGTCGTGGTGCAGGTAGAGTGTGCTCGGAGGAGCGGTCGTGGTGCAGGAAGAGTGTGCTCGGAGGAGCGGTCGTGGCGCAGGCAGATTGTGCTCGGAGGAGCGGTCGTGGCGCAGGCAGAGTGTGCTCGGAGGAGCGGTCGTTGTGCAGGCAGAGTGTGCTCGGAGGAGCGGTCGTGACGCAGGCAGAGTGTGCTGGGAGGGGCGGTCGTGGTGCAGGCAGAGTGTGCTGGGAGGAGCGGTCGTGGCGCAGGCAGAGTGTGCTCGGAGGAGCGGTCGTGGTGCAGGCAGAGTGTGCTCGGAGGAGCGGTCGTGGTGCAGGCAGAGTGTGCTCGGAGGAGCGGTCGTGGTGCAGGCAGAGTGTGCTCGGAGGAGCGGTCGTGGTGCAGGCAGAGTGTGCTGGGAGGAGTGGTCGTGGTGCAGGCAGAGTGTGCTCGGAGGAGCGGTCGTGGTGCAGGCAGAGTGTGCTGGGAGGAGTGGTCGTGGTGCAGGCAGAGTGTGCTCGGAGGAGAGGTCGTGGTGCAGGCAGAGTGTGCTGGGATGAGCGGTCGTGGTGCAGGCAGAGTGTGCTGGGAGGAGCGGTCGTGGTGCAGGCAGAGTGTGCTCGGAGGAGCGGTCGTGGTGCAGGCAGAGTGTGCTGGGAGGAGTGGTCGTGGCGCAGGCAGAGTGTGCTCGGAGGAGCGGTCGTGGTGCAGGCAGAGTGTGCTGGGAGGAGTGGTCGTGGTGCAGGCAGAGTGTGCTGGGAGGAGCGGTCGTGGTGCAGGCAGAGTGTGCTCGGAGGAGCGGTCGTGGTTCAGGCAGAGTGTGCTGGGAGGAGTGGTCGTGGTGCAGGCAGAGTGTGCTCGGAGGAGCGGTCGTGGTGCAGGCAGAGTGTGCTGGGATGAGCGGTCGTGGTGCAGGCAGAGTGTGCTGGGAGGAGCGGTCGTGGTGCAGGCAGAGTGTGCTCGGAGGAGCGGTCGTGGTGCAGGCAGAGTGTTCTGGGAGGAGTGGTCGTGGCGCAGGCAGAGTGTGCTGGGAGGAGCGGTAGTGGCGCAGGCAGAGTGTGCTCGGAGGAGCGGTCGTGGCGCAGGCAGAGTGTGCTCGGAGGAGCAGTCGTGGCGCAGGCAGAGTGTGCTGGGAGGAGAGGTCGTGACGCAGGCAGAGTGTGCTGGGAGGAGCGGTCGTGGCGCAGGCAGAGTGTTCTGGGAGGAGCGGTCGTGACGCAGGCAGAGTGTGCTCGGAGGAGCGGTCGTGGCGCAGGCAGAGTGTTCTGGGAGGAGCGGTCGTGGCGCAGGCAGAGTGTGCTCGGAGGAGCGGTCGTGGCGCAGGCAGAGTGTGCTCGGAGGAGCGGTCGTGGCGCAGGCAGAGTGTGCTCGGAGGAGCGGTCGTGGCGCAGGCAGAGTGTGCTCGGAGGAGCGGTCGTTGTGCAGGCAGAGTGTGCTCGGAGGAGCGGTCGTGGCGCAGGCAGAGTGTGCTGGGAGGGGCGTTCGTGGCGCAGGCAGAGTGTGCTGGGAGGAGCGGTCGTGGCGCAGGCAGAGTGTGCTCGGAGGAGCGGTCGTGGTGCAGGCAGAGTGTGCTGGGATGAGCGGTCGTGGCGCAGGCAGAGTGTGCTCGGAGGAGCGGTCGTGGTGCAGGCAGAGTGTGCTGGGAGGAGTGGTCGTGGCGCAGGCAGAGTGTGCTGGGAGGAGCGGTAGTGGCGCAGGCAGAGTGTGCTCGGAGGAGCGGTCGTGGCGCAGGCAGAGTGTGCTCGGAGGAGCGGTCGTGGCGCAGGCAGAGTGTGCTGGGAGGAGAGGTCGTGACGCAGGCAGAGTGTGCTGGGAGGAGCGGTCGTGGCGCAGGCAGAGTGTTCTGGGAGGAGCGGTCGTGACGCAGGCAGAGTGTGCTCGGAGGAGCGGTCGTGGCGCAGGCAGAGTGTTCTGGGAGGAGCGGTCGTGGCGCAGGCAGAGTGTGCTCGGAGGAGCGGTCGTGGCGCAGGCAGAGTGTGCTCGGAGGAGCGGTCGTGGCGCAGGCAGAGTGTGCTCGGAGGAGCGGTCGTGGCGCAGGCAGAGTGTGCTCGGAGGAGCGGTCGTTGTGCAGGCAGAGTGTGCTCGGAGGAGCGGTCGTGGCGCAGGCAGAGTGTGCTGGGAGGGGCGTTCGTGGCGCAGGCAGAGTGTGCTGGGAGGAGCGGTCGTGGCGCAGGCAGAGTGTGCTCGGAGGAGCGGTCGTGGTGCAGGCAGAGTGTGCTGGGATGAGCGGTCGTGGCGCAGGCAGAGTGTGCTCGGAGGAGCGGTCGTGGTGCAGGCAGAGTGTGCTCGGAGGAGCGGTCGTGGTGCAGGCAGAGTGTGCTGGGATGAGCGGTCGTGGTGCAGGCAGAGTGTGCTGGGAGGAGCGGTCGTGGTGCAGGCAGAGTGTGCTGGGAGGAGTGGTCGTGGCGCAGGCAGAGTGTGCTGGGAGGAGCGGTCGTGGCGCAGGCAGAGTGTGCTCGGAGGAGCGGTCGTGGCGCAGGCAGAGTGTGCTCGGAGGAGCGGTCGTGGCGCAGGCAGAGTGTGCTCGGAGGAGCGGTCGTTGTGCAGGCAGAGTGTGCTCGGAGGAGCGGTCGTTGTGCAGGCAGAGTGTGCTCGGAGGAGCGGTCGTGGCGCAGGCAGAGTGTGCTCGGAGGAGCGGTCGTGGCGCAGGCAGAGTGTGCTCGGAGGAGCGGTCGTGGCGCAGGCAGAGTGTTCTGGGAGGAGCGGTCGTGGCGCAGGCAGAGTGTGCTCGGAGGAGCGGTCGTGGCGCAGGCAGAGTGTGCTCGGAGGAGCGGTCGTGGCGCAGGCAGAGTGTGCTCGGAGGAGCGGTCGTGGCGCAGGCAGAGTGTGCTCGGAGGAGCGGTCGTTGTGCAGGCAGAGTGTGCTCGGAGGAGCGGTCGTGGCGCAGGCAGAGTGTGCTGGGAGGGGCGTTCGTGGCGCAGGCAGAGTGTGCTCTAAAGAGCGTTCGTGGCGCAGGCAGAGTGTTCTGGGAGGAGCGGTCGTGGTGCAGGCAGAGTTTGCTGGGAGGGGCGGTCGTGGTGCAGGCAGAGTGTGCTGGGAGGAGCGGTCGTGGCGCAGGCAGAGTGTGCTCGGAGGAGCGGTCGTGGTGCAGGCAGAGTGTGCTCGGAGGAGCGGTCGTGGCGCAGGCAGAGTGTGCTCGGAGGAGCGGTCGTGGCGCAGGCAGAGTGTGCTCGGAGGAGCGGTCGTGGCGCAGGCAGAGTGTGCTCGGAGGAGCGGTCGTGGTGCAGGCAGAGTGTGCTCGGAGGAGCGGTAGTGGTGCAGGCAGAGTGTGCTCGGAGGAGCGGTCGTGGTGCAGGCAGAGTGTGCTCGGAGGAGCGGTAGTGGTGCAGGCAGAGTGTGCTCGGAGGAGCGGTCGTGGTGCAGGCAGAGTGTGCTCGGAGGAGCGGTAGTGGTGCAGGCAGAGTGTGCTGGGATGAGCGGTCGTGGTGCAGGCAGAGTGTGCTCGGAGGAGCGGTCGTGGTGCAGGCAGAGTGTGCTCGGAGGAGCGGTAGTGGTGCAGGCAGAGTGTGCTCGGAGGAGCGGTAGTGGTGCAGGCAGAGTGTGCTCGGAGGAGCGGTAGTGGTGCAGGCAGAGTGTGCTCGGAGGAGCGGTAGTGGTGCAGGCAGAGTGTGCTCGGAGGAGCGGTCGTGGTGCAGGCAGAGTGTGCTCGGAGGAGCGGTAGTGGTGCAGGCAGAGTGTGCTCGGAGGAGCGGTAGTGGTGCAGGCAGAGTGTGCTGGGATGAGCGGTCGTGGTGCAGGCAGAGTGTGCTCGGAGGAGCGGTCGTGGTGCAGGCAGAGTGTGCTCGGAGGAGCGGTAGTGGTGCAGGCAGAGTGTGCTCGGAGGAGCGGTAGTGGTGCAGGCAGAGTGTGCTCGGAGGAGCGGTCGTGGTGCAGGCAGAGTGTGCTCGGAGGAGCGGTAGTGGTGCAGGCAGAGTGTGCTCGGAGGAGCGGTAGTGGTGCAGGCAGAGTGTGCTCGGAGGAGCGGTCGTGGTGCAGGCAGAGTGTGCTCGGAGGAGCGGTAGTGGTGCAGGCAGAGTGTGCTCGGAGGAGCGGTCGTGGTGCAGGCAGAGTGTGCTCGGAGGAGCGGTAGTGGTGCAGGCAGAGTGTGCTCGGAGGAGCGGTAGTGGTGCAGGCAGAGTGTGCTGGGAGGAGCGGTAGTGGTGCAGGCAGAGTGTGCTCGGAGGAGCGGTCGTGGCTGTCCCAGGCACGTCACCGCCAGCTCGCGCCGGGGGCGAGGCAACTGACGTGACGTCACCCTCACGCGCCTGTCTGCGCTCCCAGGGAAACTTTTGCAATTTTCCTCCGCGAAAGGGAAATATTCGTGTTGGCGTGGAGCCGCTCCGTGTTGCTGACTGCTTCCCTGTGGCGCCGTTCGCGCCCGTGTTTCTCGCATCGGCGTCACAAGCTTCTCTATGTTTTTCCCGTGCGCACTCTTCCTATTTATTTTGGTCTTGTTTAAAGTACTTATTTATATTTTCTAAATAAAACGTCTGTTCTATGTTTCAAAATTCATCTCTCCCACCCCGGTGCATATAACAGTATTACAGAGAACTGAAACTGTATATATTTGGTTTGTTTACGTTTTCAATCACCCTCGCATGGCGACAAAACGGTATAAAGTGGTACGTCGGCATTTTTAGAATGTTTGTTTACAAACGTGTGTTTTGTTTTTAAACGTATTTTAATTACATTTAAGAGACATTGCTGCTGAAGTATTTGTTTTAATATTTATTTTATTGACATTTAAATTTTAAATTCTTTTTATTTTGATTTCTTGGGCGGTGATTCGTGATTGGCTAAGGCTTGCCGGCGCCTCAAACGAAGCGCTTGGCGCCATCAATGATAGGTAGAGACCTGCAAAATTCGCCGATTCATTCGGTAATAGGCTAGAATTCAAACACATATACCTCTTAGATAATTTTGCTATTGGCTTACTGTTCATCTGGACGAATCTCAACCATTTATAAACCCTCAACCAAAGAAGGATCGTGTCACAGACAAACCAGCTGAGACGACTTACAAGTCGGCAGTCAATGAACTTGCGTTATTAGCCCGAGTGTACAAGGGGTATGTGCAGTCTATCCTGAAGGCCATCGAAACCGTGAATTTTGCAGATCACTAGAAATAAGAACTAGAGACCTGAAAAATTCGCGGGTTCATTTCGTGTTATGCTAAAATGAAATAATTATACGTTAGTGCTGCTTCTGTCATTGGTTCACTGTTAATCTGGAGGACTGAGGGCCAATTAGAGACCCTCACTCATAGAAGTGTCGAATCGCAGGCCACCCAGTCGAGACGACTCACAAGTCAGCAGCCAATGAACAGTTGGCATTTTCCCGAGTGTGTAGAGGATATTGGAGTCCATCCTGGAGGTCATTGAACCCGCGAAATTTTCCGGTCTCTAATAAGAACGTTTTCGGACCGCTCGGTCTGGTGCAGCTGCCAGTCGGCGGCGGCTGAAGTTGCTGTATGAACCGTGTGCGGTAGAAAGGTTCGTTGGTCACGAATTTTATTGACGCCAGCGCGTTTAGGCCCTTTTTGACACTACAGGGATAGTGTTATTTATTGTTCATTGTGCGGCCGAAAGTACAAACTATTAATTTATTCTAAACCGTGTTTTTGTGCCCCGAGCCATATAATTAACATTAACGTACATAAATGTAAACGAGCATAACATCCACATTCCAGAAGACCTGAGTGTAATGTATTATGAACTACCGATTTTTAATTAGCTAGAAACTTTAAAAAAGAACCCTGAGATAATTAATTTTCATAAACTGTGAGTGTTATTAAAGTGAAAAATATAAACTTTTGGTATAGACTGTGCTCAACGAATTGAGAGGACTTAAATGGTTTATTTATTTCCATGAAAATTGAATTGGTATTTTGGTCGACCTCAGCATTATATAAGATAATAAAATTTTGCAACAATTTTTTTCAATTTAATCTTTGGTGTTTTGTGTTTCTCCACCCACTTTCACAGTCACATCATAGTTGTTTTTTTTCAAGTTCACAGTTTATTTGTATTATTAATTATTTATTCTGTAAGTGGCATCACGCTAGCTTGAACAAAAATTCATATATCAGACACTGGCAACCTTTTCTAATGACTAGGGACCGGAAATATTCGCGGGTTCAATGACTTCTAGGATGAACCCCATAGTTTCTACGTACACTCGGTCAAATGCCACCCACTCATTGGCTGCTGTCTTGTGAGACGTCCCAACGTTGCAGCCTGTGATTCTTATAAAGCTTTGGTTGGATGTTTCTCATTGGCCCAGAGTCATCCAGGTGAGTTGTGAGCCAATAGCAGAGGCAGCACTGAGGTATAACTATTTGTATTTTAGCCTGTCGCGAAATGAATTCGCGAATTTTGCCGGTCTCTACTAATGACTTCCGCTGTCGACGTGAAGCCCGGATGAAACAAAGAAAAAGCTGTCCGTGCGTCGCTATTGAGTGTCCTTGAGGCGGGGGAAGGGGCGCTCGGGAACACTCGCAAGTTTGTCCGTCGAGACCAGGGAAGGTGGCGAGGCCAGGGCGCGCGTCCTTTGTTCCCGGCCACAATGGCGGACTGATGACGTGTCGCTACACGGGAATTATTCGCCCCGCCGCCATTGTTCTGCTCCCCGGAAACTTTGCTCCCCCCTCTCCCCTGCGCAGCTTCTGTGGTCCTGCGCACGTCGCGAGGCCGCGGCGCCGTCGCTCTTGTCGCTCTTGTCGCTCTTGTCGCTCTTGTCGCATGGGGCTGAACGCCCGATTGTCGTGGCCTCAATGCCCGCGCGATTTACAGCCCGCGAGTGTTTCAGAATACCGCGCCGTGCTCTGCATTCCCCCGCCAGCGGTGAACACCTTGTTGCCACGCAATCTTGTCCTTAGAACCTGCATGCACACTGATTTACTACCTCCGGTTAAGTATTACGTGCTTACGCTGTCGAATACATTTTTTTTTTAATTTTTCTAACTAAAATTGCAACTGAAACTGCAACATCCAATTATTTCTACGATTAAACGGTACATCCGAAGACAAAGAAACCTCAAGACTGGTCGTTAGTGGAAAAAGGCCTCAGTTGAGTCCAGACTGCCTTTTGGACTGTTCGCTCCAAGCTGAGCACCTGGAATGATCGTGTGTGAGCAAGCCTTCTTTTCACCGACGAGAGAGCCAAACGCCCGATCGTGCATCTTCGGTTTTTTTTTCTTCATTGTAACTCATGATAACTAATGGTCAATTAGGTTAGGTTAGCTACATTATAAATACTTTAAAACATTGTGGACGGTTGATTTGATTAGGATAGCTACATTGATGATACCCTTGAAATCATGTAAACGGTTTCCTAGCACTGGATAGCTTCATATTAAAAAGTTATTTGCTAAGCAACCATAAAATGATTTTTCGGTATTTTTTAATGTAGCTATACTCACCTAATATAACCAACCATCCACAATGGTTTAAAGTATTTATAATGTAGCTGACCTATCCTAATCGACCGCAAAATTTAATGCCACACCGGTCTATACAATGAGATAGAACGGGTTGGGGGGGGGGGGGGGAAGCGGGCATGAACTTGGGGGAACTTCGGGTGTGGCTCTCTCGTCTGTGAAATGAAGGCTTCCCGAGCCGCGGAAGCCTTGCGCGTGTCTGTGTCGGGGGCGGGAAGTGGCGGAGGGCGGTATCGATCAGAGACGCGGATTCGTCAGCCATGGCCGCGGCAATTAGCAGGCCACGCCCTCCGACACGTGTCGGCGCCGGCTCGCTGCGTCCTGAGATCTTCCCTGATTGGGCGATTCCATGATTCCACAGCCACGCGCATCATTTCCCAGTTAATTTCATCACCTGTATTAAACATCAATACGAATAGTTTATCAAAGCATATTATGATTAATTTAGCTATAGTAATTATTAGAGAAAAAATTAGCGGATTCATTTCACGACAGCCTAAAATTCATGCAGTTATACCTCAGTGCTGCCTCTGCTATTGGCTCGCAACTCACCTGGATGACTCCGGGCCAGTGAGAAACACTCAACCGATGCTGTGTCGAATCACAGGCTGCTACATTGGGACACCTTCGCAAGACAGCAGCCAATAAAGAGGGTGACATCTGAACGAGTGTGCGCAGAACTATAAAGTTCATCCTAGAGGTCATTGATGTGGAAAAAGCAATAGTCATACCTGGATGAAATAACCACACCTTAACAAGTATATAATGTTTTTTTTTTTACATAAAATTTTTTAAATTCCAATAACTACTCAGTAACTGTTGGGACAAGCTTTTATAAATATTTTCGTAGCAAATAGAAAAAAAATCCTTTGGTGATGATATTATTTATTGGTATTTCAAGGCTGCAAACTTCAAGCCTGTAAGTTGGTTATAAAGCAATGGACAAAGTACATTAAATTATAATACAGTTATAAACTTCACACACATGAATGCCTTGCTCGGAATTCCAACCCAGAACACCTCCCAACCAACTGCGCTACTGTTTGTCGGCAACCTGGAGGTCAAATCAAGATTGTATATCAACATACCTACAGCAAAGTATTTAGTGAAATTAATTTATCGGAAACGTGTATTGGATTTCGATTGGATTTATTTCGAGCCGTTATATAATGCCAGCGGAGCGAAGTGATGCAGTGGTAAACAAATCCCGGTCTGGCCATTCTTATTTCGTTTCTGCGTGGTTTCCAGAAACAACTGCAAACCAAATTCTGGAGTGGTTTCTTACTGTAAGCCACAATTATCCCCTTACTTCATTAACGCTTCTCTAAAGAACGCTGCTCACAACAACAAATCTCAACCGAAATTCAAGTCCTTGTCCCGTAATCATGCTTCAAATCCTTATGTTATGGTTCATATTATATGGTGTCCCAAAACTGTATATTACTTTTCTCACTTGATTTGGAAACAATTTGAATTATATTAATTTTAATCTTTATCATGACGTTTTGAGAGCTGCCTTTGGTGCGACTGTAAATGGGAATAAGTAATTACATTATTTATTTTTGGGTAAGACTACATTTGTTTTTTAGATTTAGTATTTGATATTTTTCTTTCAAATATTTTGAAAAGATAAGTTTGATACGTAGGCTACCCCAGAACGCTATCCATGTCCCGCAATCCTTTTTTCTTAAAGGCTTTCAGCCTGTATTGCTCAGATACTGCTTTGGCTTTAGCTGAACTTGATGTTTGTGCATTAGCTAGGGACTGGATAAATTCGCGGTTTCAATGACCACTCGGATAGACTCCACGATTCTCTATGTACTCGGGCAACTATCACCTGGTCATTGGGTACCCACTCGGGACACCTGTTTAACTGCGATTCTTATGATTCGATACTTCTTTTGTTGAGTGTTTGCAATTGGCTCAGAGTCTTTGAGGTAAATTGCGGTCCAATCACTGACGCAGCATTAAGCTAAACGAGTTTGGGTTCCAGCCTGTCTCGAAAGGAATCCGCGAATTTTTCCGGTCTCTATGCATGACTGATTGGCGTGTGTCGGACCACAGAAGGAAGCGAGTGGTGAAATGTTCCGTAGCGCGATGCGTGGACTCGCGTCGGTGCGTAATGCCCGCGCGCCGCTCGCCACAGCAGTTTACCGCTACTCGTATTTCATCGTGAACGTGATTAACTTTTCAACCCGCACGGAAACCATACGCGCATCCCTCGCGCAAACTGTCGCGGCTGAACATTACGGGATTATCTAGCGCGAGCGTATATCACCGCACGCACGCACGCACGCACGCACGAGTTCGGGTGGCGAGTTTCCGGGGCGAAATATTGCTGAGCGCAGGGGTGCGTGGGTGATAAGTTGCTTTGAGAAACAGAAGACAGTCCATCTATTTACATAAACTAAAAACGAAATATGTAGTAGATCATTTCGAAAGAATGTGATGGAAACGCATATATATATATATATTTTTTTCTTTTTGGGAAGACAAATCGTGTGGATTCGAACAGAAACGGGGAAAAATTAATTATAACTTTTGTTAGAGTAAAGGTTTTTATTTAGCCACCGCCCTTTTCTGATAAGTATTAAAGTTTTGTAACGAACAAAATGTTAACATTTACGTACCAGTATGGTTATTATAAAGGATAATTTCCTGAGTGATTAATACTTGTTTACATTTTACACTGATATATATTTTTTTAATTATCTGACGCAGCCTTTAAACAAATAATAAATAAATCTGTTGGGATATGACATTAATAATTTAATTTTTAGTCGATTATGTTGTGCCTTAAATGAGTGATTTTCTCGGCACCATCTTTCTTTTTTAATTTGTATTTATGATAAGTGATCAGGGGTTCGTATTAATTTCCTAGCCCTTCATAGCTACATATTAAAAAGTTATTTGCTAAGCAACCATAAAATGATTTTACAGTATTTTTAATGTAGCTATACTTACTTAATATAACCAACCGTCCACAATGTTTTAAAGTATTTATAATGTAGCTAATCCAACCTAATTGACCATTAGTTATCATGAGTTGTCCAAAATAAACATTCACGGAATATGGGGTGTCCCGAGAATATTATGGTCTTTCCTTTTATCAACACCGCCATATTTATTTACAAAAAAAAAACCGAAGATGCACGATCGGGCGTTTGGCTCTCTCGTCTGTGAAAAGAAGGCTTCCTTCGCGAGTTGGCGGAGTAAACATCGTTATCCTCTTACACTCTGACGTCAAACTTTGTGACGAAAACACTCGGCTTGCTCCTTTCCCACCCCCCCCCCCCTCTTTTCCCCACGATATGAACGTGCCCACTCCGAGGAAATTAGTTTCTGTTTTTTCTCACGTTGACGTCTCTGTGCTTCGCGAACGCAGGAAAGTATCGTTCTCATTTGCGTAACAACAATGCAGTTTGTAATTTTTCGACTTAAAAGTTATTGCATTGATGTTCTTATTTAAGGACAGACACATCACCGACTAGTTTACTAATTTTTTTTTTGAAATGTCATGTTTTAGAGACAATTTTTATTTAATTCCACCTAGGTTATTTCTTAATTACGTTACAGCTTTTACTGGTGATTTTTACAAATTTACAGAAAAATTACTATTCGGATAAACTATGGGAAATATCTCTAACCAACCACTAGCTTAAATGCATTTACTGTTACTTGAACGTTATTTTTTACCTAGATACATTTCGAATATTCTTATAAATTTTAAAGTTAAACTTTTTTTTTAAGTTTTCTCAACGTGTCTGTGTACACCCAAAACATCGTGATTTGGCCTCGGGGGTGAGGGGTCAGGTAGCGTATAGTGTGATAAATTCGACGGAAATGTTTCCAGTGGTTGTTTTGCCTTGGAAAGGGATCACCATCTACCGCACCCACATCATATCCAACCTCACGTATGCTTGCCCCACCTGGTCTCATTCATCCCTGTACAACCTCAGACCCATCACTAGAACATTCTTTCTTGGCACCAGACTAATCCTTGGACTTCCCCGCGTACCTCCCGACAAGAACTCCTACAACAAAACCAACTTCCCCACATCCATAACATCATCACCAAAATCACCACAAAATTCATCCAAAAATGCTCCCACAGCCAAAACCCCCTCGTCAGAAACATCGCCGATCCTCCCTTGAACTCACCTCACCCCAGAAGAGCACTCTTCACGACCGACCATCTCCATGCTGATGACTCCTCCGACGAGGATGACATCGACCCAGCGGGAGGGGCCGGCGGCTGACCCAGGGGACCAGCACAGCTACGAGAAAGCACTGCGGAACGAACAGCACCACGGTGCCGCATCATCTCTACCTGACCACCCCTCCGAACCGACGAACCCACCGCCGTCAGGACATACCAAGCCCGAGCCAACGGACCTGGCCACGCCGTCACTTCATCACCACCTTCACCATCACATGTAAACAAAACATTCACCACACACAAATCACCTGCCCCCAAGGACTTGAATGTTGGAAGGGACAAAAAAATGTATGTATCTTTAATTGTAAATTCATTAATGTAAATTTATCAGATGTTCTCTTCCATGTTTTATATTTGTATTCTCTCTTTTTCAAATAAAGAGCTAATTTTTTGGCGGGGCGGACCCCCTGGGGGGGGGGGGGGGTCCCATTAAAAAAAAACTGGTAGTTATATGCCCGCCCAACAGATAGCGACACATGGTTTCAGTTTCCACTGGAAGAGTCGCACTTGTTTATTTCCCTCCTTGTTCTGTGGCGCCTCTGCTGTTCCCGTGCTCGGACCTGCCTGGACTGAACGGCAGGAGTAGTCCAGCGCCACCAGGCGCGCACGAGGATGCTGGTTGGTCGCAGTGCCTCGGAGGGTGGGCGCTGTGGGTCGTTACCACAACGCCGAAATACCACAACGCCGAATGTCAAAATTGACCACAACGCCGACAGCTAGAAAACTACTGTGTACCACAACGCCGAAATAACAACTGAATGAATTTGTGTGTGTTTCTTAAATGTACCTTAACGCCGAAATATCACAATCAAACCTAACCTTACCTAACCTAACCTAACTTAACCTAGCCTATCCTAGCCTAGCCTAACCTAACCTAGTCTAACCTAACCTAGTCTAACCTAACCTAACCTTTGTGGCAGTCCTGCAATGACATTTTTCGGCGTTAGTATATTTCGGCGTTGTGGTAATCCGGCGTTTTGGTACACAGCAGTTTTCTAGCTGTCGGCGTTGTGGTAAATTTGGCATTTCGGCGTTGTGGTGCGTCCCCGGGCGCTGTGTCCTGGAAGGAAGCGCGACTTCTTATTAGCCCGCAATGTGCTCCACCCTCATTTACGTACTCCCCTTGTCTCGGCGTCCTCCCCTTCCCCCGCGCATCTTATCAGCCCCTCTAATTACTTCCCCGCTGAACGAGATTAAGGCGAGGGAAGTAACAACCTCTCCCGCGCGCTCTCTTCACTCTTTTTTTGTGTGTGTTTTTTAGTTTTCTTTTTTTTCCCTTCTTTTTTAATTCCCAAATGGATCGGGGTCCTCCCGGCCCCGCCCGCCATTCCAGCTTGATGACGTCATTAAGCGTGTCCTGGCCGCGCGCGAGCGGCTGCAAGTGTTATGTGAGCGGCCCAAGTGTCCCGGTGGCCTGGTGCCGGTGCCGAAAGGTGAGAGAAGAGAAAAGAAAAGGAAAAAAGCTATATCGGTACAACAGTTACTACGCTACAAAATTTTTCGTATCCTTTAATACTGAAAAATTTGCCCTTTAAGGGCTCCGCCTGCCCGGGCACACATACGGTGTGCAGAGCTTCAGGAAAAAAACGCGATTTCAAAACTACTCAAGATATCCCGAGTGGGGTTTGCTTACGAAAAGCATTTAAGAGTTCGCTGAGGGCCGAAAAGTACTTTTGATTTCGGATTAAGTTTTTAAACTGTATTTTTACAAGAGTTAAAAATGGCTAAAACGCATGTTTTCAGAGTAATTTTTCGGCGTAAAACAACCGGTACAGAGTCTTTAAAGAACTTAGGTAAGGGACTTGCATTACACCTTTATCTTCATTTCTCGGCCATATAATGTAACGGTCACCGCTCGAATTTCACAGTTACCCTATGACGACGAGATGAATGCGCGCCAGTTCAGAGCCTTGCGCTTAGAGGCTATACCGCGCTAGAAGCACCAGCGAGCATCGCGCTTATCATCCCGCCTCACTAACACACATACACCCCTGACGAGGCGGGCCCCTTAAGTGCCACATGCCATGTTGATTTTTTTCTTTCGTTTTTTCTTCATTAATTTATTTTAAGGGCTATTTCTAAAATTTTAACTTCACAACCTCCCTCGCATTTGTTCTGCCATAAATATTTGCATTTGATATTTATTAGTCAATAATTTTGGTGTAAAAATATCGCGCAAAACTTCGTATTTAACATTAATTTCGCGCTTTTTTACACCCATGATATTACACTTTTAAGTGTAAATGTTAAAAATATTTGTGATTGAACAACAAATGCAATTGAGGTATCGAGTTGAAATGGTATGAATAGTCCTTAAATAAATGTAAAACGAACCCCTCCCCCTTTTTTTTTTGTCGTGTGAGACCGAGCGTTTAGGTAGAGATCAAAGATTGATATTTTCAAAGACCACATTATAGTGACTTTATTATTACAGTCGTAGTCATTCCAAAAAATTAATTAATTACTAAACGCTATTGACTTAACGCCGAAAACCTTTTGCAGCACATATAACACTTTTAACTTGCGGTATTTCATTAATTTTAAACTATGCTTTAAGGAAAATAAATTTGAAAATCAAACGATTGAAAATGGTGTATGGTCTAATTTAGGGTTATTCGGTGCCTTTACTTGTCACTAAAAGTTTTTTGTTAAATCCAAAAGACATCCATAACTTTTAACTTTTTGTGATTATCCCAAATATATACTACACTTCTTCTAGTGATTTTGTAAAGTTGTTGGTTTCTTATTTAATTTACTAGTCTTTTGTTTTTCTGCCTTTTTCCTGCAGAATATGTCTTTGTGTCTCAAAAACCTTTTGGTTTGGATTTTATTTTTTATAAATTAAATCGGAAATATTTTTTGTATGTGATGTGGTTTTAGGATTATTTAATTGATAATTTGGGCCATTTATATATTTATGTGGTTAAAAAAAATTATTTTCACATTTGCAACGTATATTTTAATATTGATACTTTATTCACCGCAGCATGAAATGCGAGTTTTTAAAAGTATTCACTTATCCATCAACCGTCTGTAACAGGCTATTTATTGCATGGATTTTTTCAGCCTTGTGGCTTGTGTAGAAAGAACTGGTTGTTAATGAATTGTTCTGGAATGCTTGAAATTTAACAACGTCCGTGTTGGCTTTATCCGGCGCCATCAGCTGCGACGACCAGCTGTGACTTGCATGCCAGCAAACCGCTCGCGCAGCTGTCAAGTCCCCCCCCCCCCCCTCCTCATTTCCCCAAAGCAGACGAATATTTACAACTCACGGTGCCCGAGGGCCGTAACTCACGTTAGCTTTTATGCCATCTATTTTTATTGCAGGAAAAAAATGATGCACCAGAACATCGCTATAAAATAAGCTTAATTTTATGGTCTCAATTTCATTTTATTTTCCCAAGTGTACGCTAGCTAAATATGCCATGAATTTTGTTTGCTTTGGTACCGGGTATTTTATTGGCATACCGGTAACATCGGGATTTTTTTTACTGATATTTTTCTATTCTGCCATGCATCTGTAATCTTGGGAGAATTAAACTCACCATTATAGTTACTCCTCTTGCCTGTGCTCTGATAGGTGATTTTGCGGTATTTTAGCGTGCATTGATCACTCAAAATAAGTCAAATAAATTTCAGAGCTGACTGCACTCAGAATTATTTTTACATAATGTTCCATAGTAATTTAAAAAAAAGTGTTACTGGAATATAAAATTCCCACAAAAGATTTAAAAACGACAATACAAAGAGGGGCAATTGCTACTTGCTTTAATTAATGCTTTTGCCGAATGCGTGACGAGGAGTGGAACAGAGGTTTATTTGAAGAAACTTGACGAGCTCGCAGAATATTACTCATGAATAGCTAGTGCAGCCCGGGCGAAGAGGGACTCCCGTTGTAGACGGCCTTACCCTTGCACGCAATTTGCCACATGAGTCAACACCATTTCCTTAGAGGATTACTTTAATACTTCTCCAGCAAGGAAAACGGGCAGGCATTATTATTTTTACCTGTTTAAAAATGTGAAGTGACTTTTTGCCATTGCTATCTCGATATACATGTTGTATATATGGAAAGAATATGAACGATGTTAATGAAAAAGTGTTTTGTATAATTATGCATATTAAAATCACGCACTATGGTTCTAGGCTGATGCAATACCCTTGCAAATAAATGCATGCATTCTTAGAAAATTTTGCAAGTTTAAGGACTTTTTTTTTAAATAAACTACCTGAGGTAAGCGAAGAGCTCTTCTTGATTTCAGGAGCTGAATCTTTGTAAAAACTGCGGTGTATTTTGACTACCGAGTTCCGTGCCCCGCTGTGAACAGGGCAAACAGTCGAGTGGAAGGAAGAAGGGCTTGCTTGCTGTTGACGTAACTACTTTATTTTTTATTTTATTTTTTGTGGTATAACAAGATTATTCTTGTGGTTTCGTGCTGGATGCAAATGAAATCATTACCCGTCACTTTAGGAATATAACTAGGGGCAGGCCTTTTTCGCGATAAAATATGAACGCCTATTAGACTACAACTAGCTATACCCGCACCAGCGGTTTCTTCCTTCTAATTGGCGACCGTCTGCGAGAGAGCTACTCAGGATGTGTTTGCTTCCGCACTGAATTACTGTGATTGGTGTTGTAACAGTAGACATGCATCTGAAAGAACCTCGCCGAATCACGAGACAGAGATGAAGCTACAATGTTTATACTTCCACCTACTCTCGGAATATTTTCGCGAAAAATGCATGGCCCTAAATATAACCTAAACTACCAAAGATCCCTGGATAGTCTGTAACCAACGTTCTTCGAAAAATTGAGATGAAAATATCTAACGGCGTGCCTGAGACATTCCTGCATGCCTTGTTAGAGCCATCTTCAAGGTGTGCCGAAGCGCAGGGCACACCATCGCTCACACAGAAGTGGCTTTAACCCGTGAGCCAAGAAGTAGGTAGTGGCTCTTCCCACGAAATAATACGATCTAGGTTATAAAATCACACTGGGTATTCATGCATTTGTGATGCGAACAGTCTACCAAAATTCCCGTGCGTGCCAGAATTTTTATATTTTAAACCTTAGGGTATACCTAAACACACGCGGCGTGCGGTTCTATTAATAGTCATTCGCCGCGTCAAGCTAAGCTATTTTTTAACACGCTTTCATTAGCTTCACTTGGAACTGACTAACGATTTATGTAAACTATTCTTGGAAGTTGATTTCAACCTAATTCTAGTTGTATCGATTTGAAACTTTGCAGGTATACGCAATCCGGATGACAATACAATAATTTGGTTCTATCGAACTGATATGATGATGGAGCCAGAAGTTGGATAGTGGAACTCTTCAATGCCTATCAGTAAACCCCTCAAGTTTTTGGCTCATTTAATTTGTGTTAAAGTCCCATACATTAAACTTGGTGACGAGGGTCAACGAGTGAAATTAAAATTCTGGTGCTTCTAATCCCCCCCCCCCCCCCCCCAAAAAAAGAAAAAAAAGTTTTGTCGATGTAGAATAACTTAGGCTACATTATTTAAAAATTAATCAATGAAAAAGGAGTTATACTATCATCCAATGCCACTAGGTCCTCTTTCGCTCGCTCGCTCGTGTTGGCGTGCAGTGGGCTTGGCAGTAAGCGGGAAAGCACGTTGAAAGGATTTTTGGCTGGCGACAAGACGAGGCATGCGAGCGATCGTGTCCCAGGCCTAAGCTCCGTGGAAGTTGGGAGGACGAGACCAGGCCAACGGAGCAAAGAAGGAAGAGAGAGGAAAAAAAACTGCCGAAGGACGATTTAGAAGCATTGGACCCAGCAGTGATGGAGGGTTGAGGGGGGGGGGGGGTGGAGTTTTCCTCGAGTCTAGCCGGGGAAAAAAATATATTAAGGGAAGCGCGCACGGGACATGTTACTTCCAGTTGGATCAGCAGCGCGGAGAGGGGCAATAAGAATGTTTCAATAATTCGGGAAAGAGGGAAGCTTGTGGGTGGATGTGTGGAGGAGGGGGTGAGGGGGGTTGCCGATGTGGGTCTGGCAGCGATGCTGTTGTCTCGGGTGGAACCCCCACTATCCTCCGACTCTCTCATCTTCGAGGACGTTGCGTGCCAAGATCTCTTTATCTGCGCTGACAATCGCGTGCTGATACCCCAGCGAGGAGGGATCCTCGGCCAACAAAACTCCCCTGCTTTGTTCTGCTGCGCTGCTTTCGCTTTTCGTGGTGCCGTCCGCTTGGTGGTCGCAGTTCCACGAAGAACGTCGCTCGCACTCGGCATCATTACGTTCAGCGATTTAAAAAAAAAATTGGTTGTCTGTAAAGTCGGTTTACGGACGATAGTTTAACGTGACAACGTCATAACAAAACATTTATGAAATGATTGCATACTTTTATGAATGAAATTGAATAATTTTTATTGAATTATCACTATTTTGTATGGATACAAAGAAGGAGTGAAATGAAATCTATAATTTAATTGATAAATTTACTTTTATTTGCACTAATTAATTCAAATAAGTTATGTTTTTTACTTTAACGAAGAGATTATTTTAACTATAACTTTTATACATGTTTGCTATTTAACTTCTTCCAATCTGTGTTATTCTGTTAAGGATAGGACGATGATAGGAAAAGTAGGAAACGAATGGGAGTGTTTCAATTTTAATGTGCCTCGAAAAAGTCAAATCGATGGTTGTTCCAATCGAGTGGAAGAGAGATAGATGCGGCGCAAGCGTACAATGAGCGTAACGGTACACAGCGTAACGGGACAATGTGCGTAACGGGACACTTTTTCGTGCGTGCAGCCGGCGTTCATCGATTTATTAGACGTCACGTCAATAATTGTGTCGATCAAGAGTAAACAAAGAAGTTTAACTGTGTAGACGCCACGTCCGCGGCGCACCCGACGTTTCAGAATGACTCGTTGCAGCCATCTTCACGAGCGATTAACATTTGAAGAGTTGGTGGTTTTTGGCCCATTATTATTAAGTGTCAGAATACCAGGTTTTCAGTTGTTGATCGCCCTTGAAGATGGCTGCATTAATACATGCCGAAACGTCGGCTACTTCCATTAATTAGACGGGCGTGGCTTTAACCTGGAAGAGAAGTAAGTATTTTATAGTTTCTTCTGCTTAGAAAGATTAGTATCCAGATTAAAGATAATTAATTAATCGGGCGTAAACCATTTTACGATCTCTGTTGCTTTTTGTTACTCCTTTTGGGGCGCATGGGGTGACAAGCCTGCCTAGCGAGCGAAAGTTACAGTGCCGCGCGGCGGTCAGTTGAACGAAGATAGAGTCTTTACCACAACGTCTAAATACCATAATGCCGAGTGTAAAAATTGACCACAACGCCGACAGCTAGAAAACTGCTGTGTACCACAACGCCGAAATAACAACTGAATGAATTTGTGTGTGTTTCTTAAATGTACCTTAACGCCGAAATACCACAATCAAACCTAACCTTACCTAACCTAACCTAGCGTAATATAACCTAACTTAACCTAGCCTATTCTAGCCTAGCCTAACCTAACCTAGTCTAACCTAACCTAGTCTAACCTAACCTAATCTTTGTGGCAGTCATGCAATGGCATTTTTCGGCGTTAGTGTATTTCGGCGTTGTGGTAATTCGGTGTTGTTGTACACAGCAGTTTTCTAGTTGTCGGCGTTGTAGTCAATTTGGCATTTCGGCGTTGTGGTGAGTCCCCGTTCTGATACCGCCGTGCGCATCATCGCTGGGTCGCCTACCCCTCAGGCGAATGCAAGACACTCGCACGGCGAGTGCTGCGGGTTGCGCCCAGTCAGGGGTACATCCAAACACACGAGATGAACCTCGTGCTGAGCAAGCGTGACGGGGTGGTGCAAACAAACCCGAACACTTATTCATTGCCTAGACTTTGGTGCCACCTACCGTTATACCGAAGTGTAAAAGGTCCTGTGTGGCTATGATGTCTCTAAATGTGCCGAAGATTCCAGAATTCGATTCCCAACCTGTTGGCATGACTCGATGTACGTGCAATGTTTAACTTTACCTTTGCTAAATGTGTATAATTAAGAGGTTATTCCATCTATGTTTTGCCTGTACAGCTGCGAGACGTTAATTAATGCGTTATGGTATACAGATGGTATGCAGATTGCAAGGTTGTTAGTGCGTTAAACGCACAGTCGATAATGTGTTGATAATGTTTAAATTACCAGTCAAAGTACTTGCCAACTAATTGAGAACTTTCGGATTGCAGTTCCATGTCGGGCATGCGTGTTCGAGCGCGCAGCAGTTTCAATCTATTAGCGATCTCTCCCTCGTCGGAGCTGGGCGGGAAGTGGTCTTGCAGTAATAAACATCAAGTAATGGCATTCTATTGACGCGCGATTGAAAATTACTCGCACGGCGTTGCTGCTGTTCGATCGATCATGAATAATCGATATAGTTGCGTGGAAGCGTGCACAACCTACATTCCAAGCCACGCGAGGGCGCCTACTCGTGTCCTGCGCCACTGATGTATCACTCAATTTTTTTTTTCCAAGCTGACCTACTTCAAAAGTTGGTAACGTTGTGCTGGCGACACAACCTTGTCGTATCTTCAAGGCGAGTAAATGGTGTTTTAGGTTTGAGTGTTTAAAAATTAACTGTCATTAAAATATGACATCGTTGAATACGAGGGTAATAGTTTATGATTGTCGTTAACGGCAATGGCTCGACTAATTCTTGCAGTAATTAAATTCGTTAGTTTTGAGACTTTGACCCAAATACTCACTGCATGCAAAACTATATTTAGCTAGAATTCTAGTATTAAAGGTAAACTTGTTTTCCCAGACGGGGGATAACCTGTATATAAAATTCAAACACTACTAAAAATAACCTCAGTCAAACTTTTTAACTTGGGTGGTAAAATCATTCACAATACAATTTTCTTTAGTGGTTATGATTTTATTCCATCTTTTTTTATAAAACATATATTAAAATTTAACAAAATATATGATTATACAAAATAGTGTTAATCCCTTTTCTTAAAAATATAAAAATATGGTTATGTATTAATAAACATAATGACTTGATGTAAGTTTTTGGACATACGCCATTGCTAAGAACTTTTTCTGTTGAAGAAAAACTAATAAATAAAATAAATAAATAAAAATACCCAAAAAAGACAAAAAAAACACACAAAATTAAGCAAACAATTGCTGTTGTCAACAAGGATATGAACACCACAAAATATTTTGTGGTGTTCATATCCTTGTTGACAACAGCAATTGTTTGCTTAATTTTGTGTTTTTTTGTCTTTTTTGGGTATTTTTATTTATTTATTTTATTTATTAGTTTTTCTTCAACAGAAAAAGTTCTTAGCAATGGCGTATGTCCAAAAACTTACATCAAGTCATGCACTCACATTGCAAAAATCTTTTAAAGATAATAAACATAATAAATTGGATACACTAAATAGGTATTTCAAGACCACGTATGCAAAATTTTAAGCTGGAATAGCATTCACGCTAAGTTTGGTCAAGAATAACAACCAATTTTACACTTAACTTCAGGGAATGATTTATAGTTTTGGAGAGCTGAAGTATTTTTCTGCAAACAAGGTGGCCATCAAAAACGGAACTTACAATAATTCGTGCAGAAAGTGCAGACAAGTGCACAGCTGAAACGAGACTGTCAAAAATCCAACTAAAACGTTCCTGAACATTCTTCATTAGCCTGAAATACACTGGCTAGAATCGGTCTAGGTGAGATATCGCTTTTTATTCTTCTTACTTATTCTCAATGTTTCTCTGAGTCTTTTATATAATTTTTGCCATTTATGACAAATCGTTG
This sequence comes from Bacillus rossius redtenbacheri, assembly GCF_032445375.1. Classification (NCBI taxonomy): domain Eukaryota; kingdom Metazoa; phylum Arthropoda; class Insecta; order Phasmatodea; family Bacillidae; genus Bacillus; species Bacillus rossius. The sequence continues at coordinate 8,477,736 of NC_086332.1, forward strand.
TTGCATAGCTAATGTTAGGTACATAATAAAGTTCAAGTAGATAATCAAAACAATTTTGAGGTGATTTTCAACACTCATTGAATAACACCAGCCTTCAAGAAATGTTGGACCAATTTATTTTATTTTGGCACGAGTCTTCTTGAGTTAAGCTCTGCACACAGGTTTTTTAATCAGGCACACATTATTACGTTTGGGAAAGTTTTTGCCTTGGGGATCTCTCTCTATATCTCTTCCCCAAACACGATCGCAATACAAGCAGCAAAACCTCTTGTGTATTCCGCAGGCGAAGTGTAGTTTTACCCAGAGAGGCGAGTTGAATGTGTGTGTCTCACACAGCGCAAGGCTTGCGGGAAACCACTTTGTTATAACTGCCGGCGCCAACTTGTTAAATGCGAGCGCTTGGTAGGAAAAGGGGAGGAGGGATAGAGACTGCCCCGCAAGAATTTCTTGCTTCCTCGCGGCCAACAACCAGAATAACTAGAAGGATGCAGGCGGTTAGCAGGGTTAAGAAATATCTTCAAGTCGGTGGAGCGCGCTGATGGACGACACGCTAAAGCGAGAGAGGAATGTAGCCGGAGCGCGAGAAACTCGCTCGAACTACGAGAAGAAAACACCATTGCAGATCTGCGTTCCAAACCGCACGTAATATTCCACGGCGTGTAATAAAACCTTCCGTGCACTGCGCCGAGCGCGAACGTTGCTGTTGTGCTTGACAGAACGGTTTTCTTCAACACGTCAACGAACAAGGCGTCTATAAGTACTTCACACAATGTTTCTCCGTTTGGGCGGGCACCTCATTGTTTAAGGAGGTGTTGTAGTTCACAAGATTACTAAAATCAATCGTCGTGTGGTAATGTTCTCTGGGAGAAATTGTATTGATTTCTTACATATTTTGTTGCATCTAAATAGTGGGGCTTTATCAATTTTCTACGAAGATTGGCTTACGTATCCTTATGCAAATTGATAGGGACCGGAAAAATTCGCGGGTTCAATGACCTCTAGGATGAACGTTATAGGTCTACGTACACTCGATCAAATGTCACCCTCTCATTGGCTGCTGTCTTGTAAAGGTGTCTCAACGTAGCGGCCTGTGATTCGATACAGCTTCGGTTGAGTGTTTCTCATTAGCCCAGAGACGTCCAGGTGAGTTGTGAGCCAATAGCAGAGGCAGCACTGAGGTATAAATATTTGAATTTCAGGCTGTCGTGAAATGAATCCGCGAATTTTTCTGGTCTCTACAAATTGATGTAGTGGGATCTGAAATAGAATTAGATTACACCTTACTGGAGGTTTATTTTTTGGTGACAGATTTCAATTAAAAAAAGCTGAGTTGTAAATTTGCATATTTAGTAGCTAAGCGCATAACCACGTAGTTTTCATCTCCTTTTTACTGATGCTAGTAGAAATTTTTCCTGTAAACCCCTTAGCTGTTAGAAGAGAGAACTTGAGAACCTTCTTTGACTCGTTAACTGTATTTGCGTTGTCTCCAGAATCGGATTCGCGGTGCCAGCGTCACAAGACGAGCAAAATGACTGCTTGTATTTTGTTGTTGTGTATTTTTGTGTATTTAGTCGATGAACGTCGGCTGCACGCCCGAAAAATTGTCCCGTTACGCACATTGTCCCGTTACGCTGTGTACCGTTATCCTCATTGTACGCTTGCGCCGCATCTATCTCTCTTCCACTCGATTGGAACAACCATCGATTTGACTTTTTCGAGGCACATTAAACTTGAAACACTCCCATTCGTTTCCTACTTTTCCTATCATCGTCCTATCCTTAACAGAATAACACAGATTGAAAGAAGTTAAATAGTGAACATGTATAAAAGTTATAGTTAAATAATCTCTTCGTTAAAGTAATAAACATATTTGAATTAATGAGTGCAAATAAAAGTAAATTCATCAATTAAATTGTAGATTTAATTTCACTCCTTCTTTGTATCCATACACAATAGTGATAATTCAATAAAAATGATTCAATTTTATTCATAAAAGTATGCAATCATTTCATCAATGTTTTGTTGTGACGTTGTCACGTTAAACTATCGTCCGTAAACCGACTTTACAGACAACCTTTTTTTTGGTGGACTGTTCGTGTTCGTGGATATCACGGCTTTGGATTCACTCTGCGCGTGTTTTCTTTCTCGTGGCGCGCGAATGTGGCTTTTGGCTGGTTCATTATCTTCGCGATTCGTCGCCGCGCTGTCGCCGGCACATTTAAAACACTCGTCCAAGCGGCGATAAGCGACGCTGGTTTGTGGACACTCCAAGCGAGACAGGATAAATCCCGTTTTATCCTCACAGTAACTCTCACACGTTGGTATGAATGTGATAAAAATATATTTTTAACAAAAAAAAAAAATCTTGTTGGATGAAATTCAGAAGGATTTTGTGGTGGCGCAGTTACATTGGTTTGTGACACCGAACGATTTGAGTCAAGTTATGTATATTTATTTGGTTTTGAACAAGTTTTCTTAAAGACATGCTCATGTTCTGATACAATAATACAGTTAATACGTAGATATCTACTATTTTTTCAGTTAGTTGCGGTTTAGATGATGACGTTATTAGGGACAATGCCGATATGGTGCTTCGACAAGTTACAGAGTTGGCCATCTTCAGGAAGTCGTATGAAAATGCATGGTTTGAAAGTGAATTTCGTGTTTTGTCATTGATAACTTGATTTTCTCTGTGGAATAAAACGGTACTGGACGTAAAATTAGAAACAGCAGGATTGTGGAACTGTAAATAAAACGCGGGCTCAGTAGCAAGCATACTTGTCCACATCATTGCATCACGAAGTTTCGATATTTCTTCATGAAGTATAAATAAAACGACCGTGGGGCGTATTGGAAACGACACGGGAAATGTATGATGACAAAACATTGAAGAATATAGCCAACAGCGAAGCTATAAAACAGCTGCAGTTTTTCTGGCAACCATATTGGATGTATGTAGCGAAGTTTGCTAAAAGCATCGATGTTCTGAATGATAAAGACACTTCCGTTTGAAAAAAAAACTGTCATTTAGTTTTCTCTTTTTGTTTGCTTCCGACTCCGTCTGCGGAAAGTAAATTCATTTTTATGCCACTCAGTTTTGCGTGGAAGTATAGCAGGCATAAAAAGACATGACAAATGCCAATTAAATTATTTTCCTCGTATGCATGTTTCAAACTGCAAACTCCCAATAGATATCTGTTATTTAACGATATAAGTAAATTAAAAAATTACAATTTTCTTTCTAATTTTTTTTTTCAAAATTCATAAATTAATCGCAGCGCTTAAATTATTAAACATAAAGAGGTAAATAACTGTTTTTAGAAAAACAAAGAATCAGCGAATTTGAAAATTGTCGCTCGTGGTCAGTCCTCCTGGCACTCACCATAGCGACCGCAGTGTCTTCCCGCGCGACCGCGTCAGAGGAGAGCGCGCGTCGCAGAGACCGCGCAGAATTCGCAGATTCATTTCGCAGTAGGATGTAATCAGTAGAGACCGGAAAAATTCGCGAATTCATTTCACGACAGCCTAAAATTCATACAGTTATACCTCAGTGCTGCCTCTGCTATTGGCTCGCATCTCACCTGGATGACTCCGGGCCAGTGAGAAAAACACTCAACCGAAGCTGTGTCGAATCGCAGGCCGCTACATTGGGACACCTTCGCAAGACAGCAGACAATAAGATGGTGACATTTAACCGAGTGTACGCAGAACTATAAAGTTCATCCTAGAGGTCATTGAACCCGCGAATTTTTCCGATCCCTAGTAATCAAAAACTCGTTTACCTGAACGACTCTGGGCCAATTAAGAACTTTCAACAAAAAAAAAGCGCCGAACCACAAGCGTCCCAGTTAACATGTATCACGAGTCAGTAGCCAATGGGCGGGTGTAATTTTCCCCGAGTACACAGAGAATCTTGAATTCGATCCTGGAGGTCATCAACCGACCTAAGCGCATCGCTCGCCAGAAGCGCACACGCTGCCGTCTCTCCTACCCGCATCCCCTCCACAATGGGAATTACCCGCGCCAACTCAAACATCATTAAGGACAGGTTCCTTCAGCCGCTGGTCGTTACTTCTAGCTCGCTAATTACACTGTGCATTATTAAACGGCGCCGTTATTAATTCGTCGGGCCGACCCGCCCTCCGACAATGGCACATCCACTATCGCAGCAAGAAGGGGAGGGGGAAGATGATGGCCTGGCGAGGGGAAGGCTACTAAATATTTCAACGCACCCGCCGTCAGGATGATCGCTGCGATGCTATGCCCCCTCTCAGCCATCTGGAAACTGTAGGGGTTTTTACGGAACGTCTTTTTATTTTAAAAACTGCTGGTTTCATCGGCTCGTTAAACCTGTGTTATAGCCGTTACAAGTGTGTGCTTCACCCCTTTTATGCACATAACCGTGTTTACCCACCGGCGTTAATTTGTAAACGAAGATTCACATTGTACCACTTTGGGTTTGAACCCCGATCCAAATAAATTGCAAATTCTGCGAAAATGAAACGGGAGCCAAGAGAATAACTACACAAGGTACCCGATGCTACAAAAAGGGAACAGAAATAAAAGCTGGTGTTTATCATAGAAAAACTTATTATCATTAAGGTATCACAATTTAATATCCCGTACCATTCTCATATCAAATAAAATTATTAATTAACATAGTTGTAACAAGAAAAGGTATACAGGGCAGACTAAACATTACGAAATGTAGCTACTTAAAAATATTTAGATTATAATGTATGTATTATTAGATTTATTAATTATAGATAATAATTATAGATAATTAGTATTAAAATATTTGCATAATAGGCGTATATGATAGATTATAATTTTAACGAAAGTGTTAAGGTAATAGCGAGACTAAACATCAGCGAGGCTTCAAAGGCTAACATAGAACTTTACTTTCCTTGAAAAGCTCAAGCGCAGTGAAGTAAAGCTACATGCCCTTAGGTATGATAAAACAACTAGAACAAATGTTCAAAGTTCACACTTAATCTGACAATGCATTATTTTTCTGTGTCAACACCGAAAGGAAATCAAGGGCTTGAATTTTGAAACGTACGAATCAGAGCAGAGGGTTAGTAAAAAATCAATATGAGCCGACACAAAAACTTTCAAATTGAACGACCTTGGTTATACTACAGTATTACCTGCTCAGGCAAATGTTACATTAGCTCATTAAAATGTTTAAATGTTACCGAGGGCGAAAACACAACCAAGATCGCTCAAGTGTAACATACCCCAACGAGCCGAGAGACATAAACCGAATTGCAATAAGTGCGTCTCTAGGCACCTTGTGGAGGATTATCATCCCAAATACGAAAACGTAACACAGAACAAAATGACTATCAAACCAAACTAAATTTAGAGGGTGGCTGGCCAAAACACATCATTTTGAAGAAAAGTAATTTACACAAGTGAAGCTTACATGACAGATTATGGCCACCGCATACCGCCTTGAACCACAACTTAAAGACAACACTTCGCCATAGATCACCGAGATTTGTTAACGCCACTAAAAGAGACACAACAATGAGACAGAGACCAGTAACCCAAGCTTATTTAAACATGTAAATATTTAAGCATGTAAATAATACTAAGCACGCAGGTGCAAACCACACAAAATAAGACAAGGGAGTGTGGGTCAAAGGCGTGTAAGTGGCCTGGGGGGGGGGGGCAGGAAGTACACGATTGAGACCAATGCGCCGAGGAAAAGTCTAAGAAACTTGCATTCTTCTATGACAACCCGGTGCATCGTAATTCCGCTAGTTTTGTGTTTTTTCCCCTCTTTTTGGCGATTTTCACCTCAATCTGCGCTTTGCTGCAAATATGGCCACGCCCTGCATTCTAAAGGCACGTCAATGGCGTAGATTGATAGAACCCTAATGACTGACGTAGATAAAGTAGACCCTACTAACTGAAGTAAATCAATTAGACCCTACTGACTGACGTAGATAAATTAGATCCTACTGACTGACGTAAAACAATTAGATCCTACTGTCTGACGTAGATCAATAATATTCCACTTACATACGTTTGTCAATAAGATCCTTCTTACTGACGTAGTACAATAAGACCCTACTGACTAGTAGATAAATCAGACCTGTCTAACTGAAGATACAGAAAATAAGCTTTTGCTGACTGGTCTACTACTTTAATGCAGTTGCGACTCAGTTAACCAGTGCGTGCCGTAGTATAATTAAAATTATTTCTTATAATCTACTGTTTAACAAGATAAGTAAAGTTAAAAAAGTTATTCAATACATTTGTGGTGAATTTTCAGTAGAATGCAGCGAAATTTCACTATCTCAGACCGAATTTCAAAAGTTTTAACTTAAATGTAAATTTTTTTTATTCCTTTAAGTGACCTCTGGTGCATGAAAACACTACAAACAAAGTTACTAACAATATTTTTTGATCATTCGCGCTTTTAATCTGAGGTAAAATAGAAACCAATGACCTCCATTTCAGACATTGTACTATAGCATGCATGCACCGGGAGTTTGCTACATCAGAAACTTGCATGAAAGTAGATGGTATCGTGCGAATGTTTTGGCTCATATTGCGTGATAAGCTTGCTGTTATTTTTCTTTGTCACGAAATTTTTTGAACTTAATTTTTTTTGTCGTCACGGCGCAAAGTTTACAAAATATGTAACATATTCAAAAGGTTCGGGGGCAGGCGTTGTTCATAAATTTATGACATTGCGCTGGGCGACCGCGTTTTTACGCAACATGCTTCGCCCGTTTTCCATAATTTCGTCAACTCCTTATCGAGCTCTATAAATCCGCGAAGTCGCACGTGAGTTTTTGGAAACGCACTAGACTTTGCAACCGGTTCAGTTTTAAATGTGCTCCAAAAAATTTTTAACTTGTTAAAAAAATAATGTACTACGTATTTAAACACATAATTTGATATGATTGTTTTTGTTCCAATTCAAATATTTGACTTCCATTTTAAATTTCGTTTCGCATCCTTGAACGTAAATGCAGTATTGCTAATGTGATTTACTCACAAACGTATTTTAAAAATTGTTTCAGCGGTGGTTGTAGAAAGTTTCAAGCAAGTTAGGCTTTTAAGTCACCTTAATATACGGGTCTTACAGAAAAGTGATAAACGGTTCCGTATTCTACGTCATATTTGTAGTGAGAGATTTAATACGAGAAATTTCCTAGTTTGTGAACTCTTTAAGTAACAATGCGCCTACGTGTTGTATTTAATGTATAGATTACCTTTATCTTATCAGAATTTTTTATGAAATTTTAAAGTAACAAAGACATCGACTGCTCTCTTGTGCGCAGCACAGTGGAATAAAGACGACCGTATTTATTTTCGTTAAGATGAATAAAAACTAAATAATAGCTTTGCTTTTTTGATTAATGTCAACCATTCAAAGACCATGCGGATATGTTTTATTGTAACAAATGTATTGGCAATAAATACAAATATTATTTTTTTCCCCAAGAAGTCATTCTTCCACCATTTTTAAATCGTGCTTAAATGAGTCATTTTTATAAGTACATAGCCAAGTTAAGCATAGTACATTTTATTACCGCGAATGGTCAAAGATACCCGATTAAAAACATTTGCTTCAATAGTCCCCGAAAATATTGTAAGTTTGATTTTATTTTGAATTATTTATTGTTTTCAATAGACGGGTTGGTTCAATATTGCGTTGCACAAATTAGAATACTATAAGTAATGTGGAAACTTGTCACAGTATCTAACCATTTAGTGTGGGGAGGGATTTTAAAACTTTAAAACAAATTTTATAACTAAAAATTGGTTGTCTGTAAAGTAGGTTTACGGACAATAGTTTAACGTGACAACGTCATAACAAAACATTGATGAAATGATTGCATACTTTTATGAATAAAATTGAATATTTTTTATTGAATTATCACTATTTTGTATGGATACAAAGAAGGAATGAAATGAAATTAACAATTTAATTGATAAATTTACCTTTATTTGCACTCATTAATTCAAATATGTTTATTACTTTAACGAACAGATTATTTTAACTATAACTTTTATACATGTTTGCTATTTAACTTCTTCCAATCTGTGTTATTCTGTCAAGGATAGGACGATGATAGGAAAAGTAGGAAACGAATGGGTGTGTTTCAAGTTTAATGTGCCTCGAAAAAGTCAAATCGATGGTTGTTCCAATCGAGTGGAAGAGAGATAGATACTGCGCAAGCGTGCAATGAGCGTAACGGGACACCGCGTAACGGGCCAATGTGCGTAACGGGACACTTGTTCGTGCGTGCAGCCGGCGTTCATCGATTTATTAGACGTTGTCACGTCAAAAAACCACGCCACTTTTTTTGTGTGTTTTATTACTTATTCGGAACCTTCATTAGTTAGTCTATAAACTGGTCATGGCGTGACTTGGAGTTCTGGGATGCGCGCGCGTGCATGTGTGTGTGTAAACACGAAGTAGTTGTAGTTGTTCAGGTAGGCTCGCCAGCCAGCACGTGGCAAGGTACTGACGCGAAGACCTCGGCAACTCTGTAATTGAAGTGTCAGCCGCAGGAGGCGCCGTGTTCGTCCAGGTGATCCTGCCCGCTCCACCCCGCCCGCGCGCTGATCGGCCATTTCTCCCACCCCGCCCACCCCTTGGGCACGCTCACTCAGTAGCAGCCGCAAATCCGCGCGTTGAAAACATGACTAAAAATACAATATACCTGGACACGGAACATGAAGCCATCATTGGCCTAAGATTAGCCATCAGAGCTGTCAAAATATTTTGCTGTTAAAACATTAAAATTTCCGTTTTTTTTTTTTTTTTTACAAATGGTACACCAACAAACGAGCGCTGTAGTTAAAATTATTGAATATTCATCAGTAGTATTACGTAGAAAATATTTAAAACCGGCAGTAATGAAATATCATACATTGACTGCATTTATATCAGACACACAATATGACGCGAGATTTTATAATTTGGACAGCGCGTCATCTGTCGTTCGCCATGACTAATTATTTTGACACATTTTTTTTGTAAAAAGATTTTTTTTTTCTGTTTGACTCATAATATTTGTATGTCGCGATCTATATCCATGTTTGGTGCATGGTTGAAGAGGGGACCAATACCCGCTAGCTTAGATTTTTTTTAAAATTATAACCTGCCGCTCAGTATGTATTCTGTATCACGTTTAAGTGCTTAAGGGGCCGTGTCACATGCTGGCCTGCTATGTGGATCAGTCGTCTGCGAGTTGAACGACCGCGAGAAGGATGTTACCGTTACGTGTTTTATAAATATGCAGTAAAGGATTTAGATAATCAGCTAACGTTTCTTGTGTCACGTAGTGGGAAAAAAATGTATTTGACACTTCAAATAAATATATACATCAATGAATCTAGGTCTGGATATGGATAATTTAACTGTTAATGCAAATCTTCTTATATTTAGGCAGTATTTTATTTTCTTTAGTATCCTGTGGTTGAAAGTTTTGAGTATTCTAGCTAATGTATAATTGAATGCATTTATTTTTCATTTGTCTAGCATTTAAGATAAATAATAAAAGTTAATAATTTTTTTATTATAATTGAAAGAACTGATCAGTTTCCCGACATACAAGCTATCTTTCGTAAATATTTTTGTATACAATATTACGTACATTTCCAAATTATGTAAAAAATTAAAACTGACAAAAAAGTTATATTTTTAACGCTTTAGAAAAAATGTAGAAAAAATAGGCATTAATATTAATTCTATTTCGGTAGAAACGTATTACTGTTGGTTATAAGAAGCTTTGATTTTATTCCTTATCGTTACCCATGAACATTTCGAGTTATTGTTTGAGTACGAACACATTGCACGCATATCTTGTATATTATAGGCGCGCGTAGAATTGTTGTGTTCTTGGTAAGAAGTATTTTTTTACTTAGTTTCAGAACTGGAGTTGGACGACTTAATTAATTTTAATTTAGTTGTATTTTTATTTCATTCAATCATAATCGCGACCATGTTGTGACTCGAGGAAGTGTTTTCGTTTCGGACATGACCTATATTTTTTCAATGAAACTTTTTATCCATCTTATTTACCCCGAAAATATCTAATTAATATCCAGATATGCTTTTAAGTAATTTTAGTATAATAAATTAAATCGGAAAAGAAAAATTGGTATTTAAGAAAAACAGCGCATGTAAGCCAGTACTTGTTATCGAAGTGAAACTTCTTTGGGAATTGAAACCGGCTCGTAAGTAAATCGTAAGGATTAAAACGGCAGAGAGAGAGAGAAAAAGATAGAAAGAAGACAAATTTCTAAATAAACATGATTCAACCAAATTTTACTCACTTCAAAATAACTGCTCAGGATAACAAAAATAATATTCAGTTACGCAGCTAAAACAAGAATCATATAACACTGTAACATTAGTGATTTTCATAAGTAATTAAAATAATACGTACATGAAAGAAAACAATTTTCTTGCTAATATAGCCCGTAGTGCAGTGCACAAAAATACTCTCATACCCCGTTGTGTTGCCCTCTGCCCAAATACTCCCCTACTAGATGCCAGCAAGTCGGTAGGCGTCAGGCACAGGCGGGTCCCTATCCCTGCAGCATGGCGGGGTTCAACCTGAGCCGCACGCCGCTACGTGGAGCCCGCTCAAGGGAACGAGTTCTCTGCACCGTCCGCAACCAATTTAGCGGCAGAAACTTTCCATGAATAGGCGTAAAGGCTTCGGCCTGGGACGCACCTAGAGTCTTCCCTAACCCAGACCCTCCCAAACAAAATACACTTAGTTTTAGTTAGGTTAGGAAAAAAAATGAAATTAAGTTTAATTTATATTTCTCTTACACCGAATTATATTTAATTTAAGGCTGCGCATTCTGATTTATGTTTCCCGGGGTATCCCAAGGATCACTCCGGGCTCATGCTGGGAAGGTCCCTTGCCACAGTCCATGGCCGACTCCTTCTCCAGTCTCCTTGGGTTGCCGTCTCCAAAGTCCTCGTTTTCGACGAGAATTAAAGACCCCTGCCTATCCTGGCACACAAACGGTGTACTGAACTTCAGAAGAAACCACGCGATTTGAAAAACTGCTCAACATATCATAGTGGTGTCTGTTTACAAACGTTTATAAGAATACGCTGAAAGCGGATGAGTTGATCTGTTTTCGTATTTCTGTACTAAACCGTTTTTCTTTAGAAGAATGGAAATGGATAAAAGACGCGTGTTTTCAAAATAATCTCTATACATGAAAATTACAGTACAGATTATTGAAAGCACTCAAAGGCCTCGCTTTACACCTTTAACCTTATTTCTCTGACGTCTAATGTTGTAGTTTCCGCTCGAATTTCGTAGTTATTCTATGCATAACGAGAAGACTTCGCGCAAGGTTAGAGCCTTGCGCCTAGAGGCGATACACTGCTAGAAGCACCAGCGAGAATGGAACTTTTTATCACGTCTCACCAGCGCAGATACATCCCTGAGTAGGCGGATCCCTTAAGTGAAGCCGCTCGGAGAGGCAACACGACAGACTCGTAGAAAAATAAGCGAAGACAGAATAAAAAAATTGTAGAATAAAAGCTACTTACATATTATTCAATATGAATTATTGTAATACGTATTGGGTGACAATAATGTATTTCCTCCCAGTTTTAACCCGACATGCCTCGTACACAGAAGCAACAGGAATTGTGTTACATGTTACTGTAAGCATGTCTTTCATACATTGACATTTGTTTTTCATGTATTCAAAATAATTGGTATGTGTGTATTTATGACTTGTTTTAAAGAAATCAACAAATTATTAACTTAAGAACAATTTAATAAAATTATTTAAAAAAAAACAACATTCATGCAAAATAATTACTTAAATTTTTACGTGTAAAAATTGGAGTCCTAAAAGTTTGCTATTCCCTGAGATTTTATTTGAGCGTGACATTAAATTTTCTTCTAAAACACAATTTTAGAGAATAATTATATATTTATATATAATGGTTGTAGTGGACCCCCGTCTTCAATAAATACTGGCTACGGCCTTGAACGTAGAAGTAGATCTGGTCGTCTACTGGCGAGGGGCGGAGGTGTAGCACCCTCCCCTCTGTAGGACCGCACATCTAATAAGAGATAAAGATGGCGCTCGCCGGGCCGTGAAGCAGTGAAGCAGGCGAGGGGGGAGGGGTGTTTCACCTTCCCTCCTCAGTCGTAACGCCGCCATGTTGGAGTTATGTGCTGATGCGCCGGGGAATATAACTCTCGCCGCTGCCTCGCCCCGTTATTCACCGCGGAGCTCGCGAAATGCTCTGCGGCGCGGGGGAATAAGTTCGCGTTGCTGCGGGTCTTGTACCAACAAATAAACTATGGTTTTATTTTAAGTATTCCCACCGGTAGAAAATATATCAAACTTAAATATGAAAAAAAAAAATGTGCTTGTGCATATGCACGCGCGTTAAAAGTTATACTTATTTAGCGTGATAAAAAAAACTTTTATTTCGCATGCAAATAATTTAATAGAAATATCATAATAAAATGACTTGGGTGATATTATAAATACAATTAATAAAGTATAAACTGATTCAAATTAAAAAAAAAATAAACAATCAGTATTCAATATTAATATAAACACTCGCATAAAATTATTTTTAATTTAGAAAAAATATAGATAATATTAATTAATAATGAATTTCAATAAATATGCTGAATGTTAGGCACATGCGTGCGGAATGCCTCGAGACAAACACCATCAGAATAATTTTCATGACCACACCAACCGTTCACTCTCCCGGGATTCAAACCCTAGAGACTGGCACCGGTCAGTTCTGCATAACAACACAGGCGAGAGTGTGAAAAATAACCTGTTATGAAGTAACGTATTATTTTATCTGGAGACAGACATGTTTTACTTCTATTAAGAAATTTGTAGCACTGGAGTTTTATGTTTACTATTAATTTGGCTCAAGATAAAAAAAACGTGTTTTTTGCAAGAGAATATGAAGTTTGACTTTGCTACTACAATTTTGGTATCTTCCATTTCAAACAAATACAATTATTACTGCAAATATCTTCTGCTACCTTGTGGACTGGTGTGATAACAACAGCCAATTTTCCGCACGGAAATCATGAAGCGGTCCTGTATTGGTTTCTAGTGTTTGCCCGGGCTTATTTTCTTGGCCCAGTTCTTAACTTCCGCCTCTTAACGATGCGGTGGCCTAGTTAATATTTTTTTTTGACCAATGTAATGCGCAGTAACCTGTGTGGGACGTTTGCAATATTTCTCGTCCAATCTTTGACATAATCCACTTGTTCGTGTCCTGGAGCATTGCGTCATACGGCTTGGACTCTGTTTGGCAGGAAGGCGTTGAAGTCTAGGTTATCGATTAATAATGTTCGCAGGCTTTCACGGCCATTGTCTGAAGTAGCTTGGCTTCTGGGTTGTAGCCGTGTTCTTGGCAAAAAAAAAATCACCTGTGAATTATTTGCCAAGGCCACGGCTACAACCCAGAAGCCAAGCTACTTCTAGGTAGGGACACTTGTATTTCGCGAATACATTTCGTGTCAAGGTATTTCACAAAATACTGTAGCTTTTCTCCTGTTTTTATTGGCTGAGGTCGGGGAGAGGTGTCGTCCCGCTCTTGACGGGGCCAATGAGAATGTGGTCACCGTTCTGCTGCACCCTCACAATTTGCCATGACTAGAGCCCTGTAAAATTCGCGATTTCAAATCCCTAAAGGATAGACTCCATGATCCTCTATGCACTCGTGCAAATTACATCTGATTATTGGTTACCGACTCGTAACACCTGTTGACTGAAATGATCGTGATTCGCTAATTCTTCTGTTAAAAGATTTTTCATTGGCCCAGAGTCCTTCACATAAACTGTGGCCCAATCACTGAAGCAAAATAATGTCAAAAGTATTTGGACTCTATCCTATCTAGCCATGACTCTTATAAAAAGCTACAGTGTTTTGTGAAATACCTTGACATGAAATGAAATCGCGAAATACCGGTGTCTCTACTTCTGGGTTATCGAGTTGTTACTGTGTGGACGATAGTCTTAAGTAATAGTGTCGCCTTTGTCGGTTTATTATGTCCGAGTTGGTTTTTTTTTTGGGGGGGGGGGGGAGGGGCTGAACAGTTTTTTTTTTTTTTTTTCGTGGGCGACATTCTGTCGTTTACCACCAGGCTACCAGCCAGCCTATGCATAAATTAACAAGGGGAAAACTTATTTGTGCGCCTGTTAGTTACGTATTAACCTAACTAACGCTACGGTGTGCGTCCAACACACGGTACTGTCAGCCTGAGCATGAAACTCGTTGGCAAGGTTAGCTTCAACGGTGTATATTTGCACTCAAGGCATGGACTAGTACTTGGTTGGACGACACTATTATATATATATATATATATATATATATATATATATATATATATATATATATATATATCAGCAGTAGCATCACGCTGTCAGTATTATTGTTTAAACATATAATAAATTACAGTTTTTTTAAGCACATGAATCCTTCGTCCTGCTTATTGTGGGATGTCAAGATAGACGTTTCGTAACTCTACTTGGACGTTTTTGTAAAAGGTAGCGGTTTCCAGTGTGTGGGCGCCATTCTCAAGGTTATGAAGTTTTCGGCTTCTGCTCCAAGCAGTGTTACAGTTGGCGTATCCGACACAGGAAGCGTGTGGATCTGGCCTAGATAGAACGAAGAGTTTGTGTGGCTGGCTTCTCCGCAATGCAAATTTAGTGCGCGAATTGCGTTACTTCTTCGAATAACATTCACAGGCTATATCAGAGTTCGAGCTAACAGGCTCGCCTTCTTGCGGCTTTTTTACCAATTTTCTTTCTTTCCCTTCTCCCAAAAACTTTTTATAAGGGGGGGGGGGAATATAAACTTTTTTTTATCGCCAGTTCCAAGAACAGAGTTGCCTTTCCTATCGATTCACAAGCCGTTTCCCGTCTCATGTTGAAATGCAGTTTGCGAGTCAAAAATAATCAAATAGTAAGATATACAACTTTCCCTTGTTTAGACCAACCAAAATCCATTGCCCTTAAACGTAAACATATCAAGAGTATCGACAAAAGCACGAATGCAAAGATGACGAACGATTCCTCCAAGAATTGATGAATAGGCAAAGTGTATTTAGTTAAGTCGATTCTAAACTACCCACGCGTAGAAAACTCCCATTGACTAAGAACATTTGGGAGAAGTGAGTTTTCCGTAAAATAAACACAAGAAAATGTTCGCTAATTTTGAGTTTTCTAATGCGTACTTTATTATCACTCAAGTTCATATTCAAGTTATTTAAATTTTTCTATGTTGGCCGTTTCTAGTGAATCAAGATTAAAACATAAATTAAAACTACGAAGTTATCCATGGTTCATGTTATGAAAAAGTTGTAGATTACGAGAGTTTTAGAAAAGTAATTCGACATAATTTTTTATCATCACAACTACTTTATTAATGAAACAAAAATTTTAATGTTTTCAATGCTACTCAATTTAGCGATTTTTTTTGCATGCCCCGCCATTTCATTAAGGAATGAAACAGTGAGCCTGATATTCGACAGATACCTATGCATTTTTTTGTTTGCGCAGCAATAATCCGAAAAAACACATGAAAACTGTATTAATTTTCGGATTATTTATTTCCTTTTTTATTAGCACGCTCGGCGAAACATTTTTCATGCTATTAACGTGCTTCTTTTCTTTTTCTTCTTTCAGTTCTTCTTCGTGCAATACTTTTTAAACTAATACTTTTTTACTTGGGTTGTAAAAGATATCTCCATCCGAATTCTAAAACCAGTCGGCAGAAGCGTGCAAAAATGAGAATAACGAACCAGCGCGGAATCGAGGGTGCGCTAAATCGGGTAATAAAGAAATAATTCTAAAATCGAACCATGAGATATAAATCAATCCGATTTTACAGTTTTTAAATTCGTAGACTGGATCGCGGAGTTAATGAAAGTAGCTGTCATCTGCCATCAACTCGATACGGAGAAAATAAACCTTCGGCCGCTTTCGAGATTATATTAGTCCTTTCGAGAGAATTCGAGCCCGTTTGAAAGATACAATTTCTTATTGACGTTGGCTCTGAGACATTCAAGCACATAATAATTTTTAAAAAGAAAATTGAGTATTCGAATATTTTCGCGCGGATAATCTATGGTTTTGGGGGCTCACACAACTGCTATGGCTTATTAAGCATTGCAATTTTATATATATATATATATATATATATATATATATATATATATATATATATTACTCAGAAGCATTGATTTTTAACGTAGAATTTTTATTTTATTTTTCTAATATATTTAGTTATTTTTAGTGTATGTACCACCAAAATATTAATTTCAAAAGTTTGACAACTTATTTTACTGAAATATGCAACTAATATTTTTATGTCACGAAAAATCATGGAAATTACGTCTCTCAAACGTATAGATGTTAACAAATTTATCACATAAAGTTAAATAAATAGCTTATAGTTACTTGGCATACTCGAGGTCGACATTACTACGAGTCGAGCTATGTACCTCGTCAATGTTAGAGCAGACAAGTCACGCGGCGGACTCGAGGCCCGCATAACTCTGGCCCACCCTCCGAGAACTTGCTCTGGGAAAGTTGTTACGGCCGCGCTTATTAAACTAAGTACAACTTGGAGCCGTATCGGCGGTGCGATTAGCTTGGTATTCCACGGGTAGGGTAGACTGGTTCGTGTTGGGGGGGGGGGGGGGGGACCCCCATTTTCCCTGCTTCCACTTTCCATCGTGGCTCCTGCCTACGGCTTCGTATCATTAAACGTTCAGCGACGGCAAGGTCGTGCGTATGGCCTCACCTGTAAGCCCTAGTCGCCCTAGTCGCCCTAGTTTCCATGCAGCCCCTGCGCCGCGTATTTGTTCAGCCAGCCTCAGCTTTTACAAGACTGGGCCTCGACAACCACCTTGAATACTATGTTCCTTTTAGACGTGACAACGTCTAATAAATCGATGAAAGCCTGCTGCACGCACGAAAAAGTGTCCCCTAACGCACATTGTCCCGTTACTCTGTGTCCCGTTACGCTCATTGTACGCTTGCGCCGCATCTATCTCTCTTCCTCTCGATTGTAACAACCATCGATTTGACTTTTTCGAGGCACATTAAACTTGAAACCTTCCCATTCGTTTCCTACTTTTCCTATCATCGTCCTAACCTTAAAAGAATAACACGGATTGCAAGAAGTTAAATAGCAAACATGTATAAAAGTTATAGTTAAAATAATCTGTTCGTTAAAGTAATAACATATTTGAATTAATGAGTGCAAATAAAAGTAAATTTATCAAATTAAATTGTAGATTTCATTTCACTCCTTCTTTGTATCCATACAAAATAGTGACAATTTAGTAAAAATGATTCAATTTTATTCATAAAAGTATGCAATCATTTCATCAATGTTTTGTTATGACGTTGTCAGGTTAAACTATCGCCGTAAACCGACTTTACAGACAACCAATTTTTTTGTTTGTAAACGAGCGGGTATTTGGTGTCAGTGGCAATGTTCAGGGGATGCCGCACCGCCGCCGAGGACGCCCGGATAGAGCAGTGCCGCTGCGCTCTGCGAGCAGAACGCCGGCCATGTTCCCGCGGACTCGAGCTGGACGCGAGGCGCCAGGTATCGAGTGTACCAAGGCAGGGGTGCTCAGTGCGTTCAAGATGACCTGGACACTGTTCAGTTACTAATTTTCGCAGGCTTTCACGGCCGTTGTCTGAAATAGCTTGGCTTCTGGGTCGTAGCCGCGTCCTTGGCGAATAATTCACCCGACGTTTCGGTCTACATTGCGGTAGCCATCATCAGGGAGCAGTTAACTACTGTAGGTACGTGTAGGTAACTGCTCTCCTGATGATGGCGACTGCAATTTCGACCGAAACTTCGTTGAATTATTTGCCAAGGACGCGGCTACAACCCAGAAGCCAAGCTATTCTTCAGTTCTTTCTAACTGTTTGTTTTCAATCAGGAAGGCGTTTCAAGTAAAATAAAACACTTTTTGTTTATATGCTGGCAGGAAAAAAAGAGTGATTATTAGCAAATATTGCTATAGGACAATGTGGGGAAACTCGGGCCAATAAAAGTTGGCGAAGCGCGAGACACCCTACTGCATCACTTTCAAGCTGTTTTACTCTCCGCGCCGCTAGATGCCACTACTGTAATCTAGTTCCACGCACTTATAAACGTAGGTACACTCCACACCGCCAGGTTCGCTGAAATCACTTTACTGGCGTATTTCTTACCAGTTCCCCTATATTGTCTCCATAACAATATTTTTATATTATTCAAGTTTCGACTTTTTCTCTTTTTCCATGTGGGAAGCGAAAGCTTATTAATCATTTTATAAAAGAAAGCAAATGTGATGCTGTAAACACTATAATATGCTGACTTATACTTATAAGAACTATAGTCTTTTTTTCCCAAGTAGCGTATTAATAAATTTTATTTATCAGTTGTAACAGGTGCATTGGGTAGTACAGATTATGTTCATGTTCCGTAAAATAAACACAAGAAAATGTGCGCAAACTTTGAGTTTTCTAATGTGTACTTTATTACAACTCAAATTCATATTCAAGTTATTAAACTTTTTCTATGTTGGCCGTCGAATTTTTTTGTCGAATTTTGTGACGTTTCCGGCAGAGATGACTGGCAGAAGTAATCTCCAGAATGCTCAGGCTGGCTGGAACGCACTGTACGTGGGCTCATCGCTAAGCCGCAGGTTTATCGCAATGAAGCCTCCCGCCAGGCGGGAAGAAGGACGGAGACAGAGGAGGAAGACGGGCTTTAAGGGAAGGAGGAGAGGGGGAGTAATGACTGCTCTGGCGGGATTACAGCTCGTCTTGCAGTCGCCGATAAACCCAGCAGCTTCTTGCCCGTCCTTCCCGCCAACTTTTACGCTGATTAACCCCTCCCCCCCTCTCTCTCCCGCTCCCATCCCAACGAAACCCTGTCCCCGCCGGCCAGGCGAATATTCCAATTCTTCTGCCTCAACAAACCTTATCATCGATCCTTCCATTATCGCAGTCGCTGTGTTGTATTGTCTCTCGTTTTTTTTTCCTCCTTCGAACTTCATTCCGTTTGTTGCCTCGCTTCAATTACTCCGTGATTGAATTTTCGTCGTTGGTATTGTCGGAATCGCGGAGAGGTTTATAGGCGCCTTGGCTGTGTTAACTGCGCCCAGACTTAACTTGTAAGGGTTCGCAGCTGTGTTGAACTGGATTTATAGGTTAGGTATGCTGGGCACGTGTTAAGTAAGTGGCTGAGCGAACGTGCGATGAATATTGTATCTGAGGATAATTGCTTTAGAAAATACATATCTGTATTTATTATTGAATGGAAATTGAGTATTAAAAAAATGTGAGATATTCTTTCAGTATCTTCCAGTGATGTGTAAACAACTAACCGCGGTAATGAACAAATTCACGTGTTCTCATGTTTTTTTGTTTATTTTGCAAATAAACCTATAGTACGAAAGTTGGACACGAAATTTAATGTAGTTTTTTTTTTCTTCAAACAATTATGAGCGTGATAGATACACTGATAAATATAATATTCGCTTTTCAAATACCAATACTTGTGGATGCGAATCACACGCATACTTTCTGCGCCCGCATCTGTGATTCGTCGCTTGCCTCCATCACGCGTAGATAACAGCATAAAACAGACAAAAAAATTAAAGTATAAAAAAAGTTCCGATAGTAGCGATAAAGTCTGAAAAAAATCCGTAACCATGTGTTAGCGCCATCTGATTTTTGACAAGAAATTTTATTAAAACACTGCCCATATTCTTAAGATTCACTAAACAGTTAATACTATAAAGTCTCCGGCCACGTTAGAATTATACTTCTCTGGCATCACTAAAATAAAATCCTTAAATATTTTTAACACATACTATAAACCTAAGTATATGTTTATATATTTGGATTTGCTTAACCGACTGAAATTATTCTGTAAATACTTCCTACAAACCGTAACCTTACTGAGCTGATTCAACATTATTATATTATATTGTTATTAAAAAAAGTTTAAAAAAATTCTAGTCACGAGATTTGAACCACGCCCCTTGAAGTTACCAAGCGCACTCTCTAATGCTGTGGTGCCAAGCCTATTGGAATTTTGCAAGGAGAATGTGTATTACATAAATAATTTTAATGACAAGTTTTCTTACGCATTTTAAAACTTGCAATTACTTATTACTGTATCTATTTTAGTTTGTCAGATAAATTCCAGGGTAGTTTCACTATCATAAATTTTCTTTTGGCACACCAAAAAGTTCGTATGTCCCCAAATGTTTACGAAATTACTGTATACGGGTTTATGTTGCTACATCTGGGTAACGCCATATTGACGACTTTAGCACCGTTTTTACACATTTCCTTTTTATTCGTCTGCGTTATATTTACGAAAGAAACTCCTACCAAATATCGCATACTGAGAGCTAAGATTTTAAACATAAAAATTGTGGTATAATTTTCTTATGTATATCTCCGAAATTGTCAGGTTGTGAACATCTAAAATAAATCCATGTTTAAGAATCTAGTTCTCCCTATTTTGTTAATAGTTGTTATTTATCTCAAATGGATTTTCAGGGCAAATGATGGATCTGTTGAGTTTTAACTTGCGATCAACATCGATTTCATAAAGGATGGACAATGAACTGGAGCAGAGGTGGAGAACATGGGCGTGATGAAACAGAAGTACCCCGAGGAAACCCACCGGCCCGCGTCTCTCACTTTCTGCTGGGAATCGAAGCACGGTTAACTGGGCGAAAGTGTTTCAGTATTACTGGGCGGTGATGAAATTAGTGTTGACATATAAGGTGATATTGTGTGGCACGTGTTTGGGTGCTCATTTGACTGTGTGTGTGTGTGTGTGTGTGTGTGTGTTTTTTAGCTCAGAGTTCTATAGAGTTTCAAAACTTAAGGGGCCCCGCCTAGTGGGGGGTGTATTTCTGTTAGTGACGCGGAACGAAAAGCGCGACGGTTCTTCTAGCGCGGTATCGCCTATAAGCGCAAGGCTCTGCATTTGCGCGCTGTCTTCTTGTAATGCATTTTGATACAAATGATATTTTGAACGGTAACCATAACGTTAAATCACGTAAGCCCTTTACGTACTTTCAGGAATCTATACTGGATGTTTAATACCTGTAAGATATTTTGAAAACTCGTGTTTAAGGCATTTTCACTCTTCCTAAAATACACAAAAAAAAAAAAAAAAAAAAACGGAAACAGAACCATACATGTGTCCTCAGCTCATTTTTAAATGCTATTCTTATACACACACCATTTTGTTTTCACGAGAAGTTTTTAAATCACGTTTTTTTTTTTTAAACCCTTCAGGCACCTACTACAGCCGGATCTCCAGAGATTTCCAAGTCCGCATCCGAATCCGAAATTCAAATAAACCCGAACTAAGTAAATCACTCACCTACGGCAGATGGCCAAAATAAATTTAAATAACTAATAAATCAATAAACCACTTTGTATTTTTTTATTTCATTTTAAATAAATAATAATAATTCAAAATTTTCAGAAATTTTAAACCCCGGAAGGCTCAGGCTATGAGGGGTCCAGGATCATTCTTTCTTTCTTGACTCCTAAACTACCCTTAAGGGAGCAGATTATGAAAAATAAAAAAAAATTAAAAAAAAGGGGGGGGGGGGGAGGAGGGTGAGCCGGCCTTCGGGGCGGAAAACATTGTTCCCAGTCTCGGTATAGCGAAAGAGCGTAGGCTACCCGCTCCACCGAGCTGCTGTGCGGGTCAGTATCGTAGTGCGGCCAGGGGGCTCGTCGTTCATTATGGAGCGTATCTGCCCGCGACTCCCCAGGGATTGCGCTTCAGTTATTCACTGCTGCGCGCGGCTCGCACCGGACGTATCAGCGGCCCGCGAGCGTGAATACAGTTCCGGGATCATTCGCCTCCGGCCGTTCTTCCGCCCTTGTTCCGCGCGGATACACGGAAACTTTCCGTTCTGCGTGGCTGCACTCCCGCTCGCCTCTCGACCGAGCGGTGCGGTTGGGGTGTTTGGAGTCGTTAAGTTCCCCGGACAAGTGTCGGTTCATCATGCCTAGTTCTTGCGGAAAGTCTTCGGCATTATATAAAATGTCAGTTATGTTTTCATTGATTAGTTCTAAGCATGGGGTCTCTAGGGAACTAACCTTTTTTACGCTTAGTGCCTATAATACGTTTGCTTTTAGTTCATAATTTCTGAACGCTAACTACGAAAAGTAACTATTTTCAATTGCTGCTTTTAACTTCTTATTAAATATATGTTCGCCCCCCTCCGGCATTTCTATACCCTATTTATGTATTGCGGACTGGCCATGAGGAACTGTATAAAGACTAAGCTTAATATTTTCATAAACGTTTAAAACAAGATAATTCTGCAGAAATTTTTTAGTCAGTAAGCAAAAAAAAATGGTAAAACAACAGAACGATTTGTAAACTTCGAAAAAAACTAAAGTTGTGTAAAATGTTGTAATTTTAAGTAGTAAATGTCTATGTAAAGTCTCCACAGTGTTTTGTGTTATCTTTAAAAGATTTGTGCAATGGGAGGGCATGACTTGATGTAAGTTTTTGGACATACGCCATTGCTAAGAACTTTTTCTGTTGAAGAAAAACTAATAAATAAAATAAATAAATAAAAATAAAAATAAAAATACTCAAAAAAAGATACAAAAACACACGAAATTAAGCAAACAATTGCTGTTGTCAACAAGGATATGAACACCACAAAATATTCCGAAACAGGAATATGGTCAGCAAACAAAGAAACAACAAAGAAAAATGTACTAAGAGAACGAAAAAATCCCCACAAATGATGACAACACAAAAATATTGAAACCCAAAATAATTCAGCACAACAGTTGAAGCGAGACAAAAAAAAAAACATGACAAAACGAAAAAACAAACAGGTAAAACTATTGTATTTGTTTGTTTTTTCGTTTTGTCATGTTTTTTTTTTTTTTTTTTTTTGTCTCGCTTCAACTGTTGTGCTGAATTATTTTGGGTTTCAATATTTTTGTGTTGTCATCATTTGTGGGGATTTTTTCGTTCTCTTAGTACATTTTTCTTTGTTTTTTCTTTGTTTGCTGACCATATTCCTGTTTCGGAATATTTTGTGGTGTTCATATCCTTGTTGACAACAGCAATTGTTTGCTTAATTTTGTGTGTTTTTGTATCTTTTTTTGAGTATTTTTATTTTTATTTTTATTTATTTATTTTATTTATTAGTTTTTCTTCAACAGAAAAAGTTCTTAGCAATGGCGTATGTCCAAAAACTTACATCAAGACAGTGTTTTGTGCTCAAATACTTGATACTTTATACATAATTTTATGCCAGCTGTGTGCACGCATGTTGTAGAAATAGTTGAATTTTATCTTTTTTAATCACTGGTTTGCTTTTGTATATTTTTTTATTTACATACCAATAATGAAACACTAGTTTCGCTTACTCCATTCCCGTTTGTGAAAAAAAAAGCGTCTTATTTCTTTAAATCAGCAATATTATTTTTAGGAGTGAACCAGTGCTTACGCTAACAGTGTGAGTCTTTGATCTATACACTTGAGAAAAAAAAAAAAAGAGGATTTCATTTCCGATATGAATTGAACAGTGCTGGCTTTAACTAAAACTTAATATTTTGTGCCATTTTCGATTCTTTGTTACGTTTGAATCACTCACGAAAACGTTTGACACGAGAAAGTTCCTTTTAAAACCCAACTATCAGTTTTCACGTGTCTAGTGACATGATGTTTTGAGTCATTCGTGGCTGGCTACACAATTCTTCCAGCCGTGATCATTATCCGCTTGTATTACCGACTGGAGATTGTTCGCTGTGTGGTCGGGACGGGAAAATCGATTACGGTATCCTGTTATTCATTCATCATCTTCATGTAATGAAGGTGCATTTGCGTATTCATGGCGCTATTCATGGTGTGCACCCCTTGCTTTCTCATTAGCGTGTGCAGTGCCGTGGGAGAGTGATAATGGGTGTAGGAGTAATTTATTTATGGTTCTTGTAACTTCTTTAAACAGTGGTTAGAAATTCATTGATTATTCTAGAAAACGAGCCGACAGCCATGCCAACGGCTTACCTTCAACTTGCTCTTGTTCTTTTCTCGGCCTGATTTTAATGGTACAGTTGAGTGTGCGTTCCTATTTAATTATATTATTATATTACCTACTGTTATTTAATTATTCTCTAACAAATTTTAAAATTGTGGTTTCAGTTTATCTACCTTTCGTGAAAAGATTGAATTCTACGAAATATTTTAATTTTTTAGGCTTTCATCACATATTCTTACTGTGTAAGGGGGTTTGTCTGGCTTGAACTATGACGTTTTTAGCTTCTTGTTTTTGAGAATAACTCACAGATGTCGCTAGTGATAAAATACTTAGTTCGTTTACTTCGCCAGCTCTGTGTGTGTGTGTGTGTAAATTCACATTTTATCGCGCCAACTTGGCTTAGTGTAGTACTGTGGATTACAATTTGATCTCGTCCTTGAGAGCATGTCATGCGGTGAACAGTCACCACAAGCAGTCTTGAGGCTAGGAAATGTGTGTAGCTCAAGCAAAATGAGGTATTTTGTTTTGCTGCAACGCTGTATCATTAATCGTAACGGTTTTTCGGTTTAGAAACAGAAATGTAATTTGCTTCTCTTCTGGCGTTGGCACCGGAGGAAATAATATATAAATGGTATGTTGTGGTAAATTGGTAGTTGAGGATAGTAATTATTATTTTTAGTTTTTAATATTGTACCGTATTTTAAAAAATTGTAAGTTTTTGATTTTATATGATAGGCTACGTATATTTGTCTCGGTTAAGTTACATCCACCGACTAAAATAACAATTATTATGAACTGCAGGCCTATAAAAACCTTTTTTCATCAAATTTATTGGCTACTGTTTGTAAGAGTGAGTATCTATACATAAACACATATACACGTACATACTTCTTTACATACCTATATATTTGCTACATTCTTGTGAAACAAAGCCCGGAACGATTTGACTAAATTATCGTAGTTCTAAACCTGTTGCTTTAATTAGCTCACGTATGTGATAGCGAAACGTTATCTTGATCAGGAAAACTATGTACTTTTTATAAACAAACTTACACAGTTTACACGCCCGCTAGGGCTAAATAAACTCAATAGTTTCTTTGTTTGTGAATCTCGGTAATTTTTATTTCGTGGATACATATATTTTCTGCATATTACTTACGGGAGCACAAGCCAGCCGTTATTATTTTATTAAATTATACAATTTAAGAAGTTTTTAGTAATGTTCCTGGACATTAAATGAAATTTTTAACCAATATAATTGAATGGGAAATTGGTCTTTTAAATGTGTTCCACTTTCTGTGCTTTTCGCTTTTTTCTTAAACAAATTTTAGAAGAGATATAATTTAATAATTTTAATGACATTTAGGAATGTTACCAGAAATATGCAAGCTTAGCTATCGATAGTGGCAAAGCCCTTACATTACCTCTGTTGATTATTTATACCACATGGTTTTATTTGTTCATTTGGATATTGACATCCTTCTTGGAATTATTCTGACTTCACTGCATGCGCTTGTGGTGATATTCGTCCGAATGTTTCTCTCCTCAGACATAAATACTGACAGTTATTCAGCTGTAAGTGCTGTCCGTCAGCTTCGTGACAGTTTCTGACCCCATAGGTATCGATAAGCCTCGCATCCCGGTGATCCTGGTTTCAATTCCCGACTGGAACAGGGAAAGGTGTCGTTGTGTGCTAGTGACCGGTGTGTTTGACTTAATTTTATCGTTTCATTCCATTTTGGTCTTCACGGCATGGTAGGTGTTCTGGGCTCTCAGTTCAGAGATCAGCTTTTAGGTGGACAAAACCTAATTAAGGGGACCGTCTGGCTGGGTGCGCGAGCTCTAAACGCGCTTATGTTCTAAGGACGACATTGGCTCGCACATCACACGCATCTTCGCCTCTACGTGCCAGTCACCGAACTGGCGTGCAGTCTTCGCGTCGGTGCAGCGCCTCTATGTGTTTCAAAGTGGTGGCCTTATACTTGCATTTTGGAATACCACGTACAATACTGAGTTTTGAGTTTTTCATACCTAATAAAAGTTGGTGGAAACCCTCATTTGAGCAGTTTTCAATGTTAAAAAAAATACATGTTAAAGACGAAACCATCAAACAAAACTTGCATCGACAAGTACAATACCTCTTAAATGCTATTCGTAATCAAACACTTCTACGAAATCTTGAACGGTTTTAAAATTGAACTTTAACACTACACGTCGTTTCCTGGGTGACCACCTTACTGGTGTTGTTATTTTTTAGCCTGCGCGTTGCTATGAATTCACGAAACTTCATCAGAATAGCCACTTTTCAGTTGCCGCGACCGGAATAAAAACATACGACCTCCTGAATTTGCGTAAGACATGGTACCACAGATGATAGGTTATTGCTGTCATTGAACTGTTGTCATGGAAGGACGTGAGTCCCTCGTATTTTCACAAAGGGCTTCGTTGAAGATTCTGTAGCCATTGTAATGACTTTTTAATGCGTCAGAAATATGACTAACATCCGTCAACATTCAATATTAGAGGATCCTTTACGCTAAAGAGTTTTTAAGCAGGTATAATTTTTCGTCGCTAGATTCACGAATTTAACATTGAAGCCATCAGCTCCACAAACACCTACTTTCTATGTATCATGTGGCCAACAAGGAAAATGAAAATACCACTGTTTATGGGCGATCTAAATCGCGACACAAACTCACGTATGGTTTTGGTCTTTTGTGTATGGTGGGAGGAGGAATGTTCCTTTAAAGTAACCCCCCGCTCCCTGCTCCACCAAATTTTCGCCTCTGCGTCGAGGGGCATAACGATGCGGCGAGCGAGTTGTGTTTTACTCCCTGCAGTCGAGGGGTCGCAGGTGCTAAGCTGTCTTAATGGCTCTCGCCTTACCTGATAAACCCCGCAGCCATCCCCACCACCCGTTTCACCTCATTTCCCGCAACGGTTACCGCCGCTGGTGACACTTACACCCCGAGTAAATAATCGCCCAGTAAAACAAGACTTAGCATTTGCTCGTGCATTCCTGGCACTTGCCTCGTGGTCGCTAAGCTCCCGTTATCTGCAGCAGCATCCCGCGTGTTCTCGTTAGCTAAGAGCAGCGTTCCGACTTCCGAGTGAACATCCGTGAGACGTCTTGTCCAGTCCTGCTCCGGAATCGACTCTCACGATCTCACGGACAACTTCTTTATTGGCGATCACGAATTGCAACTGCGGATTAGTTTTGCCAACTTCCTTTCACTCACACTTTTTCAATTCCTAAAATATATACGACTAGCGGCCCGTCCCGGCTTGCACGGGTGGACATGATTTTACCTTTTATTTATATTTTTTGTTGTTTCATTTCTATATTTTTTTAACACAGTATCACATTATCTATGTATACTTACAATCCGAATTGGTTCATCGTTTTTTATTAAAGTAATGTTTCAGGCAAAATTGGATTTTTGCCAATTTTTGTACACACTAATTCTTGTGGTGAAAGGTCACTCCCTCTTTTAACATAGTCTTTCAATGTTGCGCGAGGAACGTTGAAAGTCTTGCTCGCAAATTTGTATCCCATTTGTTTGGCTTTAACTGCACATATGGCTCTCTGCATAGCATCTTTATTCCACGTCTTGCGTTTCGCCATATTCTAAAAAAAAAAAAACTAAAAAAAAAATTATAACATAAGTTAAGCCATGAAATTTATTAATAAACATAAGTTCCCAAGTTGAGAACTCAAAAGGGACGAAATTAGGAGCAGTCTCTCCTTGACACTGGAAGCCATTTCAGATGCATAAAAAAAATTGCTGGTGCTTAAGCAATATTTATCAGTCAAAGCTTAAACACTCATAAATGATTGACATAGATTTCAAATAATATTTATACATACTTTGGAAGTAAAATGTTACAAAAGCAGATGTACTAAAGAACTTACCGCATCTGAAAACACAAAAACGTTGTCAACTACCAACCTGCCATTACAAAACTATCTGCACTCTAGCGGAATACTAAGAAGCAAGCGTTCTTATAGTTCCACGCGCTGTCGCCAGGTTGCAGCAAAGAACATGCGAACTACACGAGGGGACGAAATATGGTATTTCCTGGTTTTCTTTTATTTTGTGTTTGCTGTCTCTGAAGTATTTCCTCAGCTTTATCGTCTGTCAAGTAGTTTTTTTTCCTACCCCGGTAATACATCTGTTTTCTTTATTCTTCTGTCGAGTTTTGAAATTAGCCGTCAGTTCTTTACCCCTTCCATCAAGCTTATTGTTCTTTCAACTCTTTCCGTTTATTCTTTTTGCTCACTTGTAGGCCTACGGCCCATTTTCCTCTACATCAGCCTATAAAAAAACATACACCGCCGAAAATAAGTATTCATCCCAGCTAGCATTTTTTTTTTACTCTCAGCCATAAATTTTTGTCGTGCTTTAGCTTAGTGTTCTCAGAAACCATTTAGCAGGGGCTTAGTCAGGGGGAAATGGGGGTTGGAGTGGTTTATGTATCTCCCCTTAAATCTGAAAAAAATCTATCAAAATCTCTAATTTCCACCCACAAAAGGAAAGATTTTTTAAGGCAAACAACGAGAAAAGTAGTTATATCCCCCATACTTTCCCCAAAATTAAATTCTGCGCACACTGTTAAAAATTTCACTTTAAATTTGCGAAGAACGCTGGTTACGAATTATCCAGGGATCTTAAAAAAAATGTATCGCTATCTTTGTCTTTATCTTCGTAAATGTGTGGTTTTATGGTTAAAAATTGCTTAAGACTTTTGCAAAAAAACCGGCTTATTTCTTCTACGTGTTCGTTTGCCCCGTTTATAACTGAAAAAAAAATCTGGGAGTTAAAATACGGCGCAGTTTGTACGAAATTCGAGTTATTTGAAATCAACGAAAAACGGTTTGGTTTATTTGAGGTGATTTCGTCGTTGAAAAACCCTTAAATTTAATGTAATTTAAACCAGTCTACGCTCCTAGCTGTTGTGTAGAATTATTTCTTACTAGCTGTGGTACCCATCATTGAAGAGATTGGTTTCCGTTTAGTTGCAAAGCGCAATAATACACTCCTTGTCAATCTGTATCGCAATGAATATTTTATCCGAAGTATCAAAATCATGTAATGATAGAGAATACATTAATATGTTATATATGTCCGTATTTTATTTTATTGCATAACCGTGTAACATAAATTAATTTAACTTGATGTAGGCTTTTGGACATATGCCATTGCTTAGCACATGTATGTCTGCAGAAGAAAACTACAAAAAAAAAACACAAATGACAAAAAACACAAATTAAGCAAAAATTGCTGTTGTCAGGATTTAACGCCACACAATATTCCACAACAGGAATATGGTCAACAAACAAGGAAAAAACAAAGAAAAATGGACTAACAGAACGAAAAAAAACCCACAAATGATGACAGCACAAAAATTCCGAACCCAAAATAATTCAACACAACAGTTGAAACGAGACAAAAACACAGGGCGTGCCCTGCCAGCCAGGGAAGCCATCTTTTCACAGACTAGAGAGACAAACGACCGATCGTTAGAGACCTAAAAAATTGACGGGTTCAATTCGTGTTATGCTAAAATTCAAATAATTATACCTTAGTGCTGCTTCTGTCATTGGTTCACTGTTAATCTGGAGTACTGAGGGCCAATTAGAGACCCTTACTCATAGAGGTGTCGAATCACAGACCACCTAGTCGAGACGACTCACAATTCAGCAGCCAATGAACAGTTGGCATTTGCCCGAGTGTGTAGAGGATATATGAGTCCATCCTGAAGGTCATTGAACCCGCGAATTTTTCTGGTCTCTACCGATCGTGCATCTTCGGTTTTTTTTTGTTCATTGTAACTCATGATAACTAATAGTCAATTAGGTTAGGTTAGCTACGTTATAAATACTTTAAAACATTGTGGACGGTTGATTTGGTTAGGATAGCTACATTAAAGATACTGTGAAATCATGTAAACGGTTTCCTAGCACGAACTTCGGGGAAGTTCGGGTTCGGCTCTTTCGTCTGTGAAATGAAGGCTTCCAGCATGGCCGCTGCAGGGCGGGGCCGGGAATGCGGCGCGCGGAATGCAACAAGACGTAACTGCGGGCGCGGCTAGTATCGGCCCGCGGCCGCCGGCAGCCTGCGTGCCTATCGCCCAGGCCACTCCACCCCCCCCCCCCTCCAGGCCACTCCAGTGAGCTGCCTTGCATGTCGCTGGTGCTCGCTCACTGCAGTGTGTGTGCGGACAGCGCCACAACAGCCCACAATCCACATACGTAAATCAAAATGTGAATGTTCGCTCGTCCAAAACCTTAAATCTCTCAAAGTTCTTCACCGATTGTTTTTAATTTTTTTTTTTTACGCGACGTTACATTTGAATTTGCGCGTGTCTTTGTAGTATACATACCTGTGCCACACCTGGGCCAGGTAAAAAGATATACCTATATAATTATATACAACAACAAAAATTGATAGAGGCGTATAAATGCATGCCGGGCATTAGCTAGTTATTAAATACAAATTCATTTATTTCAAACCCTCGCGATGTATCAACATGTTGCCTTTTAATTTCAAAATTACTTTTTTTGACCGTGCTGAAATGTTAAGTTGTACCTAAATTTGGAAATATAAACTGTGTTGTTTCATACCCCAATTTAAAGTAGATTTTTAAGATTCATGTCAATAATTATACTTTTTTAAAAATATTGTAAATATTAAAAATGTATTTTATTAAACACAATTAAATTAAATAAACTTAATGACAGTGCATGCAATTCTGTAACTGTGTAGAGCCTTGCCGGGGAGTCATTATGCGACTAAACGTTATGCGTAGGTATAATGCTTGGGGATAACAAATCATTGTTAAAAATTTGTACCGTGACACAATTTTTACTCTGGAAAGTGGCAAATCAGAAAGCAGTGTTGCTTCTGGTCCACCGTGCTGACTCGCCGAGATTGCTTCCGTGGCTTTTATGCTCGACCCAAAGCTATAAATCACAAAGCAGCTGTTTTATGTCAGCTAATTTCAAAACACTGAAACTTTTAAAATGATGCATTTAGTGAAGTTAATAATCAGTCATTTCGGAAATTATTATGATTTTTTTTTTGTTATTTACTCCGCCCGGGATTAAAATTTAACATTAAAAGAGTATCGTATTATCGGTTTTGCTGTAACGCATATTGAATAACGTTTAAAAAAGTTGGAAACTTATTTAACTATATGCATTTTCTTACGTATATCTGTTTAAATTTTTTATTCCAGTGTGAGGTTAGTGGCATTTATTATAATCAGAGACCGGAAAAATTCGCGAGTTCAATGACCTATAGGATTCTCCATGATCCTCCATGCACTCGGCCGAATTGCATCTGCTCATTGGTTACTGACCCGCAGCACCTGTTAACTGGGATACTCGTGATTCGCTACTTCTTTTGTTTACATTTTTTCATTTGCCCAAATTCCTTCAGATATTTTGTGGCCCAATCACCGAAGCAGCAAAAATACAAACTTTTTGGATTCTAGCCTATCGTGAAATGAACGCGCGAATTTTTCAGGTCTCTAATAATAATACCCAGTTTATCTCTGGGTTCACAACCACCCCAATTTGACCAGTTGTATGAATGACGGGTTGATGTTCGTGGTTTAGGCTATAAACACTCAAACGAAGCGTGTTTTCCCGAGCCTGCCCACGTGACGCAGAGCATGTGCCAGCGGGGCCGAACTGCCGTCGGCGTCCAGCTGGCAGGACTCGCGGCTGTCGCGCGCTGAAGAACAAGTGAAGAGCGGCGATGCGAATGGCGAACACGCGTGCTGTGGAGCGATGCCGAGCCAGTTTTCGCGTTCATTGAAAATTCCGTGGAAGTGGTGCTCGTATTGATGGCCGCGGCCTTTGAGGGGTGGGGTTGGAGAGGGAAGGGGGATTGATTGGTTGGCACGGTCGCGCGGGAGATAATGTTTGGCTCGGTGCCCTCCCCCCACCGCACGGGGCAGACCGGACAAGAGCGGCTACGTGACAGCGAGTAGTGACGCGCGGCACCGCTGGAATGGCCGCGGTTTTTCATTCGGCCAGGGATATCCGTCCGGCCTGAGTCGGGCCTGGGATTACTCCCCTGCGAGCGGGACGAGGTGTTTAATTGTGCCCTCTATGGAGGCGGAATGGAGGATGCGCTCGTCGTTAATTGCCCCTGCTCTCTCCAGTCGGTTAATATTTCCAGCCCATCCCTCTTTCATTCTCTCTCTCTCTCTCTCATTCTATCTCCAACTCCTTACTCCCTTTCCCCACGATGATAATTGCCTCATCCGGACCCCCATTTAAATTCCCGTTATCTCCCGAAATATTTCGCCACTTTAGCCGGATCATACTTCGTCATCTTTAATTCCCCCCCGTGTTCCCCCGCCGGCCGCAGGGGCGCAATGCGGCAACCCGCTGCTCGCCTCGCCGCGGCCCGGCGCGCCTAATGGGCCGAGCGGCCCGGCCCTTTCGTCCCCCGAGCAGCCTAAGATGTACATCAAGTTCTGTCCCTGCCCGAACACGCCCGAACAATTCACCTTCGGCCCACCTCGGGTTCATTTATATATTTATATTTCTCTGTTTATTTTAATGTAGCTATACTAACCTAACTAACCGTCCACTTTTAATATTTGAATTAATTTTTCCTGCGCAAAAATAAAACAAATCCCGAAGTTGGCCGAAGGTGAATTGTTCGGGTGTAATCGTGAATGGATGAACTTTATGTGCATCTTAGGTCTCCCTCGTTCCCCCCGCGCCACGCACTTGTTTACCGCGATTCCCGCCCGGTTTTCACACAGCGCTTGTAACTCAGTTCACGTTATACAAGTGGAAACTCTTCGGCAATTCAATCCTCGACTCGTAAATACATCGTAATAGGTAGGGGCATGCAGAGCTAGAGAGAGAGAGAGAGAGAGAGAGAGAGAGAATGAAGACAATTTTTTGAAACTTACACAGCACGACGTTTTTTGCTTTCGTATGAATTCTAACATTTTTTTTGTAATTATTGGTAATTTCATTAAAATAAACATAAATTTATAAACACGAACTAAATAAATTATTACTCGTTTTAAAATAACTGCCCAGGATATAAATAATTATTGATCAACCAATAACGATTAATTAACAATAAATATTATTCACTGTTGAAATACACCATAAAGAAAAATTGTGCCAATTTGCAACAGGCCAAATCTCTGAACAAAAATAGAAATTCATAACAGATAATGCTATCTATGCAAAAAAAAATGCAGGGACGTTTTCAACAGCGCTCTCTACGCTGCTGGTTGAACAAGGAGGAACGCGAGTGCAAGGGGTTAAAGGCATTCAAGTCTGACTGAATAGAATACCTTTGTTTATTTTCTGATACAAGCGCATGTGGACACTCTCAGTCTTATTCTTTCATTCATCTGTCCCTCTGGGTTTTTTTTGTGAAGGACGAATCATCGCATAAAGAAAAGTTCAGCTTGATGAATATAAAAATGTTCTTAAAAGCTCAGTTGGTAACTAATTGTTAATTTCCAGCATAAGACCAAACAAAAAGTCCCATAAAAATTAGACAAAATACTGCACCTACTAGTAGGAAAACTCTCTATGCCTAATTCAGCCATATCGTTGCCGAAGCACCGTCTAAATTATATTGAGTAAAGCATGAATTAATGTTATGTCTTACATGAAATTTTTAGGTTTTGTGTAGTTATAAACCACTCGTTCTTATTTTGATTTATCTACAGCCACAACACAAGGACTTTGATTAATTTATTAGTAAACATTATTATTGAATAGGAAATCATGATTATATTCTCTTAAACCTCGCAGATTTTCTGCAAGAATAAATTTAAATAAATGCATCTCTTTATGCTAATAGCCAAAATGTATTGTTCGCGAATTAATACCATTATCTTCAACCCAGCGATTGCCCAGGTGAAGAATTAATGTTGCATCAAGAGATGAACAAAAACTTAGTTCAAGCAAATGTTTGTGTTTCTAATGGTTTCAAACCGCAGGAAAATAGCGCATGTGGAACAAACCTTCCGATTTACTTCTGTTAAGGGGCCCGCCTCGTCAGGCGTGTATGTGTGTTAGTGAGGCGGGATGATAAGCGCGACGCTCGCTGGTGCTTCCAGCGCGGTATAGCCTCTAAGCGCAAGTCTCTGAACTGGCGCGCATTCGTCTCGTCGTCACAGGATAACTGTGAAATTTGAGCGGTGACCGCAACATATGGCGGAGAAATGAAGATAAAGGTGTTATGCAAGCCCCTTAAGTGCTTTCAAGAATCTGTACTGATTGTTTTATGCCTAAAAATTACTCTGAAAACACGCGTTTTAGGCATTTTAACGCTTCTCAAAATACAGTTTAAAAACTTAATCCGAAATTAAAAGTACTTTTCGGTCCTCAGCGAACTCTTAAATGCTGTTATCTTTAAAAGATTTGTGCAATGGGAGTGCATGACTTCATGTAAGTTTTTGGACATACGCCATTGCTAAGAACTTTTTCTGTTGAAGAAAAACTAATAAATAAAATAAATAAATAAAAATAAAAATACTCAAAAAATGATACAAAAAACACACAAAATTAAGCAAACAATTGCTGTTGTCAACAAGGATATGAACACCACAAAATATTCCGAAACAGGAATATGGTCAGCAAACAAAGAAAAAACAAAGAAAAATGTACTAAGAGAACGAAAAAAATCCCCACAAATGATGACAACACAAAAATATTGAAACCCAAAATAATTCAGCACAACAGTTGAAGCGAGACAAAAAAACATGACAAAACGAAAAAACAAACAAATACAATAGTTTTACCTAAACAGAAACAAGCGACGTTTCGGGAACTGCTATCTGCTCCCGTCCTCAGGCAGAGACGCACATGGTACG
Organism: Bacillus rossius redtenbacheri; assembly: GCF_032445375.1. Lineage (NCBI taxonomy): Eukaryota > Metazoa > Arthropoda > Insecta > Phasmatodea > Bacillidae > Bacillus > Bacillus rossius. The sequence continues at coordinate 8,512,658 of NC_086332.1, forward strand.
GAAACACAGGTGCGACTGAGAAGGGGCTGGAAAATGAGGGTATTTATCAGAGAAAGGGCTACATCTTGCTCAGCCAATGACCATCAAATCCATGAAATCCGACCATACCATTGTAATCCTCCCAGCCGATAAGGGTCGTGCTACAGTCATACTTGACAAACCAGACTATGAGCAAAAAATTACTGATTTGATCACCACAGATCAATATACAAAACTGGTAAAAGACCTCACAGCCAGCATTGAAAGAAAAGTGTACCAAACTCTAAAAAAACATCAGAATCACATCCCAGAAAAAACTAGATCAGAACTGACACCACACAGCAGTAAAGCACCCCACATTTACGGTCTTCCAAAGATTCATAAACCCGACATGCCTCTGCGCCCGATCATCAGTTGTTGTAATTCCCCATGCCAGAAACTATCAAAATATCTCCTGAAAATTGTTGAGCCACTAGCAGGACAGACAGATACATTTGTCAAAGATTCTAATCATTTTATTTCTATAGTCAAAACACTGAAAATAGAAAACAATGATACCCTGGTGAGTTTTGATGTCCAAAGCCTCTTCACTAATGTGCCAGTAGCCGAAACACTCAGCATTGTCAAGGCGAAATTGGAAGCTGATCCAACCCTAAAGGACAGAACTATAATACCAATCCCATCCATCATGGAAATGTCACCACAACATATTTCCAGTTCAAGGATATTTTCTACAAACAGACCGATGGCATGGCAATGGGCTCTTCTCTTTCACCATTTATGGCCAATATATTTATGGAAAACTTTGAGCAAGAAGCACTTAGCAAAAGTAATAGCCCTCCAAAAATCTGGCTCCGTTATGTGGATGATACCTTCACTGTCTGGCAACATGGACCTGAAACTTTGGAGGAATTTGTGAACCACCTCAACTCTCTGAGGCCATCAATAAAATTCACATATGAAAAAGAAACCAAAGGTAGCATTCCTTTCCTGGATGTACTAGTCAGCAGAAAAAACAACAGCCTGGAAACAAAAGTATACAGGAAACCTACGCACACAGGCCAATACCTTAATTTTGCATCCAACCATCCCAAAACAACAAAAACTGGCATAATTCACACACTAACCAACCGAGCTGAGATTATTTGTTCTGATGAGAAATCTATTGCGGTTGAACACAATCATATAAAAAAAGAACTCATAGCCAATGGTTACCCTGTCAACACCATCAAACAGCATTTGAAATCCAAAAAAACACTCAAATCCACAGAAACTGAGAAACCTGCAGGAACCCTAGTTATTCCATATGTTCAAGGGCTTTCAGAAAAAATAAGACGCCTAGGAAATAAATATGGACTTCAAACAGCATTCCGTTCTAAATCTACTATTAAAAGTATTGTTACCAAGGTGAAACCAGCCACAGAAAAATTACAAACTCACAACTGTGTGTATCAAATCCCCTGTGAATGTGGCCACATGTACATAGGTGAAACTGGCAGAGCTCTATCCACCCGAATCAAAGAACACAAAAACAACTGCAAGAAGGGTGAAACCCTAAAATCCAGACTTGCTGAACATACATGGGAAAATAGCCACAAAATTCTCTGGGAAGACTCCACACCACTCATACAGGAATCCGATAAAATAAAAAGGAAAATCAAAGAATCAGCCTTCATTATTAGCAATAAAAATATTTTCAGCCAGCAGAGCATTGAATTAAAACATATGTGGATCCCTTTGATAAAGAGAGAAACATCCCTGCAGCACAAAACAATAGCCAATACTCAACCCACCATAACCAATCCGCTTTAACTACATGGTGCACAGCCAATGGGGAGACAGCATGTCTGTCATTGGCTGAGCAAGATGTAGCCCTTTCTCTGATAAATACCCTCATTTTCCAGCCCCTTCTCAGTCGCACCTGTGTTTCCGTACCATGTGCGTCTCTGCCTGAGGACGGGAGCAGATAGCAGTTCCCGAAACGTCGCTTGTTTCTGTTTAGGTAAAACTATTGTATTTGTTTGTTTTTTCGTTTTGTCATGTTTTTTTGTCTCGCTTCAACTGTTGTGCTGAATTATTTTGGGTTTCAATATTTTTGTGTTGTCATCATTTGTGGGGATTTTTTCGTTCTCTTAGTACATTTTTCTTTGTTTTTTCTTTGTTTGCTGACCATATTCCTGTTTCGGAATATTTTGTGGTGTTCATATCCTTGTTGACAACAGCAACTGTTTGCTTAATTTTGTGTGTTTTTTGTATCTTTTTTTGAGTATTTTTATTTTTATTTATTTATTTTATTTATTAGTTTTTCTTCAACAGAAAAAGTTCTTAGCAATGGCGTATGTCCAAAAACTTACATCAAGTCTCTTAAATGCTATTCGTAAATAGGCCCCACTCGGATATCTTGAGTAGTTTTGAAATCGCGTTGTTTTTCCTGAAGCTCTGCACACCGTATGTGTGCCCAGGTAGGCGGGCCCCTTAAGCTTTTAGTCGAACTGTCATACGATCACTAATACAGCGCTGATATTTAAGTCCATATGTGTCTAAAGATTCAAGCCTCAAAGTTTTCATTATTTTCGGTTACTCCATAAACATGTTTGTACCAGAACATTTTCTTTTGGAAAGATTTTGAGTGAGTTTTTTTTTTCTCGAGTCAACCCCATTTATTCTCCGAAAACTACAAAACGTTAAAAAGACCTTATGAATTTTTACTTCTTGTGCTTTATCCTTGCGAGTGGATATGTTTCCCTTGTCGACCATAAAAGTCAGGGATGTGTGTGAAGAGAACCTTCTTACCTTACACAAAGGCATCTTAACATCATGAACACTCAGATAAGTGCTACGGAATGACTCCCGCGGGTTGCCTACGTAGTGGTTTATTGCAGTTTTATGGATCGCTCTAACGTTGGGCTCTGAATACACTCTCTGGTCGGTGTTAGGTTACGGTTGAGCGAAACGTGTTTGTGAACTCCCTGCCATTCGCAGCATTTGTGGGAATGCATCCCTTTATAAATCGTGAGTGGTGTGCCTTTTTTTTGTACACCGTTTGGGCCCAATTTGTTTCCAAGGAATGTTGCGCGAGTCTCTTAACACGACACCAGTTTCAAGTTTAATAAATGACCTATTTCAATGAGTGTCGGTGTCGTTTTGTTGATGTGTAAATAAATCTGACACGCATACAGGCGATAAAATATCTGCTAAAAATATATAAAACGTTAGTAGTATATAATAGCCGGAGCTGGCGCAGGGTTCAGGATTAGGTGTGTGTCGGGGTCCGCCATCTTTGATTATGACGCCATGGTGACTAGCCTGTATGACCTTGACCTTGACCCTGGCAGCCATTTTCTGACTTCGCGTCCACCATATGGATTTTTCCGTTTTTAATTAGGAATGACGTAACATCAGCTATTTTGTTTTCTAAAAATTTAGGCCATTTTGTTTTCTAGACTTTCCGCCATTTTGAATTATGTCACCATTGCAATATTCCTTGTGGCCGCCATCTTGGAAATCCGTAATTATTATTATCAGAAAATATTAGAACACATAAAATTTATAAAATATATATATAATAATATTTTAATAAAAATCTTCTTGCCATTTTTTTCGCCATTTTGAATAATTAAATCACAGTTCCAATTTTATTTATCACTGTCATCTTGAAAATCCGTAATTATTAAACTATAAATCGGAAACAATTCCAAAAATAATTGAATACAATTTTAATTAAAACGCAATTACGTTATGGAGCTCGGCGAAGTTCATGTTTCCAAGCCAGGATGAACACTGAGCGTGTTTACATTTACGCTGTGTCACGCCATCATCTGCGCCATCTTCATGACTCGCTGCTCGCGTGCGCCCCGGCTCGTATACTTGTTACCGGGAGTGTGCTTCGCACCCCGCTCCTCGCCTAACGTGGCCCAGCGCGGCCGCTAATGCAGCGTAATCTCGCGGCGCGGCCATAAACACCAAATTGATCATCAATAATAACGCGGGCGTGTGTGCGACCAAGCGGCAGTCCTCCGACTCTCTCCGGCAGGTCTCGTGCTACACGCATCACGTGACCTCGGCGCCGCGAATAAGCCTCCTGCTCACGGACCTATACGGCACAGAGAGCGCGCATTGTCGGGAACACCCTTAATTCTAGCTTCTCAAACATCGGCTTTCCACCATGGGTCGGCCGCACGTCCGCGTGACTTCATGTCGGCTGTACGCTTTTAAAAAAAATTGGTACTGAACTGCAGTGCTCGCATTGCGGAAACATTTTTTTTTTTTATAGATCTGTATTTTTGTATTGTTGCCATCTGAACGGATGTTTTACCATAAAAGCATTTCATACCACTGTTTGTTGTTCTTTCACGCTATATTTATTCCACACGTTATCTATTATTTGTAAAAAGTCACCTAAATATTTATTACTAAAACTTTTACCAATTATTTGCTTCTTGGTCACACAACATAAATTAATTGTTCATGCATAAACATTTACTCATGTTGCTTCACTTTAGAAATTTTATTCATAAATATTTGAAACAAACGAAAAAATGGACGGAATGACGGAAATTCTAATTCATAATAATTATTACTTGTCATCATAAGGTGTGGTCTAGCACCTTCCCGCAATTTTTTAGGCGCTTCACAATGGCAATGGTGAGGTAAAATTGACTTCAACTACGTCACAGCATGCGTAATACTCTAGGGATTGCACATTGTGTAACACTGTGCATAAAAAATGATCCTACTCCAGCTAAGCAATTAGATAACATTAACAACAGACGAAACCGGTCTTACGTGATGCACATTTCCAGAGTTTCCTGAACAACATGCAGCTAGAAAAAGGTCTGATCGTACATGCATCAAACGGATCACCACACTATATGCCTTCTAGGTAATGGTTTAATATTTTTCTGTGTCTATGCTAGTTATGCCAGATTATATCCTCCGCAAGTTGATCATTTCGATAAGTATTCTGTGTGCATTCTGATAACCCATACTGTGACGTAACAAGTCACAGCGGGATATTCAAAGCTGTCAACAATATATTTTATTTATTATTTGTTTTCATATATTGTATTTATAGTTAATTGATTTTTGGACATTACACTGCTCTCTGGACTGATAGACTCTGTGATATTGTGACAGGCGCATATAAACAATGGTTTGAACAATATTCATTATTATGAGGCGGCCAAGGTATCGTCAGACGGCTGGTTGGCGTGCCCGCCGGAGGCTGTGGCGGGCGACAACAGTACGGCTCGGCGGCATCCGCGCGAACATAAAAACATTTAGTCCTTTACACTCCATAGCCGCAACTGAACTTACCGTAGCTGATGTTTGTACAATAGCCGATAGCGTAGTCAGACCTGCGCGCGCATTTCTTCCTCCCTCGTATACCTAACTGTATGCCACGATATACTTATCTGTTGTTTACCTAGTCGAAACAGACTTCGTGGCGTCATGTCAGATTATTATTATTTTTTATTTTTCCTGTGACGATTTCATGCTAACTGAAATTTCCAGACGTGCTATTCAAGACTGGGGCAGTAAATATTAGCATCGCGCTAAATGAATCCGCGCAAGCTGAAGACGTGCTAAGTGAGGGATTGGTTCATGGAGTGCGGTGAAGGCTGCCAGCGGGATCCGGCGCGGCGGAGGGAAAGGACAGCTGCAGCCGGGATTGGCGGACGGAGGCGTGCGGGGATTGGCGGGGAAGGGCGGAGCCCCCCCCCCCCTCCTCCCCGTGCCATCCGGTCGCCGCGGGGCAGAAGCTCTGGATTACTGCGTCCAGCTGCGTCGCTTGCAAGCCTCTCACGAAGCTCTCGGCTGCTACATCTTGCCGCTCGCCGCCGGCCGAGGGCTTCACGCTTCCACGTATTCGGTTTTTATTTATACATTCATTACTTTATTTTTATATAAGGTTTTTGAAATCTCGTCACATAAAAGTTCTAATAATATTGTGACTGTTCTTCTAAAATTCATCATATAAAGAGTGGAGAGAAAGGTTTCAAAACATGTTTAGGCCATAACAATTTTTATAGTGTATTTTTTAAAAATGGCTTCTTTAATTTATAAATTTTATAATTTATTTGAATGCCAGAAATTAATAGTGACTGACTACTACATATATTTCCCGGTTTGAAGTCGTTGGCGTTTGGTATTGAATTCAATTTGGGAAGGACTATAGTTGTAAAATAAAGCTTTCAAAGGACTCTTTTTTTATGGTCTTAAAATATCTCTAAATGTGAGATCTCCGTTTTAACAAAGGCAAATTTTTATACTAAGCAATTAAAAAAATTTCATGGCTTAAGGATTTATGTCGCATTCCAGGTGAGTGGCTGAACATTCACAAAATAAAAAAAATTAATATGGCATACTTTTTGCATAATTCGCTGGCAGAGTTGCATTCATAACGGTTTTACGCAGTGTGGATAAGAAGAATGAAAAATAACGTGAAACTGGAACGTTTTAGTCTTAAAGCCAATTTTACGGGCTACTAGTGTTGTTGTTTAACCTTTTAAAATCATAACAATTCTGAGGTTTTCAAAAGACTAGCTAAAACTAAACCATATTTTTTTTCGAAAGAAAATTCAAACAAACCACGCAGTTGCCACCAGCACTGCTTTCAAGCCAGAAAAATTTTCAATTTTCTCAATCTCTTTGGTTATTCTTATCCTTACTGAACAAAACAGTTAAAATTTTTAACTATGTCAGCTAATTATGCAAAAAAGTATGGATTAGATTTTTTTTATTTCTTTTAGTGGACCTTAAACGGACCATACACCTTTAAAATCTGTCGTCTTCTTTCTGTTCATATCTCTCCCCATTAGGCTGGAGTTGGTTGCTCACACATGGAACTATAAAACACAATGAGTCATTATTGTTTCTTCTTTTTTGAGCTCACGCGAGAAATAACAAGTGTGAAGTAATCTGTAAACGTTCCAAAATGTTTTCTAGGTGATTCTTCGTGCCATGTTATAATAACCCAGACAGCTTGTGCTAGCATTAAGAGTGAGTCCGTTTTCTTCAGAAAGTGCGGTCTAATAACGGATAGCATTGACACAATACAAAAGACCTAAATTCCAACTTATTTCTTAATTTTTTTGTAGTATTTTAGAGTCAGTCTAATAAATACACCTTTTTATAACATTATAAAGCCCCAAATCCCATACAGCGATGAGTTATATTGAAATTTATATCTGCCCAAACCCCAGTTTGGGGTTATTTTCGATTTTTTTCCTTAATTTCTGTAAAATTTTGTTCTTCGGTGATAGCGCTTTGTATGTTATGGAGGCAGTACAACAATATGCGAATTACAGTGCGACTCATCTATCAGGATCGCCTTAACTGTGTTGGCATATAGGACGAATGCGTTGTGCCCTTAATAAGTTTTTTTGTTTAACTAATTCAAGGTACTCTGTCGTAGGAGAGTTAGTGTAGCGGCTAGACTCTAGATTCGCTTTCAAGAAAACTGGGTTTCGAATTCCGATCCGGCCATTCTTATTTGGGTTTTCCATCGTTTCCTTAGATCACACCGGGAAAATGCTGGGGTGGTTTCTTACTATAGGCCATAGTCAATTTCTTTCTCAATATTTCTTCTGTGCGATTGCGTGTTAACGTCTCTAATTAAATTGCTATCGACAATACGATAACTCAAAGTAAAAAATAAAGTTACTCTGGCAGTAGTAATTTTTTTGTACGTACGTATAACATTCTGCAACGTATGTGTGACATCTTTTGAAAGAGTGGCCATTTGTAATGCATTTTTACCTGTAGATTTCTAATGATTAAAGAAAAGAAAAAAATCAAAATAATTTTGTTTGTCTAAAAATCTTTAACTTCGATCTTTTTCTCGATAATTTTGTGCACGTTGTACCATGACCAATCCTTAATTTAATATTTTAAAAACACATTTCGGTATACAGTTCGAATAGGTCGCTTCTTAAAGTAACAAAGGTGAGCGAAAAGCTGTAATAAATTACTCAACATCCTTTTTTACATTTAAGAAATAAAATAATACGTATTTCTAGGAAAACATTACTTCATCTTAACTGAAAAATACGATATGAGGTTCGTGGTAAAATGTAAATGTCATATAAACCTATAACTAAGATCTTAAGATAATTTTTATATTATCTCTGTTGGCGATACCAGTCTCCAAAGATAATAGGGTAGTTTGACTTCAATTTTTTTTTCTGCTACTTTACGACTGTTCTGTTCTTAGTTTCGAACTTGGTTCTTTTGGACGCACAGACTTCAGTGGAACGGCTCACAAATGCGGACTTCTCTCTGACGCCGTAATTTTGAATTTTTCTTTTGGGGCCGGGAATACTTTTCAGCGAGAATGCTTTTGGTAGAGAACCAAACGGATTTATTCCAAGGATTTAATATTATTTCCCCAAGAACGACTTAATTGAAGGAAAGATGGTTTTAAAGTTTGCCGTGTCTGTGTGTGTGTGTGTGTTCGGTGCCTGTGAGGGTACTTCTAGTCTTGTAATATCCACAGCGACAGCGCCGATTTCAATAAAACTTGATAGACTCATTCCCGGTCGACAGATAGGCCCGAATATTAAATTCTCTTAATTATTTGCATAATGAATAAAACTAGTGAATTCCTTGCTTCAAAGGCCGATTCATTTGTTCGCTGGGTGTTATCTTAGTAATCTATCGTCTTCGTTAGGACTAGACTAAACAATAATTTGAAGATGCTACTATTAAGTGCTTATGATTAGTTTGTTTCGTCTAAGACGTGTAAATTGTTATTCAGTTACTAAAATTTATCTAAAATTTATGAAGAATGTATGAAGTATAAATAATCAGAAAGACTCAAACACGTGAAATTTTTTTTTTTACAATCTCTTAGCTAAGTTTTGTATTAAAAAATGATCTAATATTACTTAAATAGACCTAAATAATATATTTAAGTCCTTCGCAATGAAATTGTTAGCGTAAATACATTGGCATACGCCGGCGCCGCGACTATCCCCAAGTCAGTCTGCGTCACCTCGGCGTGTGACCACGTTCCCGTGGTTCGCTTGTCCACCGCTGGCGCTGGCGTCTGCAGTTGCATCCCAACTAGCGACGAGTTCCGGTGCTTTCAAAATAGAATATTTATCAATAAATTTGCCGTAATTTTTTGGGTGGTGAAGGCGGGGGGGATGTAACATTTCTTTCGAAAATTGCTCTTATAATATATTTTTAAATTTCTTGTCTTCTTGATTCTTTTTTTTGGGGGGGGGGGGATTTTCTCCGTGCTGCAATTAAGACGACCTTAAAGCTCGGGTCACACACCAGTTTGTTTATTCGTTTTTTATTTCCTATAGTTAAAGGCTATTACTAAAAATGTGTGGTTCGGTCACAAATATTTTAAACCGTTATTCACTTAGTGTTTTATCATTGTCATAAAGAAATGCGCAAGTCCTCGTACTTATCATCAACGTGTGTGCCTTTTTCATCAACAATATTACTCTAGGTGAATATATGCTGAAAATATTTGGGACAAGGAAGGTATCGAGTAAAAAAGTGTATAATTTTCCTTTAAAAAAGTTATTATAAAAATGTAAAAAAGCAACATGGCGTGTGAGAACGTGCTATTAGAATTAACATTGTGCTAATTTTTGTAATGATTTGCTAAACACTGAGCTATAATAAAATAAAAACAACAAAAAAACAAAGTAAAAAATCAAAACAAAACACCGGTATGAAATTTCAGAATTTTTAGGTGCTGTTTGGACTGAACATTGTGATATTTGGATTCCAACTTTATACCTAAAAGTGCATCTTTATGCATAGTAAAAGAGTTTACAAAAGTATTTAAAAGGTTTTATCACATACACCACAAATAAATTGCTTCCTCCTTGAGCATCTGCTCAAATTTTGTGGTACAAATCGTGACACTATGCTCAGTGACTTTTATCTTCAAATCTTTTTATTACAAAACTCATGTAGTGTGCTGTCATGATATGGTAAATCTTCTCTGGAAATGGAATGAGGCGGGCTAGGTGTTATAATGTTACGTTTTTGTTTCTGCTTTCCATCAGATGACTAGTTTTATTCATGTTACTTTTTCGTGGGATTATTTCCTTTTAGTTGTTTTATTTGTGATGTGCTCCGAAGAGGCCATGCTGCAAGCTGATTCATTGTCTCTGTTCGAAATATTCATTTCCTCTCTCTGTGGTGTTGGTAGAGAAAAAAAACATAAAAATGACTTGATTATCATAAAAAATTGTCACACCAAACGAAACTTCATTCTTTATTCGATGTTCGCCAGGCATTGCATCCTTGAAAATGAGAGAAGTGTGAAACTTTTCTGGATTTATAATATTTTAATGTTTTACGCGCAGGGGTAGTTGAATAAATTTTTAGCGGGGTATTTGAATCAGTCTTGAAACGTAATTTTTGTGTATTTTATATATTTAACAACTTATTATGCTAGGACGTCGCATGCTTTTATAGTGGAACATCCGTAAGAATTGCAATAAAACAGAAGAAAAAAATTAACCACCATTCAACCTCATTCCTATATTGGATTATTGCATTTCAAATCTTTTATCTTTGTGGTAACGAAATTTCTGCAAATTTTCTAGTACACGGGGGTTACCGTAATTTCAACCCAAATTCTTTGGCTGCAGGTTCATCACCAAAAAAATATTGTTAACATGTACATGAATTATGTTTTAAATTGCTTCCCACGGCGCGTTTGAAGTTGGTGCTAAAACATTTTGTATTGTAAAAAATAAAGTATTTAAGTTTAAAAAAATTAGCGACTGAAAACAGTTTAATAAAACAAATTTTTACAACCACAGTTTTCACATAATGCTTTCATTGAAATAATTGTGGTTAAAAATTTTAGTTCCCTTCAAAAAAATTTACTTTTTATTACGCAATTTTTTTGTAACATACACGTGTTTGCTCAAGATTGGGCTGCGTAATCCTGTCCGAATCAGGCTAATGGGAAAAGTGTGAAAGGAGGGGTTGTGTGATCTGGCTGTGACAAGCCTCCCTCTGGAAATGGTTCCAATTAGCGACTGTCCCAAGGATTAGCTAACTGCCTGTTAATGAACCTAGCCGCGCGACAAACTAAGCTGTTGTCGTGTCCGTGGATTCAAAAGCTATTCACGCGTCGGACTCCCGGGCGAGTGGCTTTCAACAAGGAAATGCACACGTGCTTTCGAACAGTGCCAAAAGAGGACGCTAGTGATGTTGAACATGGTACGTGGTCTTAAAACCAATTGGTTTATTTATCTGTGTAGTTAGTTTGAACCAATAAAATCATATTTTCACCTTCAGACGCCTTCATTGTCCGGAAAAAAACGCTGAAATTTCAGTCTTGTACCTTAAATTAGCCCCTATCTTATGTGAGTGAAGGTTTGAGAGCTGACTTAAACTATGGTGGTAATTTATGGTGGTTTTCCTGTATGGACCATTGCAAAAATAAATGTAACTAAATAATAACGAGAGTGGTATCATCGTAATTGAAAACTTTTGTGGTTGAATGTTATGTGTGTGTTATAAATTGAATTTTTTTTAATATAAATCATAGAACGTACGAACGTTTAAACTGCAGCTGCTGGAAACTCGCGATCTATATTTAGGAATGTCGACTGTATCGCCTAAGTAGTTTACTTTTAGGGATGGTTCGTGGATGTGCTTGCAGCCTTCCGTACGAGTGCATGCCGGTGATCCTGTTGGTAAAAAGGTAGCAGCAGGACGTGTTGCCGTGCAGCGATATCCTGCTGCAGAGGAGGCTGGGCTCTCGACGACGTGGCTGAAGGAAGGAAACTGGCAGGCGGCGGCGCGGTTGCCTCCGTCGTCCCGGCGCGTCCCTCGCTGATGCGATTTGCCGTGTTCGTGTGTGTGCCCGACTGCGAACGGGAGAGAAGCCAGCGGACCAGTAATTCTCTCCCTCCCTCCACTCACCCGCTTCAACTATGGCGTCTGCAGAGCTGGGGACGGGAGTGGTGTGGCGTATCGCCGTTCGAACAGAAACATCCCTGCCGGCGGCGCGGGAGAAGCGAAGTGTTGCTGACCTCCGCTCGTCATTCACTGAGGAAATAAAAGTGCCTCGTCAGTTTTTTGGATGCTTGCGCACGGCCGTTTGGCTTTCGAGAGCAGCTCGGACATGTACCATTATCTCCCATACGCCAACGTATCTGGTGCTCTTTACAGCTCAAGCTCATCCTATCACCTTTTAACCCACCATCTTGGGCTGCATTCCACCATGGTGGGGTGCATCTGAGTGATGCAGTGCGTTCGAGGTGGCGAAATCGGGTGCGTCCTTAGTGATGTCTGGTGCACCACACCAGTTTAAGCATTGCCACCAGCTTCAATGTTTTTTTTCAGAACCTTATGAGTATAATCCATCATATCGAGAATAACGTTGTTGAAAAGAAGACTTCTAAATTTATTCATTGGCAAAGGTTTTTGGAAATTATATTTTGCATAACATAAAAAAAATATTGTGCAAGTTGGTTGGAGGATTTAACATTCAAACGCACTGTTACTTGGTTCATAGAGTAATCTGACAGCTGGACAAAAACTTTTGCATAGATCTAGGCTATTGGTGTTTTTTTTTTTTTTCTGTTTCGGACGAGCAGAAATTCTGCAACGCCGAAAGCATCCTGATAAACTTACGTCGGGCATGGCAAACTTTGAACTTCGTTTTCTTTAAAAAGGCGTGGAGGAAGAAGTCATGTGTATGTATATATGTGTTTGCGAGCAAGAGATGGGAAAAGGGGGAAAAAAAGAATTGACTGACAGGAGTAAAAATGGTATAAAAAGCTGTAAGGCAGAAAGTAGAGCAGCAAGACGGAAATAAAAGAATCCAGTGGGAATGCGATTTACGGAAGTGATATATTGTTGCCCTCCTGTATCCGATATGGGAAATTTCCAAAGGGAGCTTATGTTTGACACTGCGTGCTATTTTATTTTCTGCGTCTTACAACACCATCTTCGTGCAAACACAAAGCAGTAAAAACTTTTTCTCGACATGTTTCATAATTTATACCTCATGTGTTTTCGAGAAATATCATCCGTTGGCATTTTTGTGGCATTTTGGAATGCATTATTACTGAGAAAATATCAGGAAGAATGCTCATGAAAACTGCCTCGAAAGGTAAACGTAAACTGTGTACTGTTTTATTTTGCACTGTATTATACGTGTGATCTTCCTTGGGATGATAGTGAGTTCCAGTTTGATATATTCGCACTTTAAGCGCTATGCATCTGTCGGCGTGCTGCGAGTACTTGGTTGAAATGATTTTAAAAGACACATATTATCACTCGGTTTGCTTGCAATAGAACACTCGACATTTCTGATGGCTTTATAATTTCATTTTTTGACGTGACAACGTCTAATAAATCGACGAACGCCGGCTGCACGCACGAAAAAGTTTCCCGTAACGCACATTATCCCGTTACGCTGTGTCCCGTTACGCTCATTGTACGCTTGCGCCGCGTCTATATCTCTCTTCCACTCGATTGGAACAACCATCGATTTCACTTTTTCGAGGCACATTAAACTTGAAACACTCCCATTCGTTTCCTACTTTTCTTATCATCGTCCTATCCTTAACAGAATAACACAGATTGGAAGAAGTTAAATAGCAAACATGTATAAACGTTATAGTTAAAATAATCTCTTCTTTAAAGTTATACACATATTTGAATTAATTAGAGCAAATAAAAGTAAATTTACCAATTAAATTGTATATTTCATTTCACTCCTCGTTGTATCCATACAAAATATTGATAATTCAATAAAAATGATTCAATTTTATTCATATATGTATGCAATCATTTCATCAATGTTTTGTTATGACGTTGTCACGTTAAACTATCGTCCGTAAACCGACTTTACAGACAACCAATTTTTTTTTACTATCGTTATGCATTGTTACAATTGGTAAACGTTTTAATGATGTAGTTTTCATAATATTACGGAAATACCATTTTTTTATATTAAGCATAATTAGGTATTAATGTAGCATTTTTTACTATTTTGTACTTCTAGTCGCTCACCACGTAGTCTCCGCATCGGGCTAGGGAACCCTTGGAGCCTGCTCCAAGCGATCGGAGCACCACCACCAAGTACGAGTCCTACCCAATCAGAATCCAGGGCCTTGGAGGAAACCTCAGCGGGACACCGTTCAATCTTTCATGGATTCCTCCCGTACTACTACCAACTTGGCGTCGATTCGGCAGACTGTTCGCCAGCTGCTAACCGGCTGCCACTCTTCAGAGTCACTCCACTGGATGTCCTCGTCTCCTCGGACTACCCTCCGACCTGCCGTACCTCGGCCCGGCAGATCAGGGCATTGACAGATGTATTCCGACTTTGCGGCCGGCATTTCTCAACGTTCCCCTCCCAATGTGCGCCCTTAGAGGGTAGTGTGGGAGTATCTTCCAGTTCGCGTTGATTAAACATTCCAGAGCTTTTAAAGTAACAGGACTGTGAGGGATCGCTCCCTGATTGTTGATCGGGAGGGTGTTAGGGCTTCGGCGCCGACCAGCGGCTGGGGCACCAACCCAGCATAGTCTTTGTCCAGGCATTGACAGGCCGAAAATGACCCTTGGGCCATGAGCTCTTTCACCTCTAGACTGTTTGAGGGGCGAGCGGTGGAAAGGCTGTTCGCCGCCGGCTCCAAGCTCGGCCCGTCGCAGCAGTCACGAAGTTCCAGCCGGCTGGCCGCAGTCTGTGTGCGCGCGTTCCTGGTTCCCTCGCCGTGACGTCGCTGGCGGCAACTTGGTGCTGCAGAGGGTGCGACAAGCCTTGCAGCAGATACGTTCTGTTCTATCTCCCCGGGTCTTTGTTCCCTACGTGCGCGCTGCTTGTTTTAAACTTTGTTTGTGCCTCAGAGTTTACTTACTTACTGGCCGTGTGGTCCGGCGAAAGACGTTTGCGTACAATGGCGGATGCAGGAATTTTTCAAGGGTGGGGAAGAGTGGTTTTTAAGATAGAAAGAAAAAAATTTAACGTGCTGACAGGGAAAGCTGTAAGCGACGCGGCTTCTACAAAGTTTAAATTGCAAGTTTTGTTGTAGCTCACCTTGCAACACCCAAAATAACTTATTGCCTTCACTGATCTTTGGCAATTTTTTGCCAACTTCTGGGGGAGGGGGGAATGTATACACTCTATCCCTTCCCTCTGCGTACGGCACTGCTTGCATCACTGGTCAACGAGAGCGTGGCTGTTCCGTAATGGGACGTCAGTGATCCTTCTGAAAGTAACTCAATTTTGAATCAAAATTAATGGGAAGAAGTTAAAAATGTTTTGTGAAACATCTTCATCCAAAATATTTTTGCTATACACCCTCTGGTTAGGTGAGTATAGACAAGGAGATTTCGCAGCATTATTTGGTGGCAAAATGGGCTGCAAATTCGCACACTTTTAAATTTGAGTTTAAATTAATTGAGTTTATTTTGAAACGCTCTTCTACGACTGTGAGCCGAGATCGACCAGTTATAAGTAAAGTAGAGGAATCGCGCAGAGTCCTCTAAAAGTAACAAAAAGTAATCAGTAGAGACTGGAAAAATTCGCTAGTTCGATGACCTTTAGGGTAGACTCCACAATCCTCTACACACTCAGGCAAATGCCACCTGTTCGTTGGCTATTGACTCGTGACACCTGTCAACTGGGACGCTTGCGATTCGATACTCTTTTGGTTGAAGGTTTTTCATTGGCTCAAAGTCCTTTAGATAAACTGTGAGTCAATCACAGAAGCAATATGAAGATATAGTTGTTTGTATGATAGGTTATCATGACTTGAACCCGCGAATTTTTCTGGTCTCTAGTAATCAATCGGTGGAAAAACAATCGTTGGTACAGTGTACATAGAACATTAAAATACATCTTAGAACAAATAAATCCGCGAAACTTTAGTGTCTCTAATAAGTATGAGCATCGAGTCGGCAGTATATTGGATACCACTGTAGGGACCGTGCAATTTGGTGTGGGTTGAAGGACACACTTGGCGTCCCTCTAGACACGCCGATGCGCGAAGGAGCTTGGCAGGGACTGTACCGTCCCACATCCCGGCAGTCGCGCGAGAGAGGCGCTGTCGTCGTCGTGTTTTTTTTCTCTCTCTTACCCCTCTCCCTCCCTCCAAACCTCCCTGTTCCACGGCCGGCCCGCGTCGCCGAATTGCATTATGGCGTCACTTGCGACTGGCGGCGAATTTCCTGGTGCGACGCCCCAGCCCCTTCTGCCGCGCCTGCAGTTTCTTTATCCGCTCAACCGGATTAAAGGGCCTCCCCGGGCTCGGAGCAGGGAGGGAGAGAGATAAAGAGAGAGAGGGAGAGAGAGCGGAGACGAGGTGGAGACGAGTTGAAACTTTGGAGCACCCCCCTCCACATCTTCCCGAACTTCTCTCGGGTTCTCCAGTTCCCCCCCCCCCCCTCCGACGCTTGCCACTTCTCGATATGCTCCGCTGCGCGAACTGTAATTTCCGAGCCATGCAAATTTCCTAACAACCCATTTCCGCGGGAACAGCGCCAGGTATGTTGTTTGTTCGCCCCGGAGTTGAAGGGCTTCTTTCTGCCGGCGCCTGGCTGCGAGTAGTCAGTCTCTCGTGTGGCTTCCAGACAGGGCTGCGCGCGCACCGGGTTATGCACCCGTCCAAAAACATCACTTAAATTATCTTTGAAGATTTGTGCAATGGGAGTGCATGACTTGATATAAGTTTTTGGACATACGCCATTGTTAAGAGCATTTATGTCTGTAGAAGAAAACTACAAAAAACCCAAAAGACAAAAACACAAATTAAGCAAAAAATTGATGTTGTCAACAGGATATAAACACCACATAATATTCCATAACAGGAATATGGTCAACAAACAAAGAAAAACAAAGAAAAATGTACTAACAGAACAAAAAAAACACAAATGATGACAGCACAAATTATAAGTTAAATTATTTAAGGTTATTTAAGGTTTTTAAAGTCAAAACTTCTATAGGAAGGTATGCATTGGGAGTAAATTCATGTGAGTCGTCATCGACATGGTCACGTGACGTGTTATTTTTTTTTTTATATTTCAAGGATAAAACTTAATTTATTCTATTTTTAAAGATACAAGTTTTTAATTTCATCTTTATTTTCCAGGGAAATTTTAACGTTATTGTGTGGTACATATTGCGAGTATTGGATTATTTTTTAGTAGGTAGTTAAGTTGAGGTTATGTTTTTTTTTATTTATTTATTTACAATGTGAATTTCTTCAAATGTCATGTTATTGATTTATTAGAGATAATGTTTATTATTTGTTGATTGAAGTTAATAATTTGTTATTCTTTCGATGAAAAAACTTAACTTATTCTAGTTTTAAAGTTGTTATTGGTAGGGGCAAATCTTATGGGTTCGCGTCACCGACATGCTAGTGATATAACACCAAGATCATTTTCTTGCGTACATTTGACGTAGAAATGAATTCATATTACACTTTTAAAAAAATTAAGTTTTCACTTCTGTCGACAGTCCCCATGACTGACCTTTTTTTTTTTTTTTACATATACCATTGCTGATTACGCTATGTGTCATAATAAACCTCAATAAGCGTCTCTGTGTTATCTTGGTTCGTGGCCAACATTATCTATTTAGTATCATCGTTGGACTCGTTTGTTTGTCGCTGTGTTGTCTAAGGTCGTTTATTGTCTTTATTTCCTTGATGTAACTGTCTCGTTGTCTGGCCACTGTGTCCATCTGACTTGTTCCTTCCACAGTATTTTCTGTCCTGACTTAGATTTTTTTTGAAGTGACACCGTCTAATAAATCTATGAACGCCGGCTACACACACGAAAAAAAGTCCCGTTACGCACATTATTCCGTTACGCTGTGTCCCGTTACGCTCATTGTTCCGTTACACTGTGTCCCTTACACTCATTGTTCCATTACGCTGTGTTCCGTTAAACTGTCGGCGAGTGCAGTAATAATAGGTTATGTTACAATTGACTAAAAATTATGGTGATTCATATAATTGATGATAGATATTTGATTACAGTTTATTTATATGAAAAATTGTTCATAATTATATTTAAACTTTATATCTAAACGCCAGTTTTTAAAATTAATTACAAGTCATCTACATGTGAACTATTTCGTCGACTGTTTATAAAGTGAAGTGAAAAGTTAAAGTGGTTTTCATTGCTTATTACAACAACAATTTCGGCATTAAAGGTTAATTATTCTTGCATTTTAAAAATCGGATTACTAGTATAATTTCAAGTATTTATCTTTTATTATTAAAATAAAAATGATTCAATTTTATTCATAAAAGTATGCAATCATTTCATCAATGTTTTGTTATGACGTTGTCACGTTAAACTATCGTCCGTAAACCGACTTTACAGACAACCAATTTTTTTTTTTTTTTACTTTTGACATGTGGCTTTTGACATTTTAGCTTGTTTTCAGTATTCATATTTTTTGTCCGTATCAAGGTTTAATAAGTTATAAAAAGTATCCAGCAATGGTGTTTGTCCAGAAAAATAATCTGAAATCAAACTTACCGATAGTAAGTTCCATTAAAAAAAATTTTTAAGATAAAATACTAAACGTTCGTGAATTAGTAAATATTTGAATGAATTACTGAATAAATACATACATTGGATTTGAGACTGCATTAAGTAGATTTAAAGCGTAATGTTTTAATCAGATACAATGAAATTCCATTCGCTTATTACATATTTCATTAAATAAAAACTGAAATGAAATCTGCTGTAGTGATTGAACATTAATATACCGTACAGTTTGTTAGTTTGACCTTGTGAGTGAATGGATGCCGGATATCAGGCGCGTACGTTGATGTTTATTTTGACGTGCGGCGGGAAAATGGACGGCGAGATAAACATAAATCTTAAGGCTCGGTCTCATAAGTCATGTTGGTTATTTCATTTTATAGTGTTTTACTTTTATTTGAGAGGGATATTACTGTAAATTTAACACGATTGCGCTTTGGAATTTTGAGTTTTGTCTAAAAAAAAAATTTCGCAGGTTTTAGATAAATAGTATTTAATAACGGTAAATAAATAAGTCAAGTCTTCATGTTTATGATCATTTGCACGAACTTTTATAGTTCGAAAAAAAATTAAGTGTAGTTCATATCCGGTGAGAGATTTCTGACTGAGCGATAAACAAATGAGTAGGTAGTATCGGAATAAAAGTACAGAAAAATCCCTTCATTAATGGTGCCCAGAAAATGAATATGCGAACTCGACGTGTAAGACCGAAACCCTAAGCAAGTCTTTGCCATGTCTGTAGTCTGCGCTAGACCAATTCAATCCTGAATGTTAAGATTGACAGTTAGTCAGTGACCTTGCAAATTCGGAAAGGCCTTCGTGAAATGGTTACTCGCAGAAATTAAAGCACGAGTAGAAGGTTTTGTACTTAACTTTGGAGAAGGGAGAGTCCCACCTTTGCGCTTGAAGTCCGTACAAAAAACCAGTTCCCACGCTGATGGTTTGTAATTAGGGGAAGGCATTTTTCGCGAATAAATCTGAACGCCTATTAGACTGCAACAAGGTATACCCGCACCAGCGGTTTCTTCCTTGTGATTGGCGGCCGTCTGCGAGAGAAGTCGTTGCCTTTTTTGACTGAGCTACTCAGGACGCGTTTGCTTTCGCACTGAATTACTCTGATTGGTTTTGTAACAATCTACATGTACCTGAAAGAAATTCACCTAATCACGAAACACAGATGGTGCCACAGTGTTTTAACTTATAACTAGTTTCGGAATATTTTCGCGAAAAATGCATGGCCCTATTTAAAATCCGTGCCTAGGTACGTGTGGTTGCCTGCTGCGAGCTCGGTCATTCGCACGCCGAGAACACACGGGCCTGCGTTTGCGCGCAGCCTTCCCAAAGGCACACCACATCCGAGGCCATCATCTCGTCCGTATCCGCGCGACGCCTCGAACGAACCAGCTCATGTCATCCGTCCTCCCACTTACCTGATGCGAATAACCACGTACGCCCACCAGAGTGACACGTATGTATATAGTTAGATTTGAGAGCCAGTGCAAGTTATCTCATTTACGTATAGTGAAAGACAAGTTTTTTTCTATGAATGTGTAAATAACATATAGTGTGAATGTACTTTTAGGTATAGCATCAAAACCAAGACATTGAGCCAAAAAAAAGGCTCCAAAAACAATATGAAAGTTTTTTTCATTTTCCTTTTATCCTAATCATTTTTAAAATTACCTAAGAGAAACTGTATGTATATATATATATATATATATATATATATATATATATATATATATATATATGTGTGTGTCAATTATATTAGGCAAAAGAGCCCTGAGTGCTGGAGTGTCTCGTAAACACCAAATCTGTTAAAACAATTTGTGATAAATAAAAACCTATTGGATTTGAATTTGAATAGTCTTCGCACTTCGGCTGGACTTTCCGCCCGTCAATGTTGTTGTGCGCGCAGCTGGAGATTCAAAGAAAGTTTGTTATACCCTGTGTTGTGTTGTGTGGTGTGTTGTGTTGTGTGCTGTGTTTTGTGTTGTGTTGTATGTTGTGTGTTACGTTGTGTTGTGTGTTGTGTTTTCTGTTTTGTGTTGTGTGTTGTGCTGTGTTGTGTTTTGTTTTCTGTTATATGTTGTGTGTTGTGCTGTGTTGTGTGATGTGTTGTGTTGTGTGCG
The DNA here is from genome assembly GCF_032445375.1 of Bacillus rossius redtenbacheri. Classification (NCBI taxonomy): domain Eukaryota; kingdom Metazoa; phylum Arthropoda; class Insecta; order Phasmatodea; family Bacillidae; genus Bacillus; species Bacillus rossius. The sequence continues at coordinate 8,533,270 of NC_086332.1, forward strand.
CGGGGTTTGACGCGGGCCACCCGTGTTGCAGGGGCGGAGGATGTGTTCCGGTTCGTAGGCAACGAGACCCACGTGGACCACTTCCGGCTGATGCTGCGTGACGGCAGCGCGCTTCTCATCGGCGGCAGGTGCGTCCCCCCCTCCCCTCCGGCCATCACCTTCTCCTGCGACTGTCGGCCCGGATCTCCTCTTACATGCTGCGGTGCGAGGGGGTCATTGTCTTCAATCATGTCTCCTTTCTATGTGTTTGCGTGTTCTCGTGATTTGAAATGAATTCGTGTTATAACCGTAGTAAATTGTTCATAAATACGTTTTAATTTCGTTCGTATTTATACAATGATTTTGTAAAACAAGAAAATTCAACTTTCTAGCTTGAACAAAGAACATGTCACATCTATCGGGTGATATATAGTTTGGAATTAAACTTTTTCATTTGGCCTTTGTGGTAACTGAATACAATTTTTGATGTACTTAAAAAAAAACTTAGAAACCTGATTTTTAAGTAGCAGAATTTTTTTTATTCACGAATGATATTCTAAACAAAAATAATATTACAATAAGGGCTACGCACAAACTGTTAATTACTCTAGCGTTATTCCTCTTTTATTTTAACTGTACCTATATGACGTAATGTTAATTTACAAATTTAAAAAATGTTGGAACAATTCATAAACAACACCTTATTATTAAAACATTCCATAACCTATACAAAAAGGGAACTTTAATATTATTTAAATGTTCAACGCAGTAAACGCTGCAAGCACAATCACTCCAACAAAAGTATCATGTCCACTAACGCCTGCCGAGCCAACTACAGCTATTGTCGCTTCGCCTCTTTGTTATTTGCACACTACTATTTTCTTTTTTTCTCAACATGGCAAAATGTTTCCCAAAACGGAACTTGTTATCCTACAAAATTCAATACAAACTAATTTACTGACGCACTAGCTAATGCATAAACTCACTAGTCCATTCCTCTAAACTTTGCGCCAACCCACACTGAGTCTACACGATCTTCACTCGAGTCACCTGAAGTTTATACATTTACAATCTGCGTCAACAGGTGACAGCAGTATTGAAGAAATATTAGGGGCATTTATATTGGTAGGTTGAAACTATTTGATGTTGCTACCATCGATTTTGCAATAACAAGCAAATGGTTGATGCGATTTCCACACGATAGCAGTTCATGTGACCACTGCCTTGTCTCTGTTAATTGTTAGTACCTACAACTGTAAACCATAGGCTACGGGTATTTAAAAGTTGCTATAAAAATTTTGAAGTATGAATAAAGTTTACTAAGAAGAAGTATTTGTTCAATATGAAAGTTATAATATATTTATAATATAAAGAGCATTTCAAAAATTTAAAATATATTTTTGTGTGACACAACAGTATTTTTAACACGAAGGATGAAAACATAATTTGAAAAGCTAAAAACATGAAATCTAGAAACATAAAATACGTTCCTCCTATAAGCGAAAGTCGCATAGTCCCATTATTGGTTTACGATAATTCATTAAAACTTACAAAATCATTGTTTTTTTTTTGTTTTGTTTTTACTAACATATGACGTTACATACAACAATTGTTAAATGTTCGTTTATGATTAATCACAGTGCATATTTAAGTAAACTCGTCATTTTCTACCGGCTACTTTCGACACTGAAACTATGACACGCATACATCAATGTTTAGACCACAAGTTTGCAGCAGCGGAGATTTTTGCACGCAATTATGACGAACATTTTCATACACTTACAAGATATTTAAACCCTTCTTTTGATCTGTGAATGTGTTTTTTTAGCACTTTGTGAAGCTCTTTAAGTCGACAGACATTTTAAGTAACAATTAAAAGTTTTTAGTTACCATTAAAAAGGAAGTTGGTTCAGATTGCTTTAGAAAATATGTATCACTATTTTTATTTTTATTTTTTGACGTGATAACGTCTTATAAATCGATGAACGCCTGCTGCACGCACGAAAAAAATGTCACGTTCCGCCTGAGCCGAGCGTGCATGAACCGGCCAACCACCGTGCGAGAAGATCTTCTATAATATCAAACAGGTTAAGGCTGGCTTTATTAACTAATTGTTTGTGATTATATTTAAACAAATTATTTAAATTATATATGCAAAAACTGTAAATAGGTAATATTTGAAAATTAAAAGCGTGCAATTTTTCAACCATGTTTTCTTATGGCGTTATCACATAAAATTATCGTCCGTAAACCGACTTTACAGACAACCCCCCCTTTTTTTTCCAATTTAACTGTGTGCTGTGTCCCTGCTTAACCCCTCAAAGACAATATTAAGCATACTTCAGTTTGTTTTGCCGTTCGCGTAAAGCAAGTTCTGTGAGTGGAACAGCGCGTTAATTTCCCCGGCTCTTGAAGGTCGTCGAGCGCCGCTATGGATCGGGCGTGGCGCCGAGGTTGAAGAAACAGCGACCCGTGAAGGCTGGGGTTCTCGCTGGGTTGGGAGGCCTCTTTGCCGCGCCGCGCCGGGCAAGCACCAGGCGGGCGGAGCTCAGCGGGCCGGCGGCTAGGGTTTCCCGCGCGTAACGAGTGTGTAATGACAGGCCCCCTCCCGGGCGTAATGAGGGCGCCGGTAACAGTAGTCTGCCCTGCTTCCCTGCTTCCCTGCTTCCCTGCTTCCCTGCTTTCTTCCGGCCTCGGCGAGACCAGCGCTTCCGAGCACCTAGTGAAAGGTGTCTGTTTTAATGCTGGGGAGAAATTTCATCTTTTGAATCGGATTTTTAATCGATTCACCAGACAAAAATCGTATGCCGTACTCTGAATCCCGTACAGTTATTATTATTATTTATGTTCTCTAATTCTTGCCTTTTTGCTTATAATCTTGGAAAAATTAATTGAGTTAATCTCCTTATTTTCTGTAATACTATAATTCTCTAATCTGACGCATACAAGGAAGGTTTTATTTTTTAAATAAAAATAAATAAAAAAAATAATAAAAAAGCCTCCCTTGTAAGTATTAGTTTCATATTTTATTCAAATACGCTTTATATAATCTGATCTAAAATGGCCTTCAAAGTGCTACATCGGGCCCGCTAAAAGGTATTTACTATTGGGCTTTGGAGGAAGAGCAGGGCAAAGGAAAGCGATTTTTCGTTCAAGAATCGATCCTTCTGTTAAAAATCGAAAATTTAAAGCATCGCTCCATTTGCCCCGTGCCGTGTTTCCGAATGATGAAAGTGCTATTGTTTACAGTGGTTTGTTAATGAACTTTTATTTTCAATCAAGTTTTAGTCCCAAAATGATCTACCAGAAATGTATTTTCTAGTGTTTGTTTCTGTTTGCACAAGAAGCTCTTTTGTCAGATAGATGTAGGCTAAGTAACGGGCGATCGGAGTGATCAAAACACTGTAAACATTTGTAGAATATCTTGTACGATATGAAATTATTTTATACTTTTGTCTTTTAGTTTTTTTTAATACGAACAGTTTTGTTAACTTTGCAGAAAGGTTTCTAGGAAAAATAAGTATCTGACGTTTTATAATTAGAATTTTGAATTAAATTTTAACATTCATAGACAGTAGGCCTAAGTGGTAAATTAATTACTGTCCAATTTTATCAAATATTTTGTGTTTTATGAAACACATTATGTCATTGCAGAGCAGATTTGCAGCGACCAAGTAACAGCATATTGACAAATTAGTTTTATACTTTCGTTTGCTTACTATTTATAAAGGTCAAGTCCTTTGACTGTCATTTTTCGTATTGCAAGTTCGATTCTCCATTATTCCATACAGGGTATTATAATAAGAGTGGTTTTGATATGTAATGAAACAATTTTAATGCGCTTAATAGTATACATCCAACCTTAAAAAGTATAAATAAGTGACATAATATACACTATTATTGGAATATGTTTAATTTACATATTCATAGTATGTGTAAATGGTCTAAATATTGTTGTTATAACTAACAGGTAGTAATTGTATAAAATCGTAAACTAAGGAGAAGAAATACACCGACAACCATAGCAATCTTACTAAATCATGGCAATTGTGCTTTTACATTTATTCATGGTATTATGACGAAAACACAGTTTGAAAAAACACGGTCATGTGTAGGTGTGAAATAAAACTAACATATAGTGAAGACTGAGACACATATATATGCGTAAAATTACACAATTGTTTCTACAGCAGTGCTCTTATTAGTCCAGAATAATTATGTCGTTCTTTGAGATAGTATGGTTTTACTGTACCTAAAGCAAATCACTATCAGAGCGTTATTCTTTCTCTCGAATGGTTTGTTTACGATCGCGTCGATCCATGTTTGGTCCTATTAATATACGTGTATTTTTAGTTTGTGAGGATACATGGTACATTTTACCGTTGGAATTCTTCCCACGACGACCTAACTGTTCCTTCTCTTCCTTCTTCTCAATGTATCTTCCCCCCCCCCCTCCCCCCACGGTCCAATTCCCCCACAAAATGAACAATATACATCATATATTTAGCTTACATTTTATTTAAGTGTTATTTAAATTTTGAATTGGTTTTTGTTTAAATATTTTATTGATACCTTACGTGCAACTTAAATACTATGAATAAATGAAAATCCTTAATGGTCAATGTAATCGAAGCAGTGGTATTGAGTGGGTAAGTATTATATATCAATTAGCATATATGTGTTTTTTATAGCTATTTAGCATATTTAGTTGAAATTTTATAAAATTTAAAACATTAATTTTTACGTTTAAAGATAAATACGGTGATGTAGCACTGGAAATAAAAATGTCTTAAGTATATATCAATGGAAAACTAACACGAGAGCACAAGAAAAAACGTTCATTCCAAATTTGAAAAATGTGCAGAATTTACTGGATACAGGATTATGTATGTCAACAATATTACTTCAAAAGTATGTCTTAAATTGCACATCAACTCATTATTTACTGTACGCTATTTGCTGTGATTATTTAGTATCTTCTGTTTGCCTTCCTCAACGGCATATTATTTTCTAAACTCTCTCGTCTTTGATTTCCCATTCTTGTTATAATTATTAGTTTTCCTTGTATACGAGGCATTGAGAAAACAGGAAATTATGTAGACCTGTTCGAGTGATCTGAAAATTATTGATGTGGTATGCGTGTAGCATGTCTTGATTCACTCCATGTTTTCGTATTAAATTATGGTGCATGCTCACACTAGGGTCCGACTGGAGTTCCTATGTAATTTTTTTTTTCCTTAAGAAAATATTTACATCATTAAAACTAATAAAGAACTTTTACAAAAAGAATCCTAACCCTCGAGTAGCTCGCGCAATTATCGGAAGTGTGTAAATACTGGTTACAGATTCTCTCCTCATCAGGCTTTCAAGAAGCTGGTTATAAATTCTTTTCTTTGCTTCTTGTGCCCGGAGGTTTATGATAATTAGTGTCGCCGGAGGGTGCGTTGTGCGACCGGTTCGCTCGCAGACGTCGTCCTTGAATGGCTGGCTGAGCGCGATGAATGTATTATGATGCGATAATGAGGCGGCGCGGTCGCTGGTAATCCCAATTAGCGGCCCTGAATATACCTCCGCGACCTGGCGACAGGAGGAACTCGCTCAGCCCTCGCTATTCAGCCACGTCTCAACGCCAGCTTCGCAGCCCCTGGAAGAAACCCGTAACCTCAGCTGCCAATTGCCGTCGTGGAAAAAAAAAATATTATTTTAATGAGTTTTTGTCACGAATTTAAAATGGTGAAATGATAATGTCCATGCAAATAAAATCAACGTTTCAAATATAATGTTAGAGGAATTTAATTTTTTTTCTCGCTCCTATTTCTCTTCCCCCCCCCCCCCATAAAAAAACTCTCTGGCCAATCGACCACTAAATTGAGGTTTTTCTGAACAAAGCCGTGCGTCGAACGAGATATTTGTTTTCAATAACTGGTGGTTACTTTCATGAATTAATTAAGTCCACCTTCATTTATAATCTGTATGCCCCTTACCCCATTTAATGACAGTGTTTTTTCCATTATTATTATTATTTTATAAGTTAAGTTACTGTAAGCAAATGAAATTCAGTTTGCTTTTGATTACCTTGTACCTCTTAGGTGTAATATTTAGTTATTCGTCTATTCATATCGTATAAGGGTAATTTTTCTAATAATACCATGTACACTAGGAGCAGTACTGTCACGTCTAACATACCAGCTAAGTGGTATTTTATGTGTATGATGTAGGACTTATTAGACACGGAAAAAATCATTTTGGTATCGTTAATTAGATGAAGATATTTTACTTTCTTTTTGGCTGGCTCATGGGAGGGAAATGGTGATGACTGCCTCCTCCACCCCCTGCTTGTGTGACGTGGCGAGTGTCGGCGGAGCGACCCCCACTCCGCCTGCCTTCTACCTGGACGCTCGCCGTCTGCTGGAGAAGTTGCTCAAGTTCTCCACTGCGCGATCAAATTAATTGGCTCGAGGACCCCGTTCCTCCCCTACACCCTCATCGCCAGCCTTGCCCGATCGCCCTGCTGTTGACTCCGCCTTTCTCTCCTTCCTTCGTTCCTTCGGTAAACAAGATAACTAATGGGACGCAAGTTAATTAGAAGCGCCGGCAAGTTAAGAAGGTCTCGCGTACCCCTGACCGCGTGTGTGACGACACCATTGGCAGTCCGCAAGCATGGGTGGTCAGGTCTGCGCGGTGAATCTGCGCAGAGACCGCGTTGTACTGTTACACTCATACAGAGCATATTATGTTCATTGTTTTGATTAAAGAGCATCAAAATTGTAATTATGTTTATTGTATAAAATTAGTACTGTGATATGTAGAAACAAATTTTGCTCTATGGCACATGATATATCTTTGGTGAAAAAAAAAGGAATATAAAACGGTTGTTATTACATGAAATGGAGAGGAGGATAAACAGAAGAAAATAAAAAGTGTGTGTTCATTTGAAATTGTGATGATTATTTTATAAAAGATATAAATTGTTATAAATTTGGTGTTCCAGACTATATATAAGGACCTTTATTACTCGCTCAGTGGTCTGAAAGTAAGTGGTCTTATGCTCGTTATGTAAGTAGCTAAGCCGGCGCAGAATTTTTTTTAATATTAATCAAACCAATGTAGTAAATTGAAATAGTTACTGCTGAATCCAGTACAGCGTTCTCCAGGAAAATGTGGAGCACGCGCGTGGAGTTAGGAATTATTGTAAGCATTCGGCATGTTGTGACGTTACTGAAGTCACTACTTTTACCTCGCCATCGCCATATTGAATTTCCCACAACATTGGTTGAGATAGTGTTCGACCAAGTCTAATGATGGTATGTAAGCGGTAATTATAATCTATGTCGTTTTAAACACAGCCCTTGCCATAATATACATGTGGGCAAGTCTTCCAGTACTCGCCATAGATGTGTGACATCTGGCCTCGGTAACGAGCAAATTCATGTGTTCTCATGTTGCAAATAAACTTATAATACGAAACTCGGACATGAAGTTTAACGTAGAATTCTTTGATATAATGCCGAGCGTTATATATATATATATAAATTTAGTTGAAAACACAATTTGCGTTTTATGTAATACGCATATTAAAATATAATATATAATATGATATATATAATATGGTATAATATATGTACGCAAATTCTGTTTTCAACTAAATTTTTTGACGTGAATCACACGTAGTTCCCGAACCGGCCGCTAGAATTCACAGCTGGAGCAGCTACGTAGGCCTACACTGTCGAATCATTCGATTTGCAAAGCGAAATTTTAAACTATATAATGAATAGGCTCCGATGAAAGCGAAACAGACTTAAAAAAAATACTAAACTTGGTTTTAGACCTGATTGTTGACAAGGAAATTTATTAAAATACTGCTCACCTTGTTAAAAATTCACTAAATTGTTAATACCATAATGTTACCTTTGTCTTTGTTAACTTCGATTCGCGCCATCGGCCAAAAATGGCAACACCGTGGTGACACATTTTCGTTCATTCGACTTTCGTTCCATTCATGTAATTATTTCCGGAAAATGACGTATACCTATATAGCTAAGATGTTAAACATAAAAATAGTGATTTAAAACTTTTTTTTCACTTTGCAAAGACTACACTTCGACAATGTTTTGGGCATCCAACCAACATTACCTAGATGACTATCCCGAGGGGAAGTGGGGGTTAGAAAACAATTAAGCCTTGTTACCATGCAATCATACAAAGTTTGCCACCAGTTTTCGCTCTTGGTTATAGCTTACTTACTTGACGCATGTACTTAAATCACCTGTTAAACTCTATTTCTTCACCATTTTCCAAAGTAGTCCACTAAGTAGGTAAAATGGGGGTAAATTGTAATTATAATAAAAAATTATATCACCCAAGCTTATAAATCAGGAGTTTTTTGATCTAGAAAGTTCAAGTTACTTCTTTATTACTTTATTTTTTAAGGTAAATGAATTACTTATTTTAATTGCACCATTATTTATGAAGTCATTAAACTTTAAAAAATAATTCTTATTCTCCAAGATATATCATGTATAGAAGATGTAATTTTAAAAAATTCATCTTGGTGTTAGTACATGAAGGAGCTGTCTGTTCTAAAGTTCAAGTCGTTTTGGTTAGCAAATTATTTTGCAAAAGAAATATCAGTTTGTGAAGGCCAATGTTAGACATTTGTTAATAGCTTGAAAGGATCTCGCTAGGAAGAATCTTCAAAATGCCATTATATGTGAGTATTGTTAAACAGAGATTTTAACAACACATAAACAAGAAATTAGCATTAAACTTCATTACAAAAAAGTTTTTTCTGTACTGATGGCATTGGAAAAAGTGTGTGTATGTTTTTTTAAATTTGGTTTTAAATAACCAAATAGCAAAAATTGCACACACGAGTTCCCTAACTTCTTACCTATTTGACGAATAAATTAAACAAATAATATTTTGGTAGTTTATTTTGTACATTAATTTATTTATTGAATAATATCCATCCTAATAAATCAAAATTATTTGTAGGAAGTTAAAATTTTTCTAATTGATGGATGGCATTGCATGAATCTTAAAACGTGTAAGCAATGCAATACAGATATTTCATAAGTCATGTGGTTATATATGCTTTCATCAAACAGAATTAATTAATAATGTTATGAAGAAATAACAGTGAAATTATTTAGTTGGTTTTAATAATATTTGTTTTCTATTGTGATTTTTGTTAATTTTCATGTTACTTTTTAGTCTTGTCATTTGTTATGTTGTCCTTGCCTGCCATGGATATGTAACGGTCATTTCTGAAGTAACAAATCATTCTAAATTCCACGTGAACCAAGTAATGGGCAAGGGTAATTATGATATAAGGTTTCAAATAAATTGAAAATACAATTTTCTTCAAACATATACATTTCTTAATTACTTTAAATTCACTATTATCTTTGAAAGATTTGTGCAATGGGAGTGCATGACTTTATGTAAGCTTTTGGACATACGCCATTGCTAAGAACATGTATGTCTGTAGAAGAAAACTACAAAAAAAAAACACAAATTAAGCAAAAAATTGCTGTTGTCAGGATAAAAACACCACACAATACTCCACAACAGGAATATGGTCAACAAACAAAGAAAAACAAAGAAAAATGGACTAACAGAACGAAAAAAAAACACAAATGATGACAGCACAAAAATACCGAACCCAAAACATTTTAAATTCACTAAAGGATTGTTTAAACATAAATCAGCACCATCCCAAGTAAAGTTAACCTGCAGCTGTTCACTCGCGGTGCTTGTAAGGGTTGCAGCGGCACTGCAATAGTGGATTGTGCCACTGCTGACGTGACGACGGAAAGAGAAATGAACTGCTCGTATCGGAACACGCCGGGGAAAGTAAATGAGAGGCGGTTAGAGGAGATGAATGGGCGAAGGGATGGCTGTGAGGTGGAGTGGTGTTGAATGTTTTTTTGGAAAGAAGGGGAATGGGGAAAATTAGAATGGTTGGAGGGTGAGGGGTGGAAGCGCCGAGAGGCAAGCGGGTCCCGGCGGAGCAAATTGGCGGACAGGCGTAGACGTCGCGACACAAAGGGGAATGTTATCGAGTTGTGGGACGACGCGAAGCCATCTCGTGGGCCGGAAGCCGGCAGCGCTTGCCAGTTGTGTGATTGGGGGAGAGGGGGAGGAGGTGATGTAGGGTGGCATGATTCGTCGGGTTGGGAGTTCGCGGGAAGGGGTAAGGGGGCTGCCAAGTTCCATTAGTCTCAGACGGTTCATCGGAAATCTATCAGGACGCGAGCAGCGCAGCCTTCCTGATTCCCTCAGCGGCTTCTCAGGCAATAATGCAAACACGGAGAGGGCCGGCCCGATATTTGTGCGTGACCTTTTTTATATTTTCCCAGCCCCTGCTTTCCCTCTCCCCAACCTAACTTCTCGTCGTCAACCCCGGGGACGCACCACAACGCCGAAATACCACAACGCTGAACGTACAATAACGCCAAAAACCATAACGCCGAAATGCCAAATTGACCACAACGCCGACAGCTAGAAAACTGCTGTGTACCACAACGCCGAAATACATCAACCCCGAACATACAATAACGCCGAAATGCCAAATTGACCACAACGCCGACAGCTAGAAAACTGCTGTGTACCACAACGCCGAATTACCACAACGCCGAAATAAATTAACCCCGAAAAATATCATTGCAGGACTGCCACAAAGGTTAGGTTAGGTAAGGTTTAGCACACAAATTCATTCAGTTGTTTTTCATTTTGCTCCTGTTCCCCCCCCCCCCTTTTTTTTTCACGCAGCAACATTTTTCGGCGTTACTGTATTTCGGCGTTGTGGTACACAGCAGTTTTCTAGCCGTCGGCGTTGCGGTCAATTTGGCATTCGGCGTCATGGTATCTCTCTCCCGCTGCAGCTGTGGCGCACGTCGCCAGGGAGCAGACGTCTTGTTCGAGCGGATGGGACCCGGGTGAATTTTCGGCTTCGACCGTGATTCTAACACTTGCGACAACAGAAAAGGACATTTTTGGGATGATTCTTGAGACGGGGAACAGTGATGTAGAACAATTGCATGGAAACACACCATTGCTGTCATAGAAAAAACCTCAATACTGGGCAACGAAGAATATTGTCAAAAAACGGAGTTTTATCGTTTGTGTTGGTCTGTCCGTCGCTGTGTAGTCCAATGGTCTTGTTTTTCTGTGTGTTACTGTTCTCTTGTTGCAACTCGACTGTCTCTTCGCGGGCAGCTCACTGTGTACGTCTGTGATGTAATTTTTTCCTGACTAAAATAACTTTCGGAATAATTATCTGTGCTGTCTAAGCACGTAACATTTGGAATTATCTTATATGTGCGTGTTCTCCGTGCGCTTTTTTTTTTTTTTCAAATTCCACACGCTTCGAGCTTGCCACTCTGAATGCGAGGTGCGACGCGAAGCCACAATACGAGAAGCAAAAACTCCTTGACGTTGACGTATTTCGATGAGAAAACGTTTTTGTTAGTAAGTGTCATAAACACTTTGGTATATATTTATGATATAGGCTGCACAGGAGTGCCCCTTGTCCCTTGCTTGAGGGCCGTGTGACCGAGCGTGTGTGTGCAACGCTTCCCAGGGTTCGTGTGCAACGACCCCCGCCAAGTTCCACTGACACTTCCCCTGCCTCGTGAGGGGAGTTGACCCTTGACCTCTGCGGTGTTGCGTTCCGTCTTTACAAGCTCTTACGGAGATACAGCATGATATTACAAGATACATTACAAGATACATTCTGATATATTGCAGTGATGTTCGAAGGGTGTGGCTGTCTGTGACTCCCCGGCAGTCGAAGATACGTCTCCAAGAAGCCACGTGAAAATAAAATACTCAGGCTGTTATAACTTTCAACCCAACCAAAGCAATCATCATACGATGTATATTTATTACGCCTGTTTACGTTCGGTTGAATCAATAACGCCGGCTGCACGCACGAAAAAGTGTCCCGTTACGCACATTGTCCCGTTACGCCGTGTCCCGTTACGCCCATTGTACGCTTGCGCCGCATCTATGTCTCTCTTCCACTCGATTGGAACAACCAATCGATTTGACTTTTTTCGAGGCACATTAAACTTGAAACACTCCAATTCGTTTTCCTACTTTTCCTATCATCGTCCTATCCTTAACAGAATAACACAGATTGGAAGAAGTTAAATAGCAAACATGTATAAAAGTTATAGTTAAAATAATCTGTTCGTTAAAGTAATAAACATATTTGAATTATTGTGTGCAAATGAAAGTAAATTTATCAATTAAATTGTAGATTTCATTTCACTCCTTCTTTGTATCCATACAAAATAGTGATAATTCAATAAAAAATGATTCAATTTTATTCATAAAAGTATGCAATCATTTCATCAATGTTTTGTTATGACGTTGTCACGTTAAACTATCGTCCGTAAACCGACTTTACAGACAACCAATTTTGAAAGTATACTTTTAAGCGCGTTATGAAAAATACGATGAGAGTGGATTTTTACGAAGCGCGCACCAAGCAAAAAAAAAAATTTCGCAGGGTGAAATAAAAGCTGCGTACAAATAAAAATTGTATATATGTGCTTTATAATTGTGTATTTAGTGAATGATATTTAATACATTTGTGTAGTGTGAATATTAGAGATAGAAATTGTGTTTGTAATTTCTTCTAATGTGTTTTCAAGTGTATCTGTGTAGGTGAGGTTATGTTCCCGTTCGTATAATTTATTTGAATTATACATTATTACATTGTTGTTATTTAATAAATAATTATTATTTGTAAATTAGAATTAACATTAAGCTTTGATTGATTTTCGTTAATAATTACAAATTCATCTCGATTATTTCACTAATTTAAATAACTAATTTTTTTGAAAGTTTAAATTAGTTTTAAAATCTGAGCAATATTTAATTTTTAATTGATTGAATTTAAACTTTATAACTGTATTTATCTCATTCCCGTTATTTAATAATTATCCTATTAATTATCCCCATGCTAAATTTAAGTTTCTTATTACTCCAAGAAGTATAACTTCTAACGCGTGTTCATAAGTACACGCATCCATTTTTTTTTAAATATACATTTATTGCTAATTTCTTGCTGATGTGTTTTTACTATCTTTGTTTAACAATACTCACTTCGTGATGCAGTTTCAGTGATTATCCCTTGGGTGTTCTTTTAAATCAGTTAAACAAGCTTCTAGCATTTTTCGTTATACAGCTACTTTTTTTTGTTTTTTGCTTCCGAGTAACATCAGTTTCATAACAGACATCCACCATAAAACCTTGTGACGAGTAGGCATGCTTCGAGAAAGGCAAAACATTACATTATTATAAATATATAAAAATGTTGCTGTCACGTAGTATTACTGTAAAAGTCCAGACGATAGTAAACCAAAATCAAAAGCCAGCAATTTCAAACACCAATAACTCGTTATAAGACGTTAAGTCGATGAACTGCTTTTTCTGAATTGGGGCCAACCTAATTGAGCGTATACCAGAGAGTAAACATGTTATTTCGTTTCCTGTTCACGGACAGTGATAATTTTTTCAGCAGTGGTATAAAAGGTATTCAGAAATTCCTCAACGTATAGGTACTCGAACTTAAACGTGTACGATTTCATTTAATTTGGGCTTTATGCACGTCTTTTGGACGGCAAGGTCGTCAGAGATGAATAGTGCATGGAAATTGTCGACTGTCGGCCTTGGTGAGAAATCGTCGTATTTATTTACTACATTTATTTACATGGAGTTATTTTTTTGGAAACCATTGGAAACCTATGGCTGGGCCAGGATTCCAAATCGGTCACTTTCGTATACCAATCATTTGTTTTTTTGTTTTGTTTTTAATCATTATGTACTTAATTCAATAATTAAATAATGTCTCTTTTGCGGAAGTACAGCCGGTTAGCCAACATCTACGTGAAATAATGCGGTAATGAATTATGTTCACTTGCCGAGTTGAATTCGTTCTCTGTTGACGCACGACAAAGCCGCGCTGCTACCGTAGCAATAAACAGTATCATTTCAGAACACCGCAGATTGTTCGCAAACACAGTGACTGTTTACCAGAAACTGGAAATGTCAGCAAAAATTAACGACCTTAAAAATTCATGAGCGGGATGTATTGTCCCGGAGTGTAATAATATAATTATATTTCATTAGTGGTAATTTGCTATTCAACAGATTTTATGTACTTTCTTTTTGCACATCCCGCATATTATCTTGTATGCATACTTGTGGGTGTTTTTGTATGCTTATTTCTTGAACGTAGCTCTACGAATATAATTTACTGATTCAAAATGACTTGTATTTAGTTTCAGAGCTAACGTGATAAATTTTTATTCGTGTTTTTTATTTTTATTTTTGGTATTATGGTAGCTATTTTAGTTTTAGTTTTAATTGTAGTCAAAAGGAAAAGTAATTATGATAAATACGCGGGTATATTTCGACGAACATTTTCTCGATAATTTACATTACCCCGCATACAAAAAATATATATTGTCAGCCTGGTATATGTAGATTCAGCGCATGCACGGAGCTGACCATGCTACTACAGCGCTCCGCGTCCTCACGTAGCGAGTGTTTCTGGGGATGGGGGGGGGGGGGGCGGGGGGCACAGAATTGTAGCGAGGATTTTGTGAAAGAGGGGGTGCCGTAATGCCTTTGAAACATTTTTTTATTAGTAAGTTTTCTATTTATTTAAGTTGTTTAATTTTCACACTAAAATCTCAAAGAACAAAAGCTTTTAGAAGTCGAACGTTCACACGTATAAATTTAAGTAATGATTTTGGCTGAGTTAATAAAAATTGACATATTATACTTTGGTTTTTATTTTATTAATTTTTTGAAATAATTTATCCCTTAGTCTTTTTTTTTTTTTGTTTTCGGTAAGAAAAAGTCATTAATTCATATTTATGAATGTGATTTAATACATGAAACACACGTGTCAAGTTTGTATGGAAGACACGCTTACAACTAACACGTGTGCAAACCGGCATTTAAATACCTACAGACTTCTTGAAAACACAATTCCTACCACGTCTGTGTGTGAGGCACGTTGGGTTACTTGTGGGAGACAATTTGCAATTATTGTGGCCCACTATAAGGATTACACTAATCCTTCCAAATAAAGCACTCTGTAATTTTGTGTGGCTAAGTTGCTGTAATTTTTTTTTTTTAATTTTGTCTTCACCAGTTGTTTTTATATTTCAATCCTGGAAAATAAGGGGGGGGGGATGGTTTTCGGACCCTACGCACCTCCCTCCTGGCTACATTGGTCGGTAAGAAGGGGGGGGGATTATAGAGTACGCAAGAGATTCCCGTGCGCGTGCGCAGTAACGTGATTGTTGACGCCTCTGCCAGCCTTTCATCAGTCCGCGCCGACTGCGGTAACTATGTTACACTGGCGGCTGCAATCGAATAATTTCCCCCCTCCTCTACCCTCATTTTCCCCTTCTCCGATTCCCGGACACGCCCGCCCTTTCCCCCCACTCCTCCGTCAACCTCGTCATCAACGACTCTATCGCCCCCCCCCCCCTTCCCCGCGCACCCTCATGCCGTCAAAGGAAATCTCGCCCCGTGCTCTAGTTTCCGTCTTCGCTTCCGACTACAAAGGGGTTTTATTCCGGGCTGCCGCTGTGGACCCGGCCGGGGTCTTCGCCGGCGCCTCCGGTCACCTCCCCCCCTCCCCCCCCCCCCACACATCATCCTTTCCGCCCGCGTGACCTCCGAGAATATTCCGTCCCTCGACGTCGCCAGCACGGGGTCGTTACCACAACGCCGAATGTCAAAATTGACCACAAACGCCGACAGCTAGAAAATTGCTGTGTACCACAACGCTGAAATAACAACTGAAGGAATTTGTGTGTGTTTCTTAAATGTACCTTAACGCCTAAACACCACAATCAAACCTAACCTTACCTAACCTAACCTAACCTAGCGTAATATAACCTAACCTAGTCTAACCTAACCTAGTCTAACCTAACCTAGTCTAACCTAACCTAGTCTAACCTAACCTAGTCTAACCTAACCTAGTGTAACCTAACCTAACCTTTGTAGCAGTCCTGAAATGACATTTTTCGGCGTTATGGTAAACAGCCGTTTTATAGCTGTCGGCGTTGTGGTCAATTTGGCATTTCGGCGTTGTATTTCGGCGTTGTGGTGCGTCCCCCTCTGTGTACCCGCCGTAACTCTGGTGGAGTGGACAGCAAGTTCAGATCCACTCCCGCACTCCGACTCGGCACTAGATGCAGACAGCACGTATGCCTTCGAACGTATCATAGCCTTATCTTAGCTCTACGCATTATACTTTTTTTTTTAAAACTACAGTTTGGCATGTGTTAGCTTTGAATATATATACTGTATAGAAGTCGCCAGCCCAGGTTAACATGTCTAATACGGTTTTGAGGTAGTTGGTTAATTCACCGCCGCAATCGCCACCATCTCTAGGGCATCGACTTGTGGTGGTCCCTAGCGGACAAGTCTCGAACTCTTCAAACACCCCTTCCCCCTCCCGTTGAACGACGTTGAGCTGCAGTGAATGATGGATGAGGGGAGCGGGGAATGACAGTGGGCGACAGCGCTGCGCTCTAACGTGTAAATAACAACTAAGACGATACAGGGCGTTACGGCAGCGCACTGCAGCGGTGAAGTTCCCAAGCTGCTCATCATAAGCTTCTGAAAAACGTAGAGTAAATCCTATCCACTCGCGACTTCTATACAGTATATATATTCAAAGGTGTTAGGCAACTGATAATTTTATGACGGCGACTGCAATGTCAAGCGAAAAGTTTGAGATTTTTTAATTTATTTTTGACGTGAAAAAAAAAAAACAACAAAAATACTCAAGAAAAACCAAAATTCATGTGCAGGTTTTTTTTGTTACTGTATAAATGTTATTTTTTTGGCGTTATTATGCTATTTTCTTTTCAACCTTTTATCTCTGCACTGTCAAAAATGTTGATTTAAATTTACAAGATCGCTGGTTACAAATAATGCAACAATCTTTGTTAATATTTAGTTATATTCGTAAGTTTACGGAAATTTAATTGAACATGAATTCACAAATGTAACCCGGGGGAGCTGAATTGTTGCCCCTTGGAAGGGCAGCCCTTCAGGATTTTTCTGGCAATGGTTAGTTTGTTCAGCGACTGGAAGGGCAGCCCATCCAATTTCTGAAAACATCTTTATTTAAGTGTTTAAATAATCCTGCAAACTTTGCCCTTGGAAGGGCAGCCCATGAGGATTTTTCTGACAGTAGTGTTTTTGAAAGGTTGTCTGAATTGTTGCCTTTGGATGGGCAATCCCTTCAGGATTTTTTTGACAGTGGTTAGTTTGTAAAGCGACTGGAAGGGCAGCCCATCCAGTATCTTAAAATGTGTCTATTTTCGTGAATTCAACAGCAGTTTGCACTTGCCTGTTTACACCGTTCACCCTGTTTACAAGCGGAGATCCAGCTATCTGAAATTATGAAGAACTAGCCGTCTATCTGGGGCAATTTCTTCGTTAAAAGGCCCGTAAACTTTACTGTACTTTCTAACAGTGTGCGGGTTCACGGAACCTTAGTCATGGGTAGAGACCTGCAAAATTCGCGGTTTCGATGGCCTTCAGGTTAGACTGCACAAACCCCTGTACACTCGGGCAAATAACGCAAGTTCATTGGCTGCCGACTTGTAAGTCGTCTCAGCTGGTTTATCTGTGATTCGATCCTTCTTTGGTTGAGGGTTTATAACTGGTTGAGATTCGTCCAGATGAACAGTAAGCCAATAGCAAAATTATCTAAGAGGTATATGTGTTTGAATTCTAGCCTATCACCGAATGAATCCGTGAATTTTGCAGGTCTCTAGTCATGGGGCGTGAAGCCAACACACCGACTCTGGCGCTCACAGGCCTACATGTCGGTTGTGTTTTTTTGTCCAGATAACTTTTTGCACACCTGCCGGGCCGCTCCAGATGTTCCTTGGTACGTGAAATGTCATTTATTTAAATGTCGATTTTTTTTCCTTAAAGGTTATTTCCGGAGCTATTTCGAAGCTTTATCGCACACAGGCATTCTGACCCAGTGTTAGTGCTTTGTTTTTAGTTTCAGTTTTAATTTTTTTGTGTTGTTTATTTAGGTTCTTCAACTGTGGAAGTATAATCATGTGTTTGCCAATTAAAGTATTATCAACATAATTGGTTCATTTTTAATTATTCATTGAACTTTTTTCTTTAGGTTCTTTTTATTTGAATATAAATACATGTAGTTAAAAAAATTGTTTTAATACAATATTACTTTACAAACGAACTGTTAAAATTAGGTAACCGTTTGCAATAATTTTCTTGTTTGGATTGAAAAGTTTGCATACTCATAGGACCATATAACTAATAATATTCATGCCTTGCTTTGCATTTATAAGCAACAAGGCGGTACCTTGGTGATTTGCAGCCTTCTTTACTATATAGCCGTGTAAAGCCATTTTCTTCTGTAATTTTTTTTTTATCCAAACGTTGGTTCAGAAAGAGGTGCCTCAAACACATTACGGCCCTGTAATTTTTTCCAGCTACTCTGAACATAAAACACTTTTGAGTTATTTTAACTGTTCTCTTTCAATCAAGAAGGTTTTCAGATGCAAAACTAAAGTTTAAAATTGTCCGTTTATATCATCAGTTTGGAATGATTTTGAAACTGTGTATTTTATTGAAATAATTTTTGTGGAGAGTTTTTGATATGAATGACGATTTCAAAACGTTCAAATTATTCTGCATATAAATGTGCGATATACCTGGAGTATGTGCTTCGCTACGCGTAGGCCTGGAAGTTTTAGAGTAAAACCTCCAACGAAGATGAAATGTCGTGGCGGCAGTAAGGACGCAGGTCGCTCAGCAAGCCAGCGACGACGATGGATATTGTCGATCTCGAAGGCCGCTGCAAACTTTCTGCGTCAACTCCACCTCCCAACCCCCACGCCCCACCCCTCCCGGCGTTCAACATCTCCGAATGGGTCGCCGCAGATTTTTATCCTGTTGTTTCCCCGCTCGCAAATTGCTGTATTGATTCCGCGCGCTGTTTCTCTCCCCTTCCCCCAGCCTTTACTGGTCGTGGTCTCCAGTGCTCGTTTCCACGGCTGAATACCAATCCGCCTCGCCCGGAAATGAACCGTCCATCATACTTCTCTCTTGTGTTTGTTTGTTGTGGATCACGACTTTGCCTTTCCTCTGAGTCCCTACCTCCCTCGTGAGCGGATCCAGTTCCGCTTGTCTGCTCGCTTGGGAGACACGGGGAGGGACTGTCCTCGTGTTTGCGAGTCAAACAACCCCAGCCCGGCGGCGAACTGCCACTACACACGGCCTTTCAGAGGGCAGCACCGGAAAACTTCGCGGATCCATTTCACGACAGCCTACAATTCATACAGTTATACCTCAGTGCTGCCTCTGCTATTGGCTCGCAACTCAACCTGGATGACTCCGGGCCAGTGAGAAACACTCAACCGAAGCTGTGTCGAATTACAGGCTGCTACATTGGGACACCTTCGCAAGACAGCAGCCAATAAGAGGGGGACATTTGACCGAGTGTACGTAGAACTATAAAGTTCATAATAGAGGTCATTGAACCCGCGAATTTTTCCGGTCCCTAGTGATCGCAGTCCGCACGATGATGGGGCATATACCCTTCCTTCATAGCACCCCTCGTTGTTTGGTCCTTTTCTTCTTACCTCTTTTTTATTCTAAACTTTTTGCGTGAACGGGTAAATGTGACAGTTGGCATACTTTATCACCATGGGCCTATTGTTATAACGCTGGGAATAGATCCCGGGTGACTGGATAAAAAAAAAATGGAGAAGGGGGGGGGGGCACTTGCGCTTGAAAATAAACTGTAAATGTGAAATGGGAATGATAAATGTTATGCCGCGGTTCCCATTACCCATTAGAA
Source organism: Bacillus rossius redtenbacheri (assembly GCF_032445375.1). NCBI lineage: Eukaryota > Metazoa > Arthropoda > Insecta > Phasmatodea > Bacillidae > Bacillus > Bacillus rossius. The sequence goes on from NC_086332.1 coordinate 8,553,140, forward strand.
ATCCTACAAATTTTCACCTATGTTGTAACGTATAATGTTCCAGGTTTTTCCGTAAAGTAAAAGCTGTTAAGTGATGAGTATTTTTGCGCTGAAACACCACACCGAAGCATATTATGGAATGCAGGTGGTAACGGCGGTAACTGTTGGCACAATTTGTGCCGGAAAATAAAGTTAATATCACGGTCGGGTCTTAAGGTCAACCAACTGCTATCATGGTGAGCGTGTTTTCTTTTAATCGCTTTAATCGATCGCCATAAATACTTCTTTTCAACACATTCATTACGATCGTAAATGCAGATTCGTCTTGGGAAACATCTTCTAACATCAACTTTACATTTACATTGCGTGATTTACTATCAGTAATGCAACTGGTATATCCGAACAGACAGAAAAATTACATTTTCCTTTTTTATGAAAATGATTATTTGCCTGGCGTTTTAAACACTTGGTCAGTGTAGGCCTACTGGTTGTCATGTATTTTTATTTATTCTCATATTTTAGTGCCTCTAACTGACTCAGCTTTATTTGGTATCACGCTTTCGTTGTACACGGTATACTGTTGTCCTGTTTGAGTGGTTTCGCAGAACAACAAATGACGGAACTCCTTACGAGAAAATTATACGTAAACGTTTTCTACATTTTTTCTTTATGTTATAAATAAGTAAGCAAAGCGCTACTACCAATATAATTTTTTATTTAAATAAAATAATTGGGAATATTTTTTTTTTAAAATAACCGAGATATCACGACTTTGAAAACATGAAAGATGAAAGTAGATATAATTACACCCTTCCACCTCTTTTTTTTTGCATTTGATTTCGTTATATTAACTTCTATTAGTTTTGGATAGGAAATTATCACTTTACAAGTCTAAATTACTAAGTAGATTATTTTGTTGGACTATTTTTGATTTGGTTGTTACCAATTTAATTTTATGGTGGAATCACTCATTTGGATTATTACAATAATTTATTTAAAGCAAAATGTACTAATATAGAATAAAATCTTTTGTCAGGTGTAAGTTCGATACATTGTCATTAAAATTAACTTATCACTTTTCTGGCATGGTAAATGGAGAATATATTTGTTATTTATTAGTGTCAAATAAAATAAGTGTCACAATGTCTGTACTCTGTTCTGAGACTCCTCACCAACTCTGGGTCGTGTGCGTACAGTATGCGAATATATCTGAAATGTTTTCTTTCTAGGAAACCACCCGCGTATAAAGGGGGGAGGTGGGATTAAAATACTTATTTTCGAAATATTTTAAGTTTCAGAGCTGTTTTGTACAAAATAAGAACTTTGACATTTGTCATTGATCAATAATAAAAATGCAAATGTCATCAGGTATCAGATATACTGTGGTTACAGTAGAGACAATGCGCTATTTCCGCTTTAAACACTTCCTTACTTAAGCGCCGAATACGTAGAATTGCTGAAGAAAGGTCGGAAGTATGCGTAGCGCTGTTGACAACGTACCAGTTAAAACCTCTGAACTTTAAGAATCCTTTCATTTATTTTTACGCTTGTATACACAGTTACCAGCTTTGTATTGCCTTTCACCAGTGAACTGCTCTGAAAATAAATGATTGTTATCCTTATATTCACTCGCAGTTGTCTGTGTAGGTTTTTTTTTAATGCTTTTTCTTGATTCTGGATTGCTTTCGTTCTTTTGTGTATAGAAAATATCGTAATCAAAAGGCACCAAATTGAGTTTTTTTTCTAACCAGCATTTAATTACTCAGTTCACTCGCATTTCTGCTTGTTTTGTGGTGTTTCGCATCACTCTGGCTTCTTACATTTAGATATTTTACATCAAAGGAGCTAAATTTATTTATTTTTCTGTTAGCGCTGTATTTACACTTTTTCTGCAACTTTGGAAGCCTTTAAAGCTTCTCCGATTTGCCAGCTCATATTTCCTAGTGAGAAAATTTTTTCATTTTAAGTTGGTTATGCATTTTTAAAATATATTACTCTATGACTGTAGAGTAAGTCTTTTTATGTAGTGTCATTTACACAGGTTGGAATAAGTTTTTTACTAATGGGAAGTTTAAATCTCTTGAATTCTGGTGCTCATGCTGACTAATTTTTTTTAGTTAAAAGAAGGTTGATTTGATTGATTAATAAATCTGCAAAACACGTGGAACTTTAAAATATGACAACTACCCAATTTAAAAGTAAAGTTGCATTGAAATAGACATAACAGGAATCCACTCTGTATATTTGCAATTCGTTTTCTCACGGAAATGAAATATTGTTCAGTCAACGCACGATGCCTACTTCAGATGTACAAGCATTCCGTAATTATTCATTCCAAGTCTTCGAAATTGCTAAAATGGGTTTTTTTTTTACACTTGAATCATTCCGTTTTTAAATGAAAGCTGGAACATCAATTTACGTAAAATATCTGTTGCAAACTGGTTTTGAATTAAATGATTGTGAAATTAAATTTATTTGAAGTATAATATTTTTATTGGATTTTGCAAACAGAAAATAAGTAATTGATTGGTTTTACTTACACGTATTGAATTTAACTGTAAGTTTTAAGAATGATAAAATTAGATTTGAATGCAAAATGTGTCATTTTGTAACCGAAAAATTGCATAATAAATTTTCTGCTTAGAGGCTATGATCGTATGATGTATTGAACCAGAATATGGCTTCAAAGAAGAATTTGCTCATTGACGGGCGCGAAGTGTAATTGATGAAATTGCCAATTAGCATCCTTGTTTGCTATAATTGGACTGGCATCTTCTGATGTTTGTTCACGCTGTAACTGAGTATTTCTGCCCCTGAAAGAGTTTCTTTGAGGGGAATCTTTTGTTACTTTGAAACTAAATAAAACACCATATTTAGGTTCTTAACAGTTTAATTTGGAGGGTTTTTAGCACGAACGTAACAGTAAAATTTCACGAAAGCTGTTAGCAAAACATATTGTACGATAAAAAAATTAATTAATTTTAATTGTCTGCTGATTAGTATAAATCTAAACACGACTACCTACATTAAAAACGTTTGTTTTTATGCACACTTCGTAAAGCGATGTTTTGTACACGACTATTCGCCTACATTTTTCGAACGTAAATGTTTCTTTTATCACACATCCAACCTATGAAAACAAGTTCAAAAAGGACACACAGGGGACTAGTTTGTCTTGTCTTACAAGTATATTATGTTACGATTGTAAAGAAATAAATTATTGAGGCAACTCAAAATTTCAACCTCAAATCAATTAGAAACATAATATAGAGTCAAATTGGAACAAAAAAGTTCTTAAACAAGGCTGTATCTAGTTTTAATAAGTAGAAGATCACGTTTTTTCTCGCTTTTACGGCGTGACTTCCACCATGGAGAATTGTAAAGAAATGACGTGGTGTGATGTAGTTGACCACGTCAGATGATGGTTAGTAAGTAGAGATTAGAATAAACATTGTTAATCACAGTCACCGCAATAACATACAGTCCTTTAGAACTGTTTCCACTATGCAAACCCTACACTTCGTTCAATGTTCTGGTCGTCCCGCAAACATGGCGCCAGTGAACTGGGCTAGAAGTAGCTCACGTAGTATATGTCTCGTGACGCATGCATGGCCACTCCCTGCGTTCCACAGTGATTGACGTCTTCTCGTCCGAGTGAGAGTAAAGGCCCTCTGACATTTCAAATATTTGTCTCCAAATTATTTAATAACAGAATTGAAGGAGTAATTATTGATGGAAAATGGCTTCCTATTTTATCCGTAAAATAAATTTGAACAGATAACTTTTCGCTTTTATAAACTCTTTTGATTGCTCATGTGTTCCTTGCCATTTTAAAGAAATGTTGTAACGGCAACAGATCTCATTTCCGTTTTCGCTAGGCACGATTTTGATTTGCCGATTGCATCCAACATCCGAGATATTTTAGAACCCGTCCTATATGCAAAATATTTGATGGAAACTCAAGTCATCCAACTTGTCAATGACTGAGCTAGTGACGTTTACGGTGACGTGATAACCCTCCAATTCCATCTGACACAGCGTATTGGAAGGTGTTGGAAGCGTGGTTTTGACAGTGTGGCAGGGCCTTTAAAAGTCCGCCACGAGCGGGCGTAGTCAACCTGCCCGCGTGCTTGTTGGAGGAGGGGGGGGGGGGGGAACAGTTCCGAAATTATGCGCCGCACTCGACCCAACTTGTCCGTGGCGACCATTTGTCCCCGCCTCCCGAGTTCATCCATAAGCAAGCGCGCGGCCGGCGACTAGTCATTGCAACGCAAAGTGCCTTCGTCACCACTGCCCCCTCCCCCCCCCCCATCTTCTGTGACCCCACTTCCCCTCTACCCCCCCCCCCCCCCGTGACACTCCTTGCCACGAGCCGCCGGTGGGAGGAGCATAGCTGTCGCACTGACGTCACTAGGACTCAGGAACCATTCGAGAAATATCGTGTGTGTGCCGGTTCTTGGCATATTAGTGCACATGAAAAAAAAATCTATTTAAATAAAAAATGTAAATGTTCGTTCGTTCAAAATATTTAAATCTCCAAAAGTTATTCAAGAATTCTTTGAAATTTTGATTCACCATTGCATTCGAATACGCGTGTGTTTTTGTATATTTATGTCACATCTTTGACAGGTAAACAGATAGAATATAGATAGGTAAAAAATTTTAATTTTTTTCATTGCTATAGTGTGGCATATATAGGTATATAGAGGAGAGAGATAAAGAGATATAGAAGGAGAAATAGATATTTAGATATAGAGATAAATAGAGAGATAATTTGGGACAGAAGAGAGATGCTTTGTATATGTGTAGGTACCTAATTCCAACAAATTTACAAAAAAAAATTGAGGTATTAAAACTTATGCCGGGCATAGGTAATATTTAAATATAATGTGCTGAAACATGACTGTCCTACGCACAGAAAGTGTTTTGTTTTATTTAAATAACATTTTTAATTATTATTATTATTATAGTTTGTTGACATTTTTTATGTTTTGTTCTATGGTTATGTATTTGGACGTATCTGCAACTACCATTCTCTATGGTGTAATCTGAGTGACGTCGATGCTCAATTAGCAAGACCCCTCTAGGGAGCAATGGACTTAAAACGGCAATTTGAACTTTTTATTCATAATTTGCATAACAAAACTTTCATTGTTGAAAAATCATATTTTAAATTGAAGGCATTTTGGTATATTAATCTGTATTGTATATTGTTTGTGTTTGAATTTGACGTGATAATTAAGTTAACAATCTTAGTGTTTCGGCCAATCAGAGGCCGTGTTACTTAAGATAAGCGTCACTACTGAATTAACGGAAAGAGTCTTGGAACAACGGCGATGATGGCTAGATAGCCCGGGTTTAAATCCCCTCAAAAATCAACGGAATTAAATAGCTGGGTAGATCATCCTACAACTAGGATGTTTAAAACGTCGTATAAACCTAAATTACCGATTGTTTAATTAGGGCACGTCCCAATTGACGTGTATTTAGGAGTGATTTACCGTGAGTAAGATACCGACTCATGATGCTATCCTAATTGAATTGTTTTTCTACTTACAAGCATCGTAATATTGCCAACGGACTTAAACATTGCATTTTATTGTGGAGCACTTTAAAGAAACTATTGAGACAAACATTTTATTAAAAACAATTACGTATCCTGTTTCTACACTTGATTTAGTTCAAACACCCAGAGGTGAACTGAGACAGATTTCTCACGATGCTTTACCGCAATTATCTATTGAGTTCAGCCGCGGTATGTAAAAATTAATTTTAATCACGAACACAACAAATAAACATTATTTTTCTCACGCTAATTTCTGATTATAACTTGAGATTTCAACAGGCATAATTAATTTGAACTGTATGAACTTTTGTTTTATTCCATCATGTGTGCAACATAACTCCAGTAATTTCAGAAAATATGAATGGTATACCACTGGTTCAACCATAAATTAATTATATTATTATTTGATTAAAGAATATTTGTGTTAACCATATGTTACCCTGTTGTTATTTTTCAGTGCATATGTATGTTTTCGCTATGATTTCAATTTGTCTGTTGTTTATTCTCATGCCCTTTTTGAAGATTTAAAGTGTGAGAATATTTAATCTTTCTCTTATGTACCACAATACATTAGCCTTGACACATTAAGGAATTTAAGTCGTACATAAGGGTGGCGCCCAGATATCAATTTCAAGAATAATTGAAGGATATATATATATTTGACAGAGCAATAAATAGCCAAAGAGGACTATTTATTATTTAAATCTTATTACACTAAGAGCTTTTTAATTGAGCGAAGGAGAGTGTATGAAACATAGTAAAGATTATTATTAAAAATAGTAAAAGTAAACTATTGTTCTCTAACCAACAACAACTCATTCTTCATATCTACCATTCTCCTACATATTCAATAAATTAAAGACATTTACGTTTATGAATTAATTTTCAATTCAATATTTTCCGCATATAGTTTGCACTACAGCCAGCATATGTGCAATACTCGATCAGAATGTGAATATTCTAAATCAGCTGATGTAGTGGCCTTGCAAACTATGTTTATAGGTGCATATTCATATTTAAAAAGAGAATCCGTAATTGTAGTTATTTTGATGTAATCAAGGCAAAATGAGGGTGCTTCGATTCTATTTATAACGATATTTAACTTTGCCGACACCAATATTGTCGACGACTTACATACTTTTATCTTCTTTTACCTTCTTCCATTCTAAACGTAGTGTTCTCTTTTCATTTAGAATCTGGCTACGACAAATTTACTTCCTCGAACAATCAAAATATGTATTTCTATCACCGATATAGCTTTTCAATACGCCTGCACACAAAAAAAAACATTTCTGTACTTTTACAAAACATCGCTTTGGAAACTAGTGGCAAAGAAATAGTTCGTATTACTACACGAAATATATTGTAACTTTGTACAACTCATGTATATGTTATTCTTGCATGTATTAAATAATACTTTTTTCGAGGTAATAATAAGTATTTATTACAAAAATTACAGCATAATTTAGTATTTCAATTGAGGTGTCACTCAAACATAATTTTTTTTAAACCCCGGAAATGATAATAAAACATTGAATAATTGGACTTGTTTTGTGTTATCAGGCCTAGGCTTATTAATGTGCGCAAGTAATACTGGAAAGCTATTCAGGGAATTGTTTACAAATAACCTTCTAACAATTGGAGAAACTGGGACAACACAGATCATAAATGCCCGGGCAAGAACCCGAACCCAGTATTACTGCGAACACTACTTTGTAGTGATACAGTTGTTTTCATGTAAATGTACAAATGTACAAATATCTTTAATTTTACATGATTATTTCTGTTCCATTTAGAAAAGAAAAATTCAGTCCGGTTATTTTTCCTATTGCTGACACGAGGATAGTTCTACCACGCTATTAGCTGTTCCGATAGTGAGTGATGGCTATGGCCGCGTTTTAATTCGTTCACACGTGCGTAAAAAAAGACTGTTAGATCACTCTTTAATGTTCTGCACTAAATGTGGGGTTTGTGTTATCTCCAGCATTGCGACGAAAATAGTTTTAATCAAAAGAGGTTTTAAAATTTGTTGGAAATCAGTGTGTGTGGTGAAAGTAGCTGTGTGGTAAGCACCCTGAATACGAAGCCGGCTAATAAAAACAAAAATTAATAGATATCCATAAGTTATAAATATATTTTTAAATATTATTTTAAGTCAAATCATCAGCTCAAAACACATTTTTACACAAAGCAAGTAAGTTGACTGTTCATCTCGGCTTGTTATTGAGAGTACTGTGTAACAAGAGCAATATTTGTTCGATAATACTATTGCAAAAACAGTCAACATTGAGTGTAAATATCCTCATTTATACTACTAGGCCTTTGGCTCATTTTAATCTAGATATTTTAAATTTCACGTCAAACTTGGTTTGTGAATAGCTAAAACACATTTGTTTTAAATTATATTATTTTATATATTTAAAACTATGTGATCATCGACACTTGGGAAATGGTATTTTCTGAAATTTTATATACTGTTTTGTATCCTTGTATGCATAGTAGTCATTGTACACAGTAGGTAGTCTGACTAGATCTAATAACAAACAGGAACGAAGCTCATAAAAATTTTACTCAAAAGTTATGTTTAGACTAGTTGAATACGTGCTGTTAAAAACTAATAAGTTTCCATGGTGTTTTGCAGAAGATAAAAACGCTACGACGTGCCTGTGTTAAAAGCACTTAACTCTGAACACGAAGTTAAATCATCGCGTCGCTAAAATGTAGGCCACCCACTTGAAAAAGTGCTGTTGCTAATAGAATGAAGCGGCAGGAGGGAAGCTATTTGTTAGAGATACGTGTAGTTACGTTACTCCCCGGCCGGTGTTAAACTTGCTCGCTCTCCGCGGCCGAGTGTGTTCGGCGGGAGAGAGGCGCCTTGCGGGCAGGCAACCCGCAAGACAAACGAGCTCAGACTTGCCTCGCCCCCGCTAAATAAATAACTCGCCCCCCTTCCCCCCCCCCTCCTTCGTGCACCGACGCCGACGCCGACGTCGTAATGAAAATGTAAGGTAGGGGCGTCCGTCTGCAGTTGCTCACTGATATTGCCGGGCGCTGCGGGTGATTCACGCCCTTCCTCGTGTGAGATCGAGAAGTGAGCGAGGTCAAGTGTACAGTCGCTTCCACGAGGACTGCTCGCCACTTCGCGCGTCTATAACCCTGGCGCGATATCCACGTCGTATCCCATAACTACGGACACGGTCTCATGGTTGTATTTTGACGTGAATACGTCTTTGAAATTGCTTCCACAGTGGGAGGCGATTCAAAAAAAAAAACGAATGATAACAAAATCTAGGGATACAGTTCGGTGTTGCAGCTACATATCTATCATCTCCATCCAAAAATTTAACTACACCACTGGATAGCTAAATGATCAAAGAATTCGTCACGCTAAAGTGAGGACTGTGACGCATCGCGCGCGGTTGGAGGGTGAAGCGACGCACATTTTGAGGTCATTCTGCTGCGTTTCGAGATTTCCATTCAGCATAACTTTTGGCTCGGAGAAGCTACGACGTTCGTTTGGATTTAAAACGTCAGCTCACTTCAAAGTCTATCGATTGCCTATGTACAACATTAGTGTAAAATAGTTACAGTGAATATATATGGTGTTAAAATAAATAGCGTATTTTATATTTTGTATAGAAAATTTTACCTGTTACGTACACGTATACACGTATAACACACGGCCGTGTCCATGACACAGCCACACCCCATTCTTTTTAGCATGATTTCGTTTGTAAAGTTGAAATTTTTTTTTAGATTACTGGGCTTATAAATTCAACACGAAAGACAATCAAATGTTACTTAATAATTATTTACACACTACTGTAATTTTGATTGACTAAAATTTTTAGATATCTAGCGCAAGAAAGGTACATTAGTATTTGGGCAACGTAATCGATTTTTACTACCAACACTTTCTGATTATTTTCTGCTAACTACATAGGCACTAAAAAAAAAACTTTAGTAAATTTTGCCTGTTAAAGAATAACATCTTAGTGATCGCAGATGAAATTGGTTTTAACTATATTGCATTTCACGAATTTACCTGCAAGTCATCGTTAAAGGATTTATTGACTCGCATTTGGATATTATGTTGTGTGTGGACAGACATTTCAATGTTATTTCGGGTTAATCCCGAAGTACTTATTATATCTCGGCCCTATTTGAAACGCTTTAGAAAACTATTCCATTTATTTATTGTAGTAAGCGTATGACTTTGTTAAAATTATTTGTTTTCAATTTTTGGCTGTGTGCGGAAACGTGCTTACCAAATAAATATTGATTAATGTGTGTTTAATTGTAGAGTTGTTTGTGTGTATGTAACATCTAGTATATAATTTAGTAATTTAGTAAAATTTCCAGCTTCAGGAAACGCGGTTTTCAAACTAGATCCTGGGTGGCCATGCTATGCCCTCCTTGCCTCGTTTGGCATTTGCCATGTTTGGCATTTCTGTGCTGTGTTTAAATTTAATGTGAAAATATTTTTAGATAAATAAGAAGCTGCTGAAAAATGTAGTGGAAAGGGTTAAGTGTTGGGATAACGAAATGAGAGAAAAAAATTTTGTTCCAGCATCAAAGTGATTACAGACATTCCCTGTGGAGAAACCCTTTTGACGATTAAACTAGTTGCAATGACAAGTGCCGTATAACAAACCACGCTTCTTAACCCACTAAAAAAACTTATAATTTTCCAAATATAGATTTATTTTAACCTCACAACATTGGATATGTAATTTATTAGAACTTGCTGCGAACGAGTATAAGCTACTCCACGTTCATAGGTTTCGTCCGCATGAGCCCATAGGTGAATTATTATTTTTTTAAGTACATCACAATCGTTAATTGCTTTTAAATTTATATCCAATGATGCCAGTATTATTGTTGTAATTTGAAAATAAAATTATCTAAATGCTGAAACTATCGGCCTCGTCAAAATATGCCGATACTGTAAGCGCACGAAAACAGTTACAGAGTTAGTCGCAAGTCAGTGATGAGCGTAATTATAGCACGCATATTACCTTCATGCTTATGTGCAAAGATGTTTGCCGCTCGGATGTGATGAGACATCGAGGACGCCAATAAACAAGCGAACTGCCACTAACTGGTCGATAGCTCTCCCTGGCGACATCACGAAGAGATTTCATGTGAGAAGGAAAAAAAAAAATACGGAACACAAGTAGGTAGGCGCTCTGTTTGGCGCAGTGCGACCACACCAAAAACATAGGCGACTGGGAAATTGAAGCTGTCACATAACCATGTTCAACCTCTCATAAGATATCAGTGAACTTGTACGTTTCTCTTCACTACGACAAACTGAGATGAGAGAGCCGACACACGGCATGGCCGATGGTCGCGAGGGGTGGTCGAACGTGAAAAAAAGGGCCAGTGGAACGATTGTTTCCCCCCCCTTCCCACTTCCTGGGGGACACCGGCTCCGAAAGTCTTCCGCGACATCTATTATGATATTCCCGCCCGCCAGCGCCACTCTTTCCCCGCCATTAATCTTCTTAATTAGTTTTCAGCGACGCGCGTAAATAACGTCGTGGAGATAGCGAAGGGATGGGCGGGGAAGCGAAAGTTGATTGTCCCGTCAAGCAGCAGCAGCAGCAGAGAGAGAGAAAGAGAGAGAGAGATACGAGGGGTAGATGACGGCGATTGTGCCCAGGCTAGCGGGGAACAGTTCTCGCCGGCCGAAGGGTTCCAAGGTACCATCCCGCCCTGAGTTATGTCTCTTAGCAGACAAACAAAAGCCCACCCCTTCATTCACAGTCGGAATCAAAAAAATTGATTGTCTGTAAAGTCTGTTTACGGACGATAGTTTAACGTGACAACGTCATAACAAAATATTGACGAAATGATTGCATACTTTTATGAATAAAATTGAATCATTTTTATTGAATTATCACTATTTTGTATGGATACGAAGAAGGAGTGAAATGAAATCTACAATTTAATTGATGAATTTACTTTTATTTGCACTCATTAATTCAAATATGTTTATTACTTTAACGAAGAGATTATTTTAACTATAACTTTTATACATGGTTGCTATTTAACTTCTTCCAATCTGTGTTAAGGATAGGACGATGATAGGAAAAGTAGGAAACGAATGGGAGTGTTGCAAGGATGATGTGAAGGAAAATGGCTTACCCAACACCAAGATGCAGTCAAAAATAATATATTTTCGCCACGGACTCTGCAGCAATGCTAGGAGGAACGGGTTAGCAAAGAGCAATGAAAATGTTACATTGAAATGCATGCAAACAGAATTACGCCACGGACTCGGTCGCAATGCTAGGAGGTTCAGGTTAGCAAAGAGCAAAATAAAATAAGCGAAACGGGACACAGCGAAACGGGACAATGTGCGTAACAGGACACTTTTTCGTGCGTGCAGCCGGCGTTCATCGGTTTATTAGACGTTGTCACGTCAAAATTGTTAAACATTTTTCATGACTTGGGCAGTATGTATGTTTTTATATCACTTTCCCTCAAGGAGTCTGTATTCAGAATACTTCAAGGACATTCGCGTTACCTGCCGGCCGACCATCGGTTCCATAAACTCCGATAAGGCCTCTTTAGATTTACATGTATCCATTTTTTTGTTTGAATAAAACCAAAAAAACATTCCTAAATATTGCAACCACAAATATATTATACCATCTATATTTATATAAATGTAAATGTTCGTTCATTCAAAATCTTGAATCTCCGAAAGTTCTTCACCCATTGCTTTGAAATTTTGACACAACGTTGCATTCGAATACGCACGTGTTTTTAGATACGTATGTCACGCCAATTATAGGTAAAAATCTAGATAAAATCTAGATAAAGAAACACATAGGTATTCAATACTTTCATTTGCAATAGAGTGATATCTATAAATATAATGATTTAGGTATTGGTAGGATATATATATAGGGGGATATATATATATACAGAGAGATAAAGATAGGTAGATAAATATAAATTGATATAGATAACGGATAGATAGATATATAGAGATATACATAGAGAGATAGAAACTTAGATAGAAATATAGAGTGGCTTTGTATGTTGTCTGCCTACTTAAAAAAAAAAATACAAAAAAAATTGATTGAGGCATTGCAACGCATGCCGCGCTTTAGCTAATTTTTAATAAATTGTTGCATCTCTTGAACTCTTCCGTACTCGGAGCCCCAACGGTGCATCCACCTGCCTTCCCAGAGTGTGCTCGGAGGAGCGGTCGTGGCGCAGGCAGAGTGTGCTCGGAGGAGCGGTCGTGGTGCAGGCAGAGTGTGCTCGGAGGAGCGGTCGTTGTGCAGGCAGAGTGTGCTCGGAGGAGCGGTCGTGGTGCAGGCAGAGTGTGCTCGGAGGAGCGGTCGTTGTGCAGGCAGAGTGTGCTCGGAGGAGCGGTCGTGGCGCAGGCAGAGTGTGCTCGGAGGAGCGGTCGTGGTGCAGGCAGAGTGTGCTCGGAGGAGCGGTCGTGGCGCAGGCAGAGTGTGCTGGGAGGGGCGGTCGTGGTGCAGGCAGAGTGTGCTGGGAGGAGCGGTCGTGGCGCAGGCAGAGTGTGCTCGGAGGAGCGGTCGTGGTGCAGGCAGTGTGCTCGGAGGAGCGGTCGTGGTGCAGGCAGAGTGTGCTGGGATGAGCGTTCGTGGTGCAGGCAGAGTGTGCTGGGAGGAGCGGTCGTGGCGCAGGCAGAGTGTTCTGGGAGGAGCGGTCGTGGCGCAGGCAGAGTGTGCTCGGAGGAGCGGTCGTGGTGCAGGCAGAGTGTGCTGGGAGGAGTGGTCGTGGCGCAGGCAGAGTGTGCTGGGAGGAGCGGTAGTGGCGCAGGCAGAGTGTGCTCGGAGAAGCGGTCGTGGCGCAGGCAGAGTGTGCTCGGAGGAGCGGTCGTGGCGCAGGCAGAGTGTGCTGGGAGGAGAGGTCGTGACGCAGGCAGAGTGTGCTGGGAGGAGCGGTCGTGGCGCAGGCAGAGTGTTCTAGGAGGAGCGGTCGTGACGCAGGCAGAGTGTGCTCGGAGGAGCGGTCGTGGCGCAGGCAGAGTGTTCTGGGAGGAGCGGTCGTGGCGCAGGCAGAGTGTGCTCGGAGGAGCGGTCGTGGCGCAGGCAGAGTGTGCTCGGAGGAGCGGTCGTTGTGCAGGCAGAGTGTGCTCGGAGGAGCGGTCGTGGCGCAGGCAGAGTGTGCTGGGAGGGGCGTTCGTGGCGCAGGCAGAGTGTGCTCTAAAGAGCGTTCGTGGCGCAGGCAGAGTGTTCTGGGAGGAGCGGTCGTGGTGCAGGCAGAGTGTGCTGGGAGGGGCGGTCGTGGTGCAGGCAGAGTGTGCTGGGAGGAGCGGTCGTGGCGCAGGCAGAGTGTGCTCGGAGGAGCGGTCGTGGTGCAGGTAGAGTGTGCTCGGAGGAGCGGTCGTGGTGCAGGAAGAGTGTGCTCGGAGGAGCGGTCGTGGCGCAGGCAGATTGTGCTCGGAGGAGCGGTCGTGGCGCAGGCAGAGTGTGCTCGGAGGAGCGGTCGTTGTGCAGGCAGAGTGTGCTCGGAGGAGCGGTCGTGGCGCAGGCAGAGTGTGCTGGGAGGGGCGATCGTGGTGCAGGCAGAGTGTGCTGGGAGGAGCGGTCGTGGCGCAGGCAGAGTGTGCTGGGAGGAGCGGTCGTGGCGCAGGCAGAGTGTGCTCGGAGGAGCGGTCGTTGGGCAGGCAGAGTGTGCTCGGAGGAGCGGTCGTGGCGCAGGCAGAGTGTGCTGGGAGGGGCGGTCGTGGTGCAGGCAGAGTGTGCTGGGAGGAGCGGTCGTGGCGCAGGCAGAGTGTGCTGGGAGGAGCGGTCGTGGCGCAGGCAGAGTGTGCTCGGAGGAGCGGTCGTGGTGCAGGCAGAGTGTGCTCGGAGGAGCGGTCGTGGCGCAGGCAGAGTGTGCTGGGAGGGGCGGTCGTGGTGCAGGCAGAGTGTGCTGGGAGGAGCGGTCGTGGCGCAGGCAGAGTGTGCTCGGAGGAGCGGTCGTGGTGCAGGCAGAGTGTGCTCGGAGGAGCGGTCGTGGTGCAGGCAGAGTGTGCTCGGAGGAGCGGTCGTGGTGCAGGCAGAGTGTGCACGGAGGAGCGGTCGTGGTGCAGGCAGAGTGTGCTGGGATGAGCGGTCGTGGTGCAGGCAGAGTGTGCTGGGAGAAGCGGTCGTGGTGCAGGCAGAGTGTGCTCGGAGGAGTGGTCGTGGCGCAGGCAGAGTGTGCTGGGAGGAGCGGTAGTGGCGCAGGCAGAGTGTGCTCGGAGGAGCGGTCGTGGCGCAGGCAGAGTGTGCTCGGAGGAGCGGTCGTGGCGCAGGCAGAGTGTGCTGGGAGGAGAGGTCGTGACGCAGGCAGAGTGTGCTGGGAGGAGCGGTCGTGGCGCAGGCAGAGTGTTCTGGGAGGAGCGGTCGTGACGCAGGCAGAGTGTGCTCGGAGGAGCGGTCGTGGCGCAGGCAGAGTGTTCTGGGAGGAGCGGTCGTGGCGCAGGCAGAGTGTGCTCGGAGGAGCGGTCGTGGCGCAGGCAGAGTGTGTTCGGAGGAGCGGTCGTGGCGCAGGCAGAGTGTGCTCGGAGGAGCGGTCGTGGCGCAGGCAGAGTGTGCTCGGAGGAGCGGTCGTTGTGCAGGCAGAGTGTGCTCGGAGGAGCGGTCGTGGCGCAGGCAGAGTGTGCTGGGAGGGGCGTTCGTGGCGCAGGCAGAGTGTGCTGGGAGGAGCGGTCGTGGCGCAGGCAGAGTGTGCTCGGAGGAGCGGTCGTGGTGCAGGCAGAGTGTGCTGGGATGAGCGGTCGTGGCGCAGGCAGTGTGTGCTGGGAGGAGCGGTCGTGGTGCAGGCAGAGTGTGCTGGGAGGGGCGGTCGTGGTGCAGGCAGAGTGTGCTGGGAGGAGCGGTCGTGGCGCAGGCAGAGTGTGCTCGGAGGAGCGGTCGTGGTGCAGGTAGAGTGTGCTCGGAGGAGCGGTCGTGGTGCAGGAAGAGTGTGCTCGGAGGAGCGGTCGTGGCGCAGGCAGATTGTGCTCGGAGGAGCGGTCGTGGCGCAGGCAGAGTGTGCTGGGAGGGGCGGTCGTGGTGCAGGCAGAGTGTGCTGGGAGGAGCGGTCGTGGCGCAGGCAGAGTGTGCTGGGAGGAGCGGTCGTGGCGCAGGCAGAGTGTGCTCGGAGGAGCGGTCGTTGTGCAGGCAGAGTGTGCTCGGAGGAGCGGTCGTGGCGCAGGCAGAGTGTGCTGGGAGGAGCGGTCGTGGTGCAGGCAGAGTGTGCTCGGAGGAGCGGTCGTTGTGCAGGCAGAGTGTGCTCGGAGGAGCGGTCGTGGTGCAGGTAGAGTGTGCTCGGAGGAGCGGTCGTGGTGCAGGAAGAGTGTGCTCGGAGGAGCGGTCGTGGCGCAGGCAGATTGTGCTCGGAGGAGCGGTCGTGGCGCAGGCAGAGTGTGCTCGGAGGAGCGGTCGTTGTGCAGGCAGAGTGTGCTCGGAGGAGCGGTCGTGACGCAGGCAGAGTGTGCTGGGAGGGGCGGTCGTGGTGCAGGCAGAGTGTGCTGGGAGGAGCGGTCGTGGCGCAGGCAGAGTGTGCTCGGAGGAGCGGTCGTGGTGCAGGCAGAGTGTGCTCGGAGGAGCGGTCGTGGTGCAGGCAGAGTGTGCTCGGAGGAGCGGTCGTGGTGCAGGCAGAGTGTGCTCGGAGGAGCGGTCGTGGTGCAGGCAGAGTGTGCTGGGAGGAGTGGTCGTGGTGCAGGCAGAGTGTGCTCGGAGGAGCGGTCGTGGTGCAGGCAGAGTGTGCTGGGAGGAGTGGTCGTGGTGCAGGCAGAGTGTGCTCGGAGGAGAGGTCGTGGTGCAGGCAGAGTGTGCTGGGATGAGCGGTCGTGGTGCAGGCAGAGTGTGCTGGGAGGAGCGGTCGTGGTGCAGGCAGAGTGTGCTCGGAGGAGCGGTCGTGGTGCAGGCAGAGTGTGCTGGGAGGAGTGGTCGTGGCGCAGGCAGAGTGTGCTCGGAGGAGCGGTCGTGGTGCAGGCAGAGTGTGCTGGGAGGAGTGGTCGTGGTGCAGGCAGAGTGTGCTGGGAGGAGCGGTCGTGGTGCAGGCAGAGTGTGCTCGGAGGAGCGGTCGTGGTTCAGGCAGAGTGTGCTGGGAGGAGTGGTCGTGGTGCAGGCAGAGTGTGCTCGGAGGAGCGGTCGTGGTGCAGGCAGAGTGTGCTGGGATGAGCGGTCGTGGTGCAGGCAGAGTGTGCTGGGAGGAGCGGTCGTGGTGCAGGCAGAGTGTGCTCGGAGGAGCGGTCGTGGTGCAGGCAGAGTGTTCTGGGAGGAGTGGTCGTGGCGCAGGCAGAGTGTGCTGGGAGGAGCGGTAGTGGCGCAGGCAGAGTGTGCTCGGAGGAGCGGTCGTGGCGCAGGCAGAGTGTGCTCGGAGGAGCAGTCGTGGCGCAGGCAGAGTGTGCTGGGAGGAGAGGTCGTGACGCAGGCAGAGTGTGCTGGGAGGAGCGGTCGTGGCGCAGGCAGAGTGTTCTGGGAGGAGCGGTCGTGACGCAGGCAGAGTGTGCTCGGAGGAGCGGTCGTGGCGCAGGCAGAGTGTTCTGGGAGGAGCGGTCGTGGCGCAGGCAGAGTGTGCTCGGAGGAGCGGTCGTGGCGCAGGCAGAGTGTGCTCGGAGGAGCGGTCGTGGCGCAGGCAGAGTGTGCTCGGAGGAGCGGTCGTGGCGCAGGCAGAGTGTGCTCGGAGGAGCGGTCGTTGTGCAGGCAGAGTGTGCTCGGAGGAGCGGTCGTGGCGCAGGCAGAGTGTGCTGGGAGGGGCGTTCGTGGCGCAGGCAGAGTGTGCTGGGAGGAGCGGTCGTGGCGCAGGCAGAGTGTGCTCGGAGGAGCGGTCGTGGTGCAGGCAGAGTGTGCTGGGATGAGCGGTCGTGGCGCAGGCAGAGTGTGCTCGGAGGAGCGGTCGTGGTGCAGGCAGAGTGTGCTGGGAGGAGTGGTCGTGGCGCAGGCAGAGTGTGCTGGGAGGAGCGGTAGTGGCGCAGGCAGAGTGTGCTCGGAGGAGCGGTCGTGGTTGCTATAAAAATTTTGAAGTATGAATAAAGTTTACTAAGAAGAAGTATTTGTTCAATATGAAAGTTATAATATATTTATAATATAAAGAGCATTTCAAAAATTTAAAATATATTTTTGTGTGACACAACAGTATTTTTAACACGAAGGATGAAAACATAATTTGAAAAGCTAAAAACATGAAATCTAGAAACATAAAATACGTTCCTCCTATAAGCGAAAGTCGCATAGTCCCATTATTGGTTTACGATAATTCATTAAAACTTACAAAATCATTGTTTTTTTTTTGTTTTGTTTTTACTAACATATGACGTTACATACAACAATTGTTAAATGTTCGTTTATGATTAATCACAGTGCATATTTAAGTAAACTCGTCATTTTCTACCGGCTACTTTCGACACTGAAACTATGACACGCATACATCAATGTTTAGACCACAAGTTTGCAGCAGCGGAGATTTTTGCACGCAATTATGACGAACATTTTCATACACTTACAAGATATTTAAACCCTTCTTTTGATCTGTGAATGTGTTTTTTTAGCACTTTGTGAAGCTCTTTAAGTCGACAGACATTTTAAGTAACAATTAAAAGTTTTTAGTTACCATTAAAAAGGAAGTTGGTTCAGATTGCTTTAGAAAATATGTATCACTATTTTTATTTTTATTTTTTGACGTGATAACGTCTTATAAATCGATGAACGCCTGCTGCACGCACGAAAAAAATGTCACGTTCCGCCTGAGCCGAGCGTGCATGAACCGGCCAACCACCGTGCGAGAAGATCTTCTATAATATCAAACAGGTTAAGGCTGGCTTTATTAACTAATTGTTTGTGATTATATTTAAACAAATTATTTAAATTATATATGCAAAAACTGTAAATAGGTAATATTTGAAAATTAAAAGCGTGCAATTTTTCAACCATGTTTTCTTATGGCGTTATCACATAAAATTATCGTCCGTAAACCGACTTTACAGACAACCCCCCCTTTTTTTTCCAATTTAACTGTGTGCTGTGTCCCTGCTTAACCCCTCAAAGACAATATTAAGCATACTTCAGTTTGTTTTGCCGTTCGCGTAAAGCAAGTTCTGTGAGTGGAACAGCGCGTTAATTTCCCCGGCTCTTGAAGGTCGTCGAGCGCCGCTATGGATCGGGCGTGGCGCCGAGGTTGAAGAAACAGCGACCCGTGAAGGCTGGGGTTCTCGCTGGGTTGGGAGGCCTCTTTGCCGCGCCGCGCCGGGCAAGCACCAGGCGGGCGGAGCTCAGCGGGCCGGCGGCTAGGGTTTCCCGCGCGTAACGAGTGTGTAATGACAGGCCCCCTCCCGGGCGTAATGAGGGCGCCGGTAACAGTAGTCTGCCCTGCTTCCCTGCTTCCCTGCTTCCCTGCTTCCCTGCTTTCTTCCGGCCTCGGCGAGACCAGCGCTTCCGAGCACCTAGTGAAAGGTGTCTGTTTTAATGCTGGGGAGAAATTTCATCTTTTGAATCGGATTTTTAATCGATTCACCAGACAAAAATCGTATGCCGTACTCTGAATCCCGTACAGTTATTATTATTATTTATGTTCTCTAATTCTTGCCTTTTTGCTTATAATCTTGGAAAAATTAATTGAGTTAATCTCCTTATTTTCTGTAATACTATAATTCTCTAATCTGACGCATACAAGGAAGGTTTTATTTTTTAAATAAAAATAAATAAAAAAAATAATAAAAAAGCCTCCCTTGTAAGTATTAGTTTCATATTTTATTCAAATACGCTTTATATAATCTGATCTAAAATGGCCTTCAAAGTGCTACATCGGGCCCGCTAAAAGGTATTTACTATTGGGCTTTGGAGGAAGAGCAGGGCAAAGGAAAGCGATTTTTCGTTCAAGAATCGATCCTTCTGTTAAAAATCGAAAATTTAAAGCATCGCTCCATTTGCCCCGTGCCGTGTTTCCGAATGATGAAAGTGCTATTGTTTACAGTGGTTTGTTAATGAACTTTTATTTTCAATCAAGTTTTAGTCCCAAAATGATCTACCAGAAATGTATTTTCTAGTGTTTGTTTCTGTTTGCACAAGAAGCTCTTTTGTCAGATAGATGTAGGCTAAGTAACGGGCGATCGGAGTGATCAAAACACTGTAAACATTTGTAGAATATCTTGTACGATATGAAATTATTTTATACTTTTGTCTTTTAGTTTTTTTTAATACGAACAGTTTTGTTAACTTTGCAGAAAGGTTTCTAGGAAAAATAAGTATCTGACGTTTTATAATTAGAATTTTGAATTAAATTTTAACATTCATAGACAGTAGGCCTAAGTGGTAAATTAATTACTGTCCAATTTTATCAAATATTTTGTGTTTTATGAAACACATTATGTCATTGCAGAGCAGATTTGCAGCGACCAAGTAACAGCATATTGACAAATTAGTTTTATACTTTCGTTTGCTTACTATTTATAAAGGTCAAGTCCTTTGACTGTCATTTTTCGTATTGCAAGTTCGATTCTCCATTATTCCATACAGGGTATTATAATAAGAGTGGTTTTGATATGTAATGAAACAATTTTAATGCGCTTAATAGTATACATCCAACCTTAAAAAGTATAAATAAGTGACATAATATACACTATTATTGGAATATGTTTAATTTACATATTCATAGTATGTGTAAATGGTCTAAATATTGTTGTTATAACTAACAGGTAGTAATTGTATAAAATCGTAAACTAAGGAGAAGAAATACACCGACAACCATAGCAATCTTACTAAATCATGGCAATTGTGCTTTTACATTTATTCATGGTATTATGACGAAAACACAGTTTGAAAAAACACGGTCATGTGTAGGTGTGAAATAAAACTAACATATAGTGAAGACTGAGACACATATATATGCGTAAAATTACACAATTGTTTCTACAGCAGTGCTCTTATTAGTCCAGAATAATTATGTCGTTCTTTGAGATAGTATGGTTTTACTGTACCTAAAGCAAATCACTATCAGAGCGTTATTCTTTCTCTCGAATGGTTTGTTTACGATCGCGTCGATCCATGTTTGGTCCTATTAATATACGTGTATTTTTAGTTTGTGAGGATACATGGTACATTTTACCGTTGGAATTCTTCCCACGACGACCTAACTGTTCCTTCTCTTCCTTCTTCTCAATGTATCTTCCCCCCCCCCTCCCCCCACGGTCCAATTCCCCCACAAAATGAACAATATACATCATATATTTAGCTTACATTTTATTTAAGTGTTATTTAAATTTTGAATTGGTTTTTGTTTAAATATTTTATTGATACCTTACGTGCAACTTAAATACTATGAATAAATGAAAATCCTTAATGGTCAATGTAATCGAAGCAGTGGTATTGAGTGGGTAAGTATTATATATCAATTAGCATATATGTGTTTTTTATAGCTATTTAGCATATTTAGTTGAAATTTTATAAAATTTAAAACATTAATTTTTACGTTTAAAGATAAATACGGTGATGTAGCACTGGAAATAAAAATGTCTTAAGTATATATCAATGGAAAACTAACACGAGAGCACAAGAAAAAACGTTCATTCCAAATTTGAAAAATGTGCAGAATTTACTGGATACAGGATTATGTATGTCAACAATATTACTTCAAAAGTATGTCTTAAATTGCACATCAACTCATTATTTACTGTACGCTATTTGCTGTGATTATTTAGTATCTTCTGTTTGCCTTCCTCAACGGCATATTATTTTCTAAACTCTCTCGTCTTTGATTTCCCATTCTTGTTATAATTATTAGTTTTCCTTGTATACGAGGCATTGAGAAAACAGGAAATTATGTAGACCTGTTCGAGTGATCTGAAAATTATTGATGTGGTATGCGTGTAGCATGTCTTGATTCACTCCATGTTTTCGTATTAAATTATGGTGCATGCTCACACTAGGGTCCGACTGGAGTTCCTATGTAATTTTTTTTTTCCTTAAGAAAATATTTACATCATTAAAACTAATAAAGAACTTTTACAAAAAGAATCCTAACCCTCGAGTAGCTCGCGCAATTATCGGAAGTGTGTAAATACTGGTTACAGATTCTCTCCTCATCAGGCTTTCAAGAAGCTGGTTATAAATTCTTTTCTTTGCTTCTTGTGCCCGGAGGTTTATGATAATTAGTGTCGCCGGAGGGTGCGTTGTGCGACCGGTTCGCTCGCAGACGTCGTCCTTGAATGGCTGGCTGAGCGCGATGAATGTATTATGATGCGATAATGAGGCGGCGCGGTCGCTGGTAATCCCAATTAGCGGCCCTGAATATACCTCCGCGACCTGGCGACAGGAGGAACTCGCTCAGCCCTCGCTATTCAGCCACGTCTCAACGCCAGCTTCGCAGCCCCTGGAAGAAACCCGTAACCTCAGCTGCCAATTGCCGTCGTGGAAAAAAAAAATATTATTTTAATGAGTTTTTGTCACGAATTTAAAATGGTGAAATGATAATGTCCATGCAAATAAAATCAACGTTTCAAATATAATGTTAGAGGAATTTAATTTTTTTTCTCGCTCCTATTTCTCTTCCCCCCCCCCCCCATAAAAAAACTCTCTGGCCAATCGACCACTAAATTGAGGTTTTTCTGAACAAAGCCGTGCGTCGAACGAGATATTTGTTTTCAATAACTGGTGGTTACTTTCATGAATTAATTAAGTCCACCTTCATTTATAATCTGTATGCCCCTTACCCCATTTAATGACAGTGTTTTTTCCATTATTATTATTATTTTATAAGTTAAGTTACTGTAAGCAAATGAAATTCAGTTTGCTTTTGATTACCTTGTACCTCTTAGGTGTAATATTTAGTTATTCGTCTATTCATATCGTATAAGGGTAATTTTTCTAATAATACCATGTACACTAGGAGCAGTACTGTCACGTCTAACATACCAGCTAAGTGGTATTTTATGTGTATGATGTAGGACTTATTAGACACGGAAAAAATCATTTTGGTATCGTTAATTAGATGAAGATATTTTACTTTCTTTTTGGCTGGCTCATGGGAGGGAAATGGTGATGACTGCCTCCTCCACCCCCTGCTTGTGTGACGTGGCGAGTGTCGGCGGAGCGACCCCCACTCCGCCTGCCTTCTACCTGGACGCTCGCCGTCTGCTGGAGAAGTTGCTCAAGTTCTCCACTGCGCGATCAAATTAATTGGCTCGAGGACCCCGTTCCTCCCCTACACCCTCATCGCCAGCCTTGCCCGATCGCCCTGCTGTTGACTCCGCCTTTCTCTCCTTCCTTCGTTCCTTCGGTAAACAAGATAACTAATGGGACGCAAGTTAATTAGAAGCGCCGGCAAGTTAAGAAGGTCTCGCGTACCCCTGACCGCGTGTGTGACGACACCATTGGCAGTCCGCAAGCATGGGTGGTCAGGTCTGCGCGGTGAATCTGCGCAGAGACCGCGTTGTACTGTTACACTCATACAGAGCATATTATGTTCATTGTTTTGATTAAAGAGCATCAAAATTGTAATTATGTTTATTGTATAAAATTAGTACTGTGATATGTAGAAACAAATTTTGCTCTATGGCACATGATATATCTTTGGTGAAAAAAAAAGGAATATAAAACGGTTGTTATTACATGAAATGGAGAGGAGGATAAACAGAAGAAAATAAAAAGTGTGTGTTCATTTGAAATTGTGATGATTATTTTATAAAAGATATAAATTGTTATAAATTTGGTGTTCCAGACTATATATAAGGACCTTTATTACTCGCTCAGTGGTCTGAAAGTAAGTGGTCTTATGCTCGTTATGTAAGTAGCTAAGCCGGCGCAGAATTTTTTTTAATATTAATCAAACCAATGTAGTAAATTGAAATAGTTACTGCTGAATCCAGTACAGCGTTCTCCAGGAAAATGTGGAGCACGCGCGTGGAGTTAGGAATTATTGTAAGCATTCGGCATGTTGTGACGTTACTGAAGTCACTACTTTTACCTCGCCATCGCCATATTGAATTTCCCACAACATTGGTTGAGATAGTGTTCGACCAAGTCTAATGATGGTATGTAAGCGGTAATTATAATCTATGTCGTTTTAAACACAGCCCTTGCCATAATATACATGTGGGCAAGTCTTCCAGTACTCGCCATAGATGTGTGACATCTGGCCTCGGTAACGAGCAAATTCATGTGTTCTCATGTTGCAAATAAACTTATAATACGAAACTCGGACATGAAGTTTAACGTAGAATTCTTTGATATAATGCCGAGCGTTATATATATATATATAAATTTAGTTGAAAACACAATTTGCGTTTTATGTAATACGCATATTAAAATATAATATATAATATGATATATATAATATGGTATAATATATGTACGCAAATTCTGTTTTCAACTAAATTTTTTGACGTGAATCACACGTAGTTCCCGAACCGGCCGCTAGAATTCACAGCTGGAGCAGCTACGTAGGCCTACACTGTCGAATCATTCGATTTGCAAAGCGAAATTTTAAACTATATAATGAATAGGCTCCGATGAAAGCGAAACAGACTTAAAAAAAATACTAAACTTGGTTTTAGACCTGATTGTTGACAAGGAAATTTATTAAAATACTGCTCACCTTGTTAAAAATTCACTAAATTGTTAATACCATAATGTTACCTTTGTCTTTGTTAACTTCGATTCGCGCCATCGGCCAAAAATGGCAACACCGTGGTGACACATTTTCGTTCATTCGACTTTCGTTCCATTCATGTAATTATTTCCGGAAAATGACGTATACCTATATAGCTAAGATGTTAAACATAAAAATAGTGATTTAAAACTTTTTTTTCACTTTGCAAAGACTACACTTCGACAATGTTTTGGGCATCCAACCAACATTACCTAGATGACTATCCCGAGGGGAAGTGGGGGTTAGAAAACAATTAAGCCTTGTTACCATGCAATCATACAAAGTTTGCCACCAGTTTTCGCTCTTGGTTATAGCTTACTTACTTGACGCATGTACTTAAATCACCTGTTAAACTCTATTTCTTCACCATTTTCCAAAGTAGTCCACTAAGTAGGTAAAATGGGGGTAAATTGTAATTATAATAAAAAATTATATCACCCAAGCTTATAAATCAGGAGTTTTTTGATCTAGAAAGTTCAAGTTACTTCTTTATTACTTTATTTTTTAAGGTAAATGAATTACTTATTTTAATTGCACCATTATTTATGAAGTCATTAAACTTTAAAAAATAATTCTTATTCTCCAAGATATATCATGTATAGAAGATGTAATTTTAAAAAATTCATCTTGGTGTTAGTACATGAAGGAGCTGTCTGTTCTAAAGTTCAAGTCGTTTTGGTTAGCAAATTATTTTGCAAAAGAAATATCAGTTTGTGAAGGCCAATGTTAGACATTTGTTAATAGCTTGAAAGGATCTCGCTAGGAAGAATCTTCAAAATGCCATTATATGTGAGTATTGTTAAACAGAGATTTTAACAACACATAAACAAGAAATTAGCATTAAACTTCATTACAAAAAAGTTTTTTCTGTACTGATGGCATTGGAAAAAGTGTGTGTATGTTTTTTTAAATTTGGTTTTAAATAACCAAATAGCAAAAATTGCACACACGAGTTCCCTAACTTCTTACCTATTTGACGAATAAATTAAACAAATAATATTTTGGTAGTTTATTTTGTACATTAATTTATTTATTGAATAATATCCATCCTAATAAATCAAAATTATTTGTAGGAAGTTAAAATTTTTCTAATTGATGGATGGCATTGCATGAATCTTAAAACGTGTAAGCAATGCAATACAGATATTTCATAAGTCATGTGGTTATATATGCTTTCATCAAACAGAATTAATTAATAATGTTATGAAGAAATAACAGTGAAATTATTTAGTTGGTTTTAATAATATTTGTTTTCTATTGTGATTTTTGTTAATTTTCATGTTACTTTTTAGTCTTGTCATTTGTTATGTTGTCCTTGCCTGCCATGGATATGTAACGGTCATTTCTGAAGTAACAAATCATTCTAAATTCCACGTGAACCAAGTAATGGGCAAGGGTAATTATGATATAAGGTTTCAAATAAATTGAAAATACAATTTTCTTCAAACATATACATTTCTTAATTACTTTAAATTCACTATTATCTTTGAAAGATTTGTGCAATGGGAGTGCATGACTTTATGTAAGCTTTTGGACATACGCCATTGCTAAGAACATGTATGTCTGTAGAAGAAAACTACAAAAAAAAAACACAAATTAAGCAAAAAATTGCTGTTGTCAGGATAAAAACACCACACAATACTCCACAACAGGAATATGGTCAACAAACAAAGAAAAACAAAGAAAAATGGACTAACAGAACGAAAAAAAAACACAAATGATGACAGCACAAAAATACCGAACCCAAAACATTTTAAATTCACTAAAGGATTGTTTAAACATAAATCAGCACCATCCCAAGTAAAGTTAACCTGCAGCTGTTCACTCGCGGTGCTTGTAAGGGTTGCAGCGGCACTGCAATAGTGGATTGTGCCACTGCTGACGTGACGACGGAAAGAGAAATGAACTGCTCGTATCGGAACACGCCGGGGAAAGTAAATGAGAGGCGGTTAGAGGAGATGAATGGGCGAAGGGATGGCTGTGAGGTGGAGTGGTGTTGAATGTTTTTTTGGAAAGAAGGGGAATGGGGAAAATTAGAATGGTTGGAGGGTGAGGGGTGGAAGCGCCGAGAGGCAAGCGGGTCCCGGCGGAGCAAATTGGCGGACAGGCGTAGACGTCGCGACACAAAGGGGAATGTTATCGAGTTGTGGGACGACGCGAAGCCATCTCGTGGGCCGGAAGCCGGCAGCGCTTGCCAGTTGTGTGATTGGGGGAGAGGGGGAGGAGGTGATGTAGGGTGGCATGATTCGTCGGGTTGGGAGTTCGCGGGAAGGGGTAAGGGGGCTGCCAAGTTCCATTAGTCTCAGACGGTTCATCGGAAATCTATCAGGACGCGAGCAGCGCAGCCTTCCTGATTCCCTCAGCGGCTTCTCAGGCAATAATGCAAACACGGAGAGGGCCGGCCCGATATTTGTGCGTGACCTTTTTTATATTTTCCCAGCCCCTGCTTTCCCTCTCCCCAACCTAACTTCTCGTCGTCAACCCCGGGGACGCACCACAACGCCGAAATACCACAACGCTGAACGTACAATAACGCCAAAAACCATAACGCCGAAATGCCAAATTGACCACAACGCCGACAGCTAGAAAACTGCTGTGTACCACAACGCCGAAATACATCAACCCCGAACATACAATAACGCCGAAATGCCAAATTGACCACAACGCCGACAGCTAGAAAACTGCTGTGTACCACAACGCCGAATTACCACAACGCCGAAATAAATTAACCCCGAAAAATATCATTGCAGGACTGCCACAAAGGTTAGGTTAGGTAAGGTTTAGCACACAAATTCATTCAGTTGTTTTTCATTTTGCTCCTGTTCCCCCCCCCCCCTTTTTTTTTCACGCAGCAACATTTTTCGGCGTTACTGTATTTCGGCGTTGTGGTACACAGCAGTTTTCTAGCCGTCGGCGTTGCGGTCAATTTGGCATTCGGCGTCATGGTATCTCTCTCCCGCTGCAGCTGTGGCGCACGTCGCCAGGGAGCAGACGTCTTGTTCGAGCGGATGGGACCCGGGTGAATTTTCGGCTTCGACCGTGATTCTAACACTTGCGACAACAGAAAAGGACATTTTTGGGATGATTCTTGAGACGGGGAACAGTGATGTAGAACAATTGCATGGAAACACACCATTGCTGTCATAGAAAAAACCTCAATACTGGGCAACGAAGAATATTGTCAAAAAACGGAGTTTTATCGTTTGTGTTGGTCTGTCCGTCGCTGTGTAGTCCAATGGTCTTGTTTTTCTGTGTGTTACTGTTCTCTTGTTGCAACTCGACTGTCTCTTCGCGGGCAGCTCACTGTGTACGTCTGTGATGTAATTTTTTCCTGACTAAAATAACTTTCGGAATAATTATCTGTGCTGTCTAAGCACGTAACATTTGGAATTATCTTATATGTGCGTGTTCTCCGTGCGCTTTTTTTTTTTTTTCAAATTCCACACGCTTCGAGCTTGCCACTCTGAATGCGAGGTGCGACGCGAAGCCACAATACGAGAAGCAAAAACTCCTTGACGTTGACGTATTTCGATGAGAAAACGTTTTTGTTAGTAAGTGTCATAAACACTTTGGTATATATTTATGATATAGGCTGCACAGGAGTGCCCCTTGTCCCTTGCTTGAGGGCCGTGTGACCGAGCGTGTGTGTGCAACGCTTCCCAGGGTTCGTGTGCAACGACCCCCGCCAAGTTCCACTGACACTTCCCCTGCCTCGTGAGGGGAGTTGACCCTTGACCTCTGCGGTGTTGCGTTCCGTCTTTACAAGCTCTTACGGAGATACAGCATGATATTACAAGATACATTACAAGATACATTCTGATATATTGCAGTGATGTTCGAAGGGTGTGGCTGTCTGTGACTCCCCGGCAGTCGAAGATACGTCTCCAAGAAGCCACGTGAAAATAAAATACTCAGGCTGTTATAACTTTCAACCCAACCAAAGCAATCATCATACGATGTATATTTATTACGCCTGTTTACGTTCGGTTGAATCAATAACGCCGGCTGCACGCACGAAAAAGTGTCCCGTTACGCACATTGTCCCTATCCTTAACAGAAAACACAGATTGGAAGAATTTAAATAGCAAACATGTATAAAAGTTATAGTTAAAATAATATCTTCGTTAAACTAATAAATATATTTGAATTAATGAGTGCAAATAAAAGTAAATTTATCAATCAAATTGTAGATTTCATTTCACTCCTTCTTTTTATCCATACAAAATAGTGATAATTCAATAAAAATGATTCAATTTTATTCATAAAAGTATGCAATCATTTCATCAATGTTTTGTTATGACGTTGTCACGTTAAACTATCGTCCGTAAACCGTCTTTACAGACAACCAATTTTTTTCTATACGGGCGAACTTTCGATTTTATAATGTTGGTTGCTTGTATACTTCATTCTGATGAGGAGCTGTAAGATGATATAACGAGTTTTGAAGCAGTATACATGTACAGATTAAGTTGGTTCGCTATTTTTAAAAGAAAAAAAAAATCAGTTTTCCTCCCCCCCCCCCCCTAAATATGTTGACGTCGATGGTTCAAGCAAGCACGTCACACGTAGCAGGCAAGATAAACATTCGCTCCCGCGCGGTTGCGTCCGCGCTGTTCCTCTGTGTTCTCTGTGCTACCGGCGCAGACTTGCCGCGGGGCTTCGACGGTCTGCGTTAATTACTCCGCCCTCCCTCCCCCCACCCCTGCCGCGCCGCTGGGGGCTTCGCTCGCGAATTCCCGAACTCTGAGCGTCCTCCGCTGCGGAAATTGAACACCGTTGAAAATTAATGACTGAGCACAGAAGCCGTGTGCGGTCAGTAAATACGGCGCGGTCTTACTTTTGAGCGAAACTTATTCTTAGTGGTAGGGTAAACCAAGGGGCTGCATCATACTGGAGCATAATCAAAATGTAAACGCACATATAGCATCGAACAGTGAAAAAATTGGGAGTAGGGTGCTTGATGGTGGAGAGGTGAAAAGGCTAAGGAGTGGGGTGCTCGATAGTGGAAAGGAGAATAGGCTAATGAGGGGAACGGTTAAATGATAGGGAGGATAAGGATCAAAGAATGGAGCGCTCGATGATGAAAAGTGGCTAAGGAGCTTGTCAGCCACGCACCCATTTGTTTTTTCCCCTTAGATCAGAAGCTGCTCGCGCAAATACCCCACTGAAAGCGCTACGCCCTATGCGGGGAACAGAATTTCGCGTTCACTTGGCCCATAAGGGAATTTGAACCCCCGTGGCGAATATGTTCTTCTCTTTGCCTCCGGGTGTAATCGACTCGGATCTTCCGAATTAGCGTCGGGTACGTTTACTTGGTAGTGATTTTTGTTTTTATTTTAACACTTTGAACTTGTTTTGTTGTTAAATTATATAATTGGGACATTTTTTCCTGTTTGTTAGTGTAATTTTAGTTCAAAGTTATAAATAATACAGCTTAAAATTTTATCCGCGATGGAGTTAAAACGTACATGCAAACGTTTTAAGATTCGTAACGTATACAATAATAGGCTATGCCAATACGTTTTTTTTTAATGCGGTGAATTTGTATGCACATACGCCAGAGGCCTACTTACTGGAAATTATTTCATTCTTTTTACACTCACATTTATATTTAAATATTTTCAGCTAATTAATGCGTTAATTAAATAAGTTCCTTTCTTTCATTTTGCAAATGCCGCATGTCATGTTTGATGTCTGCGAAATATCGCGTTTTTAAATCCGTGTATGTGCAGTTTTGTTATTTAAAATATATATTTCACCACTTTTTTATTGCCTAACTATATTTATTTTACAAAATACATTTTAATTTCTGATTGTGAAGCATGTTGAAAGGATTTCTCTGGTAGCTTAATTGTGCCACCTCTACCAGGAAAAGCGAATAAAAAAAGACTTTTGTTGAAAAATAAAAACATAGGTGAGGCTGCGTAAAAGTGAACAAAATAATATTCATAACAAATCACAGTCGCTTGGTATAATGCTGGGCTTGTTTACTCTGACCAAGTATTATTTAGAAGCATGGACATTTGTTTCGTGTTTGTTTCTTGTAACGTAACCCAAACAGACACAATAACCAAGGTTTTTTATTTTTTTTTTTTCCTGTTTCAAGCGTATGCGTGGTTTAAAATTTTCTGTTTCAATGGAAGAAAGTCCCACAATTAAGGGATCAAGTCTGCTAGTTCTGCTTTGGTTTTTCCTTTAGTTGACTATCACACAGAAAATGCCGAATTCATCATGAAAACAGTTCGTTCCCTTTAATAATGGCGGCAGATGGCGTAGTCAACGTAATTTTTTTTTCGTTAAGCTTCCGGCCATAAGTTGTCATTTGCAGATGATTGCGAGCGGTAGTAAAAGGAAAGTGGTTGAGCGTAACTTGTGTTTTACGTTCGTGCTTTTTTTAATTATCTGAACCAAGTAGGGCACAACCCTTTCTTTTTGAAAGAATTAAGTAAGTACTTCGTGGAAAGATGGTACATTAAAACGGCCGTGTCTTTGCCTCTGTGTGTTAATGTTAGCCTCCCCCACTCCTTTCTCCTTCTCTCTCTCTCTTTCCCGTTTCTTTCTCTAAAAACTTCTTAACTGATATACCAATTACAGTCTAACTTGATACTTCTGAATTCTCAGTGCCATTGAGTTGAATGCTCTGCTGCTGTTCAACAGCCGGAGTTTTTCTTATGCGTTGTTAATAAACTCTTAATTTTTCTACTACGCAATTTATTTTGGTTGATTAAGTATTCTAGCTCTTCAATTAAAAAAAACACATATATGTTACAAAACAGTAAACCGATAGTTATTAAACATTTTCTGTAGTTACATAATGCTATCTGTGAAGAATCCTAATCTACTAAGGTAGTGTGTTTTATATACGATTGGTGTTAAATGAAATTTTCTAAAATTGTTAGCAGCAAAACATATTATTTTGGTTTTCGTTAGTAATTTGGTTGGATGTATGTTTATCGTATGTTAGTAAGCTGTATGTAGAGAATTGTTTATATAGCCTTTCATTTTACGCACTCTGTAGTAATACAACTTAAGAGTTTTGTTAGAGTCTCTCGGGTTATTAAGTAGCTTGGCTTCTGGTTTGTAGCCGCTACCAAGGCGAATATATCACTGACGTTTCGATATACATTGTTGTCGCCATAATCAGGGTAGAGTTACCTACTGAGGTTAGAACAAGTTCTTCTGTCTTTAATACTCTGATCTGAGAGGTGTGTTTCCCGAGTGGCTGCAGGTGTGGGCCAATCACAGTCTTCCTTTAGTCTAGTTGGACTGTTGGGTTGCCCAATCGGAGCTGGCCTTCTTTAATTGGCTAGCAATTCAGTGACCTATTCTCTTCTG
The DNA here is from genome assembly GCF_032445375.1 of Bacillus rossius redtenbacheri. Classification (NCBI taxonomy): domain Eukaryota; kingdom Metazoa; phylum Arthropoda; class Insecta; order Phasmatodea; family Bacillidae; genus Bacillus; species Bacillus rossius. The sequence continues at coordinate 8,584,608 of NC_086332.1, forward strand.
ATTGGCTGGGCTGTTTGGCTAACCAGAAGCGACCTGTCTTTTGTTAGATGCAGAGTTAGGTTTTGAGGTTTTATGGAGAGTGGATCCCATATTCTGCTTAATTGGTAGCCATCTTCTCTATTTATGTTTGCTGGGTGTTTTAATATTTCTATTGACTCTCGAATGTAACTTTTATTGTATTGTAGGATGTTGGCTATGGTGTGGAATTGGTCGAAATGAAATCTGATTCTGGCTATCAATGAGTGTTCCATGGTGGGTTTACATGTTTATAGTCACTGTTGTGTTCTTTAACCCTCGAGATTATAAACACACGATCAGCTATAGCCGAACACTACATGGAGACGAGACACAGCATTGGTTTCAACCAATTACACACCATAGCCCACATCCGACAATACAATAAAAGATACATTCGAGAATCAGTAAAAATATTAAAACACCCAGAAAACATAAATAGAGATGATGGCTACAAATTAAGCAGAATATGGGATCAACTCTTCAGAAAACCTAATCACCTATCTCTGCATCGAGTTGGCCAAACAGCCCAGCCAATCAGAAGAGAAGAGGCCACTGATTTTCCAGCATCCCCAGTCAATCACAGAAGCTCAGCTCCGATTGGTCAAATCAACAGGCGAACCAGACGAAAGGAAGGCTGTGATTGGCCCACAGCTGCAGTCAATCGGGAAACACTCATTTCAGGTGAGAGTATTAAATGCAGAAGAACTTGTAATAACTTCAGTAGGTAACTCTACCCTGATGATGGCGACTGCAATGTATATCGAAACGTTGGTCATATATTCGCCTTGGACGCGGCTACAACCCAGAAGCCAAGCTACTTCAGACAATGACCGCGAAAGCCGGCGATCTTTATTAATGAATCTCGTGTTATTATTCATTTTGCAATTTTTGTAATCTTAAGCGTATAATTATCCTCTGGAAATTGTATTGGCAGCCTTCGTATGATCATTAAAAAAAAGTAGAGAATGCAGGCAATATACTTTTGTAGGCTTTATGTTTATATTTCATAAATTAAGTCTTTCCAATCATACACCTTGATAGCAAATATGTAACAAGAATAGTTTTTATTGGGACTTTTTACATTGCATTTATAGGTGTAAGTGTAATGGCTACGTACGATTTAATTTCTGGACGTAATTCTAATTTTTATTTTCGGCTAACTAGTAGGTGGATAAAAATTCTATACTAAACACAAATTTCATTTCGCTCGAGAAGTGTTCATAAGAAAGGAGTGTGTGATGTTTCCCACTCACATTGAATACTGATATCGGTAATCTACCCGGTCACTGGTTAGGCTATCGTGTAATTCACGGCCTTGTCTGAAATGAGCGGAAGTGATCCATGATGGTTTTTGACGTGACAACGTCTAATAAATCGATGAACGCCGGCTGCACGCCCTAAAAAGTGTCCCGTTACGCACATTGTCCCGTTACTCTGTGTCCCGTTACGCTCATTGTACGCCTGCGCCGCATCTATCTCTCTTCCACTCGATTGGAACAACCATCGATTTGACTTTTTCGAGGCACATTAAACTTGAAACACTCCCATTCGTTTCCTACTATTCCTATCATCGTCCTATCCTTATCAGAATAACACAGATTAGAAGAAGTTAAATAGCAAACATGTATGAAAGTTATAGTTAAAATAATCTCTTCGTTAAATAATAAACATATTTGAATTAATGAGTGCAAAAACAGTAAATTTATCAATTAAATTAGATTTCATTTCACTTCTTCTTTGTACCCATACAAAATAGTGATAATTCAATAAAAAATGATTCAATTTTATTCATAAAAGTATGCAATCATTTCATCAATGTTTTGTTATGACGTTGTCACGTTAAACTATCGTCCGTAAACCGACTTTACAGACAACCAATTTTTTAGAAGAAGCGATCTCGTCGCCAGCAGCAAGAGCGACTTGCGACTTTGTTGCTCGCGCCTCTGGATCGGGGGAGTGTTTGGGGGGGGGGAGTAAGAGGTTTGGGGGCGGTGTCGCTCGTAACGAGCCCCCCGCTAGAGATGAGGGATGCTGGGTCCATCATCATTACACGGCTGCCGTGCCGCTCTCTGTGAGAGTCGACGGCGCGGAGTGCGTCTGACTGCCGCCTCCCCCCCCCCCCCCTTTTAAGAGTCTGATGATGTCAGCCGTGTTAGGCGGGGCTAGGCGGGCGGGCGGGGGACAATGCTCCTGGCAAAACTCGCTGACAGTTGGCCTGCAGTCGCATGTTTAATCCCGCGACGAGTTTCGAAGTTGCCGGGCCTGCTTCTTGTCTCTTTTTGTTTCGCAGTTGTACCGCCACTAGAAGGATGAATCGTCTCCTGCATTTGCCGCGAGTCTGAAATAGCATGGGCTTTATTCCCTATTATGTTCTTTTTGTCCGACGGAATTTCACTTTACGGGCGAAATATCCACGTGAGGCGTTTACAACGCCTATTGTGCATGACACTACGTAATACGGGATCACAATGATTTGTGAGTAAAAAAAGTTTTCAGAATTGGTAAAAAGTAAAAAAAAAATATTTACTTAACTTTGGCGTTTGTAGTTACTGTAATATACCAGGTAAGAATATAGCTTTAGTGTCTATTTCTAGTGGTACACTGAGCTGTAATAGTCAGTTTTTAAATTAATGTTCATTGCGATAACCTTTACAACTTAAGTGTGGTAATGCAATAAGTATTTATATGTTTAATGTTCTTGTTTCATTCGCACCTTTTATGAAAATCTTTAGGATTTCTAGTGTGGACACCCAAAATTGTTGCTATTATTCCCATTTCACGTTTGCGATTTTGTAAGCGCAAGTGACCCACCTCAGAGAGGGGCTTTTTGATTCCGAGGGGGAGGGGGGCTGGGCACCCGGGATATACGCCCATGTATACATACATACCCTGTTTACATATATTTAGTTACATCAAAATTTTTAATTCTTGTAATTATACGGGTTTCAACAATACATCCTCCATAACTCCAGGTGCAGAAGTTTATAAATAAAGCCCACATGAACAAAACGGTACAATTTGTTTTTGAGATACATAGTCAGTTATAACAATTCGAATTTCATTTCCTAAACATGTATGCTTAATTTCTTTATCGTGCACCTTGTGAAGCTTTAAATCGGATACTTCACAGGGAGATTATTTTTTGACTGTTTGACTGCAAGAACTTAAAAGGATAGAGCCAGTATTTTTGTTTCCACGAAAATAAACATATCTTTACAAAATTGAAAAGGTCAAATGGTTTTTCGTTGTTAATCCAGCTTGAGGTTTAATACTCCTAAATTTCCTCCGAAAGAGAGTGATTTCCAGGATGAAGTACCTGCGACGTTAAAATGAGCGAAAATAAAAAAAAAGGGGGGGGGGTTGAATTACGGAGAGTTAGGAGCGATGGTGGCACGCAGAGGCGAAAGTGACGAGGCGGGGAAAATGAAATAAAAGACGTCACGGGAAGGACAGTGCGTAACCAAAAATCAGACATCGTCAAACACACATTGTTTCGTGATTAATTACTTAGCCTATTTATGTGATACATAAAAAAATTCTTCATCGCTATCATTTTGATACACAAGTACAGATCCATGACAGCATTCCAGATAACCTCAGTGTAAGTGAATTTTTTACTCTTTCCGACGACATGGCGGAGTTCTTTTTATGCTTAAATGCGTGAACTTCGCCACATTAAATGTGATTCCAATCTTAATCACTGCTATTGTTATGAAACAGTTTCAAAAAACGTCATTGATAGTGAACGAAGCATACTTTACGTTAAAAACTATGCAAAAAGGAAATTTGCACAGTTCTCAGTTCTTCGTGTGTTCATGCGCAAAAGGGGAATAATTGCTTCTCGATCAAAGACGCGGTCTCACACATCGTGTTGGTTTTTCGTTTTTTAATTACTTTTCAAGGGCTATTTCTAAAATTTTGATTCCATACCTCCCTTGAATTTGTTATTCTTCTATAAATAAATAGTGTCAAAAGATATTCACTTGTTGTTATACTAGGGGTGTAAAAAAGTTGCGCAGGTCTTTGTAATTATCATAAATTGCGAAATTTTTTGCACCCATGATAAAACACTAAGTATATATCTCTTGAAAATATTTGCGGCAGAACATGCAAGGGCAGTTACGAGTTAAAATATTAGAAATAACCCTTTAAAAAATTTAATGAAAAACACCATAAATTTTTAGTCAATTGTAACATAACCTATTATTACTGAACTCGCCGACAGATGCTACTTTTTTTAATAATAAAAGAATACTTGAAATTATACTAGTAATCAGATTTTTAAAATGCAAGAATAATTAACCTTTATTGCCGAAATTGTTGTTGTAATAAGCAATGAAAACCACATTACCTTTTCGTTTAAATATAATTATGAACAAGTTTTCATATAAATAAATTGTAATCAAATATCTAACATGACCTATTATTACTGCACTCGCCGACAGATGCTACTTTTTTTAATGATAAAAGAATAAATACAGAGTAACAGTACAATGTGCGTAACGGGACACAGCGTAACTGAACTATGTGCGTAACAGGACACTTTTCGTGCGTGCAGCCGGCTTTCAACGATTTATTAGACGTCACGTCAAAAAAAAAAACTAACATGGCTTATGAGACAAGTCTTGACCTCTTGACAATGGATATCCTTGCATTATCGCTGGGGCGTAACGCCGTTACTGTAGTTGTTTGCCAGTTCGGTTTCTTAACCCTCCCCACTCCCCTTTTTCTCTCACTGTACTTTTCCGTGTCCTTGCGATGTGAAAAACCGTAACTTTGTATTTCGTGCTGGCCAGCTCCGGCGAAAGGCCCGCAGCCGACGTCATCAGCTCGCTCCGTGTGTCGTGCGCGCAGGAAGCCGGCCTGCGGCGGGGCTCGCCTCGTATCGGGAAACGGCCTTTGAGGGCCTCCTGCTGCCATTAGGGCCGGCAACTCTGTGGAAGAAGCTGGGGGCCGGAACAGGGGAGGGGAGCAGTCAAAAAGCGAAGAGCGCCTTCAGCGTTCGCTCGGCGGAAGTGGGGAAAGACTTCTGCCGAAACAGGCGCACGAATGAAAACCCGTGTCCCCACCTCTGCCCGCGAATATCACTCTCTCTCTTTTCCTCTTTCTTTCCTCCTCTCAATTCCTGCTCTATTTCTCGGCCTCGTCGTTTGCTCGTAAATCGGGCTAACTTTTCGGCGACGCCTCTCCCTATTGGTCGTTTGCCGCTCCCCGTCCGAGCAACCCTGCGGACCCCCCACCCCTTCACGGCCCTCGCCGGTCCAAAAGTCGCCCCGGGGCTAGTTCTCGAGTTTGACCGCGTCTTGGCGCCTGTATCTGGTTTACAACTCCGCTCCCCTCCCTACCCGCCCGAGTGGCCGGCTCCTGACAGCCGCTGTTACCGGCCGCCGCAAAGTGGATGCCAGCTCTCCGCCGCACTTCTGGAACCGAGTCAACTCTTTTTTCTTTTTTTATTTCGTGGACTCTACGGAGGTCGAAAGTTTATCCGCATTGGATTCAAGCATTCAAGCATATTCGCATCCTGGGGGCACTCTTCACGTGCCAGAAAAACCCCGTGTCCAGTGTTTGTCTCTTTTCATCTATATTTAAAAAAAAGTTTGGAACTTTTTAACTGTAAGTTTCCATTTTTCACGTTTTAGAAAGCAGTGGTGCAATTTTTGTGACTTTTTTTCCAACTTGACGATTAAAAGTATGTTACTAAAGAAATTTTTTTAGCTACGATATTATATCAAATAGTTCGTTTACGTGGGTCAGCATGGTTATTTTGGCGCTGAGCTAGACATAAGTACACGAGAGTACTATAAGAGAGTAATAATGTCCATGTTCACGGCTGCGAGTGGGAAGCGTTTCCCATGCGATCCGCCGCCAATCAGACCTCACCTGTGCGAGCACTGCCCCTTCCCGGCGGCGGGTAGGCAACCCGGGTAGCACTCTCTCGCGAGCGGCTACTGGTGGGAGCTTCGTGTTCAGCTCGGCTCCGTCTTTATCCTTAAACTGCCATACCTTTCAAGTTTGCTGATTGTGTCTTTATTTGTTAAAGTCGTGACACATTGCAAAAACACAATAAAGGAAAAAAAACTTTTGTGCCGTGAGATTTCATGTAAGACTTTTTTTTCCTCACCATACAGTACAGCAATAAAATAATTAATTATAAATATGAATTTTTTTCACTTATTTTTTGTGACCAAAACAAATAAAAATTGTATTTGTGAGAATTTTTGCACGCGTAAATTAAAACTGTGAGCCCCGACATTGTGGTGTGCCCCAATACACTTATAAAGTTGTTATCTTTGAAATATTTGTGCAATGGGAGTGCATGACTTGATGTAAGATTTTGGACATACGCCTTTGCTAAGCACATGCATTTCTGTAGAAGAGAACTACAAAAAACACAAAAGACAAAAACACAAATTAAGCAAAAAATTGCTTTTGTCATTAGGATATAAACACCGCATAATATTCCATAACAGGAATATGGTCAACAAACAAAGAAAAATAAAGAAAAACGGATTGACAGAACGAAAAAAAAAACCACAAATGATGACAGCACAAAAATATTGAACAAAAAAAATTCAGCACAACAGTTGAAACGAGACAAAAACACAGCAAAACGAAAAGACGAAACAAACACAAAAGTTTTCCAAAAACAGAAGAGAACGAAAAAAAACCCACAAATGATGACAGCACAAAAAATATTGAACCCAAAAAAATTCAGCACAACAGTTGAAACGAGACAAAAATACGACAAAACGAAAAGACGAAACAAACACAATAGTTTTCTAAAAAAGTTGTAGTAGTTACATTGTGAGCTCTTCTGTGTCACATCAGTAGATCGCACGACTAACTCGGCAACGCGAAAACACCTTAATCAATAATCTTAAGGTAACTTTTCACTCGCAATTTACGTTTGGGTCGCGCGATATAAAGCGCATTTACTTCGGAGCTGTCCGGGAACTGTGCCTAGAAGACGTAAAGACAAGAACAGGCTCGATAGAAGGCACAAGATCGACCTTAACCCCCCTTGCTCCGCCATGCCTAAACAACTAGGACAAACTCTGTTACTACGCACTGGCCCGCTCATTAGGATAAGCTCCCTATTAGTGAAATTCTCCGTGAAATGAATAATTACTTTAATGGTGGTTATTATTCCCGAGCAAGCCAGCATCGTGCGACTGGTAATTTTGGTAATTTGGCCGAGTTTCCTACGCGGCGCCGATCTGAAGTGAGTTGTTTCCAAAGTATATTCTGGCAGGGTTAAGTTACCCGAGAGATAAAATGAACTTCAGTTACCTAACTTACGTGAACCGTTCTTAAGATGGTTCTTAAGTTACTTGATCGTCTTTAATCTGCAGAAAGCAGTTTAAAACGGAGTTTCAACAAGAGGTTAAAATACGTTTAAACACGATGAATGTTTAATGTGATGTATACATTATTTTGGACATACATCATTGCTGGTTTACACTACACCTGAAGATCGGACAAAGAAAGATGAGTTCACTGTTTCTTTTTGCAACTGTCCCGTCGTTGTTACCCCACTGTGTTCGTCTGTACTGTGGCATTGTTCGGGTCGTTACCACAACGCCGAAATACCACAACGCCGAAATACCGCAATGCCGAACGTACAATAACGCCGAATACCATAACGCCTAGACTAGCCTAACCTAACCTAACCTAACCTATCCTAACCTAACCTTACCTAACCTAACCTTTGTGGCAGTCCTGCAATGAAATTTTTCGCCGTTTATGTATTTCGGCGTTGTGGTAATTCGGCGTTGTGGTAATTCGGCGTTTTGGTACACAGCAGTTTCCTAGCTGTCGGCGTTGTAGTCAATTTGGCATTCGGCGTTATGGTTTTCGGCGTTATTGTACGTTCGGCGTTGTGGTGCGTCCCCGCTAGTTCGATGTCGGATGCCAGGTTCACGTGTTACGCGGACATCGCCCGCGATAACACGAATTAAGAAAACCCCTGCTTGGGCGTGCGCGCGTGCCTTTCCTAACAGGGAATTTTCGAGCGTGTGCTCGACTTTTTTTTTCTCTCTTCGTCTCTTCGCAGACTAGTTGTGTGAGTTGGCCTTCAGAGAGCCTCCCCTCTCGCCCTTCGAGCACCCTCTGGCGTCGCGATGCCCCGGTTTTAGAAGGTTCGCGGCACGGTATTCGTGCCCGCTGAAACGATTCCCTCTAATGACGGCAAACTCCGCGGTTTCGCTTTCTCGTCGCGTTGGTTGGGGGGAGGGAGTTCGCCTTGTATTTCATCCCCTTTTCTGCTAGAGGGGTAGTGAAGAGAGTGCGTACCTGGCACGTGGCGAGGCTGTAAGCATCGCCCCTTCCCTCGTCAACTTTTTCCCTCCTTCCGCGGGAAACCCGTGGCGGCCTTCCACACCGGGAATAATTCATAAAGCCGTCTCGTGTGTAGGCCGGTGGTGAGGGGGGGGGGGGGGCAGCTCTTCCGACAGACGCGAAGCCAACGAGATCTTCCGCTTGGCTCGTCCGCGAACTCGAGTATAGCGCGGCTTCGCCGCAACTTGTGCCGTCGTGCACCGGATAGGCGCTACGTGAGCTCTTATCTGAAGTTAGTCCCTGTGCTATCACCAACCTCGAAAATAAAGCTATAACCAGTATGATTTCAAGGTTCGCTCTGTATTCGAGCGATAATAATTGTTTTAAAGACGACCCAAAAAGCCTTCTAGTGCATCCTCAAATAATAATTAAATTTTATAAATCGATATAATTTAAGTGTATCAAAATATTACTTTTGCTGTGGACATAAAACTATTACCTATATACTGTTACGCTAGATTTTTTTAGGGCCCGTTCTAAAATGGCACGTATATACGGAAACTGATCACGTAAACGGAGACGGATCTTCATGAACATTTCTCTATCGCGTCTCTGCTGCTTACACAATGCGCGGAAACGTGAAAAAAAAGGAAACTAACGAGAAATAATTTCAAGATTATTAATTTTAATTTTATTTAAAAAAATGTTTTTCGAGTTTATAGCAAGGACATAATTAACATATACATTTATAATAAAAAACACTAAGCAATAGGAAACCAGATACCTATTATTAGTACTTAAAACCATTTTTAACATATTAATAACATAAACAAACATGACTACCACCGCAGCCAAATACAGTACTCTCCCGATTATCCGCGAAATGAAGTGGCAAGGCCACCGCGGATAGTGAAAACCGCGGATAATCCGCAAAAGAGCCGAAAATGGGAAACAAAAAAGGAAACATTAATTTCAACTTAAAATTAAAATAATTATGTTCAGTAAAAGTTACAAATAACAGTAAAAATTATTAAATGATGCTAAAATTTTAGTATTTTACTGAATAATTAACATACAATACATTTCAGTGATGTAAACATAAAAGTGCTCGGTACTTACTTCGTAACAAGGATACCGTACATACTTGTACGTACTCAGAGACTTCTTTAGACATTAAAAAAAGCACAACTCTTTAAATTTACAACTTTTTGAAAAAATCAGTCACTTGCTTTTGTTTCTTACTTTGGAAACATCTTTCCTTAATTAGTGATTGAATTTCCGCAACATAGGTTTTCCAGCCAACTGCGCATCGTCGTCTTGTTCCTCTAAATAGTGAAGCAATGCGACGATGTGTTGCAAAGCCGCTTCGTGAGTCATCTGCGCCTTCGCATTGGGCTCGTCTGTGCCGTTGTACTGTATCCTGCACACAGTACACTCGTCAGTAGAGTTCAAATTAGCTCACTTTTAATAAAATACAGATTTACAGATGTACTGTATTTTTTCGTAGCATGCGCGGATAATAGGGAGTTTACTGTACTCGGCTTCTATTGGTCGCACGGAACAACGTAGACGGAAGTGCTCAGCATTGCCGAGCTGATTCGTACGTGTCCGTCTCCGTCTGCGCGCTATTGTATAAACTCTTCTCCGTCATATCCGCTTACGTTTACGTGATCCGTCTCCGTTTCCGTGTCATTGCAGAACGGGCCTAGTGGCAAGTGTTTATATTCTTACGCACGTGTATACTTCCGTGGTTTTTGTTGCTAGATAACTTGATAGTCCTTATTGAATTCGTTTCAAAAATAAAATAAAAATGAATAGGACGGAAATATGTTGGGTGTGAGTATTAAACAAAAACCTTCCCCATATCGTAAAACTGTTGAGAAAAAAACTAGCCTAGGAGAGAAAATATCGCCCTGCATGGCTTTAAAAATGTTAAAATATATATATTTTAGCAGTTGTAATTTTAAAAAAAAATTACGAAAGGAAGACATTAAACATACAAGAGAACATATTAGTTATTGGTTTTAGTAGGCATTGCTTCACACTAAAAATGATACTTCCTGTACACATTGATGGTTCTGTCTTTATTGACCGAGGTTGGTACGTATACAGAGACCTACTACCTTTCCACCTCTCCCAAAAAAGACCATCCAACAAGGAACTTTTCCCAACACGGCAGTGACGTCTCTCTTTGCTTAACTTCGTGGTCGTGCCGGTGACGGGCTCTGCCGATCATCGAACCATGGAGTCGCGGGCTGCCCATGCTTTGAATTTACATTTTCCTGCGGTGAAGAAAAACTTATTAGAGGGGTATTGTTGTTCTCTGTTTGGTTGCAAATCTCTTATCATAATATCGAGCGAGCTCGCTGGCAAGGCACTTTGATTCACACTGCAAATGATCCGGTTTCGAATGGGTCGTTACCACAACACCGAAATACCACAACGCCGAACGTACAATAACGCCGAATACCATAACGCCGAATGCCAAATTGACCGCAACGCCGACAGCTAGAAAACTGCTGTGTATCACAACGCCGAAATACAGTAACGCTGAAAAATGTTGCTGCGGGGAGGAGGGGCCACAGGAGCAAAATGAAAAACAACTGAATGAATTTGTGTGCTAACCTTACCTAACCTAATCTTTGTGGCAGTCCTGCAATGACATTTTTCGGTGTTAATGTATTTCGGCGTTGTGGTAATTCGGCGTTGTGGTACACAGCAGTTTTCTAGCTTTCGGCGTTGTAGTCAATTTGGCATTCGGCGTTATGGTTTTCGGCGTTACTGTACGTTCGGCGTTGTGGTATTTCGGCGTTATGGTGCGTCCCCGTTTCGAATCTGGATCCTAGTGTTTTGATATCGGTTTTCTTTGGTCTAACAAAATAACTCCAGGTAAAAGCATGGGTGGTCCTTTGCTGCAGGCCAGGACCAACTCCTTCTCCCAGATTCACTGAGCCGTTTTGTTGAGTGTGTCTGCGGCTAATGACCTCGCTCGAAGGGACGTTAAAACCTAATAAAGAAATAAATTTAAAATAAATGGAAACCTCCCATAATACGGCATGTTCGGGATTTAGCTGGTGTCGGATTACCAAAAATGCCTGATCAACTGATGGTACGTCCCTTTATCGATAAACGCTATGTTGTATGGCAGATACGTCTGCAAGATGCGGTGTTCGGCTGCAAATACTGTTCAGCAGAAACACAAGACTGAATATTTCAGCGGAAACACAGGCCAAAACTCGTAGACCGTCTATCAGTCGTAGAGATCACGAACCATGCCGAACGCCCCCGACTCTTTCCGACTGCCACTTGTGGGCGTACTGTGAAAGAGTTATTCGACCTTACATAAAACATTAAAGGTTCTTAGCCTAAGTTCGCTTAGTTAGCTTAAGTTCGTACATTTTTAGGTGGTGCCGGACCATCGGACCATCAGGCTTTCCGGACACCGTTGGATCCCGGACTGTCGGTAGTCTACTCACTACAAATTGACGCAGTTGGCGCGCTCAGCTGACCAAGGAGTTTTATTATTTTACACTCGTATTTTATATATTAATTTTACATAGTGAGTTTTTCCCTACTCCCGCAGTTGTAGTAACTACGTAATTTGTTTATAAATTCTATATTTATAATATTCCAGGTTGCAAACCTATGAATAAATCAAATTTAATTTCCTTCAAGTGCTATAGAAGATCTCAGCAAAAAAATTATGAGAAGTATACTTTTTGAGAAATAAAATATTATGTCTGACGAAGCTCAGTGACTGGGCAAACATTTTAAGCGTTGATGGTAAATGGTTATAAAGTATATTATTGTCTGGGAATGTCTCCATGCCATTTCGATGAGATTACATTTCAAACTCACAGTAAAAAAAAAGTTTGAAACTATTTCCAATACAACTATTCGATTTACCTCAACTTTGTGTTATAAAAATCAGCTCAACGAAATTGTGTCTGTTAATTTTTACATGATTTGGTTTTAATAGTCAAGCGGTCTGTGGTAATTTCCAGGTGCCACTAAAGCTATTTCACTACAAAATTATCACAAATCCATACTATCTATTTTATTACAATTATCTCTGTTAAAGTAATAACTAGGTATGTTTTATCTTTGGAATAGCGTTTAGCAAATTTTTTTTCATGATTCGGCATAAAAAAATATTTTTTTATTTTGTTTAAAAATGAATCAGCTTTGCTGATTCTCTTTTTAGAAATTTGCTGTAATACTTATGATTGCCAAGAAAACACGAATTTTTAGATCCCGCTTGACAATTATTTTAAGTACGACAGGGTGCTCACGAATGGTTTGTAAAAATCCCTGGCAAACAACATTTAATTCATGAGTGTTTGGGGGGGAAGATATATTTATAACTTCCACAAATGACACTCATATGTCCTACCCGGAAAATATAAATCCTAACCCCAATCCTGAACGCCGCGCCGCAGTTTTCAAACCACGAAGTGATAATACGGAGGCACATAAGTTGTAACTCCCCCAAACGAGATATTTGTATTAATAGGTGTACTTTTTCTTCAATATTTTATTTGCTTGAAACACTTTGGTGATGATCTTGTGTTAGACGAAATATCATATTAATTATTTAAGGAAATAAAACTTAACACTTGTATTCAAATCCGGATTCTCGAAGCGTTCCAGCGAAACGTAACCTGATTAATTCTAAAAATGACCTTTTTTTTTTTTTTTTTTGCGAGGCAGCAGAGCTTGCCCTCTGTCCACTCACGCCCTTTGTGACGGGGCCGTCCGCTGGCTCAAACGGGATCTCCCCCCCTCCACCCCTCCTCCAGTCTTTGCGCCGGTAATGAGATGAGCGACCCTGCCCTGCGGACCGTGTGAGCTTGGCGTGCCGGCCTCCGCTAACATTGGTCTCCGTCATTAGCCGCGCGACGTGAATCCTCCGATTCACTAATCCCGAGTCAGACAGACGCCCGAATAATCAACGTTCTGGAATCTTCGGATGTTTCAAAGTGAAACTTATTTTTAAGACGGTAGGCGGTGACTATGAGACCGGAAAAATACGCGGATTCCTTTCGAGACAGGCTGGAATCCAAACTCGTTTAGCTTAATGCTGCGTCAGTGATTGGACCGCAATCTACCTGAAGGACTCTGAGCCAATGGCATACACTCAACAAAAGAAGTATCGAATCATAAGAATCGCAGTAAAATAGGTGTCCCGAGTCGGTAGCCAATGACCAGGTGATAGTTGCACGAGTACATAGAGAATCGTGGAGTCCATCCCAGTGGTCATTGAAACCGCGAATTTTTCCAGTCCCTAGCGATGACTCATAAGAGCGTTACGAAAAGTGCAACGCTCAGGTAGTGAGGTGATGCTCAGTGTTGGTGAGGGGGAACGGGAATTACCAATAAAATATAGTCAGACATGAAACAATCGTCCCGATGAAACTTTACAGACAATCTGAACAACACAACGATGACAGCACGGATAAACACAGCAGGCTTTCTTTGACAAAGAAAAAACAGTTGCTGCGTTTAGGGAACTGATATCTGCTCCCGTCATCAGTTTTTTCATTGTTGGGTTCGTCTGTCCGTCTCTGTATTGTCGTTGTGTTATCCAAGGTTCAGGTTTTTCTGTATTCACTGTTCTTCTTGCAACTGTCTTGTTAGCCCACTGTGTTCGTCAGTGCTACAATTTTTCCTGGTTTAATCTCTCCCGTGTTATCATCTGTGCTGTCTAGGCATGTAACATTGACATCAGCTGATATTTGCTTGTTCTCCGTGTGTATTTATGAATACATACTTGTTTTCTATTCTTGAAGTTTTTCTACTCCAAAAAACCAGCAACGGACTATGTCCACGAAATTAATTTTTAATCAAGCTTCACCGTTGCAAGAATCATTCAAACATGTGAAAACCAACCAGCCGATAAATTACAGACTGTGGCTGTGAAGTTTACAAACATTAGTGTGTCGTCTGGTTGGTGCATATTTTATTTATTTATTGTTGACGTGACAACGTCTGATAAATCTATGAACGCCGGCTACACGCACGAAAAACGTTTCACGTTAAGCACTTTGTCCCGTTACGCTGTGTCCCGTTACGATCATTGTACTCTTGCGCCGCATATATCTCTCTTCCACTCGATTGGAACAACCATCGATTTGACTTTTTCGAGAGGCACATTAAACTTGAAACACTCCCATTCGTTTCCTACTTTTCCTATCATCGTCCTATTCTTAACAGAATAACACAGATTGGAAGAAGTTAAATAGCAAACATGTATAAAAGTTATAGTTAAAATAATCTCTTCGTTAAAGTAATAAACATATTTGAATTAATGAGTGCAAATAAAAGTAAATTTATCAATTAAATTGTATATTTCATTTCACTCCTTCTTTTGATCTATACAAAATAGTGATAATTCAATAAAAGTAATTCAATTTTATTCATAAAAGTATGCAATCATTTCATCGATGTTTTTTATGACGTCACGTTAAACTATCGTCCGTAAACCGACTTTACAGACAACAATTTTTTTTTTTTTTTTGCTGAGTGAAAAATGGTTAATACGAGGGTTTCAAGGTTGTTATTAGGTATGCAAATTTTGGCACACAATCCTGGGAACACTAGAGACAGTGAACTCTTCATAAATTTTTACTGGGCTCGTAGAGGCGAGCAGAAAAGGACAAGACCGCGCGTCAGTTCGCTTTCAAATTAGAGGAGTCGCATCATCTAATGCTCCTGTAATAGCCCGTCTACCTGTGAGCGATCCGTGTCCTTATCCTAGTGTGAATGACGTCACATTCTCGCACGGAAAATTAACATGCCCACAATTGCGATGTCCAAATCTACTGATTTCTAAAATATTCTCTAAAGCACGTTAAATATAGAACAGCAAAGTAAATGCTTTAAATGATTTTCGTTTATTGTTTTCATGCACTGTAAATGATCACGCAGCTAAGTTTTGAACATTCATTTAACTTTTGAAAGTTGGGGGAGCTCAACAATATTAAGTTATTCGGTAATGCAAAAGTGAATGGTTTAAATGAATTGGATTCACCCGCCCAAAACGGGAACCGGAGACCGTAAATGTCGCGATTGTTCTTCTATGCTGCCAAACGACACAGTGAAACAGAAAGTTCAAGTCGACTAATGTATTCGGACCCGGGAGATTCGGAACACTGCCCGCACCATCCATGACGTCAGAAGGTTACGTGGGCCAATCAGCTATCGGTGTGCGTTGGACATCATTTGGTACATAACTATTATCAGGGCCGCAACGAGAGGGGGGCAAGCGGGGCATATGCCCCGGGCGCAAAGCTGTGGGGGCGCCGAAATCGCTTGCATTGTAATTCCTTCTACAACTGGTAACTGGTAAAACGTTTTTTAACTTGCATGCCAGGAATATCTAATCTGATTTACAATATAACGTCTCAACATATTTAATGAACAAGTCTAGTGATTATACGGACTACTTTATGGACAAAGTGGGTTCATGCATGGAAGTTACAGTAGCACAGAAACTGTTACATGTAGGTATGGAAAATGCTTACATAGCACCATTTCTCCGTGGGAGGGCCCCGGACCCCACGCTTTATTGGTGTGGTATGCGCAAAAAATGTGGGGGGGGGGGGGGGCGCATGAATCCATTCATGCCCCGGGTGCCAGAGACTCTAGTTGCGGCCCTGACTATTATAGAAGGGGCGTCAAGTGTTGTCATTTAGCCAATAGTATTAGGGCAAAAGATATAAGGTCAGGTGTGTAAGTCCAAGTGACAAATTACTTTATGCCAAAGGATTCGAGTCCCAATCAACTTTAAGCCAAATGACTGATGTGTAAAGGCGCGGACACGCATGCGCGCCACGAATGCAATGCAACATGAAACGCGCGGAGCAACACAGCGCACCTCGAGACGCACGGGGTGAACCACCTGAAACTGGCAACACCGCAGTTCTCTCGGCCTTGTGCGAAACGGAAGACGAATATTAAAATTAGACCAAAAATCTGCAAGAAGGAAATATACTTGCGGGAACATACCACTATTCAAGATCGTTTAAAAAGGCTACTAATTAATTCCCTGCCAGTTTAACTAAAAATGTTCGTTTTCATTATATTTTATTTAATATTTTTTTTTTAATATGAATATTTTAGGTTAGCCGTGACGTTGCGGTTTTTTTTAGCGACACGAGATTCATACTTAAGCTCACAATATCTTTTCCGAATTTCAAAGCAGTTTATCGGATAAATGTTTACAGAAGTCTGCTGAGCATTGATTGAAGTGTTAAAGGAAAATATCAAAGTTCGATGGAACAAATACAAATAATACTTCTTACCACTTAAATATTTTTTAAATATTTTTGCAGAAAGGTTTTCATATAAATACACTACATGCATGATGTAACAAAAGTGACGTTGAACATTTGAATACAAAACAAATTGAAATTAAATCATAAATGTTCACATAAAACAACAGATAAACATATTTGAAGGAAGTCTACGTACAGTCACTCAAGTCGTCAGAACACTCAGATGAATGAGATAAGGTCTGTGCATTGACTCCCGCAGTGAAATAGTGTGACTTGCATCAGATTGTACGTCTGGAACAGAGGCATATGACAGCATAGTTACTCTTGCATGTGGAGTTATGAATGGTTGTTTAACATACATTCGAGGGAAAGAGCTGCCTGGTGCCTTGCAATTAAATAGTTGAGCTTGGCCAAAATTATATGCAGACATTTGAAACGAACCTCGACCTGCTTTCATCAAAATTTCTTAAACAGCAAGCTGAATCCTCACTATTGTAACTGTCGAATATGATACCATTTGGAAGTGTAAAATATGCAAAATGTTTTAATATTGCGCTATTCAGGAGACGTAAAATGCTAACAGCATCCGCCAAGAGTGCTGTTCCTTTCACCTAGTTTCCTTGATTTTGCTCTTTTTAGTGCACTCGGAGAGACAAATTCTCTGCCATCACTTTGCACATTCATTTCTTTTTAGGTTATATTCCCTTAAACGACCTACCGTCTCCTTATAATTAATAATTAATAAAAACTAACATCTTTGCGATGAGATTATTAATTAAACATTCTCATTTTCCAATTAAATTTCTTGAAATTAAGTGAAGTTACTGAATTTATAAATAATTTGAAAGCGAAAGGTAACACTTTAAGTAATAAGTAAAACACTGTAACTTACCCCCCTCCCCCTCAAAAAAAAAAGGGTGGTTATTTTCATGGTGTTGTCTACTCTATTAATTTGTATTATATTCACTCTGTACTGTTTTCCTGTTTTACCAGTAAACCATAAGGCAAAAAAAAAACTAATTCTCTCTACATATAACGGTAGTTTCAAAAATGTAAATACATAGTGTTAGAGTCTTGAAAAGTCGTGTAAAAATATTTTTGACGTGATAACGTCTTATAAATCGATGAACGCCGGCTGCACGCACGAAAAATTGTCACGTTCCGCCTGAGCCGAGCGTGCAAGAACCGGCTAACCACCGTGCGAGAAAATCTTCTATAATATCAAAAAGGTTAAAACGGGCTTTTTAACTAGTTGTTCGTGATTATATTTAAACAAATTATTTAAATTAAATTTGAAAAAACTGTAAATAATATGTGAAAATTAAATGGTGTGTAATTTTTCATCAGTGTTTTCTTATGACGTTATCACGTAGAATTATAATCCGTAAACCGACAACTCTTTTTTTTTTTTTACTTTTGGTTGTAGTAGTAGTCTTTGTTACTTGGATTACAAAGCACGTGATATGGTTTACAAACATGTATCAGGCCCACCCTCCAGGTTGTGAAGGCCGAGAGAGCCCCGAACACGTCCACACCGGCGCGCCGAATCCCTATGTGTTCGTCCTGGAAACCGACAACCGGTGGCTCGCGGCTCCGTCCACGCAGTGCGAGTCCTGGTACTTACGTGTTAACGCTACCGCAGCTGCAGATTTGGCGGTTCTTTATGTGCCGCCAATCTACACCTAAAGTTTTTGCGAAAAATCATAAAATAAAACAATTCATTTAAAATCAAAACACTTTATTTAAAAACAAAGTAGTCAATCGGATTTCGGTGGAAAATGGGCCGATATAGAGTTTAACATAGATTCAAAACAGTCTCTATTTTTTTTATTTCACCTGATGCTGTCGCCATATAAACTCTGATAAATAATATTCCAAAGGCCAGAATAGCCACATATTAAATTTGTAATTCCTAAGCAACTATAATAAATACATTTTTAACGTAGCTAACCTTACCTAATTGACCATTCACAATAATTGTTTGAATAAAGTTCATCAAAACAAACACACAAACATACATGGGTGAACAATTTTTTTTGGCGACTGGCAGTAGCAATGCACAGGTATTGAAAAAAATTTTAGGTGTAGATCGGCGGCACTTAAAAACCGCCGAATCTGTAGCTGCGGTGGCGTTAATAACGTAAGCACCCGAGTCCTGTTCGCGGCGTGGTGGCATCGCAACCGCGGAGCGCATGTGTGTGCGCGCCTTGACAGTTCTAGGACCAAGGTTTGCGGGCTTACGGCCAAATGGTGACTGCCCCGCGCTTTCTAGACGTCGAATGCCACGGTGGTCGAGTGGTCGTCGGCCTCCGTTGTGCAGTCGACAGCGGAGGCTCCGGGTTCGAATCCCGGGTAAGACATGGATGTAATTTGTATTGTCTTAATAAGAAAACCTTCAACCAACACTACAATTTCACAGTGACTCGGGGTGACATTAGTTTACAACATTAAGGGGGGGGGGGAGATTATTGGCACTCTGGGGACTGTCAAAACTTGCCAGTGTGCCATCCATATTTTTTTAAAAAAGAAGCGGTCAGGTCGCCCGCCTCCCCCCAGGATGATCCCAGTTCAGTTCCCAAGCGGGGCGAAACCCACGCTTCCCCGGCCGGAAGTGAGAGACGTGGCGGACGTTGCCATAAACCGGTGGGTACATACTCGGGGAGCTCCCGAGACGGTAAACCGTAATGGTTGTTTTATTTGTGTTTCGTGTTTCGTCCAGGAATCTGGGGAAAGCAATATATTGTAAGGCACCATCCCAGTATTGTCTGTATTTATTTATGGAGGCAATGCAAAACCGACATCAGGATAACCCAGGCGGTACTCGAATCCGGGTCCTCCGGAGTACGTTAGAGTTCAGTGTCTTACCATTACGCTACCTCGATCCATCCACTAATGATTCTTCAGTTTATTCAGTCCTGGCGTCAAACACGCAACGCATGATAAATAGTTTAAATTGCTCAAAAATGCTTGTGTAATATTATTAACAATCTGTTGAAACTGCTGTAATCGAGCCAGTGGATTTTTTACATTAATTTTTTGTGACTTACAATAATTTATTGTTTCGCTGATTCTTCATTGAATTGCAGCCTCCGGGCGCGCGTGTGCGCGAGAAGGCGCTGACGTGGTCACTGCAGCTCGACTGGAGCCTGGCTGGAGCCGTCCTCGCGCCCACTCGCTGGCGCGCTGCCAGGCGTCGAGGTATCGATCCCGGGGTCCCCGTGTGTCGCCGGCCAGACACCCGCCTCTTCCCCGCGCTCCGCGGCGCCCCGGAGGCAGCAGCTATGTGCTGGACGATGCCCCAGTTTCAATGGCACGTCATATCAGCAGAGACCGGAACAATTCGCGGATTCATTTCACGATATGCTAGAATCCAAACAACTGTACATTTATATTGCTTCTGTGATTGGCTTACAGATTATCTGAAGGACTTTCAGCCAATGGGGAAACCTTCAACCAAAAAAGTATCGAATCGCAAGCGTCCCAGTTGACAAGTGTCACGAGTCAATAGCCAATGAGCAAGTGGGAATTGCCTGAGTATGTGGAGGGTTGTGGTGTCTATACTGGAGGTCATCGAAAGCGCGAATTTTTCCAGTCTCTACATATCAGTTTAAATCAGACCATTTACAACAAATCTTACATCGTATCGAATGCGAACTAACCTAGGTTTTCTTACGAATGCTCAGTATGTGTACCTTTAATGATGTTCGCAGGTTTTCATAGGCCATTGTCTGAAGTAGCTTGGCTTCCAGGTTGTAGCCGTGTCCTTGGCAAATAATTCACCGACGTTTCGGTTACCTACTCAGTAGGTAACTGCTCCCTGATGATGGCGACTGCAATGTCGACCGAAACGTCGTTTCGACGTTCAACCACTCTCGTACCAAGAGATTCCACTGGGGAGGGGCTCCATCCTGTTGCTGATTAAGTTTACAGGTTCCCCTTCTACTTGTCGGGAAAATTACGCTCAGGAGTCGCCATTTTGCGTAGGTGGCGCTGCAACCGAGAAAAAAACAAAGCATTACTCACGCATTCGCTTATATAAAACTGTTTGAGTTACTTTTTAATTGTGACATTGAGCCAACACACTACAACGCTTACAAGTTATTTCGGGCAAAAGCCCGGCCTGGCCTCACCACCTCCACCTCCTAGAACTGAACCCGTGAGGGTGTGCTAGGAGCACTTGCTTTGCTTCTTTTATCGACCAAGCACACGATGGATGTGCGTGCTTGGGCGATCAGGCCTCTGTTGGTCACTTTCGCCTGGGTGAGTGGTGTTACCACATACTCATTTGCCTTTACCAAGAATAACTTATCCATCTGGTTTCACCGCCGTGCCAGCAGCCCCAGATAAGGCTTTGTCAGTTTTTAATACAGTTCACATTCCTTCGTTGCGTCCACGCATGATAAAAACGGCGGTGTGTTGTTAAAAACTTCTTCGACAGTCCTTGTGAAGTCTCTCTCAAGCCTCTGTGACAGGACGGTTGCACTACAACGCTTACAGTTGATGTTATTAAAATTTATAACTGTGGCATTCTTTTAAGGACATGCTGTACTTGAAGTAGCTTGTCGTGAGGGTCCCAGCCGCGCCGAAGCCGAAGATTCCACCGACCTCTTGGTCGTCATATTCAGGGTAGCAGTCGCTTCTGTAGGATCTCCGCCTCGAAAATCCTTCTTTTCACAGACGAGAGAGCCAAAACCCGAAGTTCCCCGAACTTCATGTTTTTTTCCGTATCTTTAATGTAGCTATCCTAACCAAATCAACCGTCCACAGTGTTTTAAAGTATTTATAATGTAGCTAACCTAACCTAATTGACCATTGGTAACCTTTTATCAACACCGCCATATTTATTTACAATGAACAAAAAAAAACCGAAGATGCACGATCGGCAGTTTGGCTCTCTCGTCTGTGAAACAAAGGATTCCCCTCCGCCTCTGACTCGGCTACAACCCGCGAGCTAAGCATCTTCCGAAACGTCCGCGAATGTCTGTGGTATCCTTGTCAACTATAATCGGGTGATTTTATTTATGTCATATAAGTTCAAATTAAACATAGTTCACTAAACTATAAACTAATACAAGATGCTTAAATAATGATCTGTTTAAAGTCCTTGTTTTATCATTTTGGGAATCAATCGATTTTAGAAACAAAAAGGATTTGCTGAATGGAACCGTTCTAAGTTAAAAGTCCTTTCTACTTCACGATATGGTTTTTCCAAGAAACATTTCTGTTCGGGTAAAAATTCTCAAAATTTGTCATGAATTATTTCTAAACTTTTGAAAACTTCAATGTGTAAATAAAGTATGGTAAATTTCCTCGACCTGTCTACATGTCATAGCTCCCAAAGATAAAAATCGTCGCCCTGCTGTTCGCGGACCATCTTCACGTGATGCCCGTCTTCCCGGAGAAGCAGCGCTGGTACTCGGCCAGGGTCCGGACCCCTCTCTTCCACGCAAACTCAGAATACGAAAATTACAGCAAATTTGCTACACAATTTTGCAGAGGGATTAGTTTGGAAGGATCGTTGTAAATCCTTAGTGGGGCTACAATAATTTATTTCCTCCTCAATATAGCCTAACGTGTGGCAAGAATTGTATGTCCAAAATGTGTTTTCAAGTAGTCCATATTCAGCGTGGGTGTGCACGTGTTACTGTATTTATTTCAAATACAAACTTGGCATGAGTGTTTCGTGTATTTGATAACATTAATGTACATTATGACTTGTTGTTAACTAAATTAACAATTTATTTAAGAAAAAAGTATTAAAAAAATATTAAATATAAAACCAAAGTTTTCTCAAGAAAAATCTTTACTTAAATATATGTGTAAACATTGGCGTTCGGGGCTTTTAGATTGGCAATCGATGGTCAGTTCCAATTCTATTATAAAGAAAACATTATCTTAAAATACGTATATAATTGTTATAGTGGTTCGTTCGCTAGGTATGGCTGCGGCCCTGCGGGCAAGAACACTTGGTGCGGCGCGGACAGCAACCCAGCGCGACCAATCGGCGGATTCAGAGTCGCGAGTGCGGAGGATGACGAGCGACGCATTCGCCTCGGGATTCGGATTGCGAAAGGGCTGGGAGGGTGGTGGGGGGGCAGGGAGAATATTTCTCTCGCCACTTCGATTTTTCTAAGTGCGTCGAGCAGCCTCTTTGGACCATTCGCCATCAATTATGCAGTCCGCCTCGTGGGAGGCCGGGAAGACGAGGAAAGAAGGTGTAATCTAAGATAGTGTCGAGGACACGTTACTCCTGGAGTGGGGTGTGGGAGGGGGGAGGGGGGAGTGGTGGAGATTTCGAGCTGCTTGTTTACGTGTTTTGGAAATGTCATTAAATATTCAGTCTCGGAGCGAGGGGCATTCCGAGCGCGTACTCAAAACGCCTTCGGCTTTAAGTATTTCATTAATATACGCTAAGTGGTTAGTTGGAATGGCATTTGTCATTCGGCCCCCCCCCCCCCCCGTGTTTTCCTCCACCTGGCGTTCGTCAAGCATTCGCACAAAAAAACCCGCAAATAATGAGCTCGAGTCCATTTAAAAAGAACGATCGCATTATCACTCTTCTTGCGCTCGCCTTTTGACACGACAACGTAATCGATGAACGCCAAATGCACGCACGAAAAAGGATGAGTCATTGTTCCGTTACGCTGGGTCCCGTTACGCTCATTGTACGCTTGCGCCGCATCTATCTCTCTTCCACTCGATTGGAACAACCATCGATTTGACTTTTTCGAGGCACATTAAACTTAAACACTCCCATTCGTATACTACTTATCCTATCATCGTCCTATCCTTAACAGAATAACACAGATTGGAAGAAGTATAAAAGTTATAGTTAAAATAATCTCTTCTTTAAAGTAATAAACATATTTAAATTAACTAGTGCAAATAAAAGTAAATTTATCAATTAAATTGTAGATTTCATTTTACTCCTTCTTTGTATCCATACAAAATAGTTATAATTCAATAAAAATGATCATATTTTATTCATAAAAGTATGCAATCATTTCATCAATGTTTTGTTATGACGTCACGTTAAACTATCGTCCGTAAACCGACTTTACAGACAACCAATTTTTTTACGATGTAGGTGCTTGCTTCGAGTTATGTTCATCGAGCGTAGTTCCATCCTTCGTTACATTACTGAAGATTGCGTGTCTTTAGTCGCCCCGTGAGCGAAGCAATATTCTCCTGTACTTTAATTATATTTTATATTAATATTTAATTAACTTTGTTTCCTTTACAGATTTAAAATAAAAACATTGTGTCTTGTTAAAACAAATATTTGCCATAACCTATTTTACACTGCAACTCTATAGTTAATTTAATTTGCATTATAAAGGGGGAAAGTCAAACTAACATTCCATTGCGTTTAAAGAATTTTCCTTGAAACTTGCTTTCTAAGAATTGTATACAGTAATAAGTATAAAGTCTTAAAAAATAGAGGTTTCTTTATTTCTTTTCCATGCTCTGTTATGGAGGTTGGAGTTTTTTTTTTTTTTTTTTTTTTGAAAAAGGGCGAAGGGCAAGGTTTCAATTTAAATGTTAATATTCCCTCTGAGCTTACTGCAGAATAACAATACAGGAAAAAATAACATAAAAAAACATCGAGAATTATTTGGACAGAGTGGTAAATCCAATGCAATATGGTTTGTTGAATAGGTACTGATTTTATGCTTTCACTTGTATATATTTAGAGATTGTGTGATCAGAGTAATCTGATTTAAGTTATGTAAATTCGATTAAAACAATATCCACTTTAATGATACTTGTGCTATTTATTTTTTGTTGTTTTATTTTTACTGGTCATAAAAAAAGTGTTCTTTTTGAAACACGCTTTCACGTGTTAACTATTTTTTTTTATATTTCAGTTTGTTTGCAAAGTATTTCAGTAGGTTAAACATTGAATAAACATTCAAATGTAATTATATAGTTTTACATGATCCTATTTGTATTTTTTTTCTAATTGTTCACGGAAATAAGAGCTTGTAAATAAATTACTACCTTTGATTTACCGACAAAACTTTTAGCTGAGTAAACAGAGTTAATTGAATTGTTTAGCTATACTAATTAATTATTCAATTTTACTTGGTAACTTAACATAGTAGAAAACAAATCACACAAAAAATGATTCAACTAAATAAATTAGATAATACTATTTAACTTTGACGTGGTTTTGTTTATTCATTTCGTTGTTTAACATGCCTGCTCAAATAATTGAACACTGGGTGCGAAATTTCATACAACAAATCTGACGAATTTCTTAAACTATGATTCATGAAGAGCAGAAGAAAATTGCAATATGTGTTATTAACGTTAAAAAAACATGCGGCCGAATAAAAAACGAAAATTGTTTTCACGAAGTATTCCTATTTAAGAACTTGATACAGTATTGACTAGTATAAATTCACAAATGTGCCTGCTTAAGGTTTCGGATTCATGAAAAGTTCAATACTTTAGTTATTTTGTATACGTTATCTTATATTCGGAGACGTGTCTTATGTTGTATTGTATTTGCAGGCCTTATTTTCTCTCGTGAGATTTGATTAACTTGTGTAGTAGGATAGTTATCATAGTACCAGATAAGCTTGTTATCCAATAAACAAAAAAAAATTGGCATGGAGATAGGAGAGAGGTAGATCTAAATTTTCATATTATGGCACAGAGTCTGTGCCTCCAACCCTTGTCACGAGAGCATGCCCTAGCAATCACAACCACAGGGTATCCTACACATGCATTATGGGGAAAAAAAGAAGAAAAAGTGTACAGGAGTTTAATTAGTAGCCAATTGACTGCGGGGCAGTTTAGGTATCTCGGGAGCAATGAACATCTATCAGGTCATTTATCCTTCGTGAACGATAAGTAAGTTACCCACCGGATAGTCATCATTGCGAATGAAATTTTTAAATGCTGCAGACAGTCGCCTAAAATAACATTTAGATTTCAATAAAGCCGCGTTTACAGTGCTTATCTCTATTTTTTTAAATATAAATAAGAGAAAGGACTTGCGTGTTACACGTATGACTGAACATTATTCCGTTATCATTCATATTTGTGTGTACCCCTTCTTGTAAATAGGGTCGGATATCCAGTAGACGGGATAAGAGAACTATTTTATTTGTGTGTGCAACGTATCCTTATTTAGATTGGGGGATATGATTTTTATATTACAAAACAATATCCACCCACTTTTCACGGCCTAAGACACGGAATATCTCAAAATAGTACAAAGCCGTGGGTAGTTTTTTTGTTATTTAATATCTTTGAATATATTCATTATTATGAACGCAAAATTACACCCTTTACACCCTCTTGACGACCGAATTAAAAAATAGAACAACGCACAGTACCTACTTAATTCTGTATGTTGTTCCTGCTCATTTTCTTACCTATCACGTTAGTGGATTCAGGGATAATGGTTTTTCTTCATACAACTTAACATACCCCTTTTAATAACTTTAGGGGCAGGATTCTGAAAAAAAAGGGGGGGGGGGGTTTGTCTGTAAAGTCGGTTTTCGGACGATAATTTTAAGTGATAACTTCATAAGAAAACATTGATAAAAAATTGCATACTTTTTAATTTTCAAATATTATTTACAGGTTTTGCAAATTTCATTTAAATAAAATGTTTAAATATAATCACGAACAATTAGTTAAAAAGCCCGCCTTAACCTGTTTGATATTATAGAAGATTTCCTCGCACGGTTGTTGGCCGGTTCTTGCACGCTCGGCTCAGGCAGAACGTGACAATTTTTCGTGCGTGCAGCTGGCGTTCATCGATTTATAAGACGTTATCACGTCAAAACAATGTAGTTTTCATATGTTTACCTATTTTTACATCCATTGCCATAATGTTTGATAAGTTAGATTCTATAATACAATCGGTTATTGTAAAACCATGACCCATACCCTCGGTATAGATTTTTGCAATTATATATATATATATATATGTATCCTAGTGTTTATGTGAACCAAATATTTTACTAACAAAAATAAACTTTTATCGAGATCTGTTTAGTAGTTTAGAGTTATGACACACTGAATATTAAAAAAAAGTTGTTTTAAAATATGTAAATGGCTATTTTTCAAATTGTTTCATCATTTAATGCAACTAACATAGTTTTTACCCCGAAATGTTTTATTTGTAGTATCTATAAATTACAACTGAATACTACATAGATTATTTTCGTCCGACTACAGGCATAGAGAGAGAGTGTGTATTTGTGCGCGCGCTCACGCTACTGTTATGCGTGCTGTTTCGTGAGTAGAGTTTAAATTCAGCATCTCTAATGAAGTAACATTGTTTATTACTACTTTTGTTTTAAACATTAATTTATATAGTAGCAAGATGGTTATTTTTTTTAAATTAATATATGCTATAATTGAGTTGGTATAGTTTATTTCTGAAACTTCGTTACCGCTTTACAACTCTTGTTTATTTATCTTAAATTGTCTTCCTTTGACTAAGAAACCCCTTTGACTTATCAGACTATTTACCACACGCCGTTGTTTGTATTTCCTTGAACGATATTGTGTGTAAATTATGTGCGTATTTCATTTGTGTTCGCAAGGTGCCACGCGCCACCAGTAGAAAGCAAGGTGACGTATGCTAGAGCTGAGCACAAGGCGCCGCGCGTTACCAGTAGAGAGCAAGGTGCCACGCGCCACCAGTAGAGAGCAGGGTGACATGTGCTAGAGCTCAGCACAAGGCGCCGCGCGCCACCAGTAGAGAGCAAATTATGTGCGCCGCCGGTATAGACCAAGGTGATGTGCGCCACCAGTAGACAGCAAGGTGAAGCGCGCCACAAGTAGATAGCATGGTGACATGTGCTAGAGCTTAGCACAAGGCGCCGCGCATTACCAGTAGAGAGCAAGGTGCGCGCGCCACCAGTAGAGAGCAAGGTGACGTGTGCTACAGCTGAGCACAAAGCGCAGCGCGTTACCAGTAGAGAACATGGTGACGTGCGCCGCCAGTAGAGAGCGAGGTGACGTGCGCCGAGAGCTGAGCACAAGGCGCCGCGCGCCACCAGTAGAGAGCAAGGTGACGTGTGCTAGAGCTGAGCGCAAGGCACCGCGCGCCGCCAGTAGAGAGCAAAGTGTCGTGTGCTAGAGCTGAGCACAAGGTGCCGCGCACCACCAGTAGAGAGCAAGGTGACGTGTGCTACAGCTGAGCACAAAGCGCAGCGCGTTACCAGTAGAGAACATGGTGACGTGCGCCGCCAGTAGAGAGCGAGGTGACGTGCGCCGAGAGCTGAGCACAAGGCGCCGCGCGCCACCAGTAGAGAGCAAGGTGACGTGTGCTAGAGCTGAGCGCAAGGCACCGCGCGCCGCCAGTAGAGAGCAAAGTGTCGTGTGCTAGAGCTGAGCACAAGGTGCCGCGCACCACCAGTAGAGAGCAAGGTGACGTGTGCTAGAGCTGAGCGCAAGACGCCGCGCGCTGCCAGTAGAGAGCAATGTGACGTGTGCTAGAGCTGAGCACAAGGCGCCGCGCATCACCAGTAGAGAGCAAGGTGACGTGTGCTAGAGCTGAGCACAAGGTGCCGCGCACCACCAGTAGAGAGCAAGGTGACGTGTGCTAGAGCTGAGCGCAAGGCACCGCGCATCACCAGTAGAGAGCAAGGTGACGCGCGCCGAGAGCCGAGCGCAAGGCGCCGCGCGCCGCCAGTAGAGCGAGAGGCTGCGGCCATCCGGCGCTGATGCGACTTGGGGCGCAGGTCGGAGCGGTCGCCCCCCGGGAGCCAATTACCCGGAGTGAGCCGGGGATTTGACCGGACTCTGTCGCCTAGAAGTTTCCACCTCGCCCGGATGATTGCTGAGCTTCCAGGCGGAAATATGGCGATAAAAATCTGCTGGCGAGAAAAACTCTCTGCCATTTATTTTTCATCCTTTGCTCCTGGACTGAATTTTCTTCCCCCGCCACATGATACTTTGATTCTGTCTCGCTTTCACGTCACCCATCATTCTGTTTTACACTCTTCTTCCAACGAAGTTGTTCAGCTTCTGTTGAAATTGTATATATTTTTTTGTTTCTTAGTTTTACGTTGTGCAAGAACCTTATTTGACACTTTTTTCAGGATACATTTTCTTTAAACCAAAGTTATGAATTTTTTCTGAGAATTGTGGTAGTGGCCATTTTTTATATTAATCACTTATTTGCTGTGACGTTTTATTTAATACATTTTCGTAATTTTTTTAGTAGATGGCCTTTTTCTTTTCCTTAACGGCATTCATTGTTGTCTCTACATTTTTAATTTCTTATGTGCTTGCGAGTATTTATTACTGTCTTTATTTTTCACTCTTGAATTGTAAACCTGACGATGTGAAAGAAGGTGAATTAAAATTGAACACTTTAATTATTTTTTTTCAAAGCACTTTCGCAGTGTGGTTACAGACCATTTCTTCTCGTATGTCACGAAAAACTATTTCGTGATCTTTTCCGCTCTATTTTTTTATAACTCGTCTGGCTTTCCGATTAGGTGCTTGCGGCAAGGGAAGGTTGCAGCAGTGGAAGTATTGATCTGAGTAAATATGTCCATATTTTTTACTCTACTAACGCTGCAACATTACGCTAAAAGCATAAATATGTCGTACACTTTTGTACACTTTTGGCTATGATAATATTTAAGAAGAACTTGCTCACTGTACCATGTCTCTCCCGGCATTTGTATCTGGAATCTTCTGGACCAAAGGCAGTAAGTACTCGATGCCCTCCATCGTTTTAGGTTAAAAATATTTTTTTAACCAATCTTTGTAAAAAAAAGTTGGTATACCAGTTGTATACAATAGCCGATTGTGGTGCAATGTTATTCTTATGTGACTACGATTTTGTGGTAGATTCTTGTGGTGGCTTGTCAATCGTGAGGATTCGGCCATGTTCGGACGTTTCCGTTGGAGCCAAAGACTGTCGGAGGCATTGTATTCTACCGCAAGTTGCACTCAGATAGTTTTCCTATGACCAGATCGTATTCTTGTAGCATACCCCTTTGCGTGTCCTGTGTGTGTATTGTGTGTTCACTGCATGTAGTGCGTGTCTATTGCGTGTTCGGTGTGTGCATTGGGTGATCATTGCGCGTTCATTGCGTGCTCGGTAAGTACATTGCATTGAGTGTTCATTGTCCAGTGTTTGTATCGCTTTGTTTTCGTTTCTTTTGTTGAATGTGTGTCGTTTCGTTTAATGTGCGTAGTCGATGCTGAAGTCAGGTCAAGATTTACCTCGTGGTTCGGTGACGACTGGGTCTATGTGTTTGACATTGAACATGACCTGTTTTAAATTGTTCGCTAAACATCGTTTAAAAATACCTCTTGGTTTCGATTCGCTTGGTATGTTTGAATATTTGTCGTTTCTTATTATTTGTAATCGATGTATTTTTTTTGTAATTGTTTCCCGGACCTTATACTGTTTATATATAACTAACCAATATTTTAACAAGTGATTTTTTGAAATATATATTTTAGGATTTTTTCCGAACTGATAGCTCAAATTTAACGATTTCCAAGATGACAGCCATATCGGGTTACTGGAGGCTGGTAGTCTCTGAATTTAAGTCAATTTTTAGGATTATTCACCATTTTTTATTGAAATAAGTGATTCTTAAATTAAAATTACCTTTTTTAAATCAAGCAAGGATCGAACCAAGGAGAAGAATCGATCTAATCAGTTGACGTCTGAAAGATGAGGAATTTATACCTCTTTCAGGTTTTTTCATCATATTTTATCAAATAGTTTTTTTTAACCTGAAATTATAGTTTTTGTATCGAGCAGGATCGAACCAAGGGCCAAAATATATTGAATCAATAATTATTTTAATAAGCAATATTTATTTTTAGAAATTTTCCAAGTAACAATTTCGAGATAGTGGCCAGGATGACCGACAAGATGGCGGATGTCACGACAGTTGACTGTATGGTGATACTTCACCCTAGCAATTTAAATTTAAACTAATTAGTTGGTAACGTCCTCTAGTAATTAATACTATAATTCCTTCAAATGAAAAAAAAATCGCATATGTTCGTTCTTTTTTATTTTATTGTTATTTTATTTAATTCTCGGTCTGGTAAATGTCTCGATTGTCGTGTGTCAATACAGAGTTTCAAGTGGTCAGGGTTTCAAATTACTTCTAGTACCTATACGCTTATAAACTTCCTTAGGACATGGTTGACACATTAGCCGATTTAACTTTTGAAAATGTTTTAAGGAACCACCATAAGAACTAACATAAAACGATTTTTAAAGTAGAAGTATCTAATACCGAGAAAAATATTGGAAATATATGATGAACTGTTTGATCCGAGATTCAAAACCACGTTGCAATTATGTTGCCGCACACACATTAATGCTACACAACTGTGGATTGTTCAACTACTGAAGGAGATGGCAGTATTTGTTATCTCTAAGCCTTTGACAAGCCAACCATTCTTATTTTTCTAAATCAATTTTACTTAAAAATTATAGGTTCAAGAGTTTTTCATTGAAAAAATAGTGGGCAAATTAGTACGTCGGTGATTTCGTAAGAGGTTTGAGGTGAAAATTTGATCACCACACACGTATTTTCATGTTTATAAACTGAGGACAAACAGACAAACAATCTTCCATCCATCAGAAATAGGTTGGTATTTACTGTAATTATAGGTTGTTAT
The DNA here is from genome assembly GCF_032445375.1 of Bacillus rossius redtenbacheri. Classification (NCBI taxonomy): domain Eukaryota; kingdom Metazoa; phylum Arthropoda; class Insecta; order Phasmatodea; family Bacillidae; genus Bacillus; species Bacillus rossius. The sequence continues at coordinate 8,615,813 of NC_086332.1, forward strand.
TTTCCAGCTCCAGTGTCGTCAAATATTTATGTCGGTACAATTCGGAATAAAAAGTAGTTTCCTGTGATTACTCTTCGAGAGTTATACGAGGGATATTCGTTAGGTCATTATAAACATACATTCATGAGAAAATGTTATTGACATTTTCAGTTTACTATATATCTACTTTACGTCTTCGCATAATCGCCATTCAGTTTCTAGCACTTTTCGCAAAGCTGCGCCAGTTTCTTTAACCCCCTACATACAGGTTATCCGCCTAGAAATGCCTCGAACACATTGGCCATGGACATCATAGACTTTGAATACGCAATGCGTGTAGCCTAGGTACAGGTACAGGTGCTTAGTAAACATCTCCGGAAAACCTTTAAGCTATCTCCGTACCCGAATTGGAAAATCATGGCTACCGTTTTTCGGGATGAAAATGGCAAGATCCTTGTTGATTTAATGAAACATGGGTCGACTATTCAAGAAAAAAAAATTACAAAATGACTAATGTCAACTTTTTTAATTTACAGGCGACGAACTTCCACACAGACGTGTTAAAGAAACTGTGCAGCGTTGCGTTAAGTGCTTGCAACTGTGAAAATGTGAAGTATATATGTAGTCAATTAAAACTTTCGATAAAAACGTTTTCTCGCAAGTTTATTATTTTTAATGACCAAACGGAGCTTACTTAACGAATATCCCTCGAGACTAGCATTTACATTCCAACCTGTAGATATAAGAAAATCCACAAACTATCTTGCTATACATTTAAAGTAAAACGCAAACGCTGCTAAAATATTTGTGCAATTTAATTTTTTTTAGAATTTTTTACCAGCTTTTTGTTTAATTCCACAGAAGATATATATTTTTAATAATGTGTTGCAAGTACCTGGAAACCTTTAAGAATAGCGTATGATCAATGTTAAAACTCGTGATTTTTGAGGGCTCTATTAGTTCAATGCCTCGTAGAGTGTGCAATATTCATAAAACTTGGGCTTGCTTAGATATTCAAAGCAAATCTGATGAAGAACGTAGATTTGCGTCTGCTAATAGTACTTATCGGTAATAATATTTAGGTTCATTGAGCTAATTAACTCTTAGGTAAAAAAAAAACATTCCCAGTAGTGGTGCAGGAACACAAAAAAAATTATATTTGAGTAATAAATAATATAAATAGCATTTATATACATTTTTATTTCGTTATTTTATTTTATGTTCAGATTTGTTGTTTCTTATATTATAGATATTGGTTTTGTTTTTGTATTATATTCACAATCATTACCTTACCTTGCAGCATACATTCCCGCACAGTGCAAGTTGGCGCTGTGTTCAGACACCAGACTGGCATTCCATAGTACCAAGGTTCCAGACAGACCAGCATTTTAGAGAACCCGGGTTCCAGACAGACTAGTATTCCAGGGAAACCGGATTCCAGACAGACCTGTATTCCAGAGAACCCGGATTCCAGACAGACTGGCATTCCAAAAAACCTGGTTTCAAGACAGACTGGAATTCCAGAGAACCCGGGTTCCATACAGACTAGTATTCCAAGGAAACCGGGTTCCAGACAGACCTGAATTCCAGAAAACCTGCGTTACAGACATACTGGTATTCCAGAGAACCCGGTTTCCAGAAATATTGGCATTTCAGATAACTCGGGTTCCAGACAGACTGGCATTGCAGAGAACCCGTTTTCCAGACAGACCGCGGTATTAAAAAAAAACACGAGTTCAGTCGCTGTTCACGCTCGGTTACCCGAAAACCACTCCTGGGCGAATGCAGAGATGGTTCCTTGTCTGGTTTCTTTGAAGCTGTGGTGTTGATGTCGCTTAGGTCGATGAGCATTCGCGTTCCCGTGATGTCGAGTTTTTTTTTTTTTTTTTGCAGTATAGTCCTTTTTTTTTCGGACGGGAACAAGTTGACCCTATCGTCAAATCTCACTTTTTCTGTACTCGCCCATGGTGGGCGATGGAGGGGGTATAGGGATGGGCAACACCCACTTGCGAGCGAGCTGTAACGGCCGCCGTCAGGCGCGCCAGCCTGCTTGCCGACCCAAAGACCTCGCCCCAGGCCTCTGTGGGTGTTGGGGGGGGGGGGGGGGGAACTGCGACCCCCAGGCTGTTAGTCTCCGCCCACGATAGCATCACAGATGAATAAAACTCGTTACTTACATTTCGTAGTTCGTTCTTTCCCTCACCCCTCCTCTCTACAAACCCTGCTCCCTACAGTTACACTTTATCTCCATTCAAACCCTCCCCTTCATCCCTCTTGAACGAACCTTTTCCTTCCTTCGCCCTTCGTGTTGGCCCCATTTTATTTTTTTCCATTTCCATTCTGCTGTCGGGCGAATCCTTCCTCGGGAACGGGGGTTGTTCGTTTCGCTTATCGCGATGGCGGCTCCCTCGCCCGGCCGCAGCGCGCGCCCAGGAATCTGTTTGCTGGCCTGGCTTGCGTGGGGGGGGAGAGGGGGATGGTTTTGTTGAGGTGGGGAGGCTGGTGTCTGGTCCCTGACCCCAACCCCCACCTGACCCCTTCCTCCATTCCCCCAACGCTCTTCCACCGACTGTGCGGGCAATCGAAAGGTTTTCTTGTTTGCATTTCGCGTTTAGAATAACTTTAACACATTAAAAATTGGTTGTCTGTAAAGTCGGTTTACGGACGATAGTTTAACGTGACAACGTCATAACAAAACATTGATGAAATGATTGCATACTTTTATGAATAAAATTGAATCATTTTTATTTTAATAATAAAAGAAGAAATACTTGAAATTATACTTGTAATCAGATACATTTTCTTACGTACATTTGACGTAGAATTATTTCATATTACACATTTATAAACAAAGTTTTAAGTTTTCACTTCTGTCGGTGCGGCGCAAGTGTGCAATGAGCGTAACGGGACACAGCGTAATGAGACACAGCGTAACGGGAAAAAGTGCGTAACGGGACACTTTTTCGTGCGTGCAGCCGGCATTCATCGATTTATTAGACTTTGTCACGTCAAAAAATCTATATACACATATTTATTACACTTCAAGAACTTTATGGTTTTTTTTTATTATTGTCTTAAACGAGTGGACAAATTAGCTTACTTAATACAGTTCGAAAAAAACTTGGCACATACCTATACGAAAAAGCGTGTACGTATGTACGCTGCGTTAGAAGTTTAGAAGTTATACTTACTCATAGTAATGAAAAACTGACATAAATGTGCATTCAAATAATTGGTATAAATTAAATAATAAAAGGACTGGAGTGATATTATAACTACGGTTGGTAAAGTATCAATTCAATCAAATTTAAAAAAAATAAAACTTCTCAGTATTCGATAGTAATATAAACACATGCTTAGTATTAATTATATAATTTAGTAAAATATTCTACATAAATTTTAATTTAATAAAAAATCAATAACTCTGCTTAATTTTTATTCTTCTTTAGTATATATATAATTTATATATATATATATATTATGTATATAATAATTTTTTATAATGCAAATAAATTTTACACATTGTAACATAACCTCACTTATGAATACACTTCAAAATAAACTTGAAAATGTTTATAAAAACAATTTATATCACTAACATTCACAATAAATTAATATTTTAATAATATTGACCAGTATTCAAAATCAATCTCTAAAGTTTATAATTTAAAAGCACATACATAATTTTTATTTGTGTAGCCTTTTTCATCCTGTAAATTTGGTTACATGCTGCGCGCGCATTGTATAAATTCATTCTCATAATTTTTTTCATAACGCGCTTAAAGCAGTATAACCAAACATCGTGTATATAAATACACTTGAAAATTTTAAAGAAACTATTTATATTATTAGATAATATTTACAATCTATAAATGTTAAAATTATATGGAACAGTATTCAATATCAATCTATAAAATATTAGATTTAAAAGCAATTATATAACTTTATTTGTATGTAGCCTTTTATTTAAGTTTGAAACATATTTTTATTCTGTGAAAATTTCGTTTCACCGTAAAAGTTTACTCTCGTAACTTTTTTTAACGCGTCTAAAGAAATATAACGTAATAAAACTTTTTTGATGTGTAAACATATTAGCTCTTAGAATACGGCATTTGGTAGGAGTAATTTCGTGAATGGAATGGAAGTCAATTGGAACATAATCTTTTAAACACGGTTCTGCCATTCGTGGAAATTCCAGAAATCTCGAAAGATGGCGGACTTGCGTGAGTCGTCCTTTAATAATGCTTTTGTTAACATCGAAAAATTTACAGCACGCATAGGTATTTTTAAAAAACTTTATGACAGTACAACTATCATTTAATACGCAGCAAAAATATAAAGAATTTAGGGATGAAATATTTACTGTTTAATCGCAAATGGTGAATCAGCCCAATAAGTTTAAGGTTTGTTTGTAGCAATTATTTACAGACTGATTTATGTCGTTCACGCAAAAACAATTATCTATACATATACTTAAAAGGTGCCAGGTTAATTTTATTTTAATAGTATATTTTTGAACTACAATTCGAAAATTTTGAAGATACTCAAAAGACAACGCCATGTTTGTGATGCTTTAGAAAACCAGAAAAATGTGAAATGTCTTAAACGCCATGTTTGTTCCAACACAATTGATACTAAAATCTAGTTATTTTAAATTGCTATGAATTATTAAAGATTATTTTAAATTAAAGCTTTAAAGTATTAAAATATATGAAGGCGAGGAACTCCTTTGAAAGCAATGAGCGACAAGTACACAAATGATTCAAATTGGAAAGTAAATAGCTGACGCGTAAAACATAAGTTTTAAATAACAAAATTTCAGGTTAATAAGTGTTGTGTTATGAAATAAGCTGCACACCTAATCTTTTAACTATAAAATGTTTTAGTTTATGTTCAGCCATTTTGAGTAGCTTATCCAGCACGCAGAATAATATGAGTGACGTAATTCATTTTACCAGCAGGCAACAGAAATATCAAAGTGAAGAGGTAAGCGTTGAATTTTTGAAGGGAAAAAACAGATCGACTTTTGAACTGCGGCGCAACTCTTAACTAGGTTGCCTTGGAGAGAGATAAAAGATGTCTACAAAACAACTGAAAGAATGGTTAGCTCAAAAGAAAGACAGTGTAGAAGACCGAACTTGGTCCAATATTATATGAACTAAGTTCGAGACCATGAAAACGTAGAAGAGTTACTACAAAGAAAAGTTATTTTCTTTCGCGTTTCAATTTATACGTCTTCTTTCACATTAAGTATTAACATAAAAAAACTTAAGAAATACGTAACTCATTAGTTTGAAAGTTTTAACTGTCTTTCAAATACGATCGGTCTCAATTGTAATATATTTTGAAACTTTACTTAGTGCTTCACAGAAATTATTTCACAGTTTTGTCGAAGTAATAAGTTAGTTCTGTATCATACAAAATCTTTTATAACTAATTTATATAGTAACTTTATTATAATAAATATTGCCCCACACTTTGGAAAATCACTTTCCTTATAAACATTAGAAAATATATGTTGTATGGTAGAGGATGAATGGTTACAAGTTATTTTACCTTGGCCGTTAAAAATTTAAGTAAAATATACGAGCAATTAAATGTAATAGGTTTGTAATGATTATTATTTTCAGAATGTGAAAAATTAAAATGTTAAATGAACACACTAAAAAGTTACACAATGTAATTAACTACACTTAACTATACACATCTGAATGATTAAAAAAGAATCAATAAAACAATTAAACTTGAAGGTGCCTTATACAGGATGATTTTTAGAGGGTTAGACAGACTTAACGGACTTGTTCGTGGACCCGCTTATAAAATACAATTTCAGCAAATAGGCTCTTAGGTTTTACCGAAATTTGACTTCTCAACCCTTATAGATTTTACCGCGTGTTTTATATTTGATTTTTTTATTTACGTTTGGTCCCTGATGAATTCTTCGTCCATGCAAGGCAGTGTTATATGCAACAAACGACTAAAGAATTAGTTATGAATTCATAAATCAGAAAAATAGAGGAAGGAAAAATAGCCAAAACCGTTATCTTTAACGTAATTTAAAAAAATTAATAATCGCGTTCAAGAAGTTGAAATATTTTTAAAAACTACCATAGTACGGTGTACTACATTGATATAAAATGATCACCTTGTGTAAAAAAATTATACTTAAGGGGAAAATGTAGTAAGATTACAAAACGAATAATTTTCTTATTTGTTTATCAAAACTTTACAAATCTCAATCGCACATTGCGCCCTTATTTCTGATACCACAACTGCTTGTTACTTCAGTAGGTGAACGCTGATGTATGACGCTTTTTTCCTTAGGCTTATGTGGTTTACACAAAGTGACCTAGGGGTTTCAGATGAGCATTCTTAGAGAAGGTAAAAAGTTTTTGTTTCCCGTGCGTGTCTCTCTTTCTGTCAAAGAATATTAGACATACAAGCCTTGGGGAGCGTGCGTTACCCCTGCCTGGTTTAATTGAGATTTGACGGCCCTTGCTATGAAACATGGCCGAGTTATCGTTATCCATTTCATTGTTTTAGTTATCGTTGAGTTCTGTTACGTTCTGTTATTGTAATCTGATACGTTTTGTTGTAATTTTCCTTAATTTTTACTGTGCTATATTCGCAATGACTTGAGTTCAGCAACGAAAAATATCCTGACATTGGTTTTTACGTATACCCGGGCCAATTAAAAAAAACACGTGCAGTGCAAATAATGTACTGAGAGTTGCAGCCCAACAGACGTGTGCCACGCCACAGCAAGTTTCAGCGACTGCGGGACATTGTCAGCCGGGTCGTTACCACAACGCCGAAATACCATAACGCCGAATGTCAAAATTGACCACAACGCCGACAGCTAGAAAACTGCTGTGTACCACAACGCCGAAATAACAACTGAATGAATTTGTGTGTGTTTCTTAAATGTACCTAACGCCGAAATACCACAACCAAATTTAACCTTACCTAACCTACCTAAACTAGCGTTATATAACCTAACCTAACTTAACCTAGCCTATCCTAGCCTAACCTAACCTAACCTAACCTAACTTAACCTAGTCTAACCTAACCTAGTCTAACCTAACATTTGTGGCAGTCCTGCAATGACATTTTTCGGCGTTAGTTTATTTCGGCGTTGTGGTACACAGCAGTTTTCTAGCTGTCGGCGTTATGGTCAATTTGGCATTTCGGCGTTGTTGTGCATTCCCCTGTCAGTCTACATCTAAGAGAACCACGAGTCAATGTGAGGCAGCATTTTGTTGTTGTAGACGAAAACATACTGCAAGCGTTTGACGCGGATCCTACGATCAGTATAAGCAAAGTGACTCGTGACCTGGGTGTTTCCACGTGTAAAGAATGGTCTGTGGTTAATGGAGGTGGAAGACATCATTTCCATTACATCCCGGTGCGAGGTAAATTAAATTTGACATTCATTCCATCCTGTTAGCTCTTTTTACGATCATTAAAAGTAACACGAGTATGGTTTATGAATACAAAGCCATGTTTTTCTTGTCCACCGAACAATGGGCAGGTAAAAATGCTTTTCTCTGCTTTCCTCCTTTGCAATATCGATTTTTTTTTCTCGTTTTTTTTTTTTTTTGTTGTTGGGATATCCCTCAAGACCCACAACAGCCGTGGAGCCTAGCCGTCTCGAATTTTTTTCCTATGAATTTATCTTAGTTTCAGTTTAGTAGAAGGAGATGAAGAGCGACGATTGTAGTTCTGCCGTTTTCTCCTTTGAAATTGACGTTAAAAATTATTTCAATTATATAATTATTTCAATAAAATTTATTTCTCTAAACCTTAACATCATTCTCCCCCCTCCCCCTAGTTAATTAATAATTATATGTAACTTGTAGAAACTAATAAACGCTCGTACCAAGCATGCGTTAAAGCAGGTCCTCGGTACTTCCACACACACGAGTTCTCGACACAGTAGCTCGATCGCGTCATTGCGGATGGAAACAGGGCTGTTTCACCCGGGCTGTTGCCTGTTTCACCAGCACCGCTGCGAGAGAAAAGGCGGAGCGGCAGGAGTTGCCGGCGACGCTGTCTTGAGAACTCGGGGTCCGATTGTTTATCTCCATTTCCCGCGCAATCTGCTCAGAACTTCGGCGCGATGTTCGGAGCGCTGTTAACACGGCAACGCTTTAAGCATTTTTTTTCCCTCTCCCTCCACCCCCCCTCCACTTCCCATCGTCTCAACCTCCTTTGGAACAAAGTTTCAGACCAAACGTTGTTCGGCAGCAAATCGGATTCGACGTCTCCGTAACTTTGTTCCCTGAGCAAGTGGATGCGGCCCGCGGCGTAGTTCAGCGAAACACCGCGCGCTTGCAACCATTCATCCTCCACTCGCGTTCGGGTCCCTGCGGGGAGCGACGAGGGTGTGTTGGGCGAGTGAGGCTCCACTGTGGTTCGGATCCCACGAGGGACACTCATCAATAGAGACCTGCAAAATTCGCGGTTTCGATGGCCTTCAGGATAGACTGCACATACCCCTGTACACTCGGGCAAATAACGCAAGTTCATTGGCTGCCGACTTGTAAGTCGTCTCAGCTGGTTTGTCTGTGATTCAATCCTTCTTTGATTGAGGGTTTATAATTGGTTGAGATTCACCAAGATGAACAGTAAGCCAATAGCAAAATTATCTAAGAGGTATATGTGTTTGAATTCTAGCTTATCACCGAATGAATCCGCGAATTTTGCAGGTCTCTACTCATCAGGCGTCGCTGGACCTAAGAATCTTTCCCCTCTCCTTCTGTTTCATCTGAATATGCTGTTAGAAATTAACATTACATTCACGGACTATTCTACGACGAACGACCTCAAACAAGCGAAACTTCGTAATTTAAAATAACTGATTCTTAATGGAATCTAGGCAGGATTCACGCTTCAGAGTTTCGTGTTCAATAGTATTCAAGGTAAGCAGGCACGCTGATGAAGGAAAAGTTTTTTTTTTGCTGATCAAAAATTTCGTTGCTAAATTAAATAAACATATTTTATTTCGGGCAATTAAAATATGGGGTTTAAATAAATTTGCATCGTCAATGTTGCAATACCTGTGAATTTCCATAGAAAACATAAAATCATAGATAAAAATACTACCGTAACAGTTTCCAACTTCAAATATTGTTTACGTGTAACTTCATTGTAAATACGTTTGGCTCCTAAACAGTACCAGCTCTGATAAAAATAAATCGTGCCACTAAAATGTCACATTACTAATACTTACTATAGTTGAATTTCATCGCTAACCTCTAATTCGTTTCACAACACCAAATGATACACACGTGGTATATAACGTAGCACCGGTGCGATTAATATCATCAAAAATGTGTGTTCATACTAAACAGTTACGGTACATATCAATGTCAGTGTTTAACGAAGAAAAAATAATTGTTGTGTTCTTATCACGCAGCTTCTTCCTTCGATGCTTACCGTGTTCACATTCAGCCCGCTCGTTGGTTATAGCTAGCCTCAGGGCCGACCATGGGGGAGAAACTCTATTTACCGAGACTGAGACCTAGTTTTTTGAAGTAGTTATGGGCCTGTCCGCTAGATAGTAGTTTTCATAATATATTGCTGACATAGGTAACTACATTAATTTATTAGGAGAAGCAATGTATAAGCTATTATCAGGCAAACAAAGCAGTGAAAATTCACTCTATTTAGGTAGCCACTAATTTTGTGGTGTGTAATAAAATGAGTTTTTTCACTTCTTGCTTCTTTATTTCTTACATGACGGTTTATTACAAAACAGCATTAAGTATTTGTATTAAGTATTTGTATTTATAACTGTAAATGTGCGAGTGACTGATTTTAATGTAGTAGCACCTATTTTTTTTTTCTTTCCGGTTTTGATACTATTTGCTGTATGTTTAATTACTTTCCTTTTTATGTATGTCTATGCTTAGTTTTTAATTACTTAAAATTAGTTATGGTTGAATCTTTTGTAATAGTTAATATTTGAACATTAAGTTAAAATTTTAATTTGTTCTTTTAATATTTAGTCAACATCTGCTTATATCATGCTTAATTTTTTTATATTCAACTCTTTGATGTAGTTTGCAGAAAAGTGGTTAAGTGTAAGAAAAGTCGTACCGCCTTAACTTCGCCACCAATAAAGACGATAAATAAATAAAATAAATAAATAAATATTTTCGCATCGATTCAAGGAGATAACTTAATATAACAAAAAAACGTATTAACTAAAAAAAACTTAGTATGAGAACCTCTATTCCGATTTTTTATTTGCTGGTAGTCATGGGCCCGCCCAGCAGATAGCGACACATGTCGCGTGAAACATGGTTTCAATGTCCACTGTAAGAGTCGCACTTCTTTATTTCCCTCCTTGTTCTGTGGTTCTGTGGGGCCGACCAAGCCGTCACTGCGGGCCAAGTGTTGTTGCCAGTTGTTGCTCGCCGACGCTGACGCGGTGTTGCTTGTGTGTTGCAGGAACCTCGTGCACAACCTCAGCCTGGCAGACCTCACGGAGCAGCAGGTGAGTCACGCGTCCTCCTCACTATTTCACAATTGTTATCATCAGAATTTTCCTGTGGGTCGTTACCACAACGCCGAACGTACTATAACGCCAAATGCCAAATTGACCGCAACGCCGACAGCTAGAAAACTGCTGTGTACCACAACGCCGAAAAATGTTGCTGCGAGGATGCGGGGGGGGGGGGGGGGGGGGCAAGGAGCAAAATGAAAAACAACTGAATGAATGTGTGTGTTTCTTAATTGTATCTTATCGCCGAAATACCACAACCTAACCTAACCTAGGCTAGCCTAACCTAGCCTAACCTAACCTAACCTCACCTAACCTTACCTAACATAACCTTACCTAGCCTAACCTTTGTGGCAGTCCTGCAATGACATTTTTCGGCGTTAATGTATTTCGGCGTTGTGGTAATTCGGCGTTGTGGTACACAGCAGTTTTCTAGCTGTCGGCGTTGTAGTCAATTTGGCATTCGGCGTTATGGTTTTCGGCGTTATTGTACGTTTGGCGTTGTGGTGCGTCCCCTCTTCCTGTCACATCATTTACACAATAACGCTATGCTTCACATGAAATAAACTCTTACAAAACTATATTGTGTGTTCGCGCAACTATTCTACTCTAGTTTACGTGCTGTATTTTTGATAATCTATATCATGTTATAAAAAAAAGTGAATAATTCTTTCAGATTTACAAACAATTTGGACTTATTCGATGGTGTAACAACAAAGGTAGTTATAATTTTTTTGTCCTTCTAACGCCTTATCTTTTCATTATATTGCTGCAATGAATTGTTTTATCAAAAATTGTTTCAGACAAAAGATTTAGAGGAAAATTACACGATATACAAACAATTCGAACAGATTCTATGGAATACCTACTAAGGGAGTTATGGATTTTTTTTTTTCGATTCCAAACCTGTCTTTTTATCCTTTTTCTGCAATGTTTCATTTAATCAATTTTTTTCTGAACAAAAGTGTTAGATAAATATTACACATTTTACAAACAATCATATTGGATTCGATGGTGCGCCCACAAAGGATGTTAGCATTTTTTTTTTTTTAATATATTTGGTCCTCCAGTCCTTGTTTTTTCCACCCCTCTCTGTTATGGTTGGTCGTATCAAAACTTTATTTATACAAAAGTTATTGGTATTACTCCTAAGAGCTATAATACATTTAAACATGTGTGATATTTGTCATATAATGGGAGCTATAAAAACTTTTCTGTTTAAAAAAAAAAATCCCGGTTTTATCCCTTTGGTCGAATCTTGCCCATTAACGAACTCGACCGAGATTTTACACTGCTTTATATGATGTATCAGTTTGGAAGTGATTTGTAAATAATTAAGGCAGTTATCTATCGTGTCCATAAAAATGTTTTATATATATATATATATATATTGTGCCGAAACATAGGCCCAGATTGTTTGTTTATATTAACGTTTGCAAACATTTAATTTAACATTGTGAATCATTACAAAACAGTATCGATTGTCAATATTATTTGATTATAAACAGAAAACATCTATCAATGTGAATGCTCTCTATGACTGTGGACCGAGTCGTTTGCAACAATACATTTAAAAACTTTTTTTTTACAACATTTAATAACACGTATTTTTCCTTGGTTAAGTTTTATTTTGAAAAACATTTAATATTTCGGTTATTGTTGTAATTGTGTGTAATTGTTTTGGACTTAAAGCTTAAATCTTACGATTCGTACGGGCCAATAGGAATGCGCCATATGGACGTTTTTGAACGGGCTGGCAACGATCGAAAGAATGTTAGTGACTTTTTGGAAGACCGAAGGACGCTCGAAGTTAAAGCCAATATAGTTTGTTAAATAAATATAACAATTGAAAGTAAATAGGATTGTGTGTATTTATGACAAAAGTAGATGTGCAAAGCTACGTGTGTAAAAAATGTTTTAGGGAAATATGTATAATTTATTTAATTATTGTGGATTGAAATTGCGATTGTCGCCGATACCGTAAGTTACGCCATTGTGGCGCTTGTTAATTTCCCTAATTGTCACCGCTACCCAAAACACACATCTGATTTTTATGACCCTATAGACAAATGAACCCTAAGGAACTAAATAGAATTTCGTGACATAATTTTTATAAACATAATTTTTTTTATTTATTACAAACTTCATTATCTCGTCTAACCCCAGGTGTCTTGTTTTTAAAGTTATCTGCTCACCCTGAACTAACTAGCCGGCGCATTATAAATAGACTAAGCAGTTAAAATAAAACTTTCAAGTGGTGAAAATATTTGGTGACATAAAATCTATCAGGACAAACAAACTTTTGGTTTATGTGTGTGCCCTACATACCTCCGGAAATTACGAATTTAAGGATGATCTGTTAAGCTAATCTATCATTGCCAAAGTTTTTTATTCTGAAATCCAAACTACCTGCATTTGTACTAGAGTTGAATTTATTTGTCTAACAGTGAGGGATTGTAATATTAAAAATATTTGCAGTTTTCCAAGCAACATAACTACATAGTGTGTTTTTTATTTGTCTACTGCCATTATTGTCCCAGGTTTTTATGTGGTTTAAAATTGATTGTCACCAATACCTCATTTGAAAGTAATAATAAAATGATATAGTCCAATAACAAGGTAAAACTAGAATATAAATATATATATATAAACTTTTGAGTTGACAATGGTTTTTCGGTCCATGGACTATGACCCGATGAACTATATAAACATTTTTCGAAAGTCGGCACCACGGTAACGGCTACAATCACCTAAAAGCTACATACAAATAGAAATTATATATATGTCCTTTTAAATTTTATACTTTGGTGATTGATGTTAAATACTAGTTCATAACTTTAATAACATTTATTTATTAAGTATATTAGTGATAGAAATTGTGTTTATAAATTTTGCCAAGCGTATTAATGTAAATGTAGATATGTTGTCGTATGTATAATTATTTGCATTATAAATTATAATTTTTTACGTTATTATTTAATAAATTTAATGAATAGATCAGAATAAACACCACGCGTATTTAATGATTTTCATTATTAATTAAAATTTATCCTGATTTTTTACTTAATTTAATATTTTATTTTATTTTATACGCAACTTTATATTAATGTTGAATACTGAGTATTTATTTAATTTTTTCATATTGATTTAATTTCTATTTTACCAACTTTATTTGTATCACTCTATTCCTTTAATGATTTTTATTTCTAGTAAAATTAAATAAATGTAAAATGTTTTTAGTTTAATATTTCACCAAGTAAGTATACACGCCCGATTTTTTAATATTTAATTTTTTTACTAGCATATTTTTAGATAACTTACTAATACCTGGACCAGCAGCGCAGAGCGCAATGAAGTTGCACATATATCCCTTGCGACTCAGCCCTTAGCTGTCGGTGTACGGCATTTGGTGGGAGTAGTTTCGTGAAAATGACTGAAGTCAAGGGACGGAAATGTGTAACACCACGGTGCTGCCATCTGTGGTGAATGGCGCGAACCAAAGTTCATAAAGACAAAGGGAAACTTTATAGTATTCAATATTTGGTGAGTTTTAATAAAATGGGCAGTATTTTAATAATATTTACTGTTGAAAATCAGGTTCAAAGCTGGGATATAGAAAATTTGACAAGTCTTTTCACTTTCATCGGAGCCGTTTAATTGTCTAGTTTTAAATTTCGGTCTGCTAATTAAATGATTCAATAGTCGACGTAGCTGCTCAGGCAGCGAATTCTAGCGGCGTGTGCGGAAACTATGTGTGATTCGCGTCCAGAAATGTAGTTGAAAACACAATTTGCAACAAAATGTATCACCTTCGGCATTATTTTAAAGAATTATATTTTCAAATTTCGTGTATTTACAACATGAGAAGAAGACACGAAATTGCTCGTTACCTAGGTTAGATGTTACACTTCACTGGCGAGAACTAGAAGTATCGCTCTCATTTTTATTTATTTTTATTTTTTTTTATATGTTTTGCCTCTCGATTATGGAACGACGTGTATGTTCCACACTTGTCCGCTCGGCTTCGGCGGAGCGTGAATAGAGGGAATTGTGGGTAGTTACTTTTGCATTTTTTGGCGCGGATGTTGAAAAGTACTTTTCGTAATTTTTTTTTCCTGACGGCACAATGAATATCGTATTTGCGAAACATCCTTTCCCCGCCGGCAAGAGAGGGTGGAAATTGAAGAGGGATTCTGATCCAGGCGGAAGGGTATGTTTGACGATATGAAAATTGCGCTGCAGACTCTTGGCGAATGAAGATCGAGCGAGGAAAGGAGATGTAAAAAAAAGGGGGGTAAAAAACTGACAGCATGAATTTTTATTCCCCTCATTTGCGCTCCGAGACGGGACGGCGCATTAATTAATACAATTCCCGGACTTTTCTACGTCAGACATGTCACCGTGCAGACGGTATTGAATTTCGCGTTATCCCCCCGTCCGTTCTTTTTTTTTTTTTTTTTTTTTTTTTTTTCGTTCACCCGTCGCCTCTTGTTCCTTCGTCTTTCCAGAGGCCTTCGGCTACACAACGGAGGTTTGGCCTGGATTTTTTTTTTTATTTTTACCTTCCACCGACTCTGTAATTCCCAACCCTCCCCCTTTCCCCCTTCCAATGAGCAAGACACGTCAGCGAGGCGTAATTGATATCAGACCCGGAAGAGCCTCTCGCGCCGGGGTCTCGTGCTGTTCTCCCAGGCAGCTCGACGCACCCTCCTGCCCGTCGGCGCTTCTGCCGGACATGTTGTTCCATTAGCACCGGGGTCTCTCCTCCTCCCGGCAAGGGGAGGGTCACCCCTCCCCCCCCCCTCCCTTCCTGTCTCACGCGACGTCTCCCGACGGGGGAAAGAAGTCGGCAAACACGACTGCGCCTGTCGTCGTCCGGGCGGCGGCTGCTGCTAAGTCATTTATACCTTCTTTCCGGCTCCTGCGGAACCGCGGAGCCTTTTTTTAGCTCAACACATCTCCGTCCCCTGCGAAAAGTGCGCACTCTTCGAAGAACCCCGTGTCGTGTGTTAAGAACGTCATCCTTTTAAAAAAATAAAAAAAAATAAAAAAAACATCTAAAGGTACAGTTAGTGTTTGGTAAATAAAAAAAAAGTAGAGCTCTGAAACTTTAGTGCGTGCTATACGTCAAATAAATGCACATAAGTAGAGACCGGAAAAATTCGCGGGTTCATTTCGTGATATGCTAAAATTCAAATAATTATGCAGTTGCGCTGCTTCTGCTATTGGTTCGCTGTTAATATGTAGGATTCTTGGCCAATTAGAGACCATCAATCAAAGAAGTATCCAACCACGTTACCCACTTGAGACGCCCCAAAATTCAGCACCCAATGAACAGGCGCCGTTTGCCCAAGTAGGCAGAGGATCGTGGAGTCTATCCTGAATGTCATTGAACTCGCGAATTTTTCCAGTCTCTACACATAAGTTACCTACTTATATACGGTTACGTGCAGTAACGTTTACTCCCTTAAATCCTTTTAGTAGACCGAGAAGAGCCAACACATTGTACTCCTCAGTTTTTTAACGTATTCCTTTATAGTTAAACTGCATCCTAGCTAATATAATAATTTTAACGTTTACTAAACACGCACAAAATTAAACTCAAAAAATCCTGGGTTACGCTTGATATAACTGGCGAATTATTAGTAAAATGGTGTTACTTTTTTAAGCCATTTTTGGTCAAAATAAACCACCAGTGTTTCAAAAGTATTTACATTAGCTGGGATGTAGTGTTGTATTAATTTAAAGTAATTATAAATAAACGTAAATGGAAACATTTAATTTTTATTCCCCATACGACGATTTATATGACCTGATATAACCATATTTTTCTGTATTAACCCTTTTTTTCTCGTATGAATAAACTAGAACAATAAAATAAAAAGTAAAATGTTTAAAAACCAACATTTTTATAACGTACTGAAGAACATAAAACAATTTCTTCTAGCCCCGTAAATATTTATACCCAATATATATTCCTAACCCTTATACAGATTGTCCTAAAATTTTCGAATTAACTATATTCTAAAATTTTCTTTGTGACTATATCCTAAAATTAGTGATAGAAAATCTATTACAAATCATGTTGTGATTACTGATAAAAAATTTAAGACAACTGATATCAAGCACCCCACGCTTTTAGTTATCCAGATTTGTGATGCATTATTCAGCTGTTGGACAAAAAACTTAATTTTAATTTTTTTAATTTATTTTAAATGGAAGTTTGTTTTTTTTTAAAATTTATTTTTTCAAATTAAAATGTTTCCATGTTAGATTCAGTTGTAATCACCCATTTTGTACTTCATTGTTTACCACAGCACATTAGCCCTAAAACACTACCACAAAACTGCAGACGTTAATTAAAATAAATAAAAAATAAGAAAACAATGGCTTTAGCTTGCCAGTTAAAAATTATTATGAAATTACATAATAAACGTTTGTTTTGAAAAACTAATTTAAAGGAAGACTGATCTCAATTTGTGATTTCTAGGTAAAATAAAAGCGCTTAACCGTGTTTCAAGTATATGTCTAAAGGCTTGAAACTCGGCAGAGATATTCTTTATATTACATACACATTAAGTGAGCACGAGTTGTTCCTAGAATCATCCTCCAAGGCGGGTCACGGGTGCGTTAAAGATTTTAGGGCTTTAACAATTCTCCCAGCACATTTTCCATCATGACCCGACCTTTTGGATCGGAAAAACTCAAAATTTAAAAAGCATTTACTGTTATATTTTCATAATTTTGTGTCTTCAAACATCCCCCCCCCCTTTTTTTTCTCTAGGTGCACAGTCGACCACGGGGTAAATTCTCACCATGCCCAGACCTCATAGATACAAAAAATAATGGTTAATACTCATAGCTCGAAATTAGGTTATTTTTACCCTCTGAACCCCTCAAATCCCCTCAACAATAAGGTCTTCAGTTATAAAAATATTTTATTGTCAGAGGTTTTCTATATGCATGCCAAATTTGAAAGATTCGGACGTCGAAAAGTGCTTAAAAATTGAATGGAAAGGTTTTATTACATAGTCCATTCATTTATACATACAGGTCAAGCTAGTAATAAAATCGTGATAAAAAAAAGTGAGGCGATATTAGTAAGGAGTGTAGGGATTAGCTGTCTTTCAGAAAACTCACACAACAGTTCATATCATTAGTACAATAAAATTGTTAGTGAACTATTCATGCATCAATTGCATATTGCAGTTCATATAATTTGCAGTGCAATAAAATTGTTAGTGAACTATTCATGCATCAATTGTTTATTGTATGCATTCCACGTATTTCGTTTTAAATTTTACAAGTTAATTCATAGGTGTTAAAAAATCAACAATCACAAATTTATAGGACAATCTGTATGGGGTTAGGAATCTGTATGAGGTTATAAATCTTTAGGGGTCTAGGATAAATTATTTTATACTTTTTAGTCCGTTTTAATAAATTTTTTTTAATTACAATTTTTTATTTAATTATTATTTTCTACTTTTTAGTATTGTGTTTGTGAAATTTTGCATCTAATTTGATTTTTAGTACAAATTAAGTATCTGATTTTGTTCCTAACCCTTTTCAGATTGCAATGAAAAATTGTGGTGGTGAATTTTAAATACCTATGTAAATACTTGTAATGTTTAAAATTAATAATGAAGGGCGCTTGCAATAGATAATAGTAAGGAGACAAGCGTGACGGACGCATCAAACGACAGTGCGTGTCAAATTCAATGCAACACCATCTATTGACGAAGTTCTAATCTAAACTGTTATCTGCGCCTTTGGTTCGCTAGTTACCGTGATCTTTGCTAAACGCACGGGTCTCGTCAAGGAGAAGGATATGATGTTTCCAGACCTTACTATATGACTGTGTGGCGGACATTTCTCCTAGCCCTGTATTCGTTATATAGACACCGCCTGTAAGTGCTGCTTTATGCATCCCGCGACACTGTATTGTCTACACGTAGTCTTATGCTACAAATCCAGGGGCGTTGCTTAAATATATATATATATATATATATATATATATATATATATATATATATATATATATATAAACAAACAAAAGAACGCGAGTTAATATTACATTTGATTCAGTTATGGTCTATCTTCAAAGTTTAAATTCTATAGCTTATCGGAAAGTTAGTTTTAAAAAAGATTGCAAAATTTTTACCGAACAAATAGGCAGACAAGAAAGCGAGTTAATTAAAACATTTTTTAAAATAACAAAATATTCATACACAAATTATTTCAATGTATATGGCGTGATAATTGCGCTATTACAATCATATAGTGTTCATCATAATCGACACTCTTTTGCATTTTTAATATCATGCTTACAATACCCAAAACGCTAGTTCATGGATAATGTGTATACTATTTAGTGTATTGTAACTTGTGTAACAGAATTAATTAGATGATATTTTGTGATAAGATACGGCAAAAAGGTGATCTGATCCGTAAATAAGGTACCTAGTCTTCAGAAGGGTTACTGACTTGAGACACGCATATTTGCAACTCGAGATCGCCCGAGGAATCTTACGTGAGTACGATAAATTCCAGGTGAAAACATATATTTCGATTTCTAGTTTAAATATTTATGTATGAATAAATGGTAATCCTAAAAACAAACAAATTCTAAGTATCCTTTTAATCTGCTGGTACGAGATGGAAAGAAAATACTGGCATGATGTAACACAAACTAGTTAAACCACCCTCTCAAAAAGTAGAACCATATAGTAACTTTTTAAGGGGCTTAAGTTCTAATCTTTGCTCTTCATACTCCGTTGGTTTTTTTACAAGCGTGTTTTATTTCATGCTGTTAGTTTTTTTTTACTTTTTTAAAGAAAACCGCTGTTTTTTTTTTTTTTTTTCAGAAAAATAAATAAGGTGAGATAGTGATTAGTGTCACTACTGTTTTTTTTCCGCCTGTTCGTTTAGCCACTCTGGGGCGAATCTTCTTCGCCGGTAGCTTAGCGGAAATACCCCGTCGTTATCTCAAATATTCTTGCTTGTATTTTATTCGAAACTTTTTTAACAAATCTTTTACCACCCCGTGAATGTTTCCATTAGCCGTGGATAATAAGCTTTCGCGCTTTTTAGAACCACGTGGAAGTTACTGGCTTTATCGTCTCGTTGACATAGCATTGTAAATTAAAGCCATGTGTTGCAATATTCGGCCCGTTTCTTTGTTTTTTTTTTTCCTTCCGTATGCGTAGGCGAGACCGTGCTAGCATGTACGTGATTTTTTTTTTCCACTGAAATCCAACAGGCATGTTGCTTGTCATGTCACTCAGCATTGTCAGTCAGCAAGCGAGATGGCGTGATGGTAAAATCGTGTTGTGTCTTTCCTGACATGATGTGAAGTGCAGATGGCTTGTTAAACGTAATAACTACTTACATTAATTAAACATCTACCTCAAACCCAAACGGGCCTAAGCAAGGGAATAGTCAGTGAGGATCAGGAATTGGTCATGTCCCCCTCCCCCTATTTTCTAAAGCAACTCACTAACCAGTTTAATTTATGGCCAATGTAGGCTATGTGAAAATTAGAGAGTTGCCTTCTCTTTAATAACGTATTATCACATAATCATAAGCAGTATTCTTGCAAGTATCTGCCCTTCATAAGTACACTTTTTAATCAGGAATTTCAGATTTTAAAAAAAGCAATCAAGGTCCTGCAGATAGCATATGTGGTACAAAGCATCATATTTTTAAAAGATTTCAATGGGTGGATCAGAAACAACCCCCCCCCCCCCAATCCACCTTCTCAGACAACCTCATCCGGACACCCAGAAACAGCCATATATTAAAATTATTTCTTTCAATTATCCTGGCTACGCCTTTGGGCCTAAGTCACAATGGGGTGATTATATAACTGAGTAAATAAGCTGATCTTTGAATGTTACCGTGTTTTCCAAATACCTCAATATGCGTGTGGCCGGCAAGAAGGAACTATTGATAAATCTATTCCAAAAAAAAAGATTTTTTTTCCCCACATAACAGGTATATAATATTGTAACCAGAGTTGCTTTTCTCTGGCTCAACGAAAGCTTTGGGATAATACTTTTTCGAGCGAGTTCAAATGTTGTTAGTTGATATGAAACGAACTTAATACATAATCTGAATAAAAAAAATGATAACCGCCAAATGTGGAATTAGCTCATTTTGGCTCTGAGGTGCAGATATAACCTGTCGGTCGTGGCGTTTAGATATGTGATAATTTGTGGCCAGTGAACGGATAAGAACCTTGTTACTTCTCTTTTACTGCGTCGTGGTTGGTATTAGGACCAAAGGAACCCTGTACTACATACATCTGACCGGGTCCTCCTTCCATCGCGGGTTCGGTGCCAGCACAGAGTCGTTGTAGGCAAGTGGTTGGGAGCCCGCTACAACCGTGCGAAGTTAAACCCCACTTCTGTCGGCAGTCCTCATAACTGCTTCGAATTTTTTTTTAAATTAAGTGTTTAAGAGCGCTTTTCAAACTAATAATAATCCCGAAGCAGCTGCAAGACTTCTTGCAGGGGCGGCTCAGGGATGACTTCTCGGGAGGGGATGTCGTACAAAGAAGACTTCAGTTGCAAAGCATGGCATTGAATTAGTCACAGATTGGCCTTGGAATACACAAATTCATGGGCTCAACCTCAAACACCGGAACTTTAACGGTTGCATAAAACTTTAGTTTGATACATGGATTTTAAGTATTTAAGTAAACATAAATATACGCTCAAAAATATAAAAAAAAATTTAAATTCGGGCTCTGGCTACCTTTGCCCCAATTGAGCCGTGTTAACTTCTCGTTTGTGTGGGTAAACTTACCAACAGTGCCTACCTACCGTAGGTAACTTGCTCCCTGATGATGGCAACTGCAATGTCAACCAAAACGTCGGTGAATTTATCGCCAAGGACACGGGTACAACCCAGAGGCCAAGCTACTTCAGACAATGCCCGTGAAAGCCTGCGGACATTATTAACTTACCAACAATACTTGGATTTTTTTTTAGTTATAGACTTAACATATCGTTGACTGTGACATCGTTGGAAACAGGCGCACGTGACTAACGCAATGCTTGGAAATGGCGAAAGAGTCGGTCAGAGCCTGTAGCATGAAACTATCCCCGCATTTGCGTGGAGTGGACTGCTGGATCGTCCCAAAAGTGAGTCACCCTCTGCGACACCTCTCATCGCAGGAAGGGCTTAACGTCACGCGTTTATAAACAATCACTTGTCGAGATCCCGCATGCGTTGACGTCCACTAAGCTGTCGTAGCAGTCGATATTTATCGCTGTCCCCAGGAAGGTCGAGAGCTGAAATCAGCCTGTGTTCGGCAAAGCCTGTAAAAGCCCACAGTGTCATTGCATCGTTTAACACTGGCGCCTAACCATCCCAAAACAACAATGAGGGCGACACAGAATTGAAAAAGGCGCATAATGTCTGGAGTTCGGAGGGGTTTGTGAGGGTGCCCATTTCTTTTCATCCTTCTTTGTACACAATATCGGTAACGATAAAGTATGCTCTATGCAAAATCAGTGTACCTAAGTACGTACTAATATTCGTACTGTGGTGGAGGCATTTTTATTTCTTGCATTTTTATGCAACACGCGCAAAAATAATAAGAGAGTCATACCCCATGTTTTTTTCGGGAATTTCTCTGTGATCTTATTATGCCTGTCGTCTTCGGCCTACCTAACTGGGCACCACAAGTGAGGTGGAAGTCTACCAGTGCAGGTCGATTGCTTCATCCACGGCAAGTCTTCACACAAGTTTTCCACTGTACATACGTAGTCACTGATATTTCTGAAGTTGATATGTTCTAGTTGCTTTTACAAAGGCTGTAAGGTGCATGAGGTTATCTGGCCCACTAGCCGCCGTTATGTTTAAAACGCAACCGAACAGGACACACGCCAAATTGAATGTGCACTTTAGTCATCCGGGTACATTTTAATCGCCTGGGTTAAATTAAATTTTAAACTTAGGCGGGCCATGTGTAACACATGTACCTTGCTCGTGGATAAGTATAAGTGTGTAACAAACGAATTTCAAGCGGGATGGCACGAAACCAGTCGTGTTAGTTCGTGGTGCGACTGCAGCAGATAAAGATGAAGGAGGAAGGAAAACGTTACGGAAGTAGAGGAAGTATGTCTGCACACGTTCGTAAATATTCACAGCAGGAAAGTAGTAGTCGGAGAGGAAATCGCACAAGAAAAATTGCGCAGAGCGGGACGTGAAGGCAAAAACGCTGAATTTACGAGAGGGATAGAGAGAGATAGAGAGAGAGAGAAAGAGAGCGAAGGAATCGATTGAGCACGTGTTGAGGAGTACTTTCTACGAAGTAGGATGGGAGAGAGAGAGTGAGATAGAGAGAGAGATAGAGAGAGAGAGAGAGAGCTGGAGGAATGTTGGACATCGTTTCCGAGAAAACTCTTGGTCTGAAAGTGGTTGTGTTTTATGGTTCTGTTTACGACTGCTTCTCGCTGGCTTGGCTTTGTGGTTGGGGTGGAAACATTGCGGTGCTCTCGTCGTGTCAGATGTACCTATGTCGCGTGTTGATGGTGCGTACTTGAGTGTTGATTTACGTACTGGTATCCTTGACGAGCGTTTCCTTTTAATGTAGTTGGCTATTTTGTTATACCGTTATACGTTAAGAGCCAGTGTTAAGTGTGTAAAATTTTCCATTTCAATATTGTTATTGTTAAGGCGCCTGCCTATGCCTGGAGACCCAGCTGTATATAAGGCGATTAACCACTTTTACTAACATCGATTTGAAACAATAACTGCACTGTCCATTGTGAAATCAGAGCATTACTAAAAATAAAAATGAAATTGAAATTTTTAGGTTTTAAACGTTTACATATTATCAAAACATCTAGAAACGCATACATACGACACGTGCTTGTTAAGAAACATGTTCTCTTTGCAACGCGCATTGCAATTTTTTGTTTGGAAAGGTTTTGTGAAAAATGACTTAAATGCGGCAAATAGCATTCAACATGCAAAAATCCATGTTCCGACTACGGGCTCAGTCTTCAGGTGGGCAGGACCAATAAAATTCCGCATAAAGGATCCAAGATATCATGAATGTGCATGAATGGAACATGAACATGATGTCATATTACAGACAAATTTCGGCTGGGGCTATAATCTTCATATTAATGGGCTGCTATTAGTTTTTTTTATTTCAATTGATTGACAAAAAACCAAATATAGGGTTACTAATGACATAACTGCATATAAATAGCCAACCGAAAAAAATCATTTACAAATGTTTTTCGGTTGCGGTAGATCACCCTTACAGCAACACCAGTAATTTCTAGTTCCCAACCAGTCAAGTATCAAGGGGAGGATTGTGGTCAAAGTCGAAGGTACCGGTCATGGTCGATGAGCTTCCGAATTTATTTTTTTTTTTTATTTTCCTAGCCTAAGTTAATTCTAAGTGTGTAGGGGAGGGTCCAGGTTAGGGGAGGACCTAAGTGTGTCTCAGGCCGAAGCCTATACACTCTACCATGCGGGTTTTTAACCATGCAGGACAAGGGCGCGTGCATCATGTGCTTATTGGGGTTTATTGGCCAGCCATGGCTGCAATTGGCGCCATGACTGACGCCCCATTGGTCGCCTAGCTTAAAAGCTAGCTAAGTGTGGCCCAGGTAAATATCGAGCGACGGACACAACCGAACATGGCCGGATTCTCACGAAAGGCAAGCCACAACCGAGCAAGCCACAGAATCGTGGTGCCGTAAGAAACACGTAGGGCTCGTAAGAACTATCATGCTAGTGGAATATGTGGCGCTTCTTCACCCATAAGGCCAACAATTAATAGGGTGGATTTGTATATCTCAAATAACCCAATTCCCCAAATTATTTATGCTTATTTTGCGAAACTTTTGTTTTTTGACGTGTTAACGTCTTATAACTCGATGAACGCCGGCTGCACGCACGAAAAAGTGTCCCGTAACGCAAATTGTTCCGTTGCGCTGTATCCCGTTACGCTCATTGTACGCTTGCGCCGCATCTATCTCTCTTCCACTCGATTGGAACAAACCATCGATTTGACTTTTTCGAGGCACATTAAACTTGAAACATTCCCATTCGTTTCCTACTTTTCCTATCATCGTCCTATCCTTAACAGAATAACACAGTTTGGAAGAAGTTAAATAGCAGACATGTATAAAAGTTATAGTTAAAATAATCTCTTCGTTAAAGTAATAAACATATTTGAATTAATGAGTGCAAATAAAAGAAAATATATCAATTTAACTGTAGATTTCATTTCAATCCTTCTTTGTATCCATTCAAAATAGTGATAATTCAATAAAAATGATTCAAATTTATTCATAAAAGTATGCAATCATTTCATCAATGTTTTGTTATGACGTTGTCACGTTAAATTATCGTCCGTAAACCGACTTTACAGACAACCAATTTTTTTCGTTTAAGGGGGGTGGGGGTCAAGATCTTATATTTACAGTAATTAATATAAACTTGTAGACTTTTTCAATTGTTTAGCTTTCACGAAATGAAAAATATATACAGCGCATACTTTTTGCATAATTAGCTGCCAATGTTACATTTTTAACGTTTTTGGGTTGTACAATTATGGAGAATTAAATTTATTGCAGAACTGAAACTTTTTAGGTTTAACTGCAATGCCACTGGCTACTTCATGATATGTTTTGCATTTCTATCACAAAAACTCATTTCATGTTTCTTTGGCTGTCAAAATCGTAACAAATTTGAGAATTTTGAAATGCCAGATAAAATTAATTACTAATTTCTGAAATAAATTTAAACCATTTCTTGAAGTAGCCAGTGGCATTGCAGTTAAAACTAAAAAGTTTCAATTCGGCAATAGATTAAATTCTCCTTATTTGTACAACCCAAAAACGTTAAAAATGTAACTTTGTCAGCTGATTATGCAAAAAGTATGCGCTGTATATGTTTTTCATTTCGTGAAAGTTAAACAATTGAAAAAGTCTACAAGTTTATCTTTAATTAATATAAATATAAAATCATGACCTGATATGGGAGGCACCCCCTTAACTCCGACTATTGATGACGTTGAGATGGTATATAGCGTAATCTTTGAGTATGAACACACATTTCGGACGGCGTTTATCGCACCGCTGCTACGTTGTATACCGCGTGTGTATCAGTTGGTGGTGTGAAACGAATAAGAGGTAGCTATGTAATTTAACTATAATAAGTATTAAATGATTGGAATTTTAGTGGTACAATTTTCTTTTAACATAGCTGGGTGTGTTAGGAGTCAAAACTATTTACAATGAAGTTTAACGCAAAGAATATTTGAGGTGAAGAATTGTCACTGCAGTACTGTGGTTTCATTTTTGCTGTGTCAGAACACAGGTACTACAACATTGACGAAACAAATTTATTTTACTCCATTTTTAAATGAAATATTTATTAAACACATGACATATAGCTTTAAATGTTTGAAACATAAAATAAATCTAAAAAGGGGGGTTGTCTGTAAAGTCGGTTTACGGACGATGATTTTATTTGATAACGTCATAAGAAAACATTGATGAAAAATTGCATACTTTTTAATTTTCAAATATTATTTACAGTTTTTTTGCAAATTTAATTTAAATAATTTGTTTAAATATAATTACGAACAATTATTTAAAAAGCCCGCCTTAACCTGTTTGATATTATAGAATATTTTCTCGCACGGTAGTTGGCCGGTTCTTGCACGCTCGGCTCAGGTGGAACGTGACAATGAGACATGCTTGTTCGTGCGTGCAGCCGGCTTTCATCGATTTAAAAGACGTTATCACGTCAAAATTAATTCTTATACATCATTAAAAAAAAAAATTAATACACACATTTAATATTCAGTAGTTACTTGCATTTGACGTCACTGATCTATGCAGTGACTCTCAAGTCTCGTGGAGCATAACGGAACGTATAATCACCAAACGCGGCACATGTTTCGGTCGAGCGTGTATAATACGGGAAGCCTAAGATGTACATAAAGTACGGTCCCTGCCCGAACACGCCCGAATATTCACCTTCGGCCAACCTCGGGTTATTTATATATATTTATATTTCTCGGTTTATTTTAATGTAGCTATACTAACCTAAATAACCGTCCATAGTGTTTTAAGGTGTTTTAATGTAGCTAATCTAACCGACCACTTTTAATATTTGAATTCATTTTTCTTGCGCAAACATAAAACAGATCCCGAGGTTGGCCGAAGATGAATATTCGGGCGTGTTCGGGCAGGGACAGAACTTGATGTAATTCTTAGGCTTCTCGTATAATACCGCAAGTCTCCGCTAGGCTTCGAATCAGCCTCAAGGAGTTCTCTTGTCGCGTCCTACCTTTCTGCTCCGCCTTGCAGAGTTCTTATTTTGTGCATAAGCAAACCGCAAGATAAAATACCACGATAATTTTAAAGAGAAAATTCTTACGAAATGAGCTGCTGAATATATATACATACATGCATACATGCCTACATATATATAGCGTTTAATACCTTTACTTACTTTACTTAAATTTAAAAAAATTCTTTAGGAAAAAATATTAAAAATTCGAGCATTTTGTGAGTCCTACTTTTGCTCCTATTTCTCTCTTTCACTTCTCTCACGCCCCCTACCACCCCACCTTCCTTCTTCTTTATCTATTTTTCCATTCGCACTCCATTCAAAACTTTCAACGAAAAATATAATCTGATTTCAATCAAAGTTAGAACTCCCATCTTTTAGGGATTGCTTCTCAAAGTTTCATGTTTTTATGCGTAACTTTTTTGGCTTATAAATTTTATTCGTAATATAATTATCTAATAATTGTACGCATGAGACTATGTTGATGCCAAATTAAATTCGACTATAATAAACGCTTGTAACTTAATTGGCTTACTGTAAGGCTGTTTATATGCAAGACCAATCAATATGTAATGTACACTCTGAGCTCGCGCACACACATAATTATGTATTAATTTAATGCTTGAATTCTTGGTTTAAGCTTAAATTTTTTTGAAAACTATTCCAAATGTAATTTTTTCAAGCTGCACAAAAGAAATTGTTTAAAAGAGATTTACTTGTTTTTTTGTTTTTTTTGTAAATATGGGAAAAAATAATTGGTTAACTTTATATTTTTTATATATAAGCATCATTAATTTCCACGAAGTACCGTAAAACGGGGTTACTTTGACTTTAAGGGTAACTTTGACAGTTTTTGGGGCTACTTTAACAGAGTGCCAAAATAAGGTGTAAACGTGTGCGGAGCGAATTCTCGTGACTTGTGAGGCAGAAAGGGAGTGCTGTGTGTGCTGGGAATGGGTTACTGCGGGGAGTGGGGAAGTGGGACGAGTTGTTGGTGGGGGAAGTGGGACATGTTGCGGTGGGGGTAGCTTGGTGAGGGGGGCGCGGTAAGGGGGGCGCGTGTGTTGTGTTGCGATCACCTGACTCACCGACTAGTCCGAGCGTGTTCGTCGTTAGTGTTTGTAGTGTGGTGCGTAAATACGTCTTAGTTCAGTTTGGATGCTTAGTTTTCGGTAAGTTTATAGTATTATTTACGTAATCATATATAGTTTTTTGGTAGATTAAGATATAAATGTGTGCATATGTGATTTAATCGGTGGTAGGTATATAAGGTTTTTCTATTTGTTATAGGTTAACCTTGTGTTTATTTGCATTACAGATGAGTCACAATGGTGCGAACTTATAAAAGAAAACTCGGTGCCCGAAACTATAGACATTATAGTGATGAAGACCTTGCTAAAGCTGTTGCAGAAGTGAGAGCGGGGACACTTACTCAGGCAGGTGCTGCCAAGAAATACAAAATTAATAGGACCACAATTCTTAACAGGATCCATCACAAGCACGAAGGAAAGCCAGGCCACCCCACTGTTTTGACACCTCAGAGTGAAAAATTAATAGCAGATACCTTGTGTGTACTAGCAGACTGGGGGTTTCCTTTCACAAAAGCTGACATTCGAACAATCGTTCAAATGATTATCAACAGGGAAGGTAGAGTTGTAAAACAGTGGAAAGACAATTTGCCAGGCTATGACTTTGTGAACGAATTTGCAGCTCGGAACAACCTCACGCAGAGACTGGCCACAAACATCAAAACTTCAAGGGCATCAGTGGGTCCTAACGAGATAAAAGAGTTTTTCGAGAATCTGAGACCAGCTTTAGAGGAGACACGTCCCGCTCTCATTTATAATTATGATGAGACAAATATTACAGACGACCCGGGTGCGATAAAAGTCCTAGTACGCCGAGGGCACAAACGTGTGGAAAGAGTCCAGGAGCATTCAAAATCATCTATCAGCATCATGTTCTGTGGCACAGCAGAAGGACATTTGATTCCTCCCATGGTTGTCTACAAATCGAAGCACCTTTACGACAACTGGACACTGGGTGGGCCACCTGAAACTATTTACAGGAACAGCAGCAGCGGCTGGTTTGATATGAACCTCTTCGAAGTATGGTTCTTCAAAATATTGCTACCGCACATCAAGGAACACAGAGAAGAAAATGAAAAAGTCGTTGTCATTGGTGACAATTTGGCGTCTCATTTTTCACCTGAAGTCATCAAAACTGCACTAGAAAACAACATTTATTTTACAACTCTGATCCCTAACTCGACGCACATGATGCAACCACTGGATGTGGGTATCTATGGACCATTAAAGAAACAATGGCGGAAGGTTCTGGATAGCTGGAGAAAAGAATCAAGAACACGGGGCGCCATCCCAAAGCCACAGTTTCCCATGCTGCTAAAGAGATTGATGGATGCATTGGCTCCTAATATAAAAAAAAATCTACAGAGCTCCTTCAGAACTACAGGTCTTTGCCCTTTTGATCCGGAAGCCGTTTTGAAAAAGCTTCCAGCAGATCGCTCAGAAGAGTCTGGACGTGTCCTCGACAGCAGTCTGCTGGAGTTTTTAAAAGAGACAAGGGGCTACAACTCTGAAAGAATTCGACACAGAAGAGGAAAGAAAGTCGTTCATAAACCAGGTACACAGATCTCTATAACAACCCAAGATGTCCCAGCATTCGATGATGCTCCAGAAATGGAAAATGATGTCTCAGTTGAAACTGTCTCAGCTATCGAGGATGACCCGACCTTCACATCAATTCCCTCAACATCTCGGGTTCTGCCTGAGACTGACCAGACTTCTTCAGATGAAGGTGTTCCTCTAAGTGATTTGTCTCGTAAGATGGAAATAACGGGCAAAAAGAAGCGCAATAAGAAAGGCAAGAACAAGGACAACCTCTGTTACATTTGTAAGTGTGACTTCAGATTCTACCACCATGCTGC
Organism: Bacillus rossius redtenbacheri; assembly: GCF_032445375.1. Taxonomy (NCBI): domain Eukaryota; kingdom Metazoa; phylum Arthropoda; class Insecta; order Phasmatodea; family Bacillidae; genus Bacillus; species Bacillus rossius. Next base: position 8,645,578 of record NC_086332.1, read on the forward strand.
TGACTGGATTTGCTGCATCACTTGCAACAAATGGATTTGTGGCATGTGTAACAAAGGCTCAACCAATCCTGCCTATGAATGTATGGAGTGCGAAGATACGGATTAATAATTAATTTTAGCTTTTTATATTGACAAATTTGTTACGTTTATTACTAAAGTTGATTGTAATAATGCTTATGTTAATTATGATTTCAAAGATAATTGCAAGACTGATTATGTGCCTATAATTGTAACCTAAGTGTTTGGTATTATTGTGTTAAATAAGTCTTTAATAAAAATGATAAATTGTTTTAAAAAACTCGTTTTTACTTTTTATTTTTGTGTATAATGTATAAAATATTAATATTTGTTTATCTAAATAATGTCAAAGAAACCTTTACGCTTTAGATCTTTGACATCAGTGGCATTTAAATGCCTTGTCAAAGTAACCCCACACTCGGGGTAACTTTGACACTTTTTTAAAAATATAAATAAAATTTTGGGGGACTAGTGGGGAGTAATATTGATATGAATTGGATAGCCAATGAACACATTGTTCTGTTGGATCAAATATATAATTAATTTTGGATGTTAAAAAAATGTAACCACCAAAAAACTTCCAAAACATGTCAAAGTAGCCCCGTTTTACGGTCGTGTTTTAACATTCAGCTGTGTTGTTTTATCAGCGGTAGGTAATGAAACATCTAGTTGGAGTTTAGGACCTCGCGTTTTCTTGGTTGACTGGATTAGTCCAGTATTGTTGATCCACGCATATTAATGGGGTCTGCACGAGTTCCGTGGACGATCAGTAACTGTCGGTTACTTCGCGAACAGAAGTGAAATGCCACGCGAGTCACATGCGATTCGTTGGGATCCTCGTTAAAGTTGAGTGTCTGGTAAGTGCTCTAGAATTCCCACACACAAAAAAAGGGGATCGCAGTTTAATGGAAGTTTATTGGGAAACAAGCAGGGGGATTTTTTTTTGACGTGACAACGTCTAATAAATCGATGAACGCCGGCTGCACGCACGAAAAAGGATGACTCATTGTCCCGTTACGCACATTGTCCCGTTACGCACATTGTCCCGTTACGCTCATTGTACGCTTGCGCCGCATCTAATTCTCTTCCACTCGATTGGAACAACCATCGATTTGACTTTTTCGAGGCACATTTAACTTGAAACACTCCCATTCGTTTCCTACTTTTCCTATCATCGTCCTATCCTTAAGAGAATAACACAGATTGGAAGAAGTTAAATAGCAAACATGTATAAAAGTTATAATTAAAGTTATCTGTTCGTTAAAGTAATAAACATATTTGAATTAATGAGTGCAAATAAAAGTAAATTTATCAATTAAATTGTAGATTTCATTTCACTTCTTCTTTGTATCCATACAAAATAGTGATAATTCAATAAAAATGATTCGATTTTATTCATAAAATTATGCAATCATTTCATCAATGTTTGGTTATGACGTTGTCACGTTAAACTATCGTCCGTAAACCGACTGTACAGACAACCAATTATTTTTTTTTGCCTGCCAGCGCGCGGCAGTCTCCCCGGTGTAGTTCCAGGAGACGGCCTGTAGTCCTGTCTCCTGCTGAACCTCACCGGGCACCTCGCGCGCCGGGGAGACGCCGGGTTTGTTGGCGCAGGACGTAATCCTGGCCGTCGCCGGCGAGCCTAACTTTCGTCGCCGGGCCCAGGTAAACAAAGAGGGGGCGCCCCGGCTTCCTCTGTGCCTTAGCGCGCGCTGCCTGGCCCGGTGCGTCCACGACCTCTTCCATTATTAAACCCCCCCGGCTGGCTTTGTGTTTCTTCCGCCCGCCGGCGGTGTCTCCGGAGACCGGCGGCTCCACGCTCGAAAAACTACACTCCCTCCTCCCTCCCCCCTTTTCCTGTTGCGCCCATTGCGCCGCGCGGCTTACGCGCAGAACAAATAAAAAAATACGTGTATGCATATATAACTGCTTCCGCATTCTCTCGGGGAGAAAAAACCACCTTTGATGTTGGCCGTCCTCGTGAACTTGGAACGAGGTAAATAGACGATAGAAATATCTCCGCAATTTGATAAAGGAAACACGAGTCAAATCCATTTGTTATTAATATTTTTTTTCTAACACGTGGCACTGTTGACTATGTTCGCACCGTAAGATTTTTTTTTTTTGCGTTATGTAATCAGCTACCAAAACAATGACTGAAATATGCAGTAAATAAATGAATTTAACTGTCTTTATTGCCTGTTTTCAACACAGGTACACACAAAAGGAAAGCGATCGTATAAAATACCAGGGAAGATGAAGAACATCCTTAAACGAAATACTTTTAAAATTTCTGTTGTTGTTATCAATCGTTGTTTTAATGAAAGAAATAAAATTTATAAGGATTAATTTTCATGGTCATTTAGCATTTACATATATCTAAACAAAAAAGTTCTGTTCACATATAATATTTTTAATTTAAGAGTTTGTGATATTTCACAGCAGCGGTTGAAACCGGTGTCTATACTTATGTGCGCACAACTCTTCGCTACATTCACAACCAAAATAAAGCTTTTAAAATTTATTATTTTACTTTTTAGAATTATTTATTTTAGGTTTTCGTCTTGTCGACAGCGAGTTAGTTCAGATACATACGCACATCAGGGAAGGAAAGGGCCAATACGCTGTAAGAACCATTCCAGCATTTGCTTGGGGGTGATTTTAGAAAAATCTAATACAAGCCTGGCCCTCGAAATACTGGATAAACACGTAGGTAAGGAGCCAGAGACGTTCCTTGAATGAGTCTTGCAATCGGGAAGACTTATTAGTCGAGGACATGCGCCGTTGCTGATGATTGACACTGTATGTCGTAAGTAACCTTGATTTCTCTGTGACATACAGTGTAAAACAGCAATGACTAGAGACATGCAAAATTCGCGGATTCATTTCGCGATAGGTTAGCATCAAAACAACTATGCCTTCGAGCCGCTTCTGCGATTGGCCCTCATTTTATCCGGGGAACTGTGAGCCAATGGGAGACACTAAACCAAGAAAGTTCCGAATTACGGACAGCCTAGTTGAGACGTCTCACTCGTCAGTAGCCAATAAACAGGTGTCATTTCCGCGAGTATTTAAAGGACTGTGAGGTCTATCCTAGAGGTCAATGAATCCGCGAATTTTGCAGGTCTCTAGAAATGACCTAATTGCAGAAAATAATTTTGAATCAAGTCCGGGAGTGGGTAAGCGCAATCATCTTTATGTAGTAACTGAAGTCATCATGAGAACGGCCACACCTTTCTCGATAACAAAAAATTGGCGGTTATAAAAGTAGTTTAATGCTAATCAATGGCTGATTTGTTGTTAGTAGATTTGTTTAAAGAGGACTAGGTCCCGCCATATTGTTTTTTTTTTTTTCATGTTTATGCTATATTTTTCATTTGATTGAACTATTTTTATTCCCAAATTTGTTGGCATGTCACAGCATAAATCTTATCTGCCAGACCTTATATATAGAGACCTGCAAAATTCGCGGATTCATTCGGTGATAGGCTAGAATTCAAACACATATAACTCTTAGATAATTTTGCTATTGGATTACTGTTCAGCTGGACGAATCTCAACCAGTTATAAACCCTCAACCAAAGAAGGATCGAATCAATCAGAGTCAAACCAGCTGAGACGACTTACAAGTCGGCAGCCAATAACTTGCGTTATTTGCCCGAGTGTACAGGGGTATGTGCAGTCTATCCTGAAGGCCATCGAAACCGCGAATTTTGCAGGTCTCTGCTTATATTTCACGATGCAACTACATATTTACTAACAGGCTCTAGTCTGTAAGCCCCGCGAGACAACAACTTACGTATTTTTTTTCACGCGGGCGATTTCAACCATCATGATAACCACACAAGTTCACAAGTGTTGACTTCAACAAGCAGCCAAAGCTGCTTCCTATGCCTTGTCGACCGAAAAAAAACTTCGCACGGAGACTATATTGGAAGCGGTACGAAAATATTTGAAATTGCAAGATGTCGAGGCCTAATATCCCTCCTAACAATATTAACTTTATGAAGGCATTTTGAGGATTCTTCCTAGCGAGTGCCTCTCAAGCCATTTAACAAACAAAAAAATTGGTTGTCTGTAAAGTCGGTTTACGGACGATAGTTTAACGCGACAACGTCATAACAAAATATTGATAAATGATTGCGTACTTTTATGAATACAATTGAATCATTTTTATTTTAATATTAAAAGAATAAATAGGCTACTTGAAATTATACTAGTAGTCAGATTTTTAAAATGCAAGAATAATTAACCTTTATTGCCGAAATTGTTGTTGTAATAAGCAATGAAAACCACATTAACTTTTCACATCACTTTATAAACAGTCAATGAAACAGTTCACGTGTAGATATAAGTTGTGTGCTGCCGCTGTCTTTCTTCTCCTCGGACGCATAGGCCAAACGAGTGGAAGAGAGATAGATTCGGCGCAAGCGTACAATGAGCGTAACGGGACAGCGTAACGGAAAAAAATGTGCGTAACGGGACTCTTTTTCGTGCGAGCAGCCGGCGTTCATCGATTTATTAGACGTTGTCATGTCAATAAAATTATCCTCAATACAACTACGTCTTATTTTGCTGAACAGTTTCTAACCAGTCACCCACCCAATGTATTAAAACCTCCGTGAAACCAGAGTCCTCCCGAATTCAGGCCCAACGTGACAATTAAATATGTATTTTTTATAGGTGAGAGCGTAGGTATTGTACCTATGTAATACTAGCGACCCGCCCCGGCTTCGCACGGGTGCAATGCTGACACTAAATATACCACAGAATGTCTTTATATAATATTGATATAATAATAATTTTCGGCTCTCAATTTAGTTTGATTATTACGGATGTAGGCCAATCTCTCAGATTCAATTTTCGCATATTGCTGTATTGCTTAAAACCTCTTCTTAAATAAGCCATTATTTCTCGTAAAAAGTAAAGAATAAAAAATGATTATGGTGGGTTATCCCTAAGAGATAGACATTTATACAATCGCGGACTTTTTTTGTAGACCTTTTTAAGGTGTACAATACTGTAGTACACTATTTTGATCTATCTCGTAGGGTTCAGCCAGCGTTTGCAATGTAAGCGCAAAAAAAAATGTGTTTATTTACGACATCACATTAGAAACCTCTAAAATTATCAGTGTTTATCTGCTATATTATGTATGTATTATACTTATATTCCTTCCTCTTGAATCTCTCTATCTATTAAAAAAACCGCATCAAAATCCGTTGCGTAGTTTTAAAGATCTAGGCATACATAGGGACAGACAGACAGACAGCGGTAAGCGATTTTGTTTTATACTGTGTAGTGATGACAGAAGTGCAATAAAAAAGTAAATTTTCATTTCGACTCGAGTGGACAGTGAATGTCCGTTATCTCGCGCCTGGTCCGTTCGCCCTCCGCCTCGTTGCGACACGCCTGCAGAACTGGAAACGGACAGCTATTGGTCGTGTTTCAGCTCCGCTTTGTCACAATATATGGAGCCCATTTTTTTTTCCCCGCGCTCTCTGATTGAGACATTTCCAACTCTTCGATACGCAAACAACTCACGCCAAGTTGATTGAGCAAGCAATCCCGCTTCCCCCCCCCCCCTCCCTCAACATTTTTTTTTATCGATTGCCCTCATAAAAATTGTGCACCTTTTATCAAGCTTCTGCGGCGCGTACCAGAAAGAATTAGAATATTTACTACTACACACGTTTCTCTTTTTAGATATTAATCAACCTTTTGTAGGAATAAAATTAGAAACATTCAAGTAGGCCTAGCCGAAGAAATTAATTATTTTGAAATATGTTTATGAACAAAATTTACATATTTTTGTGATGTGAATGCAGTCGTATTACAGCTTTGTCATGATTTTTAATGAATCGGCTGTTTTATACATATTTTATATTTTGCTAAATTTTGTGACTACCAGTACTGATTGGTAGTCGACTGGAAATAGTAGGCCTACGTATTGAGGTATGTTTTGACACGAAAGAGCACGAAAGAATACTTTTCGTGTAAATTGTCGCTCGCCCATGGAATAGTTATTTTACTTAGTAACAAAATTTGTTTCGATTAAAATTATAACGTTTAAGTGGATTCTGATATATCGATCTTATTGAAGAGGATTAATTAGTAAGAAAAACAGTATTAAATGTGTCAGTAAAAAAAACTATCTGATAGCCAACTCCCTTGATCTCACATTTATTGATATGTGTTACTTTAAGCAGAAAAGACAGTAGACTCTATATTTGTATTTATAATGATGTAAACAAATATTTTGTTACAGCATAGCATGCGAGCTTAAAAGCTTAAGTATAATATTTACTATAAAGAGTAATATATTTTAATCTTTATCCAATTAGCAAGTTGTTTTAATAAAAAAATCGACTTCTGAAACACTCCAGATAAACATCTCGTCGAATCGTAGCTATCCGTATCAGACAATGAGCAAAGTTGAAATGCCTCTAAAATTTAAATCATTATTTGGTGCCGGTATCATTTTTGTAATGTTGCAACATTATTTTACCGTCCGCCCGAATTGTTTTTGATAAGCGGGTTGGAGTAGTCTCTATTTCCAATAAGATTTTCTTATATGCTTATGCAATAAATTTATTCGTTAAGTTATGAGCAGCCTAGTTATAAATCACTAACAATTGATATGCTGTAATTATTCTCAAAAGCAAATTAAGCATAATGTTAGGTATTATACCATCAACTGCGTCAACAACTCCAACAGTTTCTGCTACATTTTCAGTATATGCCATTAGCTTCCATGAAAATGTTATGCTTAGATTTTTTCCACGATCAATCAATGCATTTAGATTTATATTAGATATCTTGCTGCGACCAATTCTGCAAACACTCCAAAGCCTTCCATATGCTGTTTATTTAATTATCCGATGAAATAACACACCTCCTATAGTATTTATTAAATGTAAAAAAGCATGTGGTCAAGCCACAATAAAGTGTTGCAAATATAACTCGAGAATATCATTTGTAATTTGTTACATGGTTTACAAATTGTTTACTATTAATTACTATAAGTTACATTAAATTATATACATTGAAAAAAAAATTGAACATTGTATTAAGAATAGTATCTTCTTTAATCTAATGTGTTTATAGCATTACTGATTTCACTTTTTTTGTATGATTGCCTATATATTTCCATTAATTTTTTTTTAAATTATTGTTATTGGTTTACTGTTCTTGAAAACGGGCCACACTTTCCACGAGAAAATGATAATTAAGGCCATTTTTTTCGCAAAACATTCTGAGCGCTCATTAGACTGTAATAGCGTATGCCCGTACCAACCATTTCTTCGTTTTAATTGGCGGCGGACTTAGAGAGGCCCTTACGATCTTTAGCCGGGCCAATCAGGACGTGTTGCTTGCGCACAACATTGCTGCGATTTTTGACGTGACAATGTCTAATAAATCGATGAACGCCGGCTACACGCACGAAAAAGTGTCCCGTTACGCACATTGTTCCGTTACGCGGTGTCCCGTTACGCTCATTGTTCCGTTACGCGGTGTCCCGTTACGCTCATTGTTCCGTTACGCTGTGTTCCGTTACGCTGTCGGCGAGTGCAGTAATAATAGGTTATGTTACAACTGACTAAAAATTTATGGTAATTCATATAATTGATGTTGGATATTTGATTACAGTTTATTTATATGAAAACTTGTTCATAATCATATTTAAACTTTATAGCTAAACGCCAGTTTTTAAAATTAATTTCAAGTCATCTACACGTGAACTGTTTCGTCGACTGTTTATAAAGTGAAGTGAAAAGTTAATGTGGTTTTCATTGCTTATTACAACAACAATTTCAGCAATAAAGGATAATTATTCTTGCATTTTAAAAATCTGATTAATAGTATAATTTCATGTATTTATTCTTTTATTATAAAAATAAAAATGATTCCATTTTATTCATTAAAGTATGCAATCATTTCATCAATGTTTTGGTATGACGTCACGTTAAACTATCGTCCGTAAACCGACTTTACAGACAACCTATTTTTTTTTGTGAGGACCATCGACGGGTGCCTGATAGAAACTCAACCCTTAGCGAAACACAAATGTTCAATCACGACGCTAGTCTCGAAAATATTTCCGTGAAAATTACATGCCCTAACCGCGCACGTAACGAGTGGTATGCATCCTACCCTGTCACCAGATGTAAACACTTAGGGACCGGAAAAATTCGCGGGTTCAATGACCTGTAGGATGATCTCCATAGTTCTACTTACACTAGGTCAAATGTCACCCACTCATTGGCTGCTGTCTTGTGAGACGTTCCAGCGTAGCAGCCTGTGATTCGATAAAGCTTTGGTTGGGTGTTCCTCATTGGCCCAGAGTCATCCAGGTGAGTTGTGAACCAATAGCTTGGGACCGGAAAAATTCGCGGATTCATTTTACGACATCCTAAAATTCATACAGTTATACCTCAGTGCTGCCTCTGCTATTGGCTCGCAACTCACCTGGATGACTCCGGGCCAGTGAGAAACACTCAACGGAAGCTGTGTCGTATCACAGGCTGCTACATTGGGACACCTTCGCAAGACAGCAGCCAATAAGAGGGTGACTTTGACCGAGTGTACGTAGAACTATAAAGTTCATCCTAGAGGTCATTGAACCCGCGAATTTTTCCGGTCCCTACCAATAGCAGAGGCAGCACTGAGGTATAACGATTTGTATTTTAGCCTATCGCGAAATGAATTCGCGAATTTTTCCGGTCTCTATAAACACTTAAGTTTTTCGGTCGCTATAGATGGGTGTGGAGTGCTAGTAGTGGGATCAGGGTGTTTCTGGTGCAGCGCGTATCCGGACGCGGGCTGCGAGTAACAAAGCGTTTCGTGACGCCGACTATCCGGCCTCGCGTCTCAGGACCTGCAGCTGGCTCAGCTGTCGGCGTGCTGCGGCGCTCTTAATTACGCCCCCCTACGACATAAAAGTTAATTGAGTTTGTTCCGGAGTTGCGCGCGCCTGAACTTCGCCCGCCCGCGAGTAGACACAGTTCCCTCCTCCCTTACCCCTTCCCTTATCTTCCCTTTTTTTATCCTCCCCTATAACAGTCACTTTCTTGCCAACTTTCTGCCCGCCTGTGGAAATTACATCAAGTTTCTTAATTTTAATTTGAAAAGGTAATCCTGCCTCATTTCATCCCGCGTGATGCCTACAGACTAGACTTGCCAGTGGCTCCCCCCGTTTTTATCAGAGGCTGGTTTTCTTTTTTGCGACATACTGAATGTAAGTGATTTCTTTATCCTAAATTTTCTTTTCAGGTTAGGTTTTTTGATGTAGAAATTAAAATTTGCCTGCAAAAAGTCGAAGTACGTCTATTTCCACAAGCCTTTCTGACATTTAAATGAAGTGTATTGCGAAATGATTGAATGAATTGAGGCTTAACGTCTCATCCAGATTGAGGTCATTAGAGACGATGAAATGTGAAGTAATGTTAATCGATCAGAAATGGGATGCGTTGAAAATATACCGGCACACGGCAACGTCCGTCGCGTTTCGCGCTTTAAAAAAGTTTGTGTTCGATTTTGCCGGGATTCGGACCCGAATAGCCTTGGTGTTAAGCAAGTTATCTATCCTATTTTATTAATGTTAGATTTGTTCATTACTATCGGTCTAACCATCATCCCTTCAATGTAAAGTATTTGAGAAAATAATATAACATACAAATTTCATTTTACAGTTTTTTGAACGTTTGACAGAGTTGGAACCCAGTTTATACGTTGCAAATTGACACCCTTTCCTCACCTGGAGTTCGAACCCAGAACCCATCGCACTGCAAGCCGGCGTGCATCGAACTGGATCACGGAAATCGGTGGCACTTGGCTTCAGTAACACACGAGACGGATTTCACATCTTTAAAAGTTACATGAAGTCCCCTGTTTCCTTGTCTGGTTGAGGAGGGTTACGAAGCTGATGAAACTACTCATGGTTAGGGGCATGCAGATTTCGCGAAAAGATTTCGAGACTCGATGAAAGTTAAAACACTGTAGCACCGTCTGTGTTTCGTGATTGCGTGAGTTTCTCCCAGGTACACGTCGATTTTAACAACACCAATGACAGTGATTCAGTGCGGAAGTAAACGCGTCCTGAGTGGCTCGGTCAAACAAGGCAACGACTTCTCTCACAGACGGTCGCCAATCACAAGTAAGAAACCACAGGTGCGGGTATACCTTCTTGCAGTCTAATAAGTGTTCAGATCTTTTCGCGAAAAGTGCCTGCCCCTACTCATGGTCTCTGTGAACTCCTAGTGCAGACCGTTTTTCTTTAACGTCGGTAAAATTGTTAGAAATCCGGGTGTGGTAATTTAAAAAATGAGTACAGATATTTCATGCTGCTACAGAAGCACTTACTTGGCTGTATATGTGATGAAGCACAAGTGAATGTAACTCCTCGCCCAAGCGAGGTCAGTAAAGAAGTGAGAAAACAGTAATTAGAAAAAATCACTCTGGCCAGGACTAAATAAGCTGAAAACATATTTACGCCTGAAGGTCTGCAGTGCTTCACGTGGGCGGTATACGTGTTTGAAGTTGGTTCTGAACAACATCTTTACTGTAGATAATAGAGAAAGGATTTAAAATGGGTCACTAAGCGTCTGGATAATCTTTGATTGAACAAAGTTCTACAACCACAGCACTACTTTTCACTGTCATAAAATTGTTTCATTGCAAGGATTTCGGGTAACTCATTTTTGACGTGACAACGTCTAATAAATCGATGAAAACCGGCTGCACGCACGAAAAAGTGTCCCGTAACGCACATTGTCCCGTTACGCTGTGTCCCATTACGTTCATTGTACGCTTGCGCCGCATCTATCTCTCTTCCACTCGATTGGAACAACCATCGATTTGACTTTTTCGAGGCACATTAAACTTGAAACACTCCCATTCGTTTCCTATTTTTCCTATCATCGTCCTATCCTTAACAGAATAACACAGAAGAAGAAGTTAAATAGCAAACATGTATAAAAGTTATAGTTCAAATAATCTCTTCGTTAAAGTAATAAACATTTGAATTAATGAGTGCAAATAAAAGTAAATTTATCAATTAAATTGTAGATTTCATTTCACTCCTTTGTATCCATACAACATAGTGATAATTCAATAAAAATGATTCAATGTTATTCATAAAAGTATGCAATCATTTCATCAATGTTTTTTTATGACGTTGTCACGTTAAACTATCGTCCGTAAACCGACTTTACAGACAACCAATTTTTTTTGTGAAGTAAGTTTATTGCTATGCAGGAGGATTGTATTCCTTATGGATGACTGGACTTGCGTCACTCGCAAAGACCATAGGCAAGTGTTTCAAACACTATATTATTTATCTGTTTATCCCCGAACACTCAGTGGCTACATGTCACAAATAACAAAATTTAAGTAGGAAACCAATTTTAATTGATTTTTCTTATAAATATCAGGGGTCAAAAACTTTAACAAATATTTGTTTGGCCTAAATTGTTATACAGAAATAAAAGTCACACGGTTATATATATATATATATATATATATATATTTGGGGGGGGGGGGGGAGATGTTTGCTAACAATATATAGTGTGGCATTTTTTTTTTCGTTGATGAATAATGATACGTTTTCCATGCTTTTATGCAAATAAACTATTCATATTATATCTGCTTTTTTTTAGTCTTAATATTTATTTATTTTTCCGATTTACATTCATAAGCGCTTACTTCACTTAATAACCAGTGCCACCAATTTACAGCAGCTCTAGCGTAGTATTTGTTATGCCAGGTGCTGCAATTTTTTGTTCTAAATTTTATACTAACATTTTTCTTAAACGGTGTGGTTTAGGGCAGTAACACGAAATTTTTTGTTAGTTTTGACATGTAGATTTATAATCTTCTTTTAAAACTCGTATTATTCTATCGTGTCTGAAAATAAGATCGTTACCTCCACAATTTTATTTGTATCATGTTACGACAGCGATAAATTTTGCGTTGGTAATAGTCCTTTGTTTAGTTACACCTTATCCAGACGATTAATTTCACATATTAAATAATTACTCTTTTATTTGCAACAAATCAAATGGTCAGCTCCTACTTCAAGGGCGTATGTGTGTAACTTTATTGTTTTCCCCTTTGTTTTGATTATTTTTATATGTGTTATGTTTTATTTATTAATAATTTAAAATTAATTATACGTTACTGACATTTGCATTACTATAAGAAATGAAGTCTCAGTTATAAACAATACAGAGGATTTTGAACCTACACGAACTGATTGGCTTCCACAGGAATTAAGTACCTAAATTTTTTTTACGTGTATGTGTATTAAAGGGGAAAAAAAATCTACGTATAAAATAGAAAATGAGACATTGCTGAATAAAGTTTAATTTATGTAAGCTTGTTTCCTTACATTCCCTCACTTTCCGCCCCCCCCCCCCCTCCTCCTTTTCTCTTTTTTCCACCTTCCACTTCCCATCTCCAATATCGATTCCTGTGCCGGAAAGAACCAAACTGCTTTCTTGGAATCGCGGGCGCCATTAGGAGTGTAACGGAATACCTTGTTATCGCACGGAGCAGAACTGCTGGAAGGCTCTCGTGGGGCCTAAAACCCCCTCTGTCCCCCCCCCCCCTCTTGTAGCTCCCGCGCTGATGTCCTTGGGCGCGCCTGGCAGGACCGGGGGTTTGTTAGACGCGCCATTATCGTGCACAGTTCCCGCATACAGGAAATAAAAACCCGGTAATTGGATTTCTGGGCAATATGGGCCTACGGTGCTGTTAATTTTATTTTGACGTGATAACGTATTTATTATTCGACGAACGACGGGCTGCACGCACGAAAAAATTTGTCATGTTCCGCCTGAGCCGAGCGTGCAAGAACCGGTCCAACCACCGTGCGAGAAAAATCTTCTAAATATCAAACAAGTTAAGGCGGTCTTTTTGACTAATTGTTCGTGATTATATTTGAACAAATAATTTAAATTAAGTTTGGAAAAAACTGTAAATAATATTTAAAAATTTAAAAAGTATGCAATTTTTCATCAATATTTTCTTATGACGTTATCACGTAAAATTATCGTCCGTAAACCGACTTTACAGACAACCCCCCCCCCCCCCACTTTTTTTTAACTGTTATTTTCCATTTACAGTTTTCTAGTTGAGGGGAAAAAACTTATTTTGTTATTCTTTTGTCAGCAAAAATGGTGGGGGGGGGGGGGAAACAAAGGGGAAAATAAAATAAAACGTGTATTTCAAAAACAGCATTGTGGCTACCTCAAAATATTTTGTGAATATAGACCCAAATTCTGATTGTTTCAATACATACTGTGTTTATTCCATAGATGTACATGCAGTACTAAGAGTTTAAGTATAGTTATACTAATAATAAAACTTTTAGAAGCAAAAAAGTTTGTACATAGGATGAAATTGTGAAAAAAAAAAAACCTATTGCAAGTGGCTATTTACGTTATTGAGAACACAAAAATGTTATGATGATGATGTATAAAATGTATTTAGACAGATATTTTTTCAGTAGAAAATTTATATTTTCACTTGGCTTTATTTTCTTGTATTGAGACATGTCTTTTCTTTACATTTTTTTTTTGTTTCTCATAAAACTTAGTCCAGCCAGCACAATATCCACCAAACGCAAATAAGCACGTTGTTTGCTCAAGCGATTGCTCTGCCTCGTGCCGAAGAAAGATGATGAGCTTCCGGGAATAAAAGAACAAACGGCCGACTCTCACAGCTCGGTGGGTGGCAGTGGCGTGAGGTGCCTTCTGCAAGGGGGTCGTTCCGTAGGGGCGACTGAAATGTTGCCCCTTGGAAGGGCAGCCCTTCAGGATTTTACTGACAGTGGTTAGTTTGTAAAGCGACTGGAAGGGCAGCCCTTCCAGTATCTTAAAATGTGTCTATTTTCGTAATTTTATAATCCTGAATTGTTGCCCCTTGGAAGGGCAACAATTCAGACAACCTTTCAAAAACACTTCTGTCAGAAAAATCCTGATGGGCTGCCCTTCCAAGGGGCAAGTTTTCAGGATTATTTAAACACTTAAAGAAACAGGTTTTCAGAAATTGGATGGGCTGCCCTTTCAGTCGCTGTACAAACAAACCATTGCCAGAAAAATCCTGAAGGGCTGCCCTTCCAAGGGGCAACAATTCAGCTCCCCCGTTCCGTAGAGGTCTCTCTCCCTCCCCCCCCCCCCCCTCATCAACCCTTGGTGCCGCGAGAGGTCTCCTGTAATTGGACAAGAGTGCTGCGGCGGAGGCGCTGTTGCCATTTCCCGCCGGTGCTGTGGAAGGACTGCTGTCGCCTTTCGCCTCGTTAGCCAGGGCTGAGTCCGCCGGCAACCCACACGTAACTTCGGAACTCAAGATCCAGGCCTGTCGTATCCTAGAACTAACACTTAGAATAACACCCACATGACTTAGTACGGTCGCAAATAATAACATCCGCAACCTAGAATGTCACTACTTAAAACATTCATTTCATATCTTAGCATTCACAAAAAAAAATACACTCACAGTTAAAAAAAAAAAAACATTACTTAGGTAGCTGGGTTGTAGTCGCGTCCTTGGCAAATAATTCACCGACGTTTCGGTCGACATTGCAGTCGCCATCATCACGGAGCAGTTACCTACTGTAGCAGGTACCTACTGTAGCTACCTCAGTAGGTAACTGCTCCCTGATGATGGCGACTGCAATGTCGACCGAAACGTCGGTGAATTATTTGCCAAGGACACGGCTACAACCCAGAAGCCAAGCTACTTCAGACAATGGCCGTGAAAGCCTGCGAACATGATTAAACTATACTTAGATCTGTCACAACATATAAAACACACAAATTAAAAACACTTATCTTGGAAACACACAACGTCAAACCACATAGCTTGGAAACGTAATAACTTCATGAATTAGCAGGACATCTTAGAATTGACGTATTTTAGAGACACGCAGCTAAAACCATCCCAAGCTAGAAATACATAAATAACTGGCATAGTTTGAAATAATCAGTATTTTTTTAATTAACGTGAATCCTGTGTGTTTCGCGTACAGAGTGTCGCGTACACAGCGTATCTCGGTGACTAGCTTGTGAGGTATCTCTTGGCTGCAGATATTTCGGTGAAATCTTATTGTTGTATTTACTCTCCGAGGTGTATACATTTAGTATTTTGTGTTCCTGTCCGTTGGCTAAGCTACAGTGATATTTGAAAATTACATGATTTCTCTCTTTTTAGGAAATAGTTTCCAATAAATATATTTTTTTTTCGGTAACGTTAACTTTTCGAGTTTTTAGGTGAAATTAATATCTGGGTGTCATATTTCACCCATGGTAAAAATTTCTGTGAAATACGAGGTCTTTCAGATTCAAGATGGCAACCGGTCATTGACCTACACTTTGCATCTCAGCGTGTAGCGTGGACCCGGAGTCATATAACTCCTCTACTTATGTTTCCTAAGGGAGTAGGATAAGTTTCATAATCTTCTTTGCAACTCGTTAGATGAAGGTCGGCAAGTTAACACGCTGTGTCTGGAGTTGACTTGGCCGTGATAAGCTTTGTGCGTGGAAGCGTCATTCAAAAACTGCTCGTAATTTCTAGTTTAACGTCTCTTTGCAAAACATCATTCAACAAATTGTTAACGCCGGGATGCAGTATTATTGCATTCCGTTTCCTAACTCTTGTGTTTCAGAGGAACGAGTACGGCTAAAACAGATAATTTCACTGTATTTTTGTTGTAAAAATTAAAGTAAAAAAATTAATGTTGCTGAGTTAATTTAATTACAAGAATTACCCGATACTTAATGTAAATCTAATATTATTTTGTTCTGTACATCACATTGTTGAAGTGTTTACACAAAGCATATTACACTTTAAAAATAAAAATAAAAAAACTTTCAATCCTTGGTGCCGTATCCAAAAATAGATTTGTTAATCTTCAAACCCGCATACCTTTGTAATATTTTAAAAAATTCACTTGTAATAAAATATATATATTAGTTGCTGTATTATATTTACGCCATGTAAGGTGTTTCACTTTCTTTATAGTTTACTGAGTACATTTAAATAAAAAAAAATTAAAATAGTCTCATCTCCGAAACAACTTTAAAATTTAAAAAAAAATATATTGTGGGGATTCGCTTTATAATTACATTATTAAGGCTGTTCGTCTCATTTTGGAGTCTTTGTGTATTCTATTTAATGAAATGGTAGTTAAGTAGGTAGTGAAATTATTGGTGTTTTGCGTAGCGGAACGAACGTCTGGTGATACCCAAGTCGATATTTACCGAGGCGGTTATTCAGCCCTGATTCTCTGGTGTTCGCCCTTTCCGCCATCTTGCTACCGATATCTGGCCTTCCCCCGTCCCCCCCCCCCCCCCCGGTGTCTGCGACCCCTCTCTGCCCTCCTCCTCTACCGGGGGCGTGCGGGAGGCGCGACGAAGGCTTATCGCACAGAACTGTTTCTCCTGTTCCCAGTAATCCTTGATTCCCCCCACTCCTTCGTTCTATCTCTTTCTCTCTCTCTCTCTTTCCACACCCCCTACCATCCCCCTACGCTGTCATTCCACTCGCGTACTCGGTTCACTTTGTGGCATCGGCGAGATGGTTACCGTGACATCATTCCTGATTTCCCACAACGAGAAGTCCGATAAAAAAAAATAGTAATCAGTAGAGACTGGAAAAATTCGCGCTTTCGATGACCTGTAGGAAAGACTCCACAACCCTCTACATACTCAGGCAAATGCCACTTGCTCATTGGATATTGACTTGTGACACTTGTCAACTGGGACGCTTGCGATTCCATACTTTTTTTTGGTTGAAGGTTTCCCATTGGCTATAAGTCCTTCAGATAAACTGTCAGCCAATCACAGAAGCAATATAAATGTACAGTCTTTTGGATTCTAGCATATCGTGAAATGAATCCGCGAATTTTTCCGGTCTCTAGTAATCAGTTAAGATAGTGTTAAATCGAACGGGTGTGACTTTATTATTTAAAAAAAAAATTGAAGGAGTTTTTTTTATGTTTATAAATCAGTCTCAAAGATTTTCTGTTTTCATGGCATGTCAACTAGAGTTCGCAAAAAAAAATTGTTGTTGAATCAGTTACGCAAGCAATCGTCTGTAGTCTAGTATGTGATGGGAAATCCTGCATCGCAAACAAAATACTTGCCGGAGCAAGTCGGGTTCGAACCCGCGACCCACTCCCCACAATCCGTCTCTAATGACTTCATGTCGACGAGTCGTTAAACCTTTATTTCATTCATCCATTTTTCATTCTCCGTTCTCCGCCGAATGTTTTGTTTCACATTATCTCCATCACGGTTCTGGTTTTTTTTGCACACATTTTGGGGCGCGTTTCTTTTTTTTTTCCTTTTTTTTAAATTTAGCCTTTAAAAGTGCTCTAATTTTTTTTAATTTCATTTTATCTCATTTTGAATGGTGAAAACCATTTCACGGTTTTTTTTTTTCTCTCTCTCTCTCTCTTTGTTTGAATTCACTTCAGTCTTGTTGGTCGGGATTTTGGCACGCAGGTACCAACGTTGCGTTGACGTTCATTCCGTACAAGTTTTCTCAGCTCCTCTCTCTCTCCGTACTTTAGTTAATTTTTATTTCCGACGCAGCAAAATTACTGCCTACAAATTACTTTCCGTGACATTTACCACCATTGTTTTATTTCTTTCAGATTTTTTCAGCTTTTTTTTTTGCTTGGTTTAAATTCGCGTGAATTAATTTTAAAACCTAGCCCTGTGCAAACTTTGGAAAATAATTAGTTTTTTTTAAGAGACCAAAGACGCTGTATTGGTTTCAATGGTTTTTATGTCATATAAATGTTTATAGTTAATATAGTAAAGTTTCCTTCGGTAAAAAACAGATCTTACATTAAGAGATGTTGGAAACAACATTATTACAGTTAAAGTCATTTAAAAAATTGAAAGCAGAACTAAACGCCAATAAAGTCACAGCGGAAACACTTGCAGCTGCCAGTTATTGAAGTGAAACTTCTTTGGCCGCGATGGGAGTAAAATAATTTCAATGCCGAAATTTAATCCATCGTTTTCGTGAAACCTTGTGAAATGTTTATGACGCTAAAAGAACGGAAAGTAGGTTGCGGACGGTGCAGAGAACTCGTTCCCTTGAGCGGGCTCCACGTGGCGGCGTGCGGCTCAGGTTGAACCCCGCCATGCTGCAGGGATAGGCGGGTCGCCTGTGTCTGACGCCTACCGACTTGCTGGCATCTAGTAAGAGGGTATTTGGGCAGAGGGCATCACAACGGGGTTTCAGCTTATTTTGAAGTGAGTAATAATTTTGTGGATTAATAATTATTTAGAAATTTGTCTTATTACACTCTATCTGCCGTTTTACGCCATTACGATGTATTTGCGAATCGAGGTTTGAATTGACAAAGAAGTTTCATTTCTGTCACGTATACTAAGTAACACCAGCTCTTTTTTTTTTTGGTTAACTTCGGGTATTCCGTTAAATTACGTACTATTCTTTAACGAAGCCTAATTTTTTAAAAATTAATCTATAAGAAAAGTTATAGCCTAAGAACTGTTAAAAGAAATATGGCGTATTTCGGTTCCTATCTCTCTTCCTTAACTTTATCATTTATTATAATATCAATTTAAAATTTGTTTAGCTTTCATAACTAAACGACGTTGCGCTAAAACAATCACCAGTGTCTCTGGCCGTTAACCCGAGTAGTCCCGATGCGAACTCCACAGTAGGATTGTAAGTAAATTGATAGATATTTGGTCCTGTATTTTCTGGTCCAGCAAACTGTGTAACCCGCCACCCGTCCAGCCCCTCGCGTTCAGAATTTTTTTTCGGGTGAATTCCGACTCTTGCCTTGGCCGCCAGCTCACAGTTACTGCGCTGCCGGCGATTATAGTTCGCTCAGAGTTCGTTCAGTTCAGGATTTCCTGTATTCTAGCGAGTTTGATGTCATATTTCATTTTTAACGGTACATTTACTTTATAGTATTTTGAAGAAGATCACTGCTCGGCTGTATTCTTTCATATTTCTGTAGAGAAGCTTGTTTCAGCTTGTTAGAGCTGTTACAGATTGCTGCAACTTGTTACAGCTTGTTGTAGCTTGTTACAGCTTGTTACAGCTTGTCACAGCTGGTTGCAGCTTGTTGCACCTTGTAACAGTTGGTTACAGCTTGTTACAGCTTGTTGCAGCTTGTTACAGCTTGTTTCCGATACCATTGTTTTGTAGCGATAGTGCCGAATTATTGTGATTTTTATATTTTGACAATTTTAGTTGTGAAAAATTAAATATTTCGTTTCACATCTTGTTTTATTTTTGGAATGTTTTACGTATATCATACATATCGTGCATAAATATACAAAAACAACTCAAAATTTTGGCATAGGCCTATAGCGGTTTTTTTGTATCCAAACAAGAAACTAAATAATTATTGTAACTACTATTACTACCATTTCTTTATAAGAAGTGATGACGTGATATAAATTATTTCCTTCTGGTGCTGAAATAGTTTAAATTTTAAATTATAGGTTTTGTCACTGCATTGTTATTGCAACACCTTTATTATAAATCAGTATTATGTACCTACAAGTAATACAGATATATTGTTATTTATCATTCCCGTTGTAACTGCGTTGAAGTTGGACAGCCCAGCGCGGCGGTGTCCGGGACGCTATGCTAATGCGCCTGCGACAAGCGGCGTCGGGGGCGGATGCCACCGGCCGGCTGTCGGCACGCCACTGATAGCCGCCCCCTGATAGCCGCCCCCCGGGCCCGCCCCTCGGAGACATCCGCTCCAGCCGCCGACTGCACAACGAGCTGCCGCTTGGGACGGGAGACCTAAGATGCGCATGAGGTTCGGACCCTGCCCGAACACGCCCGAATAATAATTCACCTTCGGCCAACTTCGGGATTTGTTTTATTTTTGCGCGGGAAAATTGAATTCAAATATTAAGAGTGGTCGGGTAGGTTAGTTACGTTAAAACACTTTAAAACACTATGGACGGTTAGTTAGGTTACTATAGCTACATTAAAATTTACATTAAAGTTTTGTCGTGTTTTTGTCTCGTTTCAACTGGTGTGCTGAATTATTTTGGTTTGAATATTTTTGTGTTGTCATAATTTGTGTGTTTTTTTTTTGTTCACTTAGTACTTTTTTCTTTGTTTTTTCTTTGTTTGTTGACCATATTTCTGTTTCGGAATATTTTGTGGTGTTTATATTCTTGTTGACAACAGCAATTGTTTGCTTAATTTTGTGTGTTTTTTGTCTTTCTTGTGTATTTTTATTTATTTTATTTATTAGTTTTTCTTCAACAGAAAAAGTTCTTAGCAATGGCGTATGTCCAAAAACTTACATCAAGTCATGCACTCCCATTGCACAAATCTTTTAAAGATAACAAAATGAAAGTAAACCCGCTGTTGTCCGAAGGTGAACTGTTCGGGTAAGTTCGGGCAGGGTCCAAACTTTATGCGCATCTTAGGTCTCTCGCTTAGAACCCGGCTGCTGGTTAAACCACTGTGACAAGGAAGCTTAGGGTACTCGAGGGCCCCGTCTATACCCGGACGCGCGAGCTCTGAAAGCGCGTGGGCGCTAAGGGCGACACTTGCTCGCGCTCGGCACGCATCTTCGCCTTTACGCGCCAGGCACCTTAACTGGCGTGCAGTCTTTGCGTCGATAACGGCCTCCTTGGAACTTTAAGCGTCGGTCCTGCAATTTTGTGTTATAATATTGAAGATAAATGCTTCCTGCACTCCCCTATAGCATTTACAACACTCTACGTAGAACTATTCATAACTTAAAACATCTTTGGAAACATAAGTTTTAACGTTTTCGCTGTTCAAATAATTTACATCGTATAAGCGGAAACATGGAACGAAACTTTTATAGACAAGTGTAAGGGCTCTTAAATGCTATCCGTATTCGGACACCTTTGATAAAGGTACAGCTGTTTGTAAATTCCTTGTAACTCCCGGGTTTGTAAATGGCTTGTAACACCCAGAGTTCTGCGCGAGGTTATGTGGCCCGGCTAGGCAGGCCCCTTAAGGCCCCCGCCCACCCGGGCACACACACGGTGTGCAGAGCTTCAGGAAAAACAACGCGATTTTTTAAACTACTCAAGATATCCGAGTGGGGTCTGCTTACGAAAAGCATTTAAGAGTTCACTGAGGGCTGAAAAGTACTTTTGATTTCGGATTAAGTTTTTAAAATGTATTTTTATAAGACTTGATGTAAGTTTTTGGACATACGCCATTGCTAAGAACTTTTTCTGTTGAAGAAAAACTAATAAATAAAAATACACAAGAAAGACAAAAAACACACAAAATTAAGCAAACAATTGCTGTTGTCAACAAGAAAATAAACACCACAAAATATTCCGAAACAGAAATATGGTCAACAAACAAAGAAAAAACAAAGAAAAAAGTACTAAGTGAACAAAAAAAACACACAAATGATGACAGCACAAAAATATTGAAACCAAAATAATTCAGCACAACAGTTGAAACGAGACAAAACGAAAAGACAAAAAAATACAATAGTTTTACCAAAACAGAAACAAGCGACGTTTCGGGAACTGCTATCTGCTCCCGTCCTCAGGCAGAGACGCACATGGTACGGAAACACAGGTGCGACTGTGCGAGGCGAAAAACAACCAGTACAGATTCTTGAAAGCACTTAAGGGACTTGCATTACATCTTTACCTTCATTTCTACGCAATACAATTTTACGGTCACCGCTCAAATTTCAAAGTTATCCTGTGACGACTAGAAGACTGTGCACCAGTTCAGAGCCTTGCGCTTAGAGGCGATACCGCGCTATAAATACCAGCGAGCTTCGCGCTTATCATCCCGCTTTACTAACACACATACACCCCTGACGAGGCGGGCCCCTTAAGGACATCGCCTGCCCGGGCACACACACTGTGTGATTTGAAAACTGCTCAAGATATCCGAGTGATGTATGTTTATAGAAAAACATTTAAGAATACGCTGAGGATGGATGATTTGTTCTGTTTCCGTATTTAGTTTTTAAACTTTATGTTTAGGAATGTTTAAAATGACTATACTGAGTGATATCAGAATACTTTTTCAGGCATACGCCTTCCGGTACAGATTCTTGAAAATACTTAAGGAACTTGTATTAACTTTTATCTTCATTTATTCACCATAGGTAGGGGCAGGAAGTTTTCGCGAATAAATCTGAACGCCTACTAAACTGCAACAAGGTATACCCACACCAGCGTTTTCTTCCTTGTGATTGGCGGTCGTCTGCGAGAGAAGTCGTTGCTTTGTTTGCACGAGCCACTAAGGACGAGTTTGCTTCCACACTGAATTAGTGTGATTGGTTGTTGTAACAATCGACATGCGCCTCAAAGTAACTCACCCAATCACGAAACACAGACGATGCTACAGTGTTTTAACATCCAGCTACTCTCGGGAGCTTTTCGCGAAATCTCATAGTTTCCCTATGCACGACGTGAAGACTGCGCGCTAGTTTAGAGTCTTGCGCTTAGAGGCGATACCGAGCTAGAAACACTAGCAATTGCACAGTTTATTTATCCAAACAAGAAGCTAAAAAATTGTGAATGCCAAACCTACTTGACTTCATTAGCAGTAACAAAATAAAATATTTGATTGATAACGTGGTCAAAATATCTTTCAGGTGCTGACATTAATGTCGACTTGATATTAGTAGACAAAATACGCTGGTTTCAATGCGCAAAAAAAATTAACGCCCAAATTTGTATCTTTTGTGGCCAGACTTTCAACTTGTCAACTGGGTTGGTGACCAAGTCCGAGGAAATAATGATGTGTCCTACGTTCGGCCTGCCGGATTTCTAGTTTCATCAATCTTCAAGGGCGATAAAGAACTGAAGGCCAGGTGTTCTGGCGTATTTGTATGGCCATTCGCAACCGACTTAAGCTGGTTCCTGTGGTCGGCCATGTTAGCCGAGTAGAAACTCGTGTTGTCTAGTTGTCTGGCACCAGCAGATATCATCTCCCTATTCAGAGACATAAATCCTTAATTTGTTAGTCGCCCTTGAAGATGGTTACTGTAATATTGTGTGGTCGAAATGTGCGCTAATGCAGGTGTATATTTATTTTTTTGTTTTGTTTCTCAGAGGCTGACGTGGTACTCGCCTGACGATGACGTCAAGATGTGCCTGGTGAAGGGGAAGGACGAGGTAAGTGTAAATGCTCCCTGCGTGTAACGGCTTTGTGTTGGCTTAGGTCGTTGTCACACTTTGCGGTTGCGAGTTTCTACTCGGTGATTTATTCTGGATCAGTTGTTTAGGTGTTAGATTTTGTTAAATTTACGTAGTTCTTTCATTAGATATCTTTTTATCATCTGGAAATTTAACTGAAATAAGCGCTTTGGAAGTTTTCGCCACAGTCCCAGAAACCCATTATGTGACAACAGCATAAGTGGATACAAAAGCCTCAGTGTGTGTTTGGGGTGGGGGGAATACACTCAAGATCACAATGTCTTATTATTTTCCCCCAATATCTAAACTTTATTGCACATGCCGAGTTGGTTATTTTTCACTTTCCTGTAAATACTTTGAATGAATTTTATTCCAATTTTCTCTTTGCATTTTTTTTGTACGATCTCAAAGTGTCTCGCCAAATATTTACTAAACTGTACTGTCGAGGTCACGCGAGTGATCTTAATGATAAACACTTCCGTCACTTTTTAGCCCTATCGAATGTTAAGGAAATTAGAGATTAATAGGGGCATGCAGATTTCGCGAAAAGATTTCGGGACTAGATGGAAGTTAAAACACTGTAGCATCGTCTGTGTTTCGTGATTGGGAGAGTTTCTCTCAGGTACATATCGATTGTAACAACACCAATCACAGTGATTCAGTGCGGAAGTAAACGCGTCCTGAGTGGCTCGGTCAAATAAGGCAACGACTTCTCTCGCAGAAGGCCGCCAATCACAAGGAAGAAACCACAGGTGCGGGTGTAACTTTTTGCAGTCTAATAAGTGTTCAGATCTTTTCGCGAAAAATGCCTGCCCCTAGAGATTAAACAATTCAAGGAAGTTAACAGTTGATGAATTCACAGGAATAGCCCTCAGATTGTAGTAATGACGGGAAGTCGCGTGACCCAGAGCTTTGAGGGATATTTGGGGAAGATCGTCATGTGCCGTGGTAAGTAACCATTTCAGCACACGCCAATAATCCATGCGGGAAGCCACTGGATGGGTTTACCGCTACTGGAACTTGCGGGTCTCACACAGTTCGGACTTATCAGTCGGTACTTAACAGTCGGAACTGCCGTGTGTGAGCAAGGACGGTGGACTGATAAGTAGGGGTACGGACTTTTCGCGGATTCGTTTGGCGTCAGGCTAAAATTCTAAATATTATGTTTGCTCTTTTCCATTGGCTGAATTCTAAGTGAGAATATTTTTGTTGTTCCCATAATCGGCACATTCTGATTCGCTTACTTCCCTGCAAGCCTTACATCATTGGCTCACGGTCACAGAGGGGCGTGTCCAAATAACTGCGGTCCAATCATTAACACAGTTCTAAAGTATAGAGACACGCATTCTATCTTGCAACCAAATGAATCCGCGAAAATTTCGTATCACTACTGATCAGTCGGAACTAATGGACTGACGAACTGTTCGCTTCCCCATCAATTCGGACTGGTCTGATCGAGAACCTTCTTTCCGAACACCCGTGTGTGGGAATAACGTCTTGCCAGTCCAAACAATCAGCCCATCAGTCCACCAGCTGAGAGCCTTGGCAGAAAACATTGTTTATACTCTTTGGTTGCTTTGCTATTTTCTTTTTTCTTTTTCGAACTAAAAGTGCAACTGCAATACCTAAAATTTCCTCCACATTATATGATGAAACGATACATCAAACAGCAACAGCAACCACAAGACTGATCGTGTGTGGGGATGGCTTAAGTTCACTCCTAACTGAGCACCTGGACTGAACGTGTGTGCACGGGGCTTCAATTTAGTCCAAACTGTCAGTTCGGACTGAGCAGTCCGAACTGAGAGCTGGACTGATCGTGTGTGGGGGCCTTTTCCGAGCGCAAGTGCCAGTGTTTCGTCAGGCGCCAGCTTGCTCGGTCCCGTGTCAGATGAATCCATTCCAAATGCCTTTAGATACCTGCAGTATGCTGGGCAGAATCTAAGAGGCGAGTTCTATCTTGAATCTAAAACAGAAAAAATAATTTTCTGTATTTTAACAAAGATTACTTTGGAAACCATTTGCCGAGAAATAGTTTGTAATAAGTACTACAAGAAAGATATTGTAACACATGACTATTATATTACAACACATGACTATAGTTATTATTGCATACATTAAATTCGTTTTTAGTGATAATACAGAGTATTTCTTACGCAAATTGGCGCATAAGTTTATATTTTATTTCATGTTTCATTTAGATATATTTTTTTAACCTTGAAAAAAAAGAATACTAAAAATTTCACTTTTTACTGTGATTTTTAGTATGCTTAGTTATACTGGAAAGCTATTCAGATAACGGTTTACAAATAACTTTAACCATGGGAGGTACTGGGACAACACAAAGCAAAAATGCCCGGGTAAGATTCCGTACTCAGTATAACTGTGAACACTTTTTTGTAGCGATACAGATGTTTTCATATAAATGTACATTTTTACAAATATCTGTAAGTTTACATGAATATATCTGTTCCATTTACAAAAAAAATTACAGTGTACAACGGAAACCTTTAAGCCATTTATAAACTTGGAAGTTGAACTGAATAAACTAATGTAAATAAAATTATTTGCTTAGGTGTATGTTTGCGTACCTTTATATGAATATTACTTTTATCAGTCTCGTGTTGTTGGCTACCGTCTCTATCAGAAGATGTGGAATATATTTCACTTTTTGATCCAATCAGCCATAAAGTCCCTCGAAGCCATTGTGAATGTTGGAGATTGGCAAACATCCGTTCCCAATATTGGCATTCAAAGCAAGAAAAAACATTTCATTTTATCATTTTCTCGGTAGCCACATGATGTCCATAAAAACATGTTTGTCGTTGGTAACATATCGCGTGCTGCTTCTCAGATCTTTTACTTGGAAATATTTTGCTTTAGCATATAATGCAAGCTTTAGAAGATTTCTCCGTAGAAAAAAATACTAATTCCTCCTGGAACTCCCATGATGCTGTGATCCACAAAGTTATTTATGTTTTAGTCAACTTCAAAGAAACCTAGCGATTGGCATTATTTTTGGAAATAAAATTGCCTCTCAGCAGGCCACCAATAGAAATACTTTATACATAACTAGCACGTTCTTACAACCAACATTTGGGAATTCATCAAATAAATCCGTTTTTATAAAGAAAATAGCGGAAAGCAACTGCCAACATTACATTATCTTTGCCAACACATATTAAAACTAAAGAATTAAATTTGAATTTTTTCATCAAAATATACTGTTAGGCCGTATATATATGTGCAAAGGTTTGGTAAATAAAAATATTAAAAGTGTATTGTCTATGTGGTTTTTAAATTTACCTTCGTTTGGTTTTTTTTTAAGTTCGATCAATAAAGAATACTCATTACTGATCACAATTTTTAATTATTTTCATATAGCGAAAAATTGCAACACTTTGCATAAGTCCTTTTTAAACAGCTTCGAGTGTGCTATGGAATGAGAGTTAAGAGGTAAATTATCACTTTAAGTCTAACAATATAGATAGTTCACTCGCAGAAGATAGGACATCTTAATTTTTGTGTAGTGCAAAATTATGGTAGGACTGAAGATATTGTAATGATGCAAAATTGATTTTTTTTTTTCATAAAACATCTTATTACACTGTGTAGTTCAGTGTTAATCAATAATTTCCAAATACATTATATCAATGATATTCCGTGTAGGTATACTTTGTTTTTGTTACTATTTCTAGGTTCCCCAATGCGTTATTGGAGAAGGTAAACATTTTGTTTGTTCAGCTTTCATCATTTTCATAATTACTTTTTGGACGTGATAACGTCTAATAAATCGATGAACGCCGGCTGCACGCACGAAAAAGCGCGACTCATTGTCACGTTCCGCCTGAGCCGAGCGTGCAAGAACCGGCCAACCGCCGTGCGAGAAAATCTTCTATAATATCAAACAGGTTAAGGCGGGCTTTTTAAGTAATTGTTCGTGATTGTATTTTTAAAAAATTATTTAAATTAAATTTGCAAAAACTGTAAATAATATTTGAAAATTAAAAAGTATGCAATTTTTCATCAGTGTTTTCTTATGACGTTATCACGTAAAATTATCGTCCGTAAACCGACTTTACAAACAACCCCCCCCCCTTTTTTTTTTTTTGCGAATAGTATTTGGTGGTGATATTTCAGTAGGCAAGCCAGTAAATGCGTCCGTTTTCAGGCGGGAAACCCTGACGTATTTTGTTCCCGACGTGTTGAAGCGCCCGTGCGGGCGCCTGGGCGTTCCCTTTTCCGCTCCCCTGGGTCGCCGGTCTGTCCCCAGCTGCCGCCTGGCCCGGGATCAATTATCCCCATTACCTTTCGCCGCACGCTGATGCGCGGGCAGGAGGAGGGGGAAAAACACAGCAGCGTTCCTTTGTCGACACACGCGCCGGGGCAGAAACAAAACAAAAACGGCGCGGCTGCTAATGAAGTGTTCCGGTAGGACGCGGGCCCGCGATTGGTCGCGGTCGCAGAATGGCTTAGCTGTGCAGGAGCGAACCACCTGGGTTCGTGAACATCGTTGGAGTCAGGGAATGTCAGCAGACGGCATGCTGTCACGTGGGCCAGGCCACTTCCTTTTCTGAAGTGAAAAAACGTATTTAGCCGCGTTGAGCGATTTTTCGTATAGGAGCAAAACATATAGGTTCGCGTCACCGACATGCTAGTGACGTGTTGCGCCAGACTGGCGAATCGCAGCGGCCTGTGTGCATGTATACGCATATATACACTAACTTAACACATTGTATATACTCGACTGTATCATGTGCGTGTTGGACTTTTTTTTTTATGGGTAAAATCTTGTGAGTTCGCATCACCGACATGCTGTAGTAGCAGTAAGTGATGTTGATTTGACCACGTGAATACATGGCCTAGGTCTGACATCACTGGTAAGTCATAGCGAGGTGATGAATTTTTACATAATTTTTACATACCACTGACATCTGTTGTGACTAAAAAATGATGTAGGGATAAATAATATCATGCTGACATCGTACTGATATAATACCACAATCATTTTCTTACGTACATTTGACGTAGAAATGATGTCATATTACACATTTAAAAACAAAGTTTTAAGTTTTCACTTCTGTTGACAGTCCCCATGACTGGCTATTTTTTTTCTTTTTTTTTTCCTCGCCATCGCCATGTCAAAATATTCTTGGAAAATTGCTGCTTGACCACGTATGATGATGGTTAGCACGTTGTGAATTAGAATCCTCCGTCATTAAACACTGTCACTTCCTTAAAATACAGTCATTTCAAACTGTTTCCACAATGCAAACACTACATTTCAGCCAGTGTTTTGGGCGTCTAATCAACATGACGCCGGAGAAAAAAAAGGCTTCACTCAGTTACATTGTAATCATGCAAACATGGTCACCCCCTGCATGAATATCGATTGGTTGCTTCTTCTAGCCGCGCTGATGGTAAAATACAAAACCACGTTTCGTTTGACAAAACGAACGCCATCCTGTGGTCTTCTGGTTGAACGCTACTTCCTGGTGCGGCTATAAGACAGTAGTCTTATAAAATTCAAAGGGGGGTCTCGAAAATTTAGCAGACGTTACTTTTTTTTTCTTGTCTTCTATCTGTAAATGACTGCTTTCCACACCCCTTCTGGTCATCCTCTATAGTTTCCATCAAATGCATGACGTGTCCTCCCCACGTACCCAAGTCTGGAAAGTGCTTCTTTCTTGCGTACCAGGAGAGACCACTCAGTCGCCTTCATTGACCAAGCACTAGAAGCATGGATATTCAAAAATATTTTCTTAGTTCTCACCTACGTTGTATAAGGAAAGTCCTTTTCAAAATTTCATGCTTCTAGACCCATCGGTTTAAGCGGCAGTTTTCTAGCTGTCGGCGTTGTGGTCAATTTTGACATTCGGCGTTATGGTATTTCGGCGTTGTGGTAACGACCCGGTTGAAGCTGTGCGTGGTCGGTCTGTCAGTCAGTTTCATTAATCAGATTGACTTATATTTCGGGTGTTTTTATGACGTTTCATTGAACGGCGTCACTTCGGTTTCATCGCAATTCGCCGTGCAGTCCTGTCCAGAGCGATCGCGCGCGCGCCGATGTCTCGCGACGGAAGGAAACGTTTGACGTCCGGGGAATTGATTTCCGGCCGAGGGGGGCTGAGAAATGAGATTTCGGGGACCCCGGCAGCCGCCTGTAATTACGTATCTGCGTCTCTGTCCGGGGAATGATGGACGACGGCTTGGGCGCGAGTGAGCCCGGCTTACGCGATATGGAAGGGGAAAAAGTAGGGGGGGGGGGGTGTTTGCGTCTGTCAGCGCGACGCGGCTCTTCTATTATGTTAATTTCGCGAGCGATTTTTCATGTCACTCCTGGCAGCGAGAATCGCAGCGCCGCTACCCTGGTGTCCACAGGCGAGCGTGTTGTGAGAATTATTGTGATTTTTAATCACAATGATTTGTTTTCGTCGCCGCTGATAATCTAATGTAACTTTAAAAAAATGTTTGAATGAGTTTTTTTAAATTGTGTTTAAATGGCGTTAAGCGTAATGGATAATTTACGTTAATACTAAGATTTTTAACGCTTTTTTTATTCTAACGCTAATGTTATTAAGAAAGTTGTTTGGAAAAATTATAAACCTAAATGGCCATGCCTTGGTATTGATTTACCTTTACTTCTGTGCTATTAAACTGGTATTTAACTTTTGAAAGCTATAAACTCTATATTCATATGCAGATTGTTAGACTTAAAGTTCTTTTTTTTTTTTCGTTAAGTACAAATAAAAATATATTTACCAACTTTTTTTTCTGATCCTTTATATATTGGGTCATTTCAGCACTGCAGACATTAATTAGTATGAGAGGCTTTTTTTTGTGAAAGTTATAGTTAAGAATGATAATATTCACATGGTTATTTTCTGAAAGGTTTCAGATGATGTGACATCTCTGATTACAATTTATACACTCCTAAACCTTTTTAATGCTGACTGTTCACTCAAAATCCATAAGTAAGTAATGCCAGGTTTTATATGCGAGTGGATAGACCAACGGTACAGATACCTCGTTGTGGCTCATCAGCAGGCACTACAAACTACAAGGACTCAGAATTTACCTATGTAATTGTCTTACCAGTTTGAGGTTACTTAGCATTTGTAACAGATGATTACAAAAAATGGGAGGGGAATGAAATAACTGTTTGAGGTTTTCTTTGATGATACATTTTGAAAATGTAATGATTTCTCAAGTTCAAAGGTCCAACAGTTTGGATGAAAGTTTATTTCAGTGAATAATGTTCACTGATTAATCAATAATTCCAACTTAATTTGATCTGAGTTGTCTTACAATTCACATTGATTTACAGATCAGAAACACTTCACTAAATGAATTTTCGATTTTTATTTAAAACACTACTTAGCTTATTGCAACTCTGTGGATAGTGCTGACAACATAAATTAGATACTTATTCTTAAAGCCCCAAGCTGATGTCTCACTTTCATTGATCTTAAGGACTAAAGCCCGAGTATTTAGATGTGTTATTCACCTAGGCCAACAGTAAAACTAAGATAAAATTCAAACTGATTTTTTTTTTACCATTTGGGGTAATTTTTATCTAACTTTAATGTATTTTATTCTTTTTTAATTTCAATCTATGTTTTTACGATGGTAATTATTTTCTTCAAAAATTGTTTCAGCCAAAGTTTTAGATAATGTTAAGGATTCATACAATCATTATAACATCATTTTTTAACTTTCAACCCTTGTTATTTTCACCTCTTGCAGTAATGGTTAGTTACATAAATGTTTATTTAAACAATAGTTTCAGACAAAATCTAGAAAGTTAAACAAAAATAGAAATTGATTCGATAGTGTACATGGTAGAGAAAATTTAATTTTTTTATTCCAGTCCTGGTTTTTTTTATCCCCTTGCAATAATGGTTTGTGTTATCAAAAATTGTTTCAAACAAAAGTTTTAAATAAACATGATAAGATTTTCAAACTTTTTAATGAATTTGATGGTATGCCTACTAAAGGAATTATATATTAATTTTTGTATTTTAACCCCTCTTTATCCAACCTTTTCAATTGTTAGTTGTATCAGAAATATCATTAGACAAAAGTTTTAGATTATATTTGTAGAGTTTACAAACAATTTGATTGAATTTGATAGTGTGCCTACTAAGGGAGTTGTGAATTTTTTTTGTCATTCAACCCCTGTTTATTCCACTCTTTACAGTAATGGTTGGTCGCATAAAAAATTATCTCCAACGAAAATCTTAGATAGTAATTTATGGTTTTACAATAAATTAGAACGGAGTTAATATAGTTCTTGGTATGGGAATTACGATTTTTTTTTTTTTTTAATTCTACCGCTGTGTTTTTCGATGTTATGCAGCAATGGTTCATACTATCAAAAATTGTTTCAGACAATATTTATAGATAAAAATTATAAGATTCATATACAATTCTAACGGATTAATTGTGTGCCTGTGAAGGGAGTTGTGATTCTTTTTGTCCTCCATACCTTGTTTATTCAATCTCTTACAGTTATGGTTGGTCATATCAAAAAGTTTTTTAGACACATGTTTTTGGTTTTACTCCTACAAGTGGTAATACGTTCAAACGGATGTGATATTCGTCATATTGTAGGAATTTTAGCGATTTTTCTGTTTTTCAAAAAATCTTCACCATCTCTACTAAATTAGTAGGACATTGCTCATTAACGAACTCGACTGAAATTTTTTATTACTATATTTTATTTATCAGTTTAGAAGTGATTGGTGAAGAAAAAAACGATGGTTTTGGGGTTTTTGGACCTTGAAACGAAAAACTATAGAAAGATTGTCCGGAAGTTGAGCCATTAAATCGGCTGCAATAGGAAGTATTTCTTCGAATTCTACCTAAAATGGGTCCGTGTACCTACTTATAAACGCGCTCTAGAAGTTATACTTGCATGGCGTAATAAAAATTAACTTTAATTTTGCTTGCAAAAATTAATATAAATAAAATAACAAAAGGTTTGGTGTGATATTATAAATACTGTCGATAAAGTATAAATTCAAACAAACAAAACAAACAAAATAACAAATGAAACCATTATTGAAGTAGCTTGGCTTCTGGGTTGTAGCCGTGTCCTTGGCATATAATTCACCGACGTTTCGGTTGACATTGCAGTCGCCATCATCAGGGAGCAGTAAATAAACTTGTGAGAAAAAAGGTTATTAAGTTATAATTCTTTAGGCGCGTAACTTCTCCCTGATGATGGCGACTGCAACGTCGACCGAAACGTCGGTGAATTATTTTCCAAGGACGCGGCTACAACCCAGAATCCAAGCTACTTCAGACAATGGCCGTGAAAGCCTGCGAACATTATAAAACCATTATTGAGTTAGATTATGAATTTACTAAGAAAGCTCTTACTAATTGTGCAAAGCAAACAACAATTTCAAAGGTTTAAATTATATAAAATAATTATTTAATTATTTATTAATTATTAGTGTTAATTTAACGAAAATAAAAAAACCTTAATATTGTGGTATTAAATGAATATACAGTATTATAAGATCAAAACAAATACTGGAATTCGACTACTTACAGTGTATTAATTCTTATGCTTTTTTTCGTAGCATAAGTGTGTATTAATATTTATTTTTTGTTCGATAAAATATTATTTTAGGGATAATATTCGGTACTTGGTGATGAAACAGCTTCTGGTTTATTCGACGCTTGGTTCGCTTTTACAAACGCATTTCTTACGAAACGTAGGCACGTGTGTAAAAATTTACCCATTTGTGAATGTATAAAAAAAAAAATAGCGAGGGGTTTAAAGTAAGAGCGGATGGAGTTATGGTGTGCAATATTTCTGACGTCAGGATCTGAGGTACCGCGCCGCCAGCGGTCGCAAAATTTCTATTACAAAAGTAATTTCGGGATTCTCTCTCTCGGCGTATCAGTCGGCGCGGTCTGGCGAGGCTGCCGCGCGCTCTGTCTCCCTCGTCGCGGACAAACTGCTGTGACAGTCGCTGCAGGGAGGCGATACAGGGACGTGCTCGGGGTTTAGGATGGTTCGAGTGTGTTGTCTGTGGCTCGTGCCGGGAGTGGGGGGAGGGGGTGTCTGCGGTCAGACGGCTGTTGTTGCGGAACTCCGCGCGGCGCGCGCTTCTCCTCGTCAACTTCTCCAGGCCTCGGGAGAAATGTCGTCCGCCCCAACACCCCCTCACCACCACCTCTGGTTATTTTTTTTGCATCGGGGTGACTGGTTTCCTGCAACAACTTGCTATCGCTGTTTCCTCCTCCGTCAAGCCCTCCCACCATCAATTCCAACCCAGTTCCCAGTTCCCCCGTCTACACTTCCCCCCTCTACGCGAGCGGGAATATATATCTGGAAGTATTTCCGAAGAAGATTTGCCGAAGGTGGAATTTCACGACTTCGGGGAAAAAAGGGTTGCGGAAGTTTCTTCCCTTAAACTTTCTCGTGGTGGCGGTCTCGGCGTGTGGTTGTGTGGTTGAATATGTAGGGTTGAGGAAGGGGAAGGTGTTGGGAAGGGTGGGGGGTGTGTTACAGGAGGGTCTGCGCGGGCCGTTATATTTCCCGCGCGATCCCCGGCACAAAAGCGCCACGCGTGAAATACGGTCCTTGCTCGACGCGGCCCCGGGGTTGGAAAGGGGGGCGGGAGGTCGCACGAACCACCGCTCGGAACTGCTTCACGCTGGTTGCTGGGCGCAGCGGCGACCACCAGATATTTCACACGGGCCTGGGTGCTTTATGCGGGCAGTTACAACCCCCGGCATACGCGCGGCTCCCGCCCGACGGCCATTCAAGTGTATCACTTCCGCGCGCAGTTCGCCGTGCGAGAAATATATAACCCTGCGAGATGCACGTTAATCACTGCGCTAAATAAATAAATAAATAACTAAATGGTCTGCTTCTAGATCGGCGAAATTCAGGCACGCGTGGAAAACTTATGTGTGTATGAAAAATTGTGAGCTTTTCGAAAGGGAATATACGATGATGTTTCCTGTGATATTCGTGAACATTTTTTTTTCCCGTATCGCAATAATTTACAGGGGAAAAAAAAAACAGTTCTCGCGGTTTCCTGGACGTAAAGCCTTGTGTCACGGTTTAAGGAGGATCAGGCCTTTGTCATCTTGCAATTTCAAATATTTTGATACTGCTTTTCAATAAAGCTTCCGAGCTAATTTTGTTTTGGGTCGAAATGGCATTTGACTTACACATTTGGCTACTTATTGAAGTCAACACTTGTGAACTGGTGCGTTTGTCGTGATAGTTGTAGTCGCTTGCGTATAAGTTTTTTTTTTCTTGGTGGCGCTTACAGATAAAGTCTGCTGGTAAATGTATGTTTGCAACAAGGTATAGAAGGTCTGAGAAATATGATGTTTATCTTTACATGCCAAAAATGGGGATAAATTCTTCCAAATTATAATTACAGCAAAATAATAGAGAAATACAAGATGGCGTGTCATAATCCCCCTTAAAGCATTGAGATGTCTGGCGGAGCTGAATTAAGAGAGTAAAGGCATCTCGTGATTGGACATTGGAGCGAGGAGTGGGGGCGGGTGCCTTGTAGCTCGCTCTTAACACTCCACATTGCTGCTTGACTAAAAATGAGTGGTTCTGAGCTGTTATGTCAAACTACTACCAGTCCTGAAATATGCGTTCACTTTTTTCCCTTCGTATCTCAGTCTCTTCCGGTCTCGTATGTTAAATTCACTTCATTCTTTCACTCATAGAAAACCTGATGTTATATCAACACGAGGATGATTGAAAGACATGTCAAAGTTCATTTGCGTTAAATGTTATGGAATATTTTTTTAACTTCAAAAATATTACTGTTCAGAATAAGCTAATTCTAATCCTGAAAGAAAAATTGCGTGATAAATAAACATTTTTGACATACCGTGTTCGAGTCTTTCAGAATTAGTGGTCGTGCAGTGCAGACAGAAGGAATTTCCATGATTAAACGATTTCAATTATATACTCAATACCACGTACATGTAACGTTTGGTACGTCGCGGCTAAGCAGTGTCGAGTGTTGTTCATGGAAGAGGAAACATCCTCACCGCTGCCAGACTTCAAGTTTGTCGGCTTTGCAAATTGGAGCATCAGTAACCAGTCCACTCTAGCGGGACGAGGCCTCTTGTGCCAACAAAGTGCTGCTGATGTACATAGGGGCGCCTCTCTGAAATTGTAACATACTTTGATAGTTAAATCGTTCATCCTTCTGCATTCCATTGACGTGGATTAAGAGACTTTGCGTACTCGTGACTTGGTTTCAGAAATTCAGTAAAGCCAACGTTTTAATATAATTTAACATTTGGTTTGCTAACTCAAACTCTCCTCTTGAAAGCAACTCCTCCACGAGGCAGGTCTCAAAAGGTTGATGAATCAGTTGGGTTTAATCTGGCTCGCATTAATGCGATCGCACCTTTCACAGTGTGAAAGCTCATACCGCTCTTCGTAAGCCTTTTTAAATGGTCTTTTTTATGAACCCGCTGCTTCCGGAAAAACTAGACTCCGTGAATTACAGCTAATTCTTGACTATTTGTAATCGATTTCTGAGCGTGGTATCAGTCCGTATTCACGCGAAATTTTTTTCCCCTAGATACTTAAGCCTATTATGCTGCTGCTACAGTAGACCAAGGTTAACCTTGACACCAGACAACATATCAGGACAAATTATTTAATATGTTAACGTGTTATCGGCTGAAAGACAACTTGAAGAATGGATTGAAAGTTTTCACGCTACCAGGAATTCATTAGTCTTCTTTTTTTTTCGAACGAACCTTAAGTGAATTGTTTTAGTACACATAGGCCGGCTTGCATAGTCGTGACTTGAGGCGAAGTGAAGTATTCTTCCATTTGATTAACCTGCCAAGTTTTTGCTCGGACTTCACTCGCATGAGACTGCAAGCGGCCCTTAATTTTTGGTTCCATGTTTATGGCGTGACTATAGTTCAAGGACAGCCGTAGTGGCCTAGTGGTCAGGGTTTACTCATTGCTAACGTGATGCCTTGGAGTCGAGTTCCACTTTGGGCATAAGTGTTTTTGGAAGTAGTAAGTTTATAAGCCCACTCCCACTGAACCTCTTAACAAAAGTTGGGTGCATAGTATCGTTTATAAAACACCTTCAGTCAACTCGCTTAAAAGTTAAGGCTTTTTCTTGATTGAAGTACAGTACAGTTCTGTTCTGATAATTATCAGTGTTGCACATTTTTAGGCCTAAGAAAATTCAAAAATATAAAATTCAAAAGACAGTTCTTTTTTACCTTACATCATATTTTTAGAAAATATTTAACTCAAAATTCATTTGAATTTTATTCCTGTGGTTTATTTGACTCTTCATAACTTTCGAGATTTAATCATGTGTAGGCTATAATCATAGAAAAACATTGCTAGAATGATTCCGTGATATAAATTAATGCCATATTGCGTATGGTTTGCTACGATATTCGTCCATTTTTTTCATGACATAATAATTCATAACAAATAAAGGTACCTAACAAACGGAAAAAAAATTAAATCCTATATTAAGTGAAAATTTGCACATGTCTGTACATTCTGTTTACAGGAAATACAGTTTTGCTGTTTGGTTTAATTATCCACATATTTTTAATATTCTTGAAAAATTAACTAACTAGCGTTGTTGGAATGTGGTAGCTAGTTAAGTTAATTTGCGATTACATGTGGTTATTAATTGGTTTAAGTTTACTTTTGAGTCTGTACTGATTGTGCGTTAGACTTATTGGTCGGTCAGAAGTTGATTAGTAACTCAAATATAATGTAACTGAGTTGTATTTCACACGTTGTAATTAAACTAATGTGAGACTTTTATCACGCCATCTAACTACACTGTATCAAATGTTTGGTGATGTTCCTAAAAAATGATATCAACTTATACAACTACAGGGGAAAGTTGTCATAATTTATGGTATTTTCCCTATGCATTTACTTTTTTCCAAAACAAATTTTGTAGATGTACCATGGATTTATGGTAAAATATCCCAAAAAAATTAGGTTTACGAACGTCACCAAAAAAACTATTTTGGACCGACGTGGTTTCAAGACAGTTAAGGCTTCTGAAATGGTGCTCATCATTTATGAAATTTATTAAAATTTTGTTTTGTTAGAGTCGCTTTAGTATTGAGCCTGAGTAATTAATGTATTATGATTAGAGACTGGAAAAATTCGCGAGTTCGATGACCTCTAGGGTAGACTCCAAAATCCTCTACACACTCAGGCAAATGCCACCTGCTCATTGGCTATTGACTCGTGACACCTGTCAACTGGGACGCTTGCGATTCGATACTCTTTTGGTTGAAGTTTTTTCATTGGCTCAAAGTCCTTCAGATAAACTGTGAGTCAATCACAGAAGCAATATAAAGATAAAGTTGTTTGTATGATAGTATATCATGACTTGAGCCCGCGAATTTTTCCGGTCTCTAATTATGATACGTTGGTATTGGCTCCTATGGTTTTTTTTTACGTGCAAACGTAATTCATGAAACCGGACCTGCAGCGCTCATGAGTCTCTTCGCAGGTGCGATTCTCTCGCCACAAAGCCTTCATTTCACAGACGAGAGAGCCACACTCGAAGTTCCCCGAAGTTTACATGATTTCACATTATCTTTAATGTAGCTATCCTAACCAAATCAAACCGTCCACAATGTTTTAAAGTATTTATAATGTAGCTAACCTATCCTAATTGACCATTAGTATCCTTTTATCAACACCGTCATATTCATTTACAATGAAAAAAAAAAAAACCGAAGATGCACGATCGGAGGTTTGGCTCTCTCGTCGGTGAAAATAAGGCTTTCCCTGGCTGGTTCGTTTGTGTTTGTACATATTTTCTGCAAGATTTTCTACGACAGAGTTCATTTTCAGCTAAAGTAGCGGGACGATACAACTTCAACACAATCTTGTACATCCACTCTCATCAGAACCGAATGTACCCGCTTACAGCTCCACAAGAATTACTTTACTCTCTACGTCCATTTCTCGCACGGGAAGATGGACGTAGAGACGTAGAGACGTAGAGACGTAGAGAGCAACGTCATTCTTATAAAGCTGTAAGCGGGTACATTCGGTTCTAATGAGAGTGGATGTACAAGATTGTGTTGAAGATGTATGTTCCCGCTTACATTAGTTCAAAATGAACTCCGTCGTAGCTAATCCCGCCGAACATTGTGCAAACACAAACGAACCAGCTAGATCAAACTTCGGGGCCTGCTGACTTCCGTCGTGTTGGATCACGATAATGTTCGACCGCGCAGCGCTAGTCGCACTCAAGAATTTTGCGTCACACTTTTTTAAAAACCTTCACTTTCAATGTACAAAGAACGCTGGTTACAAATGATCCAGGGATATTCGTAAATTTACGGACACGAATTTTATTTACTTTGAACTTGAATATTTTTTTGGTATATCATCAAAACATTCAAAAACTGGTTAGGTCTACGTCAGGAATACTCTTCTTTTGTCCACTCGTGTGTTTACCTTTGTTTAGAACAAACTGTACAACGGATAAATCAAAATCGATCATTCAGTTATTTGAAATTGTAAAGAACTCTTCGCTTATTTGAGTTAAATTCTTAGTTGAAAAGTTCGTAAATTTACTGTTATTCTTAACAGTTCCGTTAGGATATTTGTAATGGCTAGAGCCACGGAATTTTCGCGCATTCATTTAGTCGCAAGCTAGAATGCAAACCTCCACACTGTCGCATTGTGTTCATGATTGGACCGCAGTTATCTGGACACGCCCCTCTGCGACCGTGAGCCAACGATGCCCAGCTAGGAGAGAAGTAAGCGAATCAGGTAGTGCCAAATAACAAGGATAAAAATGTTCTCGCTAAGAAATCAACCAATGGGAAAGTAAACATGGGTCGAGCACACCCATAACTTTGAATTCTATCCTGAGGCCAGAGGAATCCGCGAAATTTCCGGGACTCTAGTAATGGCCCTTCCCTGCCCCCCTCCACAAACAAAGCTTAGATAAGATTTGGCTTAAGTGATAAATATATTTTTAGGGGCATGAGACAGTGGTTTGCTGTGCACCTCTTCGGCGATGACAATGCAATTCGCGATGCTGTTACTAAGTGGCTTCTTTTCCTGGTGGCATTATTTTTTAAGAACGTATTTCAAAACTAACTTTAACGTTACAAGTGCCTTTTTTTCTTTTTTTTTTTAAGATTATGTAGGAATGTTTAGTACAGTCGTAGTTTCCAAATGTATGTAATAAATTTTCTGTAACTACGGGTGTCTGTCTTTGATCACCAAACTGAGTTTTTCTTCCTAGAATACCTAACCCTAGGGACACCTGTATTTCGCGAATACATTTCGTGTCAAGGTATTTCACAAAATACTGTAGCTTTTCTCCTGTGGTTATTGGCTGAGGTCGGGGAGAGGTGTCGTCCCGCTCTTGACGGGGCCAATGAGAATGTGATCACCGTACTGCTGCACCCTCACAATTTGCAATGACTAGAGACCTGCAAAATTCGCGGTTTCGATGGCCTTCAGGATTAACAGCACATACCCCTGTACTCTCGGGAAAATAACGCAAGTTAATTGGCTGCCGACTTGTAAGTCGTCTCAGCTGGTTTGTCTGTGATTCGATCCTTCTTTGGTTGAGGGTTTATAACTGTTAAGGACCGGAAACATTCGCGGATTCAATGACCTCTAGAATAGCCTCCATTATCCTCTGCATTTCTCAAGTAAACACGCGTGTTCATTGGGTAATAAATTGTGAGGCGTCTCCACTGGGTAGCTTGTGATTCGACGCTTCTTTGGTCTATAGTCTCTCATTGGCCCAGAGAGTTCCAGTTAAACTGCGAGCCAATATCAGAACCAGCAGAATTGTACACATGTTTGAATTTCAGCCTATCACGAAATGAATCCGCGAATTTTTCCGGTCTCTAATAACTCGTTGAGATTCGTCCAGATAAACAGCAAGCCAATAGCAAAATGATGTAAGAGGTATATGTGTTTGAATTCTAGCCTATCACCGAATGAATCCGCGAATTAGCCATGACTAGAGACAGGAAAAAATTCGCGGGTTCAATGAACTTCAGGATAGACTCCAATATCCTTTACACACTCGGGCAAATGCCAACTGTACATTGGCTGCTGACTTGTGAGTCGTCTCGACTGGGTGGCCTGTGATTCGACACTTCTATGAGTGAGGGTCTCTAATTGGCCCCCAGTCCTCCAGATTAACAGTGAACCAATGGCTAAAGCCGCACTAAGGTATAATTATTTGCATTTTAGCATAATACGAAATGAACCCGCGAATTTTACAGGTCTCTAGCCATGACCCTTAGAAAAAGCTACAGTGTTTTGTGAAATACCTTGACATGAAATGAAACCGCGAGATACAGGTGTCCCTACCTAACCCTGGTGTTTCAGCGGGCAGCTCTGGAGCCGGGCTCAGGCGGTCGGCCGCGGGCCGATGCTTGCCTGTTCGCCGATGACAATCCGAGAATTTAATTACGGCGGGAAAGCCGATGACTGTCGCAGGGGTGTGTGCAGGAGTTAGGCGAGGAGGGTAAGGGGGGTTGGTTGGTGACGCCCCACCACATTCTGACTCTTGTCTGTTAATTAAAACGCAGTTAAATTTTCTATCGAATATTAAAAGAGAGTGAACGAAATCGCCCCCCTGCGCGCGCGCGCCGTTCCACAACGGCAGTTTTTTTTCTTTAATAAACATGGTGCGGTGCGGAGGTACACTGTAGAACCACTTCTAAACATTAAGTTCATTTTTTTAATTTTTTTTTCAACTTATACGTTATGTTGGAACCCAGATGTGCCCGCGATTTAGTTCGAATGGAATTTAGAATGATTGTTTGGCTCATATATGATCGTAAAGTATGTACGGCAAGTTAAGTAAACATTGCGAAATTGCAAGACTAAGAATGCATATGAGTTTTTAAAGATCTTCTCTATTCACACTAAAAACAAAATAAACTCTATTGAAACTGAAAAAATAATAATTTTAGTGTTATTTATTTAACCATAACATAATTTTTAAAGTAGTAAATTCCAGTAACACTAAAGGGCAAATCATAAAGTATTGACAGTCGTAAGTTTAACAAATAGTGTCTTTAGAGCTTTAAAGCGTTGAAGTTATAACACTCCGGCTAAACGCTTCAAGAAAATAAATTTTTGATAATGTAACTATCTAATATCTTCGGAACCGTTTGAGGTATCAAAATTAAATTGTAATTAATTTTTGTCTACTGTCTTCTGTGGATTTCAGTTCAAAAGTTTTACAGTTTTGAATTAATAATTTCGTATAAACGGAATAATTATTTTACATTAGTTTTTATTTAGGTACCCTTTCTTATTTTCAAACAGAAAAATATTAAGTTTGAATCAATAAACCATATAAATAATTTGTTTAAATAAATATGTAGGAAAAATGGATGGGAAATTTTCATCATTCGTAATGTATATATATGTACCCGTAAAGTATATTTACGAACATTTTCTTACAGCGGATATGCCTTTGTTGGCGCCTGCCAGAGGTCTCCTTATCGCGACATTAGGGGCGGAATAAGCCTCAAGGAACAGGTGTACCGTCTACGCTTATGTGCCGCTAGTTAGATTGTTTCATGTGACCAACATAACTCCGGTGACTTTCAACATATAACCGCAATAATGTATAGTTGCAAATGAGTTCCAAATCAGGCCCAGCATGTATTATAATCGCGATTATAATACATGCTGGGCCTGATTTGGAACTCATTTGCAAAAAAGTACATTTGTTAAAATTCACTTAGGCTTTCTCACCAACTCTATTTGAACGCTTGATTTAATTTTACTAGCGAAAGGCGATTATGTGCTCATGTATGTTTGTTTTTGTTTTGTTGCACAGTTTACTTCTTTCACTTACTTTTGGGTGCAAATGAATGGGCTTATCTGAACCTGCAAATGCTGCTTTTTTTTTTACAGTTACTGAGACTAATGTTCGTTCTATTCATGTTGTTGGCAATCAGTTGTGACTGTTAATATAAGTGTATTATAGTGTGTTAAATATCTAGATTGCTCTATCTTAGCCTGAGCAGATTAAAAATCCTCTGGTCATCGAACAGATATCGGTGGTTCTGCATCTCGCATCCTCAGGGGAAAAGGTTATAATTACTTTAATCATTCTCTTACATGTCACCACATGCATAATATGTTCGTTGCAAGGAGGGAACGCAGATAACACACTTTCATACTGTTTGTATTAGCATAATTCATTTGTAAATTTGACACCCCAAATGCATTACTGATAGTCACTTCCAATAATACGTAAGTGTGGGATCTCACTAGGTTTCACTTACTAATACTAAATTAATATGAACGTATTTTACCTAGAGCGTAGTGTTTTAAATATTTGGCTATGAGTTCAAGCGTAGTAAATGCAGCTGTATGTAAAATCTTGTGTTATTTTTACAGTCTGGGAAGGTGTTCGCGTGTAACATATCGGAGCTGACACGCTGCTTGATATTCAGAAGGCATGCAGTTCAGGTAATACGAGTAGGGTGCGTGCGTTGCGCGCATTTCAGTCACGTAGTTGAGTGGCCTCGCCGCTAGATAGCAGCTAAACCCGAATAACATTTTTTTATGCTGCACAGGAATACGTCGCGTCGTGGTGTATGTAACCTGCCAAGACGCGTACAAGGATAAAGTTGCAACGCAGAAGTAAACCCCAGCCATACGTCAAATGAATTAGTTTCTACGAACAAACTTTACGCTAGCCGTTTTGAACATACACTACACTACGATATTTAGTTTTTAAATTGGCAATCTAATGATTCACGAGACGTATATTTAGGCACGCAGACACTATGTTTTGGAATAATATTCATTTGTTTATTCACTTGGATATCAAACAGCGAATCGAAATACCGAAAACCAAAATCAAAATCATATTAATGAAATAAATTTTTTAGTT
Organism: Bacillus rossius redtenbacheri; assembly: GCF_032445375.1. Taxonomy (NCBI): domain Eukaryota; kingdom Metazoa; phylum Arthropoda; class Insecta; order Phasmatodea; family Bacillidae; genus Bacillus; species Bacillus rossius. The sequence goes on from NC_086332.1 coordinate 8,688,689, forward strand.
AATTTCTATCGATTGTCGCATGAACAAACAAATACTTCCGAATAGTAAAAATTTATACGTTACCTCCATAAAAAATTCACTGTCTGGCTTGAAATTACGTGCCTCACGTTTGCAAATTTTTTTTTTCGGTATGCGGCAAGCTTTTCAAGATAACAAGCTGCATGCTTCACGCAATACGATTTTGTTTATAGTTTGAAATAAATGATTCACTTCTATCCTACGTGAGATTGTTTTTTTTTTACATCTGCCTGCATGTTTTCTGGAGGTTTCTTAGCAGTTTTAGTACCAGACTATCTTGAAACATCGTGGGAAATACAAACGAAGAAATCTGTTTTAGGAGCTATGTTTTCAGGTTTTGTAAAATTTGACGTTCGAAGTGTCTATTAATGAGGCATATACTTTAAGGTTGTATTATACGGGGAGATTTTCTCTCTTTTTTTGTTATGGCGTTATTCTCGTAGTTTAAGCACACTCCATAATACTTCTTTTCATTTTTACTTCATTGCTATTAGGTAAAAGCTATTTCTTTAGATATGACACGATAAATCTCTTGCTTTTGTTATCCTGTCACTAATATTTTAACGGGTTTTTCCTAAGTGTAATATAATGTGCGTAAAGTGTAGTGCAATTGTGAATATCCGTTGGAAATATTTATGACAGAACAGCGAACGCAAGAGAGCTATTGTGTTTAAACGTGGAGCAATAGCCCTCAGAGCGAAGTAATGCCATAAAAACAACTTTCTGTGAGAGATCGAGTCTTGAGTGGTGGTGTGTGGAGATGGTGTCCTAAGGAGGGAGTGGGGTGGGAAATTCCGTGAGGTTTTTGGGAATCCTTATTTCACAGACGAGAGAGCCAAACGCCCGATCGTGCATCTTCGGGGTTTATTTTTTGTTCATTGTAAATAAATATGGCGGTGTTGATAAAAGGATACAAATGGTCAATTAGGTTAGGTTAGCTACATTATAAATGCTTTAAAACATTGTGGAAGGTTGATTTGGTTAGGATAGCTACATTAAAGATACGGGAAAAAAAACCATGAACTTCGGGGAACTTCGGGTTCTGGCTCTCTCGTCTGTGAAAAGAAGGCTTCCCGAGGTTTTACGTGCTGGTGGTAAATAGTCGCGCCACGTTCATTCCCCATCTCTATCCAGCCCTAAACCTCTTTCTCTCTTTTCTAACCCCCCCCCCCCCCCCCCCGCTATACTACCCGTTTGCCCTGGCCTGCTGTGCACGAGCGGGGCGGGTAAGTAATGTGATTTAAACCGGCGGGAGTGGCGACGGAGTCGTGAATCCATTTCCCCGGAATAATTCGCCGCGCGATAGCTTTGTTTTGGAACTGTTGCGATCGCGCTGAAGCGATAAGTGGAATATTGCAGCCTTGTTAATGTTGTACTTCTGGTGCGCTGCTGTTGCCGGCATCTTATCTTTAGTTGATGGATGGCGTGTTTAAAAGAACCTTGCTGTTCTCGCGTGTTTTCTTGTAATGTTCTTTGAATTAACACCAGTCCCAAGGTTATTATTTTCATTTTGTTTTTTGTTTTAACCAGATTTTGTTTCGTGAACAGTATTTATTATTAATGAAGATCGCAGGCCTTCGCGGCCATTGTCTGAAGTAGCTCGGCTTCTGGGTTGTAGCCGCGTCCAAGGCAATATATCACCGACGTTTCGGTCGACATTGCAGTCGCCATCATCAGGGTAGAGTTACCTGTAGGTAACTTGCGGCTACAACCCAGAAGTCAAGCTAATTCATTATTAATTTATGTATTTATTTATTTTTCATTTCCTGGTGCTAGCTGTCAAATGCAAAATAAAAATAGGTATTAATTTTAAAAAATTACTAATGTATGTACTGGTTTCGTGTATGTATATGTATACATGCACATATTACCTTATCATTTAATTTAAATTAATTTACCTTATGATTTTACCTTTGTTTCTTAGTTAAGGTCCGTACGTAGGTATGTGCATGTATTTGTTAAATATTTCTTACATACATGTTAAAATTTTTATTTTTTGTTTTTATTTAGTTATATTTATTATTTTATTTATTTTTCTGGGAAATATTTCCCTTTCTTTTTCAAAACGGTGACTTTTTTTCAAATCGACGTACGCGAGAAGTCGTACGATTCGTTTACTTTCATACTTGCATATTTCACTTTAGTTCGGACAACCCGTGTGATGTCACTTCCAGCGACAGACGAATTTGGAAACGGACTTGGACAAGTGTTGTGCGTTTTGACGTTGAATTACTTTTAACCCGAAACCTTCGTTAATACACCGAGGGAGATGGCACAGTAGTAAATCGCTGTCTGTTTCCGAAACAACGTTCCTAAGGTGCCTGCCTACCTGGGCACACATGCGGTATGAAGAACTTCAGAAGAAACTTCAGGATTTATAAACTGCTCAAGATATCCAAGTGGGGTGTTCTAACGAAAGGCATTTAAGAATACCATGAGGGCGGTGGGTAGTTTCATTTTTAAAATATATTTTTCAAGAGAGTGGAAAGCGCTAAAAACGCGTGTTTTCAGAGTACAAGTAGGTACGCGTTCATGATTTATTCGCCATGTAATGTTATGGTAACCGCTCAAATTTAATAGTTTCCCTACGCACGACGAGAAGACTGCGCGCAAGTCCAGAGTCTCGCGCATAGAGGCGATACCGCGGTATGAACACCAGCGTACGTCGCACCTATCATCCCGCCTCACAAACACAGACACACCCCTCACTAGGCGGGCCCTTTAAGGGCGCCGGGCTGCCCGGGCACACACACAATGCTCAGAGCTTCAGGAAAAAACAACGCGATTTCAAAATTACTCCTCATATCCGTTTTGGGTACGTTTACGAAAAGCAATTAAGAATTCGCTGAGGGCCGATAAGTAGTTTTGATTCCGGCTTAAGTTTTTAGACTGTATTTTTAGAAGAGTTAAAAATGGCTAAAAGTCGTGTTTTCAGAGTAATATTTAGGCATAATACAAACTATACAGATTCTTGAAAGCACTTGAGGGACTTGCGTTACATCTTATTCTTAGAGACCGGAAAAATTCGCGGATTCCTTTCGAGACAGGCTGGAATCAAAACTCGTTTAGCTTAATGCTGCGTCAGTGATTGGACCACAATTTACCTGAAGGACTCTGAGCCAATGGCAAACACTCAACAAAAGAAGTATCGAATCATAAGAATCGCAGTAAACAGGTGTCCCGAGTCGGTAGCCAATGACCAGGTGATAGTTGCCCGAGTACATATAGAATCGTGGAGTCTATCCTAGTGGTCATTGAAACCGCGAATTTTTCCAGTCCCTACTTATTCTTTATTTCTCCGCCATTTACACCCCCACTAGACGTGCCCGTTAAAGAACTCTTCAGCCTAAATGATCCTTAAAAAAATTCATCGTAAAGGATGTTGGTCAGTTTTGTAGTCTAGAATGGTTGCAATGGTCCTCACAGAATCGCTGATGTGTTTCGTAACAGGACGAGTTACTCGCGTTCTTACATGCATCCTTGTAGCACTCCTCTGAGTAGAAATGTTGTAATAGTCTGTTGCTTAGCTAGGCAAATGTTTATTTTTGTATTTTTATATGTATGAGTTGATTAAATTGGAACTAGTACAAATTACAAAATTGGTTGGAAAGAGATTGCGAAAAATCTGTGAACACGAAAAATTACCACAGAATTATTATTATTATTGTCTTTGAAAGATTTGTGCAATGGGAGTGCATGACTTGATGTAAGCTTTTGGACATACGCCATTGCTAAGCACATGTATGTCTGTAGAAGAAAACTACAAAAAAACCAAAAGACAAAAACACAAACTAAGCAAAAATTGATGTTGTCAACAGGATATATACAGCACAAAATATTCCATAACAGGAATATGGTCAACAAACAAAGGAAAACAAAGAAAAATGGACTAAGAGAACGAAAAAAAAAAACCCACAAATGATGAATTGAACCAAAAAAAATCAGCACAACTGTTGAAACGAGGCAGAAACACAACAAAACGAAAAGACGAAACAAACACAATAGTTTTCTAGAACAGAAACAAGCCAGCACAACAGTTGAAACGAGACAAAACACAACAACACGAAAGACGAAACAAACACAATAGTTTTCCAAAACAGAAAAAAGCGACTTCTTTAGGTACGTCATGAGAGTTAATTTTTTCGATGCGCGCGCTGCATCCAACGAAATATTGACAGGACGAAGAAAAGCTACACACAAATCAAAATAATATTTTTGCTTTTAAATTATATACTTTAGTGATTGATGTTGAATACTGGTCCATATCTCTAAAAAAAATATTTATTGTAAATATTAATGATATAAATTGTGTTTTAAACTACTTCATGTGTATTTTCAAGTTTTGTTTATATAAATGAGGTATGTACCCGTTTACACAATTTATTTGCATTATAAATATAAAATAGTAAATTTTTATTTAATAATTTAAATAATTACATTCGAATAAACATTTAGCATATTTATTGATTTACATTATTAATTAGAATTATCTCATTTATTTTACTAAATTAATTAGTTAATTTTAAATGTGTGTTACATTAATATTAAATATCGAATAATTTTTTTTATTTTGAATGAATTTATATTTTACCAACCGTATTTATAACATCACTCCAGTCTTTTAATTATATTAATTATATTGGTTATTTGCACGCAAAATTAAATTTTTGTTTTTTACTACGCCAATTGAGTATAACTTATAACGCTCGCGTAGATAAGAAACGCAGCCATTTTCGTTTTATCGAACACCACATATTTTCGAGTACTTTTTTTTCTCTCTCACCAAATGCAGCCTTTGTATCGTAGGATCCTGGAGTGAAGGCTGCGCCAGTCAAGACGCACCCTCGCGTCTCGCAAGAAGCCCAGGGACTCGTATCTGGAAGCGCCCACGCTCGTCTGCCGTGCGGCCGCGCTCTGTCCCACGCTTTCCGCGAACTCGCGTCCTTTGTCAACTGCCGCGACCGACCCTCCCCTCGGTTTCTCCGAATAGGGTTATTTATACCCGTCTGTGATTACCTCGCTGTCGGCGAGACACCACGCGCGAATATTACATTTAAAAAAAGTGTTTGTATGTAAAGTCGGTTTACGGACGATAGTTTAACGTGACAACGTCATAACAAAACATTGATGAAATGATTGCATACTTTTATGAATAAAATTGAATCATTTTTATTGTATTATCACTATTTTGTATTGATACAAAGAAGTAGTGAAATTAAATCTACAATTTAATTGTTCAATTTACTTTTATTTGCACTCGTTTATTCAAATATGTTTATTACTTTAACGAAGAGATTATTTTAACTATAACTTTTATACATGTTTGCTATTTAACTTCTTCCAATCTGTGTTATTCTGTTAAGGATAGGACGATGATAGGAAAAGTAGGAAACGAATAAGAGTGTTTCAAGTTTAATGTGCCTCGAAAAAGTGAAATCGATGGTTGTTCCAATCTAGTGGAAGAGAGATAGATGCGGCGCAAGCGTACAATGAGCGTAACGGGACAACGCGTAACGGGACAGTGTGCGTAACGGGACAATATGTGTAACGGGACAGTGAGTCATCCTTTTTCGTGCGTGTAGCTGGCGTTCATCGATTTATTAGACGTTGTCACGTCAAAAAAAAAGTAGGCTTCTGCACCAAATTCGCGTAAAACTGTCTTGCTTAGTGGAGAGAATTAAAACTATCGCATTGCCAAGCGAAATCATAACATTTCTCTTATACATTGCCGGAGTAAGAAACGACCAATACACCGATGACATCTTAACTTAGTTATTTAACATGGCGTACGAATGATTGATAATTAAAGTGCTTTTTACCTGATCCGAACACTTTTTTTTTCCAAATCAGCGTTGCCCGCAGTGCATGAATCAACACTATACAATTTTAATAAATCAATTATCGATATACTTCCTACACCCTATTTATAAATCTTTGTTTTAATCGGTATTTAATTACAGTTTTTATAAGCAATGTTTATCGTGATGCTTCGGCTGTATAACATTCCGATGAAAAAATCTAAGTAAAAGTCTTTGATAGCACTATTATATTTTTGGCTAATGAATATATATATATACTAAAATAAGATATATCAATTTATAGTGGACTGTGAGCTGTTTTGTTTATTTAAAACAAATTAATTATTAGTAATTAAATTTATTTTATGTTTAAGTCTTTTGATGGCCTGAATTTTGCCAGTTACCCACGTAATTTTCGTAGATTGATAAAATTAACCTCAAAGAACTAAGATAGTACATATGTTATCGTTAGAGACCGGAAAAATTCGCGGAATAATTTCACGATATGCTAGAATCGAAACAACTGTACATTTATATTGCTTCTGTGATTGGCTTACAGTTTATCTGAAGGACTTTTAGCCAATGGGAAACCTTCAACCAAAAAAAGTATCGAATCGCAAGCGTCCCAGTTGACAGGTGTCACGAGTCAATAGCCAATGAGCAAGTGGCATTTAACCTGAGTATGTAGGGGGTTGTGGAGTATATCCTAGAGGTCATCGAAAGCGCAAATTTTTCCAGTCTCTAGTTATCGTGTATGTTTCAGAGACAAACAAATTTTAAGCTTCTTAATGTTTCATCAGAGACGAATGTCCACGTAAATAATTAAAGCCGGTTTAGTGGATGCAGCGCTGATTCCCCTGCAGTGCTCCGCAGCTCGGAAATGCTTGGAGCCTTTAAAAAAAATGCAACTCGAGCACGTAGTTTGGCGTTCATCCACCGCGAGCGCAACTGTTCCGCAAATGAAAATGATCAAAAAAAGTAAAAGTTTATGTTTCGCAGATATCTTTTTTCCGCGCGACTATGCTGTCGGGAGCGCGCGCACCAGACGGTGAACTATACGCCCTCGAAGTACGCTCGTATGCTTCACGCTCTCGTGACGACCTGCCGAGCGTGAACAGACGGATCCTGCGCTCATCTTACTTTAACTAACGATTCCGTTTATACCGGCACCAGTTTGTCATTCGCAGTGAGAGCTCATGATCAATTTTTAAGTGAAACGTCTATGCAGCTGGTGGGGTAAGTCGTGGCGATTACTCATCAGAGCGTAACAAAAAGTGCAACGTCAAGGAGTGAGGTATTCGATGGTGGAAAAAAAATTGGGAGGTTTAAATAACGAATAAAGTAAAGGAGCATTCGTAAGACTCTTAGCACTTTTTCCCTGCTACGTTTGTTAAAATTATGAACCTCCAGTGTGAATCTTCGTTGTATTAAGGATTAAATAAATGTCTTCAGAAGTGTTGTTATCGGGACACTTCTGTTAACATGTATATTCAAATACAACCATTCAAGCTTATTTTGTTGTTAATTGAAATGTAACAGCTGATTCTTTAAAGAATCTAGTTGATGAAAAATTGTGCATACATTTTTTGCGCTATTTAAAATTACAAATTTTTCAAGGAAACAGTTTGTGTGTGTTGTATTCGATAGGCATTAATGTTATCGTGAAATAAATAGGTTAACATGATGTTATTAGTTAAACATTATTAATGAACACATTCTGACGACATAGATTCAAAGCCCGAGATATTCTGTATTCTATATCCTGGCATATTCCAAGACAAAACTAAAATTCTTTTGGTAGAATGCCGTATGGTAGGTAGTGTCTGTATCGCTAGTGGCCAATTTCTGTGTGTGTGTTTATATTATTAATATTCATAAACATATAATATATCGTCCAAGGAAGAGATATAAGAACCGAAAGACACCTTATTGGTTTCAACAGTTTTTATGCCATTGTAATTCTTCATCGTTTAATATTTAAAATTTGCTGATGTTCAGGCGGATTTCGACATTATGTATCGACAATTATGTAGTGGTGTACTGTGGTAGGGTATTTGGCGTTTATGCCTGACACCACCAGGGTAAACTCTAGAAGGAAGGGTTGGGGAAGGAAGGGGGATAAGGTTTTTTGCAGAGTCAGTACTATGGTGGGCGGAATTAAGATCTCTGGATCCTCGAACTTATCGTTCAAGGATCTGCCTTAGCCTGGAGAGTCATGAGTTATACTCAAATCTATTCCATGCCTGTTGGGTTTCGTTAACACATTGATTATTTCCTTGACACAGATCGGCCCCTCACGGCTTCGGTCGCTGCATGGGAACCGGAGGCCTTAAAGCATGAGCGACCCGAGTGTGTAGTACCACGTGAGACAGTCAGGTGGGCAGCCCGCCGTACTCGTTGGTAACTATCGCACTGCTGTAGCAGTAACTCTTGAGCGCGTCTCGGTACAGCTATCATTTAATCTCGCCCTCGTTCAAACACAACTCCGTCTGCACACGCCCAACTGTAGGTCTTAAAATGTAAGCCAGTGAGTGACCAGCACACTGCAAGTCTGCAATATTCCTGCACCACTGCCTGCAGGTGCCGACTGAAATAACATACCTCTCGCGGCGGAAGGCCAGAGCGACAAACTCCGAGATGACACACTCTTGCCCCGCAAACTATTTTATAATAATTACAATATTAATTTTCTTTACAATTAAAATATTTTCAAACACACGGAGCCTATTGGGAGTATTATTTCAATTGTACTAATTTGCAAAAAAAATGAATTTAGTACCAAAAACACCAATGACATCTCCGGGGGAATATTTTTGTAGCAGCGTTCTGGAGCGGTCAGTCCCCAAGGAGATAGCGAGGCTTTCCGTTCAGGAGAGGTCAGTGCCATCGAGATAGTGAAGCTCGTGCGTGATTCACTGCGAGCCGCAGTGCATTTTTCAATGTGGTTTTGGAGGTCATGGGGAGAATGGATGCGTCGTCGTACATTCTAGTGAACAATTAACGACACATGACAGCCGTGACTTTTTTCCTTGGGTAGTAATTTTTACCCTACTGAAACTTTTTATCCGGATGATGGCGACTGTAACGTAGACCGAAACGTTGGTGACCTTTTTTTACTTTTGACGTGACTAAAACCCCGATGCCAATAAACTTCAACTTTACTAGATAATTCCGAGGGAAAATAGGATAATTTTTACTCTTAAATCCTACCAGCTAACTATGTATGGTTTGTTAAGCAGTCCCATGTCTTTATTATAAAAGAAGAAATATAAGTGATGTGATGTCCGCGTGATTTTTTTTTTTTTTGAGTTGAACTAGCTTGAGTGTGCTGAAAAGTAATTTTAGTACTGTGATCTGTAATAAGGGTCCAATGGATAATTTGCATCAAGTTTCTCTACGCAAGAACGCATCTTTCCCTACTACTGACGGAGTTGGTGATGTTCCAACGCACTGCGGAACCCTTGGTATAGGGATGGAGCGTATCTAGTGCTTTCGTGTGAGTAAACCCGCAGTAACGAGGCCCGCGCATCCTTCACTTAGCCCTGATAGGCTCATCGCTGTTCCCCGACCAGCTATCCGCGTGCAGATAAGCGGCGCGCGGCCCGATGGCACCTGCCATTACCGCTCCACTCTGCTCGCAGACGCCATCTTGCCTCGCGAGCTAGGCTTCAGCGCAGGAGGGCTCAGTGCGTCAGCTCCTCGCTATTAGTGTCAACTACGTGTTTATAATGGGCTGTCTGCTCTTGGACCATGGACTGTGTCGATGGTTTAATAGCTTACAACGCATCAATTCGCCCTTTGTATGGGTGCTTGCGTCAATTGCGGGAAATGCAGAAAAATTGTAATCATCAGAACTCACTTTTGTAGAATATTTATTTCGTACTTGTTATATACTTCGCAATACTTGTTTTGTTTCATTTAATGGGTAATATGGTTCAATTCACACTTAGCACAAGTTTGCTTTTGTGAGTTTTATATTTTACTAAATAACTTTGTATTATCATATGAAGATCTAAAAAATAAATAATAATGAAATTATATTGCTGAATTCTTTTACGTTTATTTCTGGCGAAGTACATTGGTCGATAGTAAAAAAACATATGCTTAAGTTTTTATTCAACTGAAATTAATCAGTTATGTTTCTTATTACATACTTTTATAACTTCCCTTTTTTATTTGACAACCTATACACACGGTTTTTCTGACAAATAATATGGCCAATAAAGATCGACGATTCTTCAGTTTAGCTCCTTACCATCCAAGCGACTAGCCCTAGCGATAACAGCTTTTAGATATGTCGCAATAACGATCTTCAGCAACTTCAGTGGTAACTGGTTTTTCAGATATGGGCGAAGGAAATGGGTAGTGGTTGTAACATTTTGATTTGCTTATTTTTAATTTCAGGTCTACAAGATTTTAAATTATGTTTTGGGCAGAGATGTTATTAAGAAGCTTATACTTCCTTTGAAGGATTAGTTAGTTTTGAAGAAATTATTGTTGTAAGGGATTTCAGTTAAAGCTTTCTTACTTCTCGATGAAACTCAATCTGGTATGATATAATAATATAATTAATGGTTGTTATATATATATTTTTTTTCCCCTATTAAATTTGCTCAGAAAGTTTAGTGGGAGCAAATAACAAATTAATTTAATTTAAAAAATGAGAAGTCAAGTACGCTAACCTTATACCGCCGAGATTAGCGTTAGTGACTGCTTTGTGTAAAGTTGATAGTCCAAAGGGAGACAGACGAAACACGCTACAACCAACGTGACCGATGCATTCAACTTGATGAGCCTAGACGCAGTGAGTTAGTGATTATTAAGTGATTCGAAAATAAATCTCTTTACTACGGTTGTTTATGAGGCCCTGAAATTTGAGATTATATTTGTAATTCATAAACATTTTGAGATTGTAAACAGAAAATATAATAATACATAAATCGCAATACTATAATTCTGAGGAATGTTGGTCTGCGAAACCTCGTAACTCTTATTGGTACCTTCTATTTTTGTAAATAAAGGTATACATCATGTTGTTTTTATTACAAAGTGTTAATCTGCGACAAGAAATGGTCATGATAATTAGTTTTAATGGATCCAGTTGAGGTCAACAATATTCAGCGAAACAACTGCACGTATGAAAACGCCTATCGGGTATGCAACTGGTAATTTCTGCTTTGCACAGCTGCGCTGCGGAAAGTCGATAATCCCCTGAGAGTGGAGCTATGGCGGACATGACGGCGGCGTAGCGCAGTTGGCGGTGCGGAATGCGCAGCTGCTATTGGCCGATGAGACGTGTCACGTGTTTGTGCGCCGTTCCCAGGTTGGCATAGAAAAGGAGAGAGGGGATGAGAGATCGTTAGGGATCCAATGTTGCCTCGCTTGCAGGGAGTGCATTTCCTCGTTTCCCTTCACGGTCGTAATTGAAGTGTGACACTTCGAGAGCGGATCAGAGAAGCCCAGGCTGCGATGCGTCCCGGCGACATTTTACCCGTCGGGTATACAGCGCGCCACATACCTGCGAGAAAGACATTAGCCACCGCCGTCAGTTTTCTGTTATGCTTGAGAAGGCGTGACAGTATACAAAAGACTTGTTTTCGCCCTCTCTTCGCCCTTACAACCACGCGAGGTCCTGAATGCGGCTGCAGCAGGCTCGTATGTATGTGGCGCGCAGTATACCTTTGCTGGAAAATACAAAATTCAACTTCTCTAGGCGCGTTATGAACAGAATGATGGGAGTGGATTTTTTTACGATGCGCGCGCACGAAATATACAAATAAAAATGATACATGGGATTTTTTAATCTTATACTTAAGTGATTGATATTGAATACTGGTCCATATCATTAAAAACATTTTATTTTAACTGTGGACATTAGTGATAGCATTTGTGTTTTAAAAAAACTTTTTTGTAGTGTATTTCTACATGTGAAGTTATTTTCCCGTATGTTTAATTATTTTCATTACAAATTATAAACTTTTGTATTATAATTTAATTAAATAATTAAAATTTATACTATAATAAACATCCAGCATATTTATTTGTTTTCATTATTAATTTTTTAATCTAGATTGTTTTACCCAACTAAATAATTTATTGTATTAAAGTGTTTATATTAGTATTTAATATTGCGTATTTATTTATTTTTATTATTTTGAATTTATACTTTATCAAACATATTTTTAACATCACTCCAGTCCTTTTATTATAATTATATTAATTATTTGTATGCAAAATCAAAGATATTTTTTTAGTACGCCAAGTAATTATTACTTCTGATGTGCGTACATAAGTACACACAACCATTTTTTTCTCTCGTTACTATCCAGAAAATGGTTTCTATAAGCTAAGTCAACCCAAGTTTCTGAAGGTTAAAGAACTTTGAACTTTATTTAGTGAACAGCAAAGTACCACGGGAGGGTAATTTAAACGTTTCTTTGAAATTACGTGAACAAAAGTGCATCTCCGCAGGATAAGAACGCAACGGGACCTCGAGGCTCGCATAAAGAAAGTGGAAAAGGCTTGGTCGTTGTTTTGAAGTCGCGCACTTTAGGACCAGAGGAAGTCTAAATCGTGTATTACTGCAGTCTTGTGTCGTCGGAACACTTTTGGAATCTTCCTCGGGGAGACGAACATAGTCTTGTAGTCGCGTGTAGGTAAATGTGGCGTATGGTGTCCCACGGCAATGCACAACGGTTCAAAGTTATGGGAACTCCGATGGTTTAGTGGGATCGGGACTACGTGGTAACAGACTAGGTGTTTCTAAGAAGATAACTTCTGGGTGTCTGGTTCGAACTCCGAACCGTACAAGAGAGCGTGAAGACTCAACTTCATGATTGGCTGGTTTACACCGTCGCGTCGAGCTGGTAGCTTAACAATGACATGCCTTAATTTATTACTACAGTTGTAATGTCGAAATAGTTGTCACTGAAATCGTTTGTTGGCGTGATATAGAGTAAGGATTGACGAAGTAACAAAAAAAGGGGATTGTCTGTAAAGCCGGTTTAAGGACGATGATTTTACGTGATAACGTCATAAAACATTCGTGAAAAATTGCATATTTTTTAATTTTCAAATATTATTTACAGTTTTTTGCAAATTTAATTTAAATAATTTGTTTAAATATAATCATAAACAATTAGTCAAAAATTCCGCCGTAACCTGTTTGATATTATATATTTTCTCGCACGGTGGTTGGCCGGTTCTTGCACGCTCGGCTCAGGCGGAACGTGACAATTTTTCGTGCGTGCATCCGGCGTTCATCGATTTATAAGACGTCACGTCAAAAATGTACTTTTTTATTTAAACAGATTTACACGATCGACGTTTGGACGCAAGGCATTACCATAATGAACGTGTTTACATTTGAGTTTATTTCTAAAGGCTGTACCGGCAGTTCAGGGGGAAAAAATCAGTTGTATTCACTATAAGCAAATCATACGATCCCAGTTTTTAAGGTGGACGAATAAACGACTCTATAAAATAAACATAAGTATGCTTGCTCACTATGAAAATGAGGCTTGTTAATTTTTATAAATTTATGTCATTCTATCTCTGTATACTCATCACGGGAAAAAAAATTACCAGCTACGAGTTCGAAACGTACATTCATTTATTTATATTTAGGATATCGCTGAACGCCCCGCAAACTATTATTGGTAAAAACTTTTAAATTGTACGCAAGTCATTTCTAAAGCTATATCTTTCCTTGTGGGGGTTTAAAATGATAAAGAACAAATGTCATTGTGTGTACTAATTTTATTGCCACAAACTTGATTCTACCTGAATAAAATTGATTTTATTAAGTCGTAGCACACGTTATATAGTTTATATTCTAGCCCTATGAAACATAACCGTTTATATTTTCTTTGTGGTTCACTTTTCAGAAGGGTTAATCATATGGGAGTTCATTCATGCATACAGAGATGGGTAACGTTGCCAAATGTACATCACACTCTCCAAAGCCATTACTAGTTTTTTTTTTTTTTGAATGGCCGTGGTCATCACGGCCAGTGACGTGTCAAATGTGTCACTACTCCCCTCGCCCCTCGCCCTCAGCCCATCTGCTCGGTCCTAATGCTCTGAACTGGCGACAATGGAAAAACCGTGTATCCGTAGTTGCAGTCGGCGTCCGCCGGCGCGGAGTGGCGCTAGTGTCGCGCGGCTCGACCAATCGATGGCAGGCAGGCGGGTCGTCCCACTCTCCTCCCTCCCGACCCCCTAGCCCTCCCCCTCCCTCCCCCCCTGGGGCTCTCTCTTTGAAACGTTTTGTATGTATAGGCTTGTTAATGCAGCGGCTCTTGTTCTTTCTGGCTGCTGCGCCCCTTCCTGCTTCCTCGTCGAGCCCGCTTTGTCCGCATCCTCCATCCTCCATCCTCCATCCTCCACCCTCCATTCTCCACCCTTCACCCCCCACCACCCACCGCCACAGGGGGCTGCAGTGTTGCCAACTGCCGCCGCCAGAGCGTCAAGTTCATGTTGAAATTAGCGATTAAAGTCGCACGGCTATACATGTTCAAATGTCTTTTGTAATTTTCCTAATTGACATGTATGTCATTGCGTCAAATGTTATTCTTACAAAATAACAAACCACTGCGAAAAAGAATATTATTTTGGATATATTTTATTTGATGGAAATACTTACGGCACAATAAAGCAGTAAGGAAGCGTATATGGGTATAATTGTAAACGTGGACAGAAACTATAGCCTGTAACACATGTGCTAGAAATAAAATAGATTATAGTAATGATACTTAAGTAATAACAAGAATACAAAGTGACAGTTGTGTCAGAGCTGCCGATGGACCTTAAGTATATTTATTGATATTTGTTTCAAAATGATTATAAAAAAAATTATTTATCTTCTATGGTTCCAACTGGAATATTTCTTAAAGTGTATGTGGGCCGGATCCACTGATTCACGGCGCGTTCCACTCACTCGCCGGTTTACAATGTTTTGCGAGTAACCTAATTTTTTACTTTTGATAAAATTTCATTATTTAAGCAGTTATTATTGTAGTATAATTTCAGGTCTGGATGCTAGTCAAAAAAACGTAAATAAATACGCGTGCGGAACTAAGTTTTGATGGAGGATAAATGGGCCAACTTGATCGTGCACATTGTGCACTATGGGTACGGAATTGGGATGACCTCGTTAAAATGATGGAGTAAATTGGGGAAGTAAGTATTCTGCAGTTGTTTCGCGGTTGATTGAACAATCCTGCTGTTTTTTTTTATCCTCTCAGTCTGAATTTATTTATCTCGTTACGTATCATGTTAACTTAACACAGCCACACGGGTTGTACCTGTGTGTCAATCATCCAGGACACTGGATTTTTTTTTCAAACGTTAATAGGTGAAGTGGTTTCTACCTAGCCAGTGATACTCCATTGTGAAAAAAAACGTTTAAATTATTTAATTTCAGTGGCTACTATTTATTTTTTGACGTAACAACGTCTAATAAATCGATGAACGCTGGCTGCACGAACGAAAAAGTGTCCCGTTACGCACATTGTTCCGTTACGCTGTGTCCCGTTACGCACATTGTACGCTTGCGCCGCATCTATCTCTCTTCCACTCGACTGTTTATAAAGTGAAGTGAAAAGTTGATGTGTTTTTCATTGCTTATTACAACAACAATTTCGGCAATAAAGGCTAATTATTCTTGCATTTTAAAAATCTGATTACTATAATTTCAAGTATTTATTCATTTATTATTAAAATAAAAATGATTCAATTTTATCCATAAAGTATGCAATCATTTCATCAATGTTTTGTAATGACGTCACGTTAAACTATCGTCCGTAAACCGACTTTACAGTCAACTAATTTTTTTTTGCTTGATTGGGCTTATTGATTTTCCCGCTTTTATTGCAAGGCATTTATCATGGGGCAAGAGAAGCAACGTTGGTGATATAAATTAGATTAAGCCTACGTCTCTGATGCCTAAATTGTCAATATCCTGCCGTAAACTTTATAAGGGCTTGTTAAAAAGGGGGGGGGGGGGAATTTGAGGGTAACCGTACACCTAAAAGAAGAGAGGAAAATGTTAGGATTGTCTCCCTTTTCCTAAATCCAGCCGATGTTATCAGATTCCTCCAAAAGTAACTATGGTAAGGGGTTTAACGCAGTTTTATAGGATTGATTTTTATCTGAAGATCTTTTTTCTAAAGCGTCCACGGTGCGTGTGTCCCAACGACAACTGCGTCGCACCATGACCCCTCCGACATTTTTTTTTCATTCCTCTCCATTCGTGGCCTGGCATGTTTACACAGAGGCAAAAATCTTGCTCGCGTGTGGTCATGTTTGTTTAACATCGTGTAGGGTTTGTTGATTCTGCCACCGACTTTTCACGCACAGGGGATTTCACCCATTCAGATAATTTTTATTTTAATAACACTAGTGTGTAGGTGCCGCTTTAAAGTTAATTTCGATTATACCCGTCTTTAATTTCCACCACCGCACACTGAAACCAGTCCCCTACTCGCAGCTAGAATGGATTTCCAAAACTATTAATTCCATTTCGCAAGAAATATTTTAAAAAAACACTTTCTTTTTGCCGTTAAAACCCTCCAAACAGACAAGATTAAAATCTTACAAGTACCGTCATTTGGTTTCGTCTTTATTGTTCAATGGCCTCCTGTCGCTTGTTTTGGTCGGAGATTCTCAAGCGGATAGTATAGTAGGGATAGTTTATGATAACAGTAGTTTTCTCTGGGTATGTCCGTTTCTTCCCCATCTTCATTCAGCCGCATTTTTACCTCATCTTGCATCATACTGCACCTGGGTTAGCAATAGTAAATAAATTAAGGCAGCTGGTAAGAGCCCAAGTTTTCGTAATCAAAAACATATCATAATCATCAATAACTTAATTACTTGGGGGGTGGACCATAGCTCATATTTCTCATCTCAAGGAGATTACGGAGCACTCGTGCGAGAGGATCATAACACATCTTAAAACTCAAATAAACCAGAGCGATGGTGTCCACAGTATATGTATGTTTCAGCCCTCAACAGAATTTTTCTGGTGCGTGTTGAAGTCTTAAATTATTTAAAAATAACTACACACTAACTTATAAAATTAAACATTTACTAACAATCTAACAAAATACTCAAACTATTATTAATCAGTTAGCCTATTTAAATTAAATTTAAAAAATATTTTACTAAATACAACTATAATTAACAACTTGACTTCCATCTAAGAGGGAGTACGAATATTTTTAAACTCAGAAATTTTTAACTAGTCGTAAAATGAAATGAACGAAATAAAAGAATGTCTAGATCCAATCATAAATCTCCTCAAGGGAGAAATCATCCTGAGGGACGAGGTACTTGCGTGTTACATGGCGACGTCTTCTTTCCTCCTTTAAACCCCCTCCCCATGCTCGGCCCAAGCGTTCTGATTGGTTTGCGGTCCAGCGACCTGACTTGAGCCCCGACTCACTGCCGCCTTAACAGCTCGCACCCACTTAAGAGGGAGACACGGCAGGGTCGTTACCACAACGCCGAAATACCATAATGCCGAATGTCAAAATTGACCACAACGCCGACAGCTAGAAAACTGCTGTGTACCACAACGCCGAAATACAACAGCATGAATTTGTGTGTGTTTCTTAAATGTACTTTAACGCCGAAATACCACAATCAAACCTAAACTTACCTAACCTAACCTAACCTAGCGTAATATAACCTAACTTAACCTAGCCTATCCTAGCCTAGCCTAACCTAACCTAGCCTAACCTAACCAGTCTAACCTAACCTAGTATAACCTAACATAGTCTAACCTAACCTAGTCTAACCGAACCTAAACTAGTCTAACCTAACCTAGTCTAACCGAACCTAAACTAGTCTAACCTAACCTAGTCTAACCGAACCTAAACTAGTCTAACCTAACCTAGTCTAACCTAACCTAACATTTGTGGCATTCCTGCAATGACATTTTTCGGCGTTGTGGTATTTCGGCGTTGTGGTGCGTCCCCGACACGGCAACCGAAAGACGCGATTTTGTTTTCATCTCTTTTTGTGTCATAACAATTTTTTTATGCTTTGTGGAACATTTGCCTTCTTTAAAGCAAAGATCACGCATTTAGAAATTGACATATAATAGTGTCTATTAACAGTACTATTACAGTTGTTGTTATTCCAAACAAAATGAATTAAATACCAAATGCCAAGAAACTTCATGGCAGAAAAAAATTTGCAGCAGTTAGTATTAACTTCGAGTATTCCATTAAATTTTTCGAAAATCAAACAATAGTAAATATAATTGGCCTAAAAACAGTTGGAACCAAGACGGCGAATCATATATATATATGTGTGTGTGTGTATATATATATATATATATCCCTTTGAAATTTAAGAAAGACGTATTCCAATCGAACCGTCCAGTGCCGCCTTAAAGAGTGTATGTCCCGGTTCCAGGTCATTATTTTATTTTTACGTTTAACGCGGGTAAACTTGTAGACTGTTTGCGTGGCCGAACTTACAAAATGTGTATGTGTGTGTATATATATATACATACATATATATATTGTTACGAACGTGAGCAAGGCCGCGACACGTGCAGGTGCACAGCTGGTTGACATCACATGTGGCCGCCGCAACATGAGACGCGCGGTTGATTACAAGGAGTGCCTCTTTTTCCCCTCCTCTCCACTCCTCGCGCGGCGCTGATAGCTTTATATCTGACACCTGGCAGCTGGGGAGTCCCGCGCGCCACCTGGCAGCCGCCGACACGTATTTCGAGAGATTTCTGCCGTCGGGTTGGCGCTGAATGACGCGACTGGCCCCAGCCGCGCTCGTGAATTCTAGAAGGCGCCTGGCCTGATATATAAGCCAGGGACGCCGGCCCCCAGAATCAGTTCAGTCGGGAGTTTTCCCGCGGCGGAGTTTCCGGGGCGATAGTGCCGCGGGCGCGGTGGAGCGGCGAAGTCCTTGGACGAAGGTTCCAAGGGCAGGGAGTGAGAGAGTTCAGTCGGGAGTTTCCCGCGGCGGAGTTTCCGGGGCGATAGTGTCGCGGGCGCGGCGGAGTTCCGAGCGAAGTTCCGAGCTAGTCGTCGTGTGGGTCTTCGGCGAAGGATAGTGCGACGGCGGCAGCGGAGTGCGACGACGGAGTGCCGCGACGGAGGTCCACGAGGGGTGCTGCGGCGAGAGTTGCGCCAGAATTGCGGCCCAGCGAGGTGTGCGGTGTATAGAAACGAGTGACTGGGGAAGCAACATTTTTAAGTGCAATTTATTATTTGGCATTTTAGAAGATTATTTGTTAGTAATGTAAATAGTGGCGATAAATGAAACTGTGTTAATAAAATATTTAATTGGGCTATCATTTACGAACCCCGATCTTAACATGTTTTCCGCGCCGAACCCGGCGGCAGAATTCTCTCGTAACACGTCGGCAGCTGCCAGGTGGCGCGCGGGACTCCCCAGCTGCGAGGTGTCAGGTGTCTAGTTATCAGCGCCGCGCGGGGAGCTTTATGAAGGAGGGGGGAAAGCGACAATCCTTGTTATCTTCCAGGCGCGCGCGGCGAGTCTCATGTTGCGGCAGCCGCCAGCCAGCTCTGCACCTGCACGTGTCGCGGCCTTGCTCACTTTCGTAACTATATATAATTATTTTCACATAATTAACTGGAAAAGTTGCATTTTTATCATTTTTTTGCAGTACGGAGAACCGAGTGGAATATAAAAAACTATCGTGTTAAAAGGCAATGTTGTTGGCTACTGCTTGGTATGCTTTAGATTTCCTTCAGAAAATTTTATTTAGCCTTTTAAAAAATCATACAAATACCTCATGATTTTTAAAGGACAGGTATAACGAAACAATTATTTTTCTTCGGAAAGAAATTAAACCAATATCACATTACAGCCAGTAAAAAAAATTAACTCCAAACCATTTCATTTTCGTTATCCATACTGTAGAAAAATGTTAAAAATTGGTTTCTGTAAAGTCGGTTTACGGACGATATTTTAACGTGACAACGTCATAACAAAACATTTATCAAATGATTGCATACTTTTATGAATAAAATTGAATCATTTTCATTGAATTATCACTATTTTGTATGGATACAAAGTAGGAGTGAAATGAAATCTGCAATGTAATTGATCAATTTACTTTTATTTTCACCCATTAATTTCACGTGTTTATTATTTTAACGAAGAGATTATTTTAACTATAACTTTTATACATGTTTGCTATTTAACTTCTTCCAATCTGTGTTTTTCTTTTAATGATAGGGCGATGATAGGAAAAGTAGGAAACGAATGGGGGTGTTTCAAGTTTAATGTGCCTCGAAAAAGTCAAATCGATGGTTGTTCCAATCGAGTGGAAGAGAGATAGATGCGGCGCAAGTGTACAATGAGCGTAACGAGACAATGAGTCATCCTTTTTCGTGCGTGCAGCCGGCGTTCATAGATTTATTAGACGTTTTCACGTCAAAAATGCACAACTCTGCCGGCCAAATACGCAAACAAAGTATGTGGTACATACACACACACACACGCGCATATAGTAAAGGTTGAGCCACTCGTAAGGTCGACAAGTTGAGCGGCGTGGAGACTGACCTGTAACGGGAGGTCCCGGCATGCGGCTGAGTGCCGCCTGGCCGACGAACCGACGAACACGCCCACCGTCCCGGTAGCGGCCACAATGGAAAAAATTTGAATGAAAATTCACAACCGTGACAATTCATCATTCCGGCTGAATACTGCTAAGCTTTGCATTTTTATATCGAATATCTTCCTTTTTTTCTCTTTTTTTATTTCAGCTATAGTAATTGTGTGTTTCCCAAGCAAACATGGCGTGTAAAAACGTTTCCACCGCCATATTTCGAAAAACCTGATTATTTGTGTCAGACACATTCCAGTGTTTCTTTTTTTTTTTTTTTAATTTTTTCGAGGTTTTCATTTCTGAAACTCTCTAAAACTAATGCTATAAGTTGTTTTATATCCACAAAAAAAAATCACAAATAATAGTACATAACAATTAATCAAATGAAATTCCGTAAAAAAAATCTTATTGACCTTGGAATTCAACAGGGACCCTTAGCAGTCGAAGCAAAAAGCCTGAATTCAGTTCCCGTAGTGGCGTGTTTATTATGCCCCTTAGAGTTGTAGTTAAGTAGTAACGTGTTATTTTTATATTCAATTTTTGGTATTTATATTTGGGCTCACAGAATTTGTTAATTCTATCGGAATTATTAATTTATTTCACATTAATATTTTAACAGCAGCTGATCCCAGAGTGTCCTCGTGTGTCTGTTTTTTTTGTCAGTTCTTAGGTTTTTCCTCTCACGTAAAAAAATAGCTATTCTATGACAACTGCCTTCAGTTTTTGGATCTGTTTAGTGCAGTATGTCGTTATCATCCTACGTATCACGAAAATTTACATTCATTGAAAATCGACTCGTTCCGAATACCTCCCAGACTTGCCAGGCAATTAAACAACTGGATGACAAGAAACCCCATTTTATTAGGGGGAAGTATTAATTGGTGAATGAATATGTTCTCGTTGTACAACATGAAAAAAAAGGTAATCAGAGCAAAAAATCTGGAAATTTAATTTGTGCAAAGAACTGCTAAAAATGCTGAGACTAGAATGGATTTTTATAATGGCAACAAGGGCGAAATACATACAAATACGAGCAAAAGGTCTCAAAATATCAAACGTGTTCTAAGTTAAAAATATAAACACTAACGTTCAGAACATCAACTTCGAAGTACAACACAACATTACAATAAAGTATTGAAAATATTGAGACCAATAAAGCGCAAGTAATAACTGTAATTATATCATAAGTTAAGCTCTGCAATTGGATTTAATAAGGTACAATGAGTTAAGTTAAACATATGAAACATAACGACGATAAAACTCACTTCAGAATAAATGCGTTTAATATTTAATAATAGACGATAGGATTAAACACAGTGCTGCTCATCTCTCAAGACTGGTTAGCTGAGGCGAGAACCACTTCGTCATAAGAAAGTTACTTAACAACATCTTAATTAGTTTTGTCCCCTGAACTTTAAAAGGAAATTAATCCTATACACGTAGTTTCGTAGTCACACCGAGAGGTAGAGACCGGAAAAATTCGCGGATTCATTTCACGACAGCCTAAAATTCATACAGTTATACCTCAGTGCTGCCTCTGCTATTGGCTCGCAACTCACCTGGATGACTCCGGGTCAGTGAGAAACACTCAACCGAAGCTGTGTCGAATCACAGGCTGCTACATTGGGACACCTTCGCAAGACAGCAGCCAATAGGAGGGTGACATTTGACCGAGTGTACGTAGAACTATAAAGTTCATCCTAGAGGTCATTGAACCCGCGAATTTTTCCGGTCCCTACCGGGAGGCACTCCGAGGAAAATCATGGCAAGACAGGTTGAAGTTACGCTACGAATTGAGCCAAACTACAGTTTAGAAGGCGGCGATCGAAACGGACAATTTTGACAATAACCTTTAAATTTCAAGTCTACATTGAAGGTGTGGTCACCTCACACCAACACAGACATATTATGGCCTATAAGTAAACTGTTTGCCACGACTTACGCCGTGGACGCAGGCTGGGTCACTCGCCGGTCTATGGTATGTCAAAAGCGTTTCACCATACGCTTACATCAAGAGAAATGAGAGCGCTCTCGCGCATGCACTAAACACCACGGGAGGAGAAGTGGGGGAAGGAATGGGAGGGTAAACAAGGGGAGGAGGGGAAGAAGAGGGGGTAAACAAGGGGAGGCGGGGTAGAAGAGGAGGGGATGACGAGCAATAGATGAAGAGGCGCGGAGATTGACGTGTCACACAGTGGGGCAGATGAACACAAAACCTGGTATAAATAAAAAATAAAAAAATTAAATGTACTTTCAGGTGAAATCTCAGGCGGTAGCGCAGAGGATTTGATCCGCACAAACATGTCCTGGCTTGTTTGTTGCGGCACCAGGAATTTTCTGCTCTCGAACAAAGCACTCAGTTGAAGCGACCTGTCAGCCACAACTACACACAGACCTTGTACTTCCTGTGTTTCAGTCCTGATATTTGTATAGTTTAAATATTCTTCAAGTTCAGGTATGGAGAGTTTATATACTATTTAATCAAAACTTCATTACATGAAAGGTGTATAAACACGCAGCGTAAAAGATTTATGTAATGGCGTACCAATATAAGGCTTCTTTTTATTTTTGTTCTAAGTGAGTCCAAGATTAGATTTTTGGTTTATTAAATTAATCGTAAGTTATAAAGTTTATAACTGCTTAAGTTTCCTGCTACTTTTAGCTACTTCCTTAGTTACACTGTTTTCAAGAATAACTAAACACTATATCTGAATAACATGAGCCTTAAAATATATTTGGCCTATTTCAGGTACGAGTTTAAATATTTTAAGTATCAAGAGAAAATTACTTGTGAATATCATGAGAATTTCTGGGAGCAATGAAATCAGACAACAGTTTAATTTCTTAACGGCAGAAATAAAGAAACAAACAGGATGTGATGAATAGCATTATAGTTACGTGAAGAAAAAAATTGTTTTACTTTAGGTTACGATATAGATCTTGTTGAATGATGGCATTCAGAATAAATCACAAATTTGAAGCAAGGAATGAGGATGGATTCGCATGTTCTAATGTGTTTTGCACTTGGCCTTCAAAAATGGCAAGCTCGAGGAAAATATAAGGACATTGTTACGAAAATTTAAGCTTGGAATCTGAAATAATTAATTTTTGACAAACATAACCAGGATTCGGCAATACGAATGACGCTTTTTTAAAAGCGCAGAAGTTTATGTCCATATAACAAAACTAAATAGAGAAATGATTTTACCAAAACACATAATTTTGATAGGGGTATCCAGTGAACACAAAATTGGTGTAGAAATATTTCGAGTGTTCACCAATGATACAGTTAGATATTTTGTTGATAAATGCCAGTGGTACATTTTGCCGCTTAAATTGTATAAATACGTTGTTCACGGGCCTGAAATTATATCACTTGCGTTGTTGTCAAAGTAACAATTAACAGAGGAAGAGCAATAAGCTTGTAAAATGAGTTAAAATATTACAGTAAAAAATTGTCCCAAAAAAATACTAATATTTTAAACCACTTTTTGTTTGAGTTGTGGTCCCGTTATCTCTTGTAAGTTAAAATTATTATCAAAAAACTATACAACTTTAAACAATTAACATTATATTTGTGTAAACGTTCAACCAAATATGACGTTAGACGCATGGCTAAAATGGGTAATGATATGAATGATGATGTGAATGATGATGATTACATTGTTGACAGTGCTGATGTAGATGATAATTTTTTCTGAAATCCTGAATGTAATATATAAACATTTTTATAATTGTTTTGTTCTATTATTTTCAGCTATTTTACTTTTGTTTTTTTTATAGCTTATGTCATAATTATGTTGGTAGTTAATTACTTAAAACCTAATTCTATTGGTTTTTCTTTAGACTAATCAATAATAATAAATAATAATAAAATAATTATTTAAAACACGAATTAAAAAAATACATTTAAATTGATGCGAGTCTTTATTCTCCATTTTCCCCACTGCACGCCACGACGTCTTCACCGCGTGTTAAATAGTTCGATGTCACTAGCAGCTTTGTTTTAATCACACGATTGTATAATGGACATAAATTTTGCCCACAGTTCATTTCAGAAATTTGCGGCTATGTTGTTTCTCCCCGGAGTTGAGAACGGAGGGATTAATTCGACGTGGTTCGTTGAAGAGAGTTTTGGAGCCTTCTCTCTCATCTGTCTCTCTCTCTCTGTTCGACCGGAAGGAATCATCGTTACATTTCCCGGGAGACGGCTCTCCACCGATAGCACCTTATAGCTCTGTGGGAGGAGAGGAGGAGGGTTGTTGGGGGAAGGGGGGAAGGGATGTTTGCGCGGGTGCCTACACGTCTCGGCGTGTGCGCGCGCAGCTAGCTGTGCGAGGCCCTGTCAAGCCGCAGGGGGTATATTGGCTGCCACTCGCATGTCTCGTCCGGGCGAAGTGGCCCGGCGCTGGTCCGTCCTTCTCTCTCTCTCTCTCTCTCTCTCTCTCTCTCTCTCTCTCTGTACCATATCCTCCGCTCAAGTCAGGGTCGGAGACGAGAGCCCGTCCATCCACTCGACAAACTTTATGCCACTCTGGTATCTTAAACGAGCGTCTTTGCGTGTTTGCAGGTTAATTGGGAAGTGGCCACTTACTTACCTCCTTACGAGGACTCGGCTGTCTGGCGATTACACGTGCGCTTTTGAAAACGACAACTCTAGAAACTCTTCTGTCATTTACTGACGACACTAAAAAAATTGATTATCTGTAAAGTCGGTTTACGGACGATAGTTTAACGTGACAACGTCATAACAAAACATTGATGAAATTATTGAATACTTTTATGAATAAAATTGAATCATTTTTATTTTAATAATAAAAGAATAAATACTTGAAACTATACTAGTAATCAGTTTTTTAATACGCAAGAATAATTAACTTTTATTGCTGAAATTGTTGTAATAAGCAATTAAAACCAAATTAACTTTTCACTTCACTTTATAAACAGTCGATGAAACAGTTCACGTGTAGATCACTTGTAATTAATTTTAAAAACTGGCGTTTAGCTATAAAGTTTAAATATAATTATGAACAAGTTTTCATATAAATAAACTGTAATCAAATATCTATCATCAATTATATGAATCACCATATTTTTTTTTTTAGTCAGTTGTAACATAACCTATTATTACTGCACTCGCCGACAGCGTAACGGAACAATGAGCGTAACGGGACACGGCGTAACGGAACAATGTGCGTAACGGGACACTTTTTCGTGCGTGCCGCCGGCGTTCATCGATTTATTAGACGTTGTCACGTCAAAAACTGGCTTTGTATTCCAGAAGACTCGGGGTTCGAGTATTGTTTTAGGTTTCCCACGGTTTCCCCAAATCACTCCAAGCAAATGCTGGAATGTTTTATTGATACAGGCCACAAGGTATGTCCCTGGTGCGTTTGCCTTCGTGTCCGACTTCAAATCACCTTTCTTCTAATCTTAAAAGTTCATTTGGCAAATCAGGCATCCTGCGCACTCGTTTGGCCCGCAACACGGCTGCGGTGTGCGGGTTGCATACCTCGCTCCAGCACGGCGCAAGCCGCATTAGCTCGCTATCCATCACACTAGCACTCGCTACTTCGATTAACAGCAGCTGCCAGCTGTATTGCATTGAATTACATCTAATCTGAACACTTTTTTTATTCTTGATAAACGTTTTATTTTAGTCAATATGACAAAAATTCCAATTAAAATGTTGCCAGTTGGAACAGGGGTTAGACTAGATAAGTTTGGGCATGGTTGTCTGAATTGGAATAGAAACTTTTCCCTCCCCTTCTGTTTGTTCTACACACATATAAAATCCGTAGTATTGTAAATATTTGATAGTATTTGAGGTTTTTAATGTGCAAAATTTCGCGATGAACTTTATGCGACTCACGTTGCGAAGATAAAAGTAACATAAGTCAGGTACAAGTAGCGACCCTAATAAGACCGTCACGTACTCCTATCCAAGGTCACGAGACAGCAGCAGTCAATTATCTATTATTTAAAAGTTTGTTTATTTATAGTGGTATTATATGGCAGACTGACAGGTTTAGCTGTATAACATCTTTAGTTATTGATAGTCAAGAAAAATAATGCGAAGAAGAAATAATTGATGAAACAAGTCTAATAAATATAAACTTAAAATATTTACTACTTATTCCCACATAAGCTATCAAATAATTATTTATATATCTGCCACAAGCTACAATGCTGTGAGAAGTTTGTTTAGCACTTCCGGGAACATTTCTGACAAAAATAGGCATCGTAAATATGTAAATATGCTATTTTTATACACAAATTTTGTACTTTTAACGTTTCTTAAAATCTCACTTTTGTGTCGTTTTGCTCCTATATTATTTTATTCCTGTGTCTTGAGACATAGATTAAGGAACGAGGCACGCTTTTAGGAATCGCATTCGACATTCTGATTAGGGAAATGTATATTGGGCCCATCACTTATATACATATATATATATTATTTTGTGCAAGCCAAAACGATTATTGAGGACATTAGTTAGACGCTTCGCAAGCATTTGTAAGTATTGTGGGTGGACAGCCATCTTGTGAGAGATAAAAGCAGAATAGTCGACCGGAATGAAACATGAATGCGAATGCTGTAGCATAAAGAAGCACGCGGATTGGGCCTGGCAAGCATATTCCCTTGTCGGAGCGGAGGGACAAGGCATTTTAATGAGCGGGATTCTCTCCCTTGCTCGGTGACGTTTACTTCCCTGAAAGGAATGGCTTCTGGAGACAGCGCACTCGGGAGTAGCTTCTTGTACCGCAGGATCGATTGCTTTTTTTTATAATGGCTTAGCTTGAAGTAGTTGGTTTTTTGTAATTAGCTTCGTTAGAGTTGTTCCCTTTATTACCGGTGTTTCTGGCTGCGCTAATTTCACACACCTTGCGCAACCGGTCATTATTGTATAGCAGCCGGGACTAACATTGTAGTGGTCCTAACAAACCTGAAAATTCTGTTTTTTTTTTTCTTTGCAGTTCTAAGTAGGTGATTAAAAGTGGCCAATAAAGTTTCCTAACTTTTCCCGTGTAGTTTTTTTTTTCAAGTCTAAGCAAAATGTCCTTTTTTAGTTAAAAAGAAACTACAGTAATACTCGTACTACGGCAGTTCAGCAAATCTGTGTATGATATTAGTTGAAATTTTATCTTGGAAATTACAATTTCGGTATGCTTTGTAACGATAAAGGTTGTATTAAAAGTACAAATAAATAATCCAGTGAATGTTTGTTTTTTGTCATTATCTCTTCTTGCGAAAAACTTTTTTATGTATGTATGTTTTTGTCGTTGGATGATTGTGCGAACCTTTAGTAAACGTATCGAATACATTAAAGTATTTTCATGATAATAACTAAGTTCATTCATTTTGCTCATACAGTGTTTGGTGAATTTTAAAGTTTGCGTTTTTGTTGAAGCGGTCGACTATGAAGCAGATTGATTACTATGGATTATTATTAGATGACAGTTCGATAATTTTGTTAAAAGCAGTTTATTAGCCAACAGCTTTCAGGGAGTTGAATTTGAACTCAAGGCATAGAAATGTCGCAGCCACACACCGCAGCCTTGCATACAGTCGGAAAAAAACGTATTGAGCGAAATCGTATGATTCCAACAATCATTTGAAATTCGTTTGTCGGGAAGGATATCGTATGAAGACATCAAAAACTCAAGACATTTTGTTTTTACTTCTGTGATGCATATCTTTATATGCACATGAATGTTTGTAATTTTTTTCTATTCATTTTGCATCTACGTCAATTTCAAGCTTGTTTCCTTATGCCTTGTCTGTGAGAATTAATCAATGATTAATGAGTACCATTTATAAAATATGTTTTTGAAAGGAGAAGTCCTGCAAGTCACGATTTTGGGGCTCAGCCAACTGATGCAAAACAATTACTGTGAGTAACAGCTGTTTCTGTGATCGCTGCACCGATTCCAGAGCAACTATATCTGTGGGGTCGATTAAAAAGAATCGATTCTGCTCTGCGCTAATGCAAGCCCGGCCGCGGTGATTTGCGGCGCAGCAGTTGTAGCAGGCGCGATGCGGGCGGAGCAAGTAGCACTTACACGTCAGCGCTAGAGGGGAGAGGGAGGCTGGGTCCTCGCCGAGATATATGCCTCCCCTCCCTCCCCCCCCCCCTCGCGCAGGAGGACGGCCGTTAAAGCCTTGTGACGTGGACCCGCAATATCCCGCCATGTTTCTGCGCCTCGCGCATTAATTTCCTCGTATACCCACACCATCATGCCTGGGTGAGGGGGGGGGGGTGTAAGGTTTAGGGGGTGAAGCAGCGGGATGCATACACGTGTCACCCAGAATATTCGGATGTAATATTACGGTACGTTCCGCCACGAGACAGCATGGCCCATCTCTCTCTCTCTCTCTCTCTCTCTCTCTCTCTCTCTCTCTCTCTCTCTCTCTCTCTCTCTCTCTCTCTCGTGAGGCGCGGCATTTCTTGTCCGACTGTCTCGTTCTGTTTTGCCAGCTCGCAAGCAGCTCGCTCTGTCCACGGTACATGCCCGAGTTTAATTAAAAAAAGGAAGAAAAAAGAAGAAAAAAATCCCGGTGTGTTGGGAAGGGGAGGGGGTAGGCGGTTCAAACCTGGCGATCACGTTGCGCATTGTTCTGGAACCGTAAAATGTGACGAGCGAGACACCAAAGTTAGTTCTTCACAGTTAATCGGAACGGACGCTTGCAACCGTCGAAAGTAAAACACTAAGAAGGTATTTCAGATTTCTCGGATTAAATGGAAACCAGTATAGCCGTATCTCACACGGTTCACATAGCGACCCTGGGATGCCGTGGAGTGGACTCGTCCTAACCGTGTGTATAAAATTGTATTACTAAAAGTACTATCCATTGTGCGAAAAAAAAATTGGTTGTCTGTAAAGTCGGTTTACGGACGATAGTTTAACGTGACAACGTCATAACAAAACATTGATGAAATGATTGCATACTTTTATGAATAAAATTGAATCATTTTTATTTTAATAATAAAAGAATAAATACTTGAAATTATACTAGTAATCATATTTTTAAAATGCAAGAATAATAAACCTTTATTGACGAAATTGTTGTTGTAATAAGCAATGAAAACCACATTAACTTTTAACTTCACTTTATAAACAGTCGACGAAACAGTTCACGTGTAGATGACTTGTAATTAATTTTAAAAACTTGTGTTTAGCTATAAAGTTTAAATATAATTATGAATAAGTTTTCATATAAATAAACTCTAATCAAATATCTATCATCAATTATATAAATCACCATAAATTTTTAGTCAATTGTAACATAACCTATTATTACTGCACTCGCCGACAGCGTAACGGGACACAGCGTAACGGAAAAATGTGCGTAACGGGACACTTTTTTCGTGCGTGCAGCCGGCGTTCATCGATTTATTAGACGTCACGTCAAAAAATTTAGTACAAATGTAAATATTAAATTTTTTTTTTAATTACTAAATTATTTATTTGTAAATATAACTGTGTCTGAGTAGTGGGTATATACATATATATGCCTGTTTCCTTAGTCTACGTGCATGCGAACGTTTTTTTATGCATATTCGTCTTAAAGGCCTCAAAAAAATATTTTACTGGACCGTGTGCAGTATCTTGTGAAAGAAAACTCAGAATTTGAATCCGAGTAAACATAGCATTTAAAAGCGCACTGAAATCTGAGACAGACTTCTACCGCAAATAAAGTTAAATTATAAGTTTGAATTGAACTGTTACTAAATCAACTTTTTCAAATACACAAGTATTTCCAGCTTGTACTGTGGGCCTTAGGGTACCTCAGTAGAAGTTTGGACAGCGCTAATATGCACAGGGACATAGCAGTAAATGTCAAGTATGGAAATGTGTTTGTTCTAATATTAAGGAGATGTGAATGTTATAGAGAGAGGTAACGCTGACAGAAAAATATTGGAGTAAAATTAGTGTTCGACTAGTGGTATGATGTTGTACTCTGTAGCAACATCCTCCAAAGTTCGTGTAACTTGATGCCAGAGTACGCTAATTATCCACAGCATATCGGTCGGTGTATCAGTGCTGTGGCTTAGAAAGTGCCGTTATCACCGGATCGAGACTCTCATAAATGGTGGCACTTCAGTATACTTAAAGTAAGTACTCCTAAGCAACAAGTACCGTCACCAGACCTGAAAGTCATATATCCAACAGGCAGCAAGCAGACTTAAAGTAGTTTTGACTGGTTGATATGAATTAGATCTAAAGTTGTTTCTCATAAATTTAACCTGAGTGATTAGTCATTTAACTTAAAACCCTCAAATTTATCTTACTTGGGAAAATATCTTAAATCTACGAATATACAGTGTACCTAAATGTAATTTGACTGACAGTTACTTCACCAAGTAGTTTCTTCAACACTCAGATGAAATGACATTAGATCTGCTGATATGTATATAATTATATTCTGCAGTCCACCCCGCGCCCCTTTTATATCACGAATTATTCTAGACAACTCCTTATTTTTTATAATAACCTCTCTCTCTATATGAAAGTGTAAACTTATTTTTAATTTTAAATGACATTTTGGATGCATTTATTTTATTTGGATTTCAATTAATGTGTTCCATTTTTCGATTGTAATCTGCTGGCTAGGGTCTGGGTTGAATTTTTTATTTTGATTCTTTTTTGTTTTTATCGTGTTGTTTTGATTATTTTGTGTGATCATTTCATTTGTGATTTTTGTTAACTATTGCTAGGAATGGAAAATGTCACATTAATCTCCTGTAGCATTAAAAACTGCTGCAAAACAATTTAATTAAAGTATTAAACTGACGAAGATTGATTTGTCTGTTTTTCAGCATCCTTTACTAGTTTTATATAAAGAATGATAAGATACGCCAAAAGTTATAAGGATTGTAACGCCCTTTGTTCGTTTCTGCGCAAACATGTATGGCACCGTAGTAGTATACGAATGACGGTACTAGATCTGGCTTCTGGCTGAGGTGCGAGGTGCCGGTGTCCGCCATCTTGGATTTGTGACGTCACGGCGGCAAAAATTCCTCAAAATTCCTCAAAAATGACTCAAAATGACTCAAAATTTCCCGTTTTCGAGGGAAAAATTCCCGTTTCGAGGGAAAATTTCCCGATTTAGTCCTTAAAAATCCCAACGGCTAGAAATGTCCTGATAGAGGCTTAAGCATCCTTAACTCAAGCCTCAGTTAAGCCTCTATCAGGATGTGACCTTGACCTTTGACCTTTGACCTTGACCCCGACGGCCATCTTGGATCCACCATCTTGGATGACGTCATTTCGTTTTCTCGAACATTCCGTCATTGTGTTATCGGCCATATTGGATGATGACGTCACCGTTGCAATTTACGTTACGGTCGCCATCTTTAAATTTATTATCCGATTTTAATGAAATTTTTTTTAAAAATTATAAAAAAAATTAAATAATAAAATTTTTAATAAAATATTTAAAAAACAAACATTTACAACACGGAGCTCGGAGTCCTCGGTTCAAACCCGACGAGTGCAAAAAAAATAAAAATGGCTACCGATCCTTCCCCCCGCGGTGGCTGCGGGCATACTGACTCCCTCCACTTTTTTTTTTCAAAGCATATATATATCGTCAGGTAGTATGACATCATGTCCGCCATCTTGTCTTCATCCACTGGAGACCACCATCTTGTTTTCGTCTGCTAGAGTGTGCCGATATCATGTTGTATAATTATCTGGTCACCACACCTTTGACCTTGACCTTGAACTTTGACCTTGACCTTGAATTTTGACCTTGAACTTTGACCTTGACCTTGAAATTTGACCTTGACCTTGAAATTTGACCTTAACATTGAAATTTGACCTTGAACTTTGACTTTGACCTTGACCTTGAAATTTGACCTTGACCTAGAAATTTGACTTTGACCTTGAAATTTTACTTTGTCCTTGAAATTTGACTTTGTCCTTGATGTCCATCACGGATCCATCATTTTATGTTCAGTACATGCTACCAGGAGCGACCACCTGCTGGAGTACACCATCTTGTGCGTGTACTCGTATTACCATCATGCTAGTTTTATTCTAACATGCTACAGTGCAGTAATCATTTATTATTACTGAGTTACCCACCGTCTTGAAATTTGACCGCCATCTTGAAATCATGTAATTATTTAGCTAGAAATGCGGGAAAAATTCCAATAGTCTCCGAAAAAATCATTTATTAATTTACAAATCGAATCGATGGATCCCTGTCCACGGTTCGATTCTTGACCAGAGACAGTTGTAACTAATTATTAAATAAATGTTAGGTTCTGTTTTCCATTACCTTTCGCGGAGTTTATTAATCATTCACTCTACGAAAATCAACTCAAGTCAATATACCGGACCAACGAATTAAATCAGTGCCGATTAGCCTATTATGAAAGTCTAATTTTTCAATAATCTGAATAACATATAAGCCGTTCATGTACAAAGCCACACATATAGATCAATTGCCTTCAGTCCATGAGACTGAGTCATGTCATTATCAGACGTATAGGCTAGTCATAACCTTGTAAAATATTTTAGTAACACCAAGAGGTGATAAACTAGTAAATATTCAATCACTACATTTTGTACTACGCGCTATCAACAAAAAAGGAAGCACCAACAACGAAAAGACAGCACCACCAACGAAAAGGCAGCACATTTGGAAGCACCGACAACGAAAAGGCAGCACATTTGGAAGCACCGACTACGAAAAGGCAGCACATTTGGAAGCACCGTCATCGAAAAGGCAGCACATTTGGAAGCACCGACAACGAAAAGGCAACACATTTGGAAGCACCGACAACGAAAAGGCAGCACATTTGGAAGCACCGACAACGAAAAGGCAGCACATTTGGAAGCACCGTCATCGAAAAGGCAGCACATTTGGAAGCACCGACAACGAAAAGGCAGCACATTTGGAAGCACCGACAACGAAAAGGCAGCACATTTGGAAGCACCGACAACGAAAAGGCAGCACATTTGGAAGCACCGACTACGAAAAGGCAGCACATTTGGAAGCACCGACAACGAAAAGGCAGCACATTTGGAAGCACCGACAACGTAAAGGCAGCACATTTGGAAGCACCGACAACGAAAAGGCAGCACATTTGGAAGCACCGACAACGAAAAGGCAGCACATTTGGAAGCACCGACAACGAAAAGGCAGCACATTTGGAAGCACCGACAACAAAAAGGCAGCACATTTGGAAGCACCGACAACGAAAAGGCAGCACATTTGGAAGCACCGACAACGAAAAGGCAGCACATTTGGAAGCACCGACTACGAAAAGGCAGCACATTTGGAAGCACCGACTACGAAAAGGCAGCACATTTGGAAGCACCGACAACGAAAAGGCAGCACATTTGGAAGCACCGACAACGAAAAGGCAGCACATTTGGAAGCACCGACAACGAAAAGGCAGCACATTTGGAAGCACCGACAACGAAAAGGCAGCACATTTGGAAGCACCGACAACGAAAAGGCAGCACATTGGAAGCACCGACAACGAAAAGGCAGCACATTTGGAAGCACCGCCAACGAAAAGGCAGCACATTTTGGATGCATCATCGAATAAGGAAGCACATTTGGAAGCTCCATCAACTAAAAAAGGCAAAAAGGAAGCACAAGTTACGAGATCTAAGTCTTAGTAAGAAATCATAATACAAGAAATAAAAACATTACATTCTTATAATTTAAATTATTTATTTTATTGCTTTACATTATACAAATGCAAGTAAAACAAGTCAATATTGTATGTAGCCAGCATTCCTCAGTTCCTTGAGTATGAAGGATATTTCTTTGATGCACGAATAGTTTCCTGCACAAAGCGAACCATGTAGTAGTCTTAGCCGGTCAACCAATATGTTTGGATCTTTCCATGATGTGTAATCATTCTCTTCTACCACCATCTTCCTTGCACCTTTATAATAAATATTATCTCTGGTGTCTTCCGTTTTACCACCAACCTCAGGGTAACTTTCATGTTTGAGACGGTGATCATCACAAGCTTGATCAGATTTATTTAATATATCACGTCGTTTCCATCGTTTCGGTCTCAGGACACCGCCACATTCTTCGATCTTGGCAGCTTTAGGTGCTTCATCATAGTCTATGGCTTTGTCAACAGCCTCAGAGTCACTGTAACAATCACCGTAGAAGGAATCGTCTTCACCCAATTTACCGTAATAATTCGATGTTGATGATGTTGAAGTGTCTTCATCGTCTTCGTGCTTCCTTTTTAGGAGTCCATCATTTTTACAAAGTAGGAAAGATCTACTTGAATTCGGCTGGAATATATTCTCACTTTTCACGTTAAGGATTCTTCCATTGTCTTCATTCTTCCGTAAATCATCAACCTTCTTCAATTTAAGTTCTTTGTCGAGATCGGAAGAGCCAAGAAAATTATTGTCGTAATGCAGATTACTCTTCCTTAGGCTAGTAGATTCATCGTTGTCCTCTAGCTTGTACGCAGGCTTGGCGCTACAAGTTCTGCCATGTCTTTTTAGGCTCTCTCTCCGTGTAAACGACTTGCTACATCGAACACAACTTATCATATTGCGCAGTGGATTTTTAACACAGTCATTCTTCTCGTGTTGTCTTTTATTCTTTCTCAAGATAAACTCTTTACTGCAAAACTTACACCTATGTTCTTTCGAAATAGCGTCAGATCACAAAACGGAATTCATATTAGTTACTGAGACTAATGCCAGATACCAATTGAGTGTTTTAAATTAGATTCAATACTTAAATAGAAATTTTTTCATATTTCATCAGCGAGAATTAATATATCTCATGCAAAAGTACTTTATGCATGTAGTTCTGCTTTTCAACAACAGATATCGCCACATGTTGCTTGCAGGTAAATAATATTTAGTTATTTTATGCGGGATGCGGGATGCTCACTAACGATCGCAAAAGAAGGATGGCTTCGTTAGACTCCAAGGAAAAGGAAGTTCGTCTTGCATGTTGGTGCTCCACAGATGTCTCATGGCGTAATATTAATTTGACTGAGTAATGATATTTGTTAATTCCACCTGATAAAAATATTGCAAGTTTTGATTTAGTAGCAGAAATTATCGAATTAAATGTAACTCCAAATAAAATGACATGTCTCATTAGAACAAAAAAAAAATCCATGCAGAGAGCGGTTTCTCAGAATAGTCAGAAACACTTGAAGAAACCACAGGAATGATTGCAAGAACACGGGAAAAACCATCAAAATATTGTCAAGAATAATCAGGAGCACACTGAGAAAACTACTATAATATTAACAATAATAATCGGAAGCACACGGAGAAAACCATCATAATATTGGCAAGAATAATCAGGAGCACACGAAGAAAACCGCCACAAGTTTTCTTTGATATCATTAAAATACAAAAAAAAAATTAATAAAAAATAAAAACGAAAAAAAAATTCAAACATTCTGGCTTGTACTAGAACTCTATCTTTGCTCAACAATAAGAAGTTCACAAGCTAGCAGAATGTTTGAATTTTTTTTCGTTTTTATTTTTTATTAATTTTTTTTTGTATTTTAATGATATCAAAGAAAACTTGTGGCGGTTTTCTTCGTGTGCTCCTGATTATTCTTGCCAATATTATGATGGTTTTCTCCGTGTGCTTCCGATTATTATTGTTAATATTACAGTGGTTTTCTCAGTGTGCTCCTGATTATTCTTGACAATATTTTGATGGTTTTTCCCGTGTTCTTGCAATCATTCCTGTGGTTTCTTCAAGTGTTTCTGACTATTCTGAGAAACCGCTTTCTGCATGGATTTTTTTTTGTTCTAATGAGACATGTCATTTTATTTGGAGTTACATTTAATTCGATAATTTCTGCTACTAAATCAAAACTTGCAATATTTTTATCAGGTGGAATTAACAAATATCATTACTCAGTCAAATTAATATTACGCCATGAGACATCTGTGGAGCACCACAAGCAAGACGAACTTCCTTTTCCTTGGAGTCTAACGAAGCCATCCTTCTTTTGCGATCGTTAGTGAGCATCCCGCATCCCGCATAAAATAACTAAATATTATTTACCTGCAAGCAACATGTGGCGATATCTGTTGTTGAAAAGCAGAACTACATGCATAAAGTACTTTTGCATGAGATATATTAATTCTCGCTGATGAAATATGAAAAAATTTCTATTTAAGTATTGAATCTAATTTAAAACACTCAATTGGTATCTGGCATTAGTCTCAGTAACTAATATGAATTCCGTTTTGGGATCTGACGCTATTTCGAAAGAACATAGGTGTAAGTTTTGCAGTAAAGAGTTTATCTTGAGAAAGAATAAAAGACAACACGAGAAGAATGACTGTGTTAAAAATCCACTGCGCAATATGATAAGTTGTGTTCGATGTAGCAAGTCGTTTACACGGAGAGAGAGCCTAAAAAGACATGGCAGAACTTGTAGCGCCAAGCCTGCGTACAAGCTAGAGGACAACGATGAATCTACTAGCCTAAGGAAGAGTAATCTGCATTACGACAATAATTTTCTTGGCTCTTCCGATCTCGACAAAGAACTTAAATTGAAGAAGGTTGATGATTTACGGAAGAATGAAGACAATGGAAGAATCCTTAACGTGAAAAGTGAGAATATATTCCAGCCGAATTCAAGTAGATCTTTCCTACTTTGTAAAAATGATGGACTCCTAAAAAGGAAGCACGAAGACGATGAAGACACTTCAACATCATCAACATCGAATTATTACGGTAAATTGGGTGAAGACGATTCCTTCTACGGTGATTGTTACAGTGACTCTGAGGCTGTTGACAAAGACATAGACTATGATGAAGCACCTAAAGCTGCCAAGATCGAAGAATGTGGCGGTGTCCTGAGACCGAAACGATGGAAACGACGTGATATATTAAATAAATCTGATCAAGCTTGTGATGATCACCGTCTCAAACATGAAAGTTACCCTGAGGTTGGTGGTAAAACGGAAGACACCAGAGATCATAATATTTATTATAAAGGTGCAAGGAAGATGGTGGTAGAAGGGAATGATTACATATCATGGAAAGATCCAAACATATTGGTTGACCGGCTAAGACTACTACATGGTTCGCTTTGTGCAGGAAACTATTCGTGCATCAAAGAAATATCCTTCATACTCAAGGAACTGAGGAATGCTGGCTACATACAATATTGACTTGTTTTACTTGCATTTGTATAATGTAAAGCAATAAAATAAATAATTTAAATTATAAGAATGTAATGTTTTTATTTCTTGTATTATGATTTCTTACTAAGACTTAGATCTCGTAACTTGTGCTTCCTTTTTGCCTTTTTTAGTTGATGGAGCTTCCAAATGTGCTTCCTTATTCGATGATGCATCCAAAATGTGCTGCCTTTTCGTTGGCGGTGCTTCCAAATGTGCTGCCTTTTCGTTGTCGGTGCTTCCAATGTGCTGCCTTTTCGTTGTCGGTGCTTCCAAATGTGCTGCCTTTTCGTTGTCGGTGCTTCCAAATGTGCTGCCTTTTCGTAGTCGGTGCTTCCAAATGTGCTGCCTTTTCGTAGTCGGTGCTTCCAAATGTGCTGCCTTTTCGTTGTCGGTGCTTCGAAATGTGCTGCCTTTTCGTTGTCGGTGCTTCCAAATGTGCTGCCTTTTTGGTGTCGGTGCTTCCAAATGTGCTGCCTTTTCGTTGTCGGTGCTTCCAAATGTGCTGCCTTTTCGTTGTCGGTGCTTCCAAATGTGCTGCCTTTACGTTGTCGGTGCTTCCAAATGTGCTGCCTTTTCGTTGTCGGTGCTTCCAAATGTGCTGCCTTTTCGTAGTCGGTGCTTCCAAATGTGCTGCCTTTTCGTTGTCGGTGCTTCCAAATGTGCTGCCTTTTCGTTGTCGGTGCTTCCAAATGTGCTGCCTTTTCGTTGTCGGTGCTTCCAAATGTGCTGCCTTTACGTTGTCGGTGCTTCCAAATGTGCTGCCTTTTCGTTGTCGGTGCTTCCAAATGTGCTGCCTTTTCGTAGTCGGTGCTTCCAAATGTGCTGCCTTTTCGTTGTCGGTGCTTCCAAATGTGCTGCCTTTTCGTTGTCGGTGCTTCCAAATGTGCTGCCTTTTCGTTGTCGGTGCTTCCAAATGTGCTGCCTTTTCGATGACGGTGCTTCTAAATGTGCTGCCTTTTCGTTGTCGGTGCTTCCAAATGTGCTGCCTTTTCGTAGTCGGTGCTTCCAAATGTGCTGCCTTTTCGTTGTCGGTGCTTCCAAATGTGCTGCCTTTTCGTTGTCGGTGCTTCCAAATGTGTTGCCTTTTCGTTGTCGGTGCTTCCAAATGTGCTGCCTTTTCGATGACGGTGCTTCCAAATGTGCTGCCTTTTCGTAGTCGGTGCTTCCAAATGTGCTGCCTTTTCGTTGTCGGTGCTTCCAAATGTGCTGCCTTTTCGTTGGTGGTGCTGTCTTTTCGTTGTTGGTGCTTCCTTTTTTGTTGATAGCGCGTAGTACAAAATGTAGTGATTGAATATTTACTAGTTTATCACCTCTTGGTGTTACTAAAATATTTTACAAGGTTACTTGGTCCTTTAAAATGTATAAAAATGTCACGATGGATTACGAAGGTCATGTGGTCCTGAAATGACTAGCCTATACGTCTGATAATGACATGACTCGGTCTCATGGACTGAAGGCAATTGATCTATATGTGTGGCTTTGTACTTGAACGGCTTATATGTTATTCAGATTATTGAAAAATTAGACTTTCATAATAGGCTAATCGGCACTGATTTAATTCGTTGGTCCGGTATATTGACTTGAGTTGATTTTCGTAGAGTGAATGATTAATAAACTCCGCGAAAGGTAATGGAAAACAGAACCTAACATTTATTTAATAATTAGTTACAACTGTCTCTGGTCAAGAATCGAACCGTGGACAGGGATCCATCGATTCGATTTGTAAATTAATGAATGATTTTTTCGGAGACTATTGGAATTTTTCCCGCATTTCTAGCTAAATAATTACATGATTTCAAGATGGCGGTCAAATTTCAAGATGGTGGGTACCTCAGTAATAATAAATGATTACTGCACTGTAGCATGTTAGAATAAAACTAGCATGATGGTAATACGAGTACACGCACAAGATGGTGTACTCCAGCAGGTGGTCGCTCCTGGTAGCATGTACTGAACATAAAATGATGGATCCGTGATGGACATCAAGGACAAAGTCAAATTTCAAGGACAAAGTAAAATTTCAAGGTCAAAGTCAAATTTCTAGGTCAAGGTCAAATTTCAAGGTCAAGGTCAAAGTCAAAGTTCAAGGTCAAAGTTCAAGGTCAAATTTCAATGTTAAGGTCAAATTTCAAGGTCAAGGTCAAATTTCAAGGTCAAGGTCAAATTTCAAGGTCAAGGTCAAAATTCAAGGTCAAGGTCAAAGTTCAAGGTCAAATTTCAAGGTCAAGGTCAAAGTTCAAGGTCAAGGTCAAAGGTGTGGTGACCAGATAATTATACTACATGATATCGGCACACTCTAGCAGACGAAAACAAGATGGTGGTCTCCAGTGGATGAAGACAAGATGGCGGACATGATGTCATACTACCTGACGATATATATATGCTTTGAAAAAAAAAGTGGAGGGAGTCAGTATGCCCGCAGCCACCGCGGGGGGAAGGATCGGTAGCCATTTTTATTTTTTTTTGCACTCGTCGGGTATGAACCGAGGACTCCGAGCTCCGTGTTGTAAATGTTTGTTTTTTAAATATTTTATTAAAAATTTTATTATTTAATTTTTTTTATAATTTTTAAAAAAAATTTCATTAAAATCGGATAATAAATTTAAAGATGGCGACCGTAACGTAAATTGCAACGGTGACGTCATCATCCAATATGGCCGATAACACAATGACGGAATGTTCGAGAAAACGAAATGACGTCATCCAAGATGGTGGATCCAAGATGGCCGTCGGGGTCAAGGTCAAAGGTTAAAGGTCAAGGTCACATCCTGATAGAGGCTTAACTGAGGCTTGAGTTAAGGATGCTTAAGCCTCTATCAGGACATTTCTAGCCGTTGGGATTTTTAAGGACTAAATCGGGAAATTTTCCCTCGAAACGGGAATTTTTCCCTCGAAAACGGCAAATTTTTTCTTAAAACGGGAAATTTTGAGTCATTTTGAGTCATTTTTGAGGAATTTTGAGGAATTTTTGCCGCCGTGACGTCACAAATCCAAGATGGCGGACACCGGCACCTCGCACCTCAGCCAGAAGCCAGATCTAGTACCGTCATTCGTATACTACTCACCGTGCACTTCGTTTCATAATCTGTTGCACGTTTCCCCGGCGTATTCGTCAAACAAGTGCAGGACGCGTCATTGCTGCGACTAACTTGACTTACCCACAGATGACGACTGACATGACAGCCTGGAAGCTAGGGCTAGGCCGCCAGCACTCCGACAACACCCCCTTTGCTGGATGTCAATCTAGATCCCGTTTTTTTTCCTATTTGTTATTGTCCGCATGGTGTAGTCACGGCTCTTCCATTAATAAATTACAGCTGTCCAAACACAAAGCCGTAAGCATATTACAGGTCCTTTGTGTTCGCCGTAAAAAATCTGATTAATACCTTTTGTTGTCGGGAAGCCCGGGAATCGATTTATAATTAATAAGGCTCGCTGTTTCGAATTTTATATCCTTTTTTTTTTCGCGGACCCCCTCGCTTGTTGTAAAAAAAAAGTTACTTCCGGTCCTCCGCGTCGGCGCGTCGCGGCGCGAAATGAGCTTCCGCCCCGCCGCGGCCATGTTGCGATGGGCGCGCTGCTGGCGGCGGCGGCGCGAACTGCCGGCGGCGGCGGCGCGAACTGCCCGGCCTCGGAGGGCGAGGCTTTCAGGCCATCTTTCAGTTCATCGGCCTTGTGGCCACTGACATCAGTTCAGCTTTATTATTGCTAAATAATGTTCTTGTTAAAGAATACCGCTGCAGCGGCGTTATATGTATAGTATACTACACATAATAAACGGGATTCTTGAATTATTTGAATTCTTGTTTAAGCC
Organism: Bacillus rossius redtenbacheri; assembly: GCF_032445375.1. Lineage (NCBI taxonomy): Eukaryota > Metazoa > Arthropoda > Insecta > Phasmatodea > Bacillidae > Bacillus > Bacillus rossius. Next base: position 8,730,093 of record NC_086332.1, read on the forward strand.
TACCCAGAGATTAGAGAAAGTTACAGATGGAGCATAAGCTCTGAGCACTGTGGCCAGTTTGTTCAAGTAAGAAGATGGCGGCCATTTGTTTATATAATATATAGAAATATAGTTTACTACATGCTCTTGTACACAATCATTTTTCTCGAGTCATCAGTCTTTATTTGTTTAATATTCCTGCACTTTCCCACCACCATACATACATCACTTACGAGAAAATGCTATTTTCTTCACGGAACAATATGGCGGCGACCTGCTTCCCCCTTACGTCCCCTGGCTTCAGCAGAGATACCAACAAACTGTGTTTATGCTCCATCTGTAACTTTCTCTAATCTCTGCGCCTACCTGGGCACATACATGGTGTGCAGAGCTTCTGAAGACACCACGCGTTTTGAGAACTGCTGAAGATATCAGGATGATATCTGTTTTACGAAAAGCATTTCAGAATGAGCTGCGGACGTATGTTTCCGTGTTTCGTTTTGAACTGTAAACGCGTGTTTCCAAAATTATATTTATACGTGAAACGCCCGGTAGAGATTCTTGAAAGTATACCCAAGGGTCTTGCATTACACCTTTATCTTCACGTCTACGCCATATAATGTGATGTTTACCGCTCACATTTCAATGTCCTATGCACGGTGAGAAGACTGCGCTCCAGTTCAAAGCCTTGCGCTTAGAGGCGATACCACAATGTAAGCACCAGCGAGAGTCGCACTTACCATCCCGCCTCATTAACAAAGATATACATCTGACTAGGCAAGCCCATTAAGGCTCTGTCTCACGAGAAATGATAGTAATTTCGTTTTGACGTGACAACGTCTAATAAATCGATGAACGCCGGCTGCACGTACGAAAAAGTGTCTCGTTACGCACATTGTCCCGTTACGCTGTGTCCCGTTACGCTCATTGTACGCTTGCGCCGCATCTATCTCTCTTCCACTCGATAGGAACAACCATCGATTTGACTTTTTCGAGGCACATTAAACTTGAAACACTCCCATTCGTTTCCTACTTTTCCTATCATCGTCCTATCCTTATCAGAATAACACAGATTGGAAGAAGTTAAATAGCAAACATGTATAAAAGTTATATTTAAAATAATCTCTTCGTTAAAGTAATAAACATATTTGAATTAATGACTGCAAATAAAAGTAAATTTATCAATGAAATTATAAGCGTGTTAATATATCCTATAATTATGTATATTATATATGTTCTTCTGTTAAAGATCTATATGTTCAACTAAATCTCATAAAAAATGTCCTTATCAGTATCTTACTTATCTTTATCTTCACATCTCAGTTTCAGCCACAACATCCTTCATCGTGACCAACATCCGTCGTTCTGTAACAAAAACTTTGTATCCCTTTACATTCGTATCCCTACTTCGTAAGCCAGAGTCATTATTTCTCCTACCCCGAAGACTTCCGGGTTGAAATTCCCGTGCGCCGCCTTCTTCCCTCCATGGACATGCGGAAGGAAGCGTGTATTGTCTGTCTCGTAGCTGCTGCAGCGATGCGCCGAGGCAATGGCCGGAGGCGTCCAGGTCCCGGGATGCGCCTCATTACCCCGGATACCCGGCACGGGGTAATTAGCCGCCCGCCACTTGCCCCCTCCTCACTCCAGCCCAACGAGCTCGTCTTCGCGCGCAGAACGCCCGAGCGCACAGAAGCGCAGCCGGACCGGAGTTGCAGCAGACACTGTGTGTGATCTGGTCGTTTCGGGTCGTTACCACAACGCCGGAATACCATAACGCCGAATGTCAAAATTGACCACAACGCCGACAGCTAGAAAACTGCTGTGTACCTACCACAACGTCGAAATAACAACTGAATTAATTTGTGTGTGTTTCTTAAATGTACCTTAACGCCGAAATACCACAATCAAAACTAACCTTACCTATTCTAACCTAACCTAGCGTAATATAACCTAACTTAACCTAGCCTATCCTAGCCTAGCCTAACCTAACCTAGCCTAACCGAACCTAGTCTAACCTAACCTAGTCTAACCTAACCTTTGTGGCAGTCCTGCAATGATATTTTTCGGCGTTAGTGTATTTCGGCGTTGTTGTACACAGCAGTTTTCTAACTGTCGGCGTTGTGGTCAATTTGGCATTTCGGCGTTGTGGTATTTCGGCGTTGTATTATTTCGGCGTTGTGGTGCGTCCCCGGCCATACCTACTTGGCGTGATACGAAACCAACTTTAAGTCTGCATGGGAATCATTAATAGGAAGAAAATTATAAAAGGGCCGGAGTGAAATTTAAAATACGGCTGGTAAAGTATAAACTGAATCAAATCAAAAAAAATAAATACCTGGTATAAAATATTGATAAAAAAACGCGTATAAAAAGAAATATTTTATTTAGTAAAATAATCGAGATAAATTTTAATTAATAGTGAAATGTACTGAATTTTTGTTCTAATTTATTATTTTTATATTTTTATAAAATAATATAATTTATAATGCAAATAAATTATACATGCAGGAACATAGAAACTCATTTATAAAAATACACTTGAAAAATGCTTTGAAATACAATTGAATAAGGTTATAAACACAATTTCTATCAATAATATTCACAATAAATAAATGTTTTATATGATACGGACCAGTATTTAATATCAATCACTAAAGTATAAGATTTAATAGCACATATATAATTTTTTATGTAGCCTTTTTTTCATCATGTGAAACTTTCGTTGCATGGTGCGCGTGCATCGTAAAAAATTCACTGTTTTAACTTTTTTTCATAACGCACCTAAAAAGAAGTATTAATTTAAAAAAGAGAGGCAAGTTATGTAAGCGAACCTGACGGTGTGTTGTGTCCCTAAGTTTTTGTACAGTGTGTTTTTAAATTGTGTGCGAATAGTTACGGTAGTAGCATCTAGCGGCGTGGAGGGGGAAACAGCTAGAAAGCAATAGAGTAACGGGAATCACGCTTCGCCAATACTAATTGGCCTTACTTTCCCATATTTTCCTATTACGATATTTGGTTGCAATTAATTTACGGAATTATCAACGAAGGGAGCACCCCTAAAACAAATGAAGAATTTCCTCGTAGTTGCACTGAATATCCATAAAAAAAACCACGTGGGATACAGTCTTCCATGTTCTACTTTCCTTTGTAAACAGGATGAACAGGTAAGTAGAATAAATGAGGAGTGTGTTTGCTGGGAATTTAACATGTTTTTGAATATTCTTTTTTAGCTCACTTCGATTCCGAAATCCCAATGTGGACGTATTCAGAGTGTGAACAAAATTTATCTTTGAGTCTCGTTCACAACTTCGAACAGGGAAATTATTCCACAGAGTAATAAAAAATGTGTTTGTAGTTGACGTCTAAGTGTAGTATCGTACAGAATATTCAAAAAATAAACCTTGTTTATTAAGAGTAAAATTATTTTCTTTGCGTTGCTTTTTAGGTTATATATCTCCAGATTGAACTAGACATCAACGTTCTCATCAAATAATATCTGTCTGAAGAGAAGTTTGTAGAACATTTAATGTTGTATCATAGAGTCTATGTTTTGTTATTATAGGTAGAATCCCTTATTTGATTTTCTTTACATCAGTTTGTTTTGTATCTTCCTCTTAAAATAGAAGTCAACAGCCGGTGCTGTTAACATATACGCCGAGCCGTGCAAATAAAATGAAGCCCTAAATCTCGTTGGCTGCACCCCAACTTTTCAAATTGTGATTTACGCGAACGCAAATAAAGTTTCTGTGCTCCCTCGGGGTTTGGCGGCAAACTACATCGATGGGAAGAGTTTTTCTCTGAAGCAGAGTTTTGCCTGTGATGCGAAATTCGGTTTGTTTCACACACGGAAACGCTTTTGTTATTTTTTTCCCCCCTCCCTTGATGTGGGGCGCGTTTTTTTTCCCCCCACCCATACCACCTCCCGCAACCCTCGGATGTTTTTGTCTGGTAACCAGGTTTACCTGCACACTTCGATGCAGAAAGTCATAGAACAAGGAATTCAATTTAAGCTCAGGCATGCGGCTGATAGTACAAGTCCCCGCAATGCTGGCAATATCGGGGAGAAAAACTTCTCTATGGCGCGCGTAGAGTCCGGGACAGGCGGGAGCTGTGTGTGTAAGCTCCTCCCCCAAATTATTTTAGAGATTTTTTTTTTCCTTACTGTTGGTTTTACGTTGGTCGTGCGACGAGATGAGTCCCTAAAGCACACTCTAATTTTAATAATAAATTAAAATTAATTAGGTGGCCCACATAATGTTGTTTCGCCTGAGGCGTGATGTACCTCTAGTCCAGAGGCTCTTTTCATAGGATTTCACGGCTCTACTACAACTCAATGTGCTGCCAAAGCACAAAAAAAAAATGTAGTTGATATAAGAAGCAAGGAACTGTAGAGCAGATCTCAACAGCTGCTTGGAACAGTGCGAAAGAGAGAAATCAAATATGATATCTCACCATAAGTGGACGTTTGCAAAACAAATCATATATTTGATACGTGGTATAGTCTTTCTGAAACATGAGACACAACAACAACAAAACTAGCATTTTCTATTCTAATAAATCTCTGGCTCTATCTATTCATGTGAACAAACATTCTTTTCAATTAATTAAAATAAATTAATTAAGAAGTAAACTAACCAAGGACAACTTACAATCATGTCTAAAATTGACAATCAGTAGTTACTTGCGAGACATAGCTAAGCTTTCGAAAGCGATGCAAGATCACCGTTCCAACAAAGTAATAAATTTTACTAATCCCAGGTTCCTTTTTTTGTATTAATTAATTAATAATATTTGTTTTTTTGTTTAATCAGTAGAGCTCTACTAATGACTACCAAAATTGTTTTATATTTACGTGTGTTTGTTTTCCTGAGTAGCCTGTATTTTTAGTACTTCATGTCGAAATTGTGAATAAAATATTTAGATTTTTCTCGTTTTTTTTTATTGTGTTAAAATTCCATGTTGATACAGAGGATATACGTGTTGCGGTTATCAAAAAAATAAATTGGTTGTCTGTAAAGTCGGTTTACGGACGATAGTTTAACGTGACAACGTCATAACAAAACATTGATGAAATGATTGCATACTTTTATGAATAAAATTTAATAAATTTTATTTTAATAATAAAAGAAAAAATACTTGAAATTATACTAGTAATCATATTTTTAAAATGCAAGGAAAATTAATCTTTATTGCCGAAATTGTTGTCGTAATAAGCAATTAAAAACCACATTAACTTTTCACTTCACTTTATAAACAGTCGACAAAACAGTTCACATGTAGATGACTTGTAATTAATTTTCAAAACTGGCGTTTAGCTATAAAGTTTAAATATAATTATGAACAAGTTTTAATATAAATAAACTGTAATCAAATATCTATCATCAATTATATGAACCACCATATTTTTTTTAGTCAATTGTAACAATACCTATTATTACTGCACTCGCCGAAAGCGTAACGGAACACAGCGTAACGGAACAATGAGCGTAACGGGACACAGCGTAACGGAACAATGTGCGTAACGGTACACTTTTTAGTGCGTGCAGCCGGCGTTCGTCGATTTATTAGACATTGTCACGCCAAAAAAAAAAAAAATGGAGAATCTGTTTGCTCAATATTTGGCTCATCTCACTCGGCAGGCTGCTCTGGGCGAATCAGCGATCTGAGCATTGAGCTACTGGGAGGGGTTGGACGGATTCCGCAGACTCTCTCCTCTCCCCCGGTGACACGGTTCTCATATGCTTCCCTTCGTATTCTCGGCCGAGAATTACCATAAAAGTAATCTTCGGCGATGAGGTCAGGGTTTTGCAGCTGACGCGGGTTTTGCCGGGGGATTGGACGGCGAAGGGGGTGGGGAAGGGGGGGGTGAAGGGTAAGTGTACGACCTCGTCGACTGCCATCTCCATGGCGCCTCGTCGCGTCGGGAAGAGTGACGTCGATTAATGTCGTGTGTCGGAGACCCCGGTGACTGGGGTCTCTCAGGCGTCACCTTGTTTGTTTGTTTACTCACGTGTAGTTCGGTCATGGGCCGGTTATCAGCAAACACTTGCACTTCATACGCGTATATTTAACGTCGCCAATATTAAATAAAACTGAAAAAAAAAAACAACAACAATATTATGTCACAAAAATTAATGTTTGTGTGTCTGCCTGTAATTATGCGTTTTGCGCATTGTTCAACCGACTGAGTTGGAACTTTTGTTTTGTTTTGAAATTGTTGTTGGCACTTGCGCCAAAGTTTCTGACACAGTACCATCAACCAGATTTATTTGCGTCTATGGCAACGGGCGTTTGCGTTTTTTTTAATACCTTCTGCGTCTTCGTGGCAACGACAATTTCTTCGGTTTAATTTTCATTGTAGATGCAACCGTGAGCTGAGCGAGTGGGTTTGTCATCTCTAGGCTCTGATAGGCTGCGAGGTTGAAACAGAGGTATCGTTGCCTCTACGGTCAAAGAGCTGAACTGACATCGTGTCTTAGTCGGCAACGCTTCTCTATCCGACCCTAAGCGGCGACCCTATAATTGCATTGCAGTACGACCAGGATAATGGTTCACTGCGTTTCTCATACCACCTTAAATAATATCGTTTACGTAGATTGTATTCTCAAACTAAAGTGAGAACCCCTGTTTTTAAAATTTATATTGGCAAAAAAAAACGAAAACGAAAGGCGTTAAATTTCACTTTAAACTTTCGTATAAACATAAAAAGGCCAAATTATGTTTAAAAAAAACTAAAGTCGTTGGATAGAAAAAAATATTTCCTTCTACGTGCATAGTAGTATGTAATAGTATGTCCGAGCGCAGGGTTAAGGGTTGTGGAGCCGGAGCCGGGTCAATGACCGATTGCTCTGACGTCACGGCGGTCATCTTGGATGCGCTTGACCTTGACCTTTGACCTTGACCCCGGTGGCCATATTGGACCCGCCATCTTGGATGACGTAATTTTGTTTTCTCGAACATTCCGCCGTTTTGTTTTCCGCCATTTTGAATTATGACGTCACCGTTGCAACTTCTGTTACGGCCGCCATCTTGACAATCTTTAAACCACCATCTTGGATCCGCTATCTTTAAATCGAGCGTCCCTCTCAGTTATGATGAAATTTTCGTTATTGCTGCCGCCATATTGATTTATTTTCTGTTCCGCTGGAGGCCGCCATCTTGGATATCTTCGACTTTGTTTCTGCTGTTTGTTCCTAGAGAGCGCCAGCGTCGCTCTTGATTTTTTTTCTGTTCTGCTGGAGGTCGCCATCTTGGATACTGACGACTTTGTTTCTGCTATTTGTTCCTAGAGAGCGCCAGCGTCGCTCTGTCTCATCACATATGGTCCATGTTCCATTAACTACCATAGCTATTATGGTCCTTATCGACATATTAAATTTAATATTTTATGCAAAATGCATTTGAAGTGCTGTGATTCGAACCAATACAGCTTTGACCTCTAGGTTGGTAAACATACGCCTTTTAATGAATTTTGAACTTTTTTTCATTAAAATCGGATAATTGACCTAAATAAAGATTTTCAAGATGGCAACCTTAAAAATTATTGCATCAGTTATGTCTTAATACAAGATGGCGCTTCTGTCTTGAACAGGTAATGCTATTATTACTTAAAATTTAAAAAAAAATTACAAGTCTGAATATGCATGTTATTTTTATATATAATTTATTTAATTCTCAGTCTGGTAAATGTCTCGATGGCCATGCGGTTAAAGGCGTATGTTTTCTAACCTAGAGGTCAGAGCTGCGATGGTTCGAATCACAGCGCTGCCAATGTTATAAACCAGGACAGTCAGGCTTTTATTAAAGTTCTCTTGATCCTTCGTGCTTGATTAGCACGAGCCTGTAGATGTTTCATACAATTACACACCCACGGTATTCTTTCTCGACTAAGTCACGTGGTGTTTTGTTAACAATGCTGGGTTGTAATATCAGATTACATTTTGTTCTCTCTCGCTCTCTTTACGGCCGTGTTGCCAAGCCACGCATTTTATATTTTAGTTGGGAATTGTGCATGGATTTTAACGTTGTTGTAACTTGACTGTTTGGATTAATTATTCGGAGTTTCTTGTGGAACTTCGTAATGGAGGCTGCCAAGAGTTGTTCTCTGCACTTAAATGTAAAACGTTATCGAAGATCTCCTTTTCTTGGTGTGGAGAGTTTGTAGTTCTGGAAATTCTTTCCTGGCAGTAATTTACTCCTGGAAATTCAAGCGGAGTTTTTCGTGTGTTGCTTCTTTCTGAGGTAAAAATTATTACTCAGTGTATAGTGCCATTTTGTTACGTTGAAAATTTTTACGAATAAACTTTTTTTTTCTACGTGAACTGCTATATCTTTGTTGTGTAACTCACCGATATTCACGGAAGAATATGGGGGAGCCAACGATTCACTCGTCCTTCTGGACATACCCGATTACTCACGTTGGCAAGCCTTCTTTCAACAGACGAGAGAGCCAAACGCTCGATCGTGCATCTTCGGTTTTTTTTTTTGTTTTTTTTTGTTTTTGTTTTTTTGGCCAACGTGAGTATTCGGGTATGTCCAGAAGGACGAGTGAATCGTAGGCTTCCCAAGAATACGAGTGGAATTGTTGAAATGTTTGACCGTATTTTGTCGATGAGTTCTTAGTCCTGCAGAGTGGCTCCGGCGCTATTATACTCTGAGTAACACAGTTTGGGGAGTGCTGCAGTGGCTAATAACCTCACCAACGTCTAACGTTAATCATGACCACCTAGAGTTAGGACTACCTAGCCACTACAGGCAAAAAGAGATTGGGAAAACGGTTCGAGAAATGTGTTGTGGAGGGGGGTTGGGGTTAAATGGTTTGTTACGATTGATGTGTAACGGGGGGCCGTGCCTATAGTCGGCACAGTCTTGATCCGCAGGACTCCGCCTGCTGTATTCGCCTCTGCTGCTCCGTCCCGAGCGACGCGCTTCCATTATCTTTGAAAGATTTGTGCAATGGGAGTGCATGACTTCATGTAAGCTTTTGGACATACGCCATTGCTAAGCACATGTATGTCTGTAGAAGAAAACTACAAAAAACACAAATGACAAAAACACAAATTAAGCAAAAAAATTGCTGTTGTCAGGATATAAACACCACACAATATTCCATAACAGGAATATGGTCAACAATCAAAGAAAAACAAAGAAAAAACAAAGAGAAATGGACTAACAGAACGAAAAAAAAAACCACAAATGAAGAAAGCACAAAAAAAATTGAACAAAAAAAAATCAGCGCAACAGTTAAACGAGACGAAAACACAGCAAAACGAAAAGACGAAACAAACACAATAGTTTTCTAAAACAGGAACAAGCAACGTTTCGGGAACTGCGATCTGCTCCCGTCCTCAGGCAGAGACGCACATGGTACGAAAACACAGGTGCGACTTCAGTGGTGCGCTTCCAGTTGGCAATACGTTTGGTCCCGCACCATAGATCCGGCGGGATTAGCTTTTCATCTCCGACACACGTATTGGCTCGTGAGAGTTGTCCGAGCCGTCGAGATGACAGGGTAGGGAGGAGGGGGGGGGGCTGAAACCCCCCGGGGCCTGGTTCGGTTTATAGATTGTTAATAGCATTCATAGGAAACCTTAATAGTTGTGCGATACACGCAGATCACACTTACATTTACGGCCACGGTAACTTTTTCAGGTGTATATTTATTTGACTTGATGTAAGCTTTTTGGAAATACGCCATTGCTATGCACATGTATGTCTGTAGAAGAAAACTACAAAAAACACAAAAGACAAAAACAAAAATTAAGCAAAAAATTGCTGTTGTCAGAATATAAACACCACACAATACTCCACAACAAGAATATGGTCAACAAACGAAGAAAAACATTTATATATTTTTTTATTTATTTATTTATTCGTGCACTTTAAAGCGCCGGCCAACAAACATCCAAAATAAGGTAGCACTATACAAGTATAAAACAAATACAAATACCAAGAACATATAACTGTAATAAATGAAACGTAAATTGTGGACGCGAAAAACCAAGTAATCATACACAACTCATTGAAACGTGAATACAGTCAAAATAAAATAACAGATAAAAAAAACTACTACCGAGAAAAAAAATGATCACAAAGGAATTAACTATTAAATTTACATTCAGTATACATATATACTGTATGATATCATCCATGGCAATTAATAATTTATATTTCTAAAAGTTTAACACATTATTTTTCATTATTAATAAGCAATTAAGGTTGCGCTAAGGGCTGATATAGCAGGGCTCAGCTGGGACGTCAGAGAGAGAGAGAGAGAGTGAGTGTGTGTATAGTGTGTGTGTATGTAATGTGTATATATATATTCTGGAATGTAAGAAGTTGTACATAAATAATAGGGCTGACTAAATATTGGCCCCCGGAACCTATGAGTGGCACTCACAAGATAGGCCTACCACTTGGACGTACCCTCTTCGGCGACCTCGTTTGACGATGATAGTCGTGGCGTTAGTCTCAGCGCGGAGGAAGGGGCGGCGGTGATTCCGCAAAATGCTTATGTAATTAGCTTTTTTTGACGTGACAACGTCTAATAAATCGATGAACGCCGGCTGCACGCACGAAAAAGTGTCCCGTAACGCTGTGTCCCGTTACTCTCATTGTACGCTTGCGCCGCATCTATCTCTCTTCCACTCGATTGGAACAACCATCGATTTGACTTTTTCGAGTCACATTAAACTTGAAACACTCCCATTCGTTTCCTACTTTTCCTATCATCGTTCTATCCTTAACAGAATATCACAGATTGGAAGAAGTTAAATAGCAAACATGTATAAAAGTTATAGTTAAAATAATCTCTTCGTTAAAGTAATAAGATATTTGAATTAATGAGTGCAAATAAAAGTAAATTTATCAATTAAATTGTAGATTTCATTTCACTCCTTCTTTGTATCCATACGAAATATTGATAATTCAATAAAAATGATTCAATTTTATTCATAAAACTATGCAATCATTTCATCAATGTTTTATTATGACGTTGTCACGTTAAACTATCGTCCGTAAATCGACTTTACAGACAACCAATTTTTTATGGAGTAGAAGCAGTTTGGGCTCATGTTTTTCACTAGGGGTGGTGTAGGTGCTGGCTTGTTGGTGCGAGACGGGATAAAACTCTGTCCGTAAGAGGAGAAGGAAGGTGGGGTAGCTGGAGTGAGGAGTGAAGTGCTGTTTACAGTATATACTACCCTCCTCGAGCAAGCAGTGCAGACGTAGCCCATGTGTACACCAGGCGGCGATAGCGCGCGGGCCGATATCTGCGTGTGTTTGAGTCCCAGCCTCAGCTCCGGCGTGTGTTATCGCTCCCCTGCAGCGGAACCCTAGTGTTATCACATCCCCCTCCCCCCTCACCGCCGCTGGTCGCCGAGGTAATTGAATCGCTGACCTGGTCATCCGCCGTCCCCAACCAACATTCAATACTCTCTTTTTGTTATAGCCCTCTTTGTCTCTCGCCTCCAACACTGCATATTTAGTTTTTAAAACTTCAATATGGTCCTTCTTTCTGTCGATTAGAGCTTTTCATTATTCCAACCTCATTGTGCTAGTTAAATACCTCCAGGGGAAACTAGACAATTGTTTCTTCTGTCTGAAACGTGCTCTTTCATCTCTTCGACATTTTCAATTTCCCCCCCCCCCCCCCCTCAACCCACTCACGCCTTTTAAACTTTTATCATCGAACAAAGGTGATTAAATTGTTCGTTACTCAAACATTGACGCAGTTAAGGTGAAGTCAAAATAATTATATATAAATACACTCATTTGTCGCAACGTATTCTTGTTGGCCACCGAAGTTGGTACGTCGATTTAGTTTTTTTTTTTCTCTAATTAAGAACGCTTATGTGAGTTATGTGATTTGCGTTACGTCAAAGTATGGGGCTCACGACTAAGAAATTTTGAATTTTCATTTGTGTGTGAATTTCCTCAGGCAAGGCAGCAAAGAAATTGCTTCAATTTTGATGAGCTAGATTTATGACTTACAAAAAATATATATTTAAGGGAATCAGTAGAATATTACCTAATGGTTATTGAAATTTCACATGTTAATTTTCATTCAGTTCACTAATATAAGAGCTAATATACTTTGAGGAAAATTGCACGGTGGTTGTTGGACCCTGTATTCTCTATTTGCAACACACCCACGCTGTTAATAGAGGGACAAAAATACGTAACATGTTTCACAGTTACTGTGTTACCGTGTAAACGTCTTGGCAGGTGAAAATTGTGCTCGGAGTGACCGTAATGGCGGTAAACTTTCATAGACAACCTCCAATTGATGTTCCAGTCACAGCTATGATTGTGGGTGCCATTCAGGTGATCAGTTACCAGGAAAATAGTGCGCAACACTTGGTTTTCTCAAAACCATGGAAACCAGAGTACTTCAGGGTTTTTTGGGAAAACTTAAAATTGTATTGAGTCATGCATGATATACTAATAACAAAGAGTATTAAGACGATGGGTTCATACTAACGGTTAATACAATACTATATGCATGATTTGATGGTTTCAGTACTTGCTAATAATTTCATTAAAATCTGTATTTATGTTCATAAAACATTAATTAAGGACTTTTTGGAAACAATTAAATGTGGTTATATTGTGAAACAATTTAAAATCGTCTGTAATAACACGAAATATTAGAATCAAATAATTTATGAAACAACCTACCAAATATTGTGTATACAGATCAACGTGTTGCTGATTTTTAAGTTGTATTACTTCAAACCTTGTAAATATACGAGGTGTGTGCAAAATTTAAGAGGAATTTTGTAATTAGTCCGATACGCTCAATTTGTTCGTCGTTGTGTTGATAAACATATCTGGAAAGTATGTGTATGTACTTTTTTTAGCCATATCGGATTTTTTTGTCTGTTGTCAGCTGTCAAAAATGTTACATTCGGGTTGGTACCATCGGCAATTTTTTTATTTATATTTATTTGTTCAAGAAATTAATCAGGGAATTTTCATTAAAATTTGTAACAAGAATTGAATAAAGTGTTGCAAAGTTTAATAAATGTTTAATATTGCATTTGGTGAGTCTTCTCTGAGTAAAAAAGGGTTTAGCGAGTGGTATAAGTGTTTCCAAGAAGGCCGTAAAGGTATTGAAGATGACGAGTGCCCTGGACTCCCCAGCATATCAGCAATCGATGAGTTCATGAGTTCTTGCCACAAGTTCAAACGATCAATAAGGAACACTACCTAGAAATTCTAAAAGAAAAAAAGACCGGATTTGAGGCAAAACGATTCATGTGCCACGATAATACACCTGCTCACACTTCATTGCTTGTTCGTGCATTTTTGGCCAAAAACAATACTGCAATGATGTCTCAGCCTCCGCATTAACCAGACAAGGCCGTGTGTGACTTTTTTTCTGTTCCCAAAAAATAAAGAGAACCTTAAAATTCCGTCGTTTTACAAGAACAGATGAGATTAAAAGCGCATCGCTGAATGAGATAAACGCTATCTCAATGATCGAGTTCGAAAGTGTTTCGGGGATTGGAAAAAGTTCTGGCATAAGTTTATATTATCTAATGGGGGCTATTTTTAAGGGAATAACATTAATGTAGAAGAATAAATAAACGTTTTTTCTAGAAAAAAGGCTTGTGTTAAGTCAACGTGCGGCAGAAGTTAAACCTCTTTCTCATTATATATATATATATATATATATATATATATATATATAATGCACATTTTTAATCCTACTATTCCCATAAAAATGGACGATACTTATAAAGAAAAATGCATAAGTTAAATTACTATTTTCCAAATAAATAAATAAATTGTAGATAATCTAAATAAAATAAATTTAATATATTAGCGTCAATCGTTAGCCGTTGCGAAAATTGAGGAGTATGCAAACACAAGTAGCGTTACGAAAATTCCGTAGCATCACTGCTGCGTTATTGCTACCTCTGCCCTGCCGTCTACCCTTCGGCCTTTACAATTAGCATATACGCTACGTACCTACGGCCCCCCCCCCCCCTTTTTTTTTGTCGTATTCCCATTCGACCGTTAGTGCATGCGTTGAAGTGGCGTCGCCGCTGACGCACTCACCTCCTCTACCGGTTCCCCCACCAAACACCTAACTATTCCCCTCATACGATCGGACTTTCTTAACGCTCGAAAATTGTAGCCCCCTCAGCAAAGAAGTTTCTTTTCGAAAATGAAAAAAATTCCCGTAACTATTTGAACACACCCTCGTTCCACACAACTGTTGTGTCGCCCTGTGCGTGCTATTGTTAGAGACCGGAAAAATTCGCGAATTCATTTCGCGATAGGCTAAAATATAAATACTTATACCTCAGTGCTGCCTCTGCTATTGGCTCACAACTCACCTGGAGGACTTTGGGCCAATGAGAAACACCCAACCAAAGCTTTATACGAATCACAGGCTGCTACGTTGGGACGTCTCACAAGACAAGCAACCAATGGGTGGGTGACATTTGACCGAGCGTGCGTACGTAGAACTATGGAGTTCATCCTGGAGGTCATTGAACCCGCGAATTTTTCCGGTCCCTAGTTGTTGTGTTGCTGACGTAGCTTTGCTGGCAGTGTTGCATGTTGAGGAGTGTGCGGCCAGCGCGGGGACGCACCACAACGCCGAAATACCACAACGCCGAAAACCATAACGCCGAATGCCAAATTGACTACAACGCCGACAGTTAGAAAACTGCTGTGTACCACGACTCCGAATTACCACAACGCCGAAATACATTAGCCCCGAAAAATGTCATTGCAGGACTGCCACAAAGGTTAGGTTAGGTAAGGTTAGCACACAAATTCATTCTGTTGTTTTTCATTTTGCTCCTGTGCCCCCCCCCCCCCCCCGCAGCAACATTTTTCGGCGTTACTGTATTTTGGCGTTGTGGTAAACAGCAGTTTTTTAGCTGTCGGCGTTGCGGGCAATTTGGCATTCGGCGTTGTGGTGACGACCCGGCAAGCGCTTGTGTCAATAAACAGTGGTTGTTGTTGTGCCGCAGGAGGACTGCCAGAACTACATCCGCATCCTGGCCAAGTCGGGCCCGGGCAAGCTACTGGTGTGCGGCACCAACTCCTTCAAGCCCATCTGCAGGGACTACTCGGTGCAGGTGAGTTCCCTCCCACACCTGCCGCTGCATACAACACCTTCCTTCAAATGATTCGTGCAATGGGGAATTTTTTATTTCTCACGCCATTGCAATTTTGGCGCTGTTCTGTCGTCGGAAAATTCATAAATGCAAAATGTCATTGGTGTCTCGGGAGGAAAAAAATAAATAAATATTGTAAGGTCTCCGCCTACCCGGGCACACACACGGTGCGCAGAGCTTCAGGAAAAAAACAACGCGATTTGAAAACTACTCAAGATATCCGAGTGGAGTCTGCTTACGAAAAGCATTTTAAGAGTTTGCTGAGAACCGGAAAGTACTTTTTATTTCGGATTAAGTTTTTAAACTATAATTTTTAGAAGAGTTAAAACTGGCTAAAACGCATGTTTTCAGAGTAATTTTCAGCCGTAAAACATCCGGTACAGATTCTTAAAAGCACTTAAGGGACTTGCATTACACCTGTATCTTCATTTTTGTACCACATAACGTTACGGTCACCGCTCAAATTTTCACAGTTATCTTGTGACGACGAGAAGACTGCGCGCCAGTTCAGAGCCTTGCGCTTAGAGGCTATACCGCGCTAGAAGCACCAGCGGGCGTCGCGCTTATCATCCCGCCTCACTAACACAGATACACCCCAGACGAGGCGGGCCCCTTAAATATTATACCCAGGAACAAGAAAAATCTCTCGGCGATCGAGGCCTCGACACCCCGGGAAAAACCAGGCGCTCGGGCTATGTGTTTACCCCTCGACACAGTCATTTTGGGATACATATAGGGGGAAGTGGTGTCCCGGAAGGAAAAAAAAATATGTTAAATATTATACCCAGGGACAAGAATAATCTCTCGGCGATCGAGGCCTCGACACCCCGGGTCTAAATCAGCTGATGAACAGATGAACAGCTGGACGATGAACTTAAACATGCATTATGGACAACACCAAGACGTAACACATTCAGACTTAAATATCAAACAGCACAAGAATTCCGTGTGAAGAAATTTAGTCATGAAAAAAAAAATAACTACAGCTCAGACGAACACAATGGTTTTCCTATGACTAGGGACCGGAAAAATTCGCGGATTCATTTCACGATGTGCTAGAATCCAAACAACTGTATCTTTATATTGCTTCTGTGATTGGCTTACAGTTTGCCTGAAGGACTTTGAGCCAATGGAAAACCTTCAACAAAAAAAGTATCGAATCGCAAGCGTCCCAGTTGACAGGTGTCACGAGTCAATAGCCAATGAGCAAGTGGCATTTAACCTGAGTATGTAGAGGGTTGTGGAGTCTATACTAGAGGTCATCGAAAGCGCGAATTTTTCCAGTCTCTACATATGACAAGTTTGAATGTGTTCGTCTGTGCGGTCGTTGTTGTATTGTCGATAACACCTGTTTAGTTTCATCGTTAGGTTTATCTGTTTGACATCAGCTGATTTAGGCTTGTTTCCTGTGGTTTTATGGTTTAATTTTTTACTTCATATTTACATTTGTGAATTTTCCCCAAGACAAACGGTGAAACACTGCAATGGCGTATATCCATGAAATTGTATTAAAGCTACAAACAATGCCCATCTGTTTGGTCACTGGGTCAGATCTCCTGATCGGTAGGCTGACAGTTTTGGGCTTATTTTAGATTATAATTACTCCTGAGCTAAGGTTCGATCTTAAACGTCTTCTTGGTTATTTTATTTCCTTGTCATTGCTGTGTATTTATGAGATATTCCTATTAATTCATCATGATAGCTCTCTTGCATTATATATTTCGTCCAAAATTTTCTCACCAGATATTTAATTAGTGATATTTAATATTGGTAAAGGTTAACACAAGTAATCATGGTTATGATCAATTGCATGCTATCATACAGTTCGCATATATCTGGTGATAAAATAGGCTAAAATTCATATATTCATTATATCTTGAGAAATTTATGCCAATGAG
Source organism: Bacillus rossius redtenbacheri (assembly GCF_032445375.1). NCBI lineage: Eukaryota > Metazoa > Arthropoda > Insecta > Phasmatodea > Bacillidae > Bacillus > Bacillus rossius. The sequence goes on from NC_086332.1 coordinate 8,747,107, forward strand.
AGACCCCGACAAAATAAGTTTCGACTAGCCACCCACCCAGTTCAGATTTCTCACAAGTCAGCAGCCAATGAGCAGGAAAAATATGCTCAAGTTTGCCAAGACCTGTGGACCCTCTATTAGCGGTATTGAAACCGAGAATTTTTCGAAGCCCTAGTAATAACAAATTAAGAGTGCTATCGCAAGAAATTTACCGGAATAGGGCTTATTTTGTAGTCATGACATAGAAATAATATAACCAACACAGCGCGTGAGAACAAGCGGTAAGGAGTACATGTGCCATTTCTAAGTGGCATTTAATGAAGTCTTTGGTGAGAAATGTAATTCTCAGGGTAAAATCCACAGCCATTTAAATTCGGCGTTGTACATACAAATTCTAAATTTAACCCCAAATATGTCTTAACATTCGTATCGCCGACGATGAATACTTGAAATCCGTTTATAAGTTTCAGGAGCGTATCCCGGAAAATATTTATGTTCACAAATATCTATTTCTCGTTTTTTATTTTCTTCTAATGTACATTAGTAATTTAACCGTGAATAAAAATTCTACCATCTAATATTTATTAGCGCGGGAACGTACAGTAGCGCACGTAGTTTCGTGCACGTACACTGCGCAAGCAAGCAGATTAAGTCTGATGACGAGCACTAAAAACAACAACAAAAGTTAGGATCCATTATTCTGTATGTTAAATTATATATATATAGTTAGGATGTTCGTGTGTGGGGGAGGCTATCTTCGTATACGAGGTCGCGAAGATGTTTTCAGTGGTACTGTTAGTCGTTTTTAGTTGCGGATAAATTTTATCGCAATTTATAATTCCTTGAAATATTGACTAGAGGGGTTGAAACGCCTGTGGTAGGCGCTCCTATTTCTCGTTTAGTAGAGGTTACGCGATAAGTTGCAACCCTCAACACATCATTAGATACGACGGCGGGTATGAAGAAGATTAAAGTTGGCTAATGGGTCCAGTAGAAGTAATCTGGTAGCTCGTGGCGTGATTCTATTTTTTACGGCGCAGATGTGTCGTGGTTGGGGGGGGGGGGGGGAGGAGGTGACCCCATTTGCCTCGAGCTAGTTGGACAACTGAAGCACGGCGGTGTCGCCTTGTGCAGGGGGGGTGACCTCCAAGGATGACACAGGCAAGTGGGTGGGAGGGCAATCAAGCCCGGAGGCGTGCTGCGAAGATGGCCTCTATCCGCCCGCCGGACTGATTGGTCCGCGAGAGGGTTGCCGGGAAGTGGAGGGGAGGGGGGCAGCGGTGAAGCAGCTAGCCCGGCGCTAAGCCCCGGACCTCCGCAGTATCTGCCGGCGGAAGGAGAGCTTACCGCGGCGGCGCTTGTAACTGTTCATCAGCCGGGGATCAGGCGGGCAACAGCGCCTCTGGGGGAGGCTATAGCAGCCCGCGAGCCGGCAACTTGGCCCGTCTGCCGATACCCGCGCCGCAATCCGAGCGAGGCCTTCATTACTTTGCCTTCACCATAGCTTCAGTCACAACGCTGAGTGCACCATTAGCTAGAGACCGGAAAAATTCGCGGATTCATTTCACGATATGCCGGAATCCAAACAACTGTGCATTTATATTGCTTCTGTGATTGGCTTACAGTTTATCTGAAGGACTTTTAGCCAATGGGAAACCTTCAACCAAAAAAAGTATCGAATCGCAAGCGTCCCAGTTGACAAGTGTCACGAGTCAATAGCCAATGAGCAAGTGGAATTTGCCTGAGTATGTAGAGGGTTGTGGAGTCCATCCTAGAGGTCATCGAAAGCGCGAATTTTTCCAGTCTCTAACCATTACTAGAGACCGGAAAAATTCGCGCATTCCTTTCTAGACAGGCTGGAATCCAAACTCGTTCAGCTTAATGCTGTGTCAGTGATTGGACCGCAATTTACCTGAAGGACTCTGAGCCAATGGCAAACACTCAACAAAAGAAGTATCGAATCATAAGAATACGCAGTAAACAGGTGTCCCGAGTCGGTAGCCAATGAGCAGGTGATAGTTGCCCGAGTACATAGAGAATCGTGGAGTCTATCCTAGTGGTCATTGAAACCGCGAATTTTTCCTGTTCCTAACCATTACTTGCCACAGGTCACAGACGGTTACTTTCGCAATATCCGTGGTGTGCGTTGCTGTCCACAATACGATAAAAATTAATATCATCTTTTTTTTTTTGTAATATAGTATTTCTGTTCAATAAGTGTAGACACCGTGTCCGTTTTATTTTATTAAATATATTTGGCACCGTGTGCATGATGTACATTTTATGCTCTGTGCATTGGCTCTAGACATTCATACCATTATATCTGAAGTTAAATTTTTTTATACAAAAACTTACAAAATATCTACACAAACTTCTGACTTTAATATATATATATAGTCTCAAAATAATGTCAAAGATTAATGCATACAAGTATTAAAAAGCAATTACTATTACTATAAAAGAAATCTCACATGTATATTAATGTTACGAGTGGGAAAACAGGTTCAAAAGGAATAAACCAATTGATTAAATACAGTTTTATTTATTAACTACTGTTACATTACAACACTTAAAATGATTGCCAACAAATTAATCACTCGATAGTTTAGTCCACGGTTCACTCTCCATCCCTGGAGATCGGCTCGACAGTGGCTCTCTCTACTGCTCTTCACTTACCTCGCCCCTCTGTCCCGACACACTGCCTCGCTCTACTCACTCGTTCGTCGCACTCAACACATCTTGACGCACCAGTCTCCTCACACGAAACCCGTGTCCGCTTTCGCTCGCCAAAGGGGTCATTCGCCGTCTTCTCTTCACTTCGCTGGTTTTATGCACATAAACCTCCTTCTTTAATGGTCTTACACCTCTGAGGCCGGGCCCCATCAGAGTCCCAACTCCCACTGCAAGCATCAACTCTTGTTACCTTCCACAAGGTAAACACTTGCCCAGATAGGGCTTAACCTGCATATTAAATTCAAACAAAGGGAATAAAACCTATGCTGAATGTGTAAGGTGACAGAACATTGACCAAACACATAAAATTAGTTCCAAAGTTTATTGTTAATCTTTAAAATATCTCATAAATAACTTCCAGTACAAAAATAGTTATATCTGTTATGACTAGACATATCTCATAGATATATAACTACTAGTACAAAAATAGTTATATCAGTGATGACTAGTTTGTCCAAACAAAAATTATAAATTACACACAATAAATACTCTATCCAAAATTTTAATGCTTTGTTTGGTTCAAGCTCTAAAAAAGCCAACATTTATAAGGTACATTAGAAATGCTTAATATCTTTACCAATATAAACAAACTATTAATCACGTGTCACGTCATCAGGATCGACTTGATCTCCGAAGCTCCAAGAACAATGGCGTTCTAGTTACGCCGCTTCACTCGGGCGGGGCTCTGGGATCGTGCCGAACCCTCTAGAGCCGCACAGAGTTAATGAGAAAGCGCGGAGGAAGGAGAAGTGTGGAGAGGGGTTAGCGAGGAGCCGTTTTCTAATCCTGTTCAGGCGTGTAACGGTAATGGACCGCACCCCACCCGCAGGTGTGCGCTTTGGGATTGGCTGGCGAGCTTATCTGCCTCTTAGGCATGCATCTTCTATCCTCGTAACAATAAAGTTTTAAAAAAAAATCGAACATTTGCTCTCATGTCATATACGTCCGAATCACAGATTGTATTTATTTGTATTTGATTATTAATTATTAGTCAATTATGATAGGCCAATATTAGCCAGTGTGTCTTGACGATGCTTGATTGGTCGATACTATATCCGATGGCAGGAGAGGTCTTTTCTGATTTGCTAGCACGAGAGTCATTCGGAGGAAGCTTTTTTTTTATTAGATATCCGAAGAAAACCCCTTACAAGTACATATGCAGCCCCACCACCTCCCAGCTCTCATTTAATTCTCAACTGTGAAGATGCCTGCTGCGATGTAGGGCGAAATTTTGGTACATACTACCCGAACACGGTATAATTTCAATAAAACTCATTAAGGCCGCCGTTAGCCGACCGCGATTTTAACTATGTACATAACTCCCAGGCAGTCAGTACTCCAGGCGAACTCCAGCCGCACATATCACCATGACCGAACTGGCCTGCAAGGGAAGCCTTCATTTCACAGACGAGAGAGCCAAAACCCGAAAATCCCCGAAGTTCATGCTCGCTTTTTTTCCGTTCTATCTCATTGTATAAACCGGTGTGGCATTAAATTTTGCGGTCGATTAGGATAGGTTAGCTACATTATAAATACTTTAAAACATTGTGGATGGTTGGTTATATTAGGTAAATATAGCTACATTAAAAATACTGTAAAATCATTTTATGGTTCCTTAGCAAATAACTTTTTACTATGTAGCTATCCAGGGTTAGGAAACCGTTTACATGATTTCACAGTATCTTTAATGTAGCTATATCCTAACCAAATCAACCGTCCACAATGTTTTAGAGTATTTATAAAGTAGCTAACCTAACCTTATTGACCATTAGTTATCATGAGTTGTCCAAAATAAACATTCACGGAATATGGGGCGTCCCGAGAATATTTGTGGAAGACAAAAGACTTCCTAGATTTTATACGGCATGAAAAATATATAAATTCCAAGAAAAAACATTTCTTCAATTAGGTATTTTGCTCTAAAAACAATTACAAATAAATACCGTTGCCTTGTTTATGGTCTTTCCCTTTATCAACACCGCCATATTTATTTACAATGAACAAAAAAAACCGAAGATGCATGATCGGTAGAGACCGGAAAAATTCGCGGATTCATTTCACGATATGATAGAATCCAAACAACTGTACATTTATATTGCTTCTGTGATTGGCTTACAGTTAATCTGAAGGACTTTTAGCCAGTGGGAAACCTTCAACCAAAAAAGTATCGAATCGAAAGCGTCCCAGTTGACAAGTGTCATGAGTCAATAGCCAATGAGCAAGTGGCATTTGCCTGAGTATGTAGAGGGTTGTGGAGTCTATCCTAGCGGTCATCGAAAGCGCTGAATTTTTCCAGTCTTTAACGATCGGGCGTTTGGCTCTCTCGTCTGTGAAAAGAAGGCTTCCCCCCCCCCTCCCCCCTGGGGGCAGTCATAAGCGCTCCTCCGCCTTCGCGACTCCCCTTGCCCGGTTCTTGCCCGGCGCTGCCCGCGACTTGGCTGTTGTTCGTCTTCGCCGTGACTGGCATCGATCCCGGTTCTGCCGAGCTGGCCAGACTGCTGCTGCCGGGTCGGAGGGGGGAGACCGCGGTGCGAGGGGGTGAGATAGAGCGCCCCATTCATCATCGTTACCAATTCCCGTCAACGTCTCTCCCCCCGCCCCCCTGACAACCGACATTGGCGCCTTGCCCGTGTATCGACTCTTCGCGCCCGTCGATTTTCGATGCGCGGCCTCTCGAAGAAGGGGAAGCCTAAGATGTACATCAAGCTCTGTCCCTGCCCGAACACGCCCGAATATTCACCTTCGGCCAACCTCGGGATTTGTTTTATTACTGCGCAGGAAAAATGAATTCAATTATTAAAAAGTGGTCGGTTAGGTTAGCTACATTAAAACACTTTAAAACACTATGGACGGTTAGTTAGCTTAGTATAGCTACATTAAAATAAACAGAGAAATATAAATATATATAAATAAACCCGAGGTTGGCCGAAGGTGAATATTCGGGCGTGTTAGCGCAAGGACAGAGCTTGATGTACATCTTAGGGCGGAATTCATAGTGGTGATATAAGCAATACTTGAAAAAATACTGCTTATATGCATGCTTAAGTATGGCATTAAATTCATAGCGAACAAAAAGAGCACTGTTTATTAGGACTACTTCAAGTAAAATTTCACGAAGCACTGCGTCAAATAAGCACTGCTCAATACGAATTCACAGTCATGAAATAAGTTTGCCTTGTTTCGCAAGTATTCATAATCAAATAAGCCATGCTTATTCATTGATATAAGTAATACTTCATGAAGTCGGCTATCTAGGTGACTCAAGTACTGGTACGGATTTGTTTGTTGTAAGGAATAGGTTATGTAAGGTATTAATTCCCGGTAATTTTTCCATACATTAAATTAAAATTGAGAGAGTAAAGAAATTCAATTTGGGGAAAAGAAACGAAACAAATCGTTGCCACTTAGTTTTGTAAACAATACAGGCTACGTACATAACCTCTTCTGCAGCTAGCGTGTTGTTTCGCTACCACGTGGTTAACTTCACCCGCTTATAGATCACAGACACAAGATGGCCAACATAATTTATCAACACAAACATTCAAAACATATTTATGTAGTTGTAAATTCGTTTTTAATACATGTTCATATTTATGTTATTCAATTTCACTATAAAATAAAGTATAAATATCATCTTACGTATTAATTTCATTATTTTAATCGCATATATGGTTTGAAACGTGGGCAGTTTTATTTTCAAACAGGTAAACTATGTATTTACAGCGGTATATTTGCTTGCGTTACGTTGACACAAAATTCGTCCTTTACTTTTTGAGATACATCAAGTACAGCATGGCCAATATAAGTAGTGCTTGTTCAAGTATTTCTTCGTCAAGTATAGGTTTATGAATTCATTGCTGGAATAGGTACTACTTGAAGAATAAGCACTACTTTATAAAGTATTACTTGTTCGCCAAACAAGCCTTCGACTATGAATCCCGCCCTTGCTTCCCCTCTCGAAGAAGGGCCAGCGGTTGCGGAGGGCTGGCCTGCTCAGACGCGACAACGTTTCGCGCGCGTTTCATTCTGGCTCGTTGATTTTTCAAGTGAAATCATTTTGCAGCCCGCTAGGGTGACGTCATCAGAGCGCAACGAAAGAAACTGACGCCGAGCGCGTTACGGAAAGTGTGACACTCAGGAAGATAGTGGTGTAACTTCTTTGTTATTTTGGCGCCATGTTGTTTCCACTTGCAATATCATGGCCACGCCGAGTAATTGTGTTCGTCTAGGCCGTGTGGCTGCGGATACGTCAATTTGATTACACTCATTCTGAATTTTAGGTTTTATATGGATTTCAAAACACGTAACCTACGTATAATTTGTAATTGTGCGGCAGTTACTAGCATTACAATTAAATCTCCTCGAATCTGCGAATCTAAGTATAATGTTTTAGCTATAAATTTACCTGGCGAAAACATAGATGGCAGAATCAGCAGCTCTAGTGAGCTGACCTAGAACTACAACCAGTCTGTAGTGGCGTGGCGGCCAAGTTCGCATGAGGTTTTGTGTCTTATAAAACCGCAGGCACTTGAGTTTCGTCCCTAACAATTCTTTTTTTTTTTTTCCTCCGTGCACGACTCTTGGTTTACAGGTAGTGAGTTTAATAAATATATTTTAGACCCTAACAATCTTAATTTTTTTTTAAATATTGTAGAGATGAGCGGAGTAATAGCAACCTGTTATATTTTAACATGCAAGTGAAAGTATCAGTAGCATCTTGGTAGGAGATGCCGAAAATAACAGTCACTGTGAAAATGCACGGTGGAACGTTGCTGTTATCCCAGCATAGCTACTGTGTTGTGAAACAGCGTGTATCAGTGTTCGTTAACGGTAATTTATTACCGAACCTCATATCGTCATGTGAGTGATTGCAAGGCTATTTATTGCGTGGTATCACAGCAACGCAGGAATTGCAGCTTGTAGCCTGTCAGAGGATTGAACTGTGATATTTTTTTCAGTCACAGTGTATGAAAATATGCCAAAACTAGTTAAATATTTATAATATTATCAATTGTTGTACTTTAAACTTCTTTATCGAAAACAGCAAAAATGTTTTAGATGTAATCTTCAGAATTAAAAATTTCAGGATAAAAGTATGTAGTTTCTATTAACATAAACCTTCATTTATGCCTTTTTTCAATTAAATATAAAAAAATATTATAATATTCAATAATTCAAGATAATTGTTTCTATGTATGAATCAGCCTTTAAATACCAATAAACTTAATAGTGATATAGAAAGTCATTCCATTCGTGCGCAAAAACATATTAATTCAGAAACAAGTAGGGCCTATCTACTAGTCCATACTGTAGGGTAATATTTAATCTGCAAACACGTTAGGAAATAATAAATCTTTAAAAATAAAAATAAAAATTGTGAATGCACATGGCTGTAATGTATTTCGGTGTTGTTTACACAGCCTATACGGTTCGAGCGAAGGAAATCGAGTGAACTGTTTCGTAACAAGAAAAACGGATGCGAACGAAGAGCTGTTTCTGTTTACGCAACCTAGATTCGATGGCGGAAAAATGTACGCGGTGTTTTAAGAAAAAATATAAATAAATAAATGGAAGCGAACGACGCTAAAATTTGCGCGCGCGGTAAGTATACATCTGAAAAGGAAAAAAAAAAGTAACATGCGCTAGTTTTTACTGTTTTAAGACTAGTACAAAATGTAATAGATAATGACAGGCTTGCCTGTTTAGAGTATAAAAATAAAAAGGAAACCAGCTAATATATTTTTATTTCTTTTGTAAATAACGCTAGAATTTAAGTAAATATAATAGTGTCATCGGACATTTTAATATATATATATTTGACGTGACAACGTCTAATAAATCGATGAAGTCCGGCTGCACGCACGAAAAAGTGTCCCGTTACGCACATTGTTTCGTTACGCTGTGTCCCGTTACGCTCATTGTACGCTTGCGCCGCATCTATCTCTCTTCCACTCGATTGGAACAACCATCGATTTGACTTTTTCGAGGCACATTAAACTTGAAACACTCCCATTAGTTTCCTGCTTTTCCTATCATCGTCCTATCCTTAACAGAATAACACAGATTGGAAGTAGTTAAAACGCAAACATTTATAAAAGTTATACTTAAAAATAATCTATTCGTTAAAGTAATAAACATATTCGAATTAATCAGTGCAAAAAAAAGTAAATTTATCAATTAAATTGTAGGATTCATTTCAGTCCTTCTTTGTATCCATACAAAATAGTGATAATTCAATAAATAATGATTCAATTTTATTCATAAAAGTATGCAATCATTTCATCAATGTTTTGTAATGACGTTGTCATGTTAAACTATCGTCCGTAAACCGACTTTACAGACAACCAATTTATTTATTTTCGTGATGAACGTGCAACCCGAAGTTAGTCGGTCGAATTCTGGCTTGTACAGTCTGTGCCAGTGAGCATCGAGCTGCATGCGAGTGGTTCACAGCGCGCGTCTCTGACGTGTGTGTGCTCACCGCCAGGGCTGTACTACACTGTGAGCTGCACGCAACACGTCCAAGCACCGCGTGCAGTGCGATCCGCGCTGCGGCTGCATCTACAATTCCGGCCTACGGGCGGGCGTGGAGGGGGGGAGGCGGGGAGGTCATCACAGGTCGCCGACGGCCAGCTAATCGATTAACTCCGGCCGAGCCTGATGAGCTCCCCACCCCACACACCCCCACCCCTCGTGACGTCACGCCTACCTGTCCGCTCCGCTGCGCACTCCAATACATCTCGCCGTGTCGCGCCGGAACGGGTAATTGCATCGCCGCGTGGCCCTTGTGGCTTCTGGCCTCCCCGGGAGGCGGTCCGAGTCTGGCTCGTAGGCTCTCGTGGCCAAGAGTCACTGACTACTGGACTCCCTGGGAGGCGGTCCGAGTCTGGCTCGTAGGCTCTCGTGGCCAAGAGTCACTGACTACTGGCCTCCCCGGGAGGCGGTCCGAGTCTGGCTCGTAGGCTCTCGTGGCAAGAGTCACTGACTACTGGACTCCCCGGTAGGCGGTCCGAGTCTGGCTCGTAGGCTCTCGTGGCCAAGAGTCACTGACTACTGGCCTCCCCGGGAGGCGGTCCGAGTCTGGCTCGTAGGCTCTCGTGGCCAAGAGTCACTGACTACTGGACTCCCTGGGAGGCGGTCCGAGTCTGGCTCGTAGGCTCTCGTGGCAAGAGTCACTGACTACTGGACTCCCCGGTAGGCGGTCCGAGTCTGGCTCGTAGGCTCTCGTGGCCAAGAGTCACTGACTACTGGCCTCCCCGGGAGGCGGTCCGAGTCTGGCTCGTAGGCTCTCGTGGCCAAGAGTCACTGACTACTGGCCTCCCCGGGAGGCGGTCCGAGTCTGGCTCGTAGGCTCTCGTGGACAAGAGTCACTGACTACTGGCCTCCCCGGGAGGCGGTCCGAGTCTGGCTCGTAGGCTCTCGTGGCCAAGAGTCACTGACTACTGGACTCCCTGGGAGGCGGTCCGAGTCTGGCTCGTAGGCTCTCGTGTCCAAGAGTCACTGACTACTGGCCTCCCCGGGAGGCGGTCCGGGTCTGGCTCGTAGGCTCTCGTGGCCAAGAGTCACTGACTACTGGCCTCCCCGGGAGGCGGTCCGAGTCTGGCTCGTAGGCTCTCGTGGCCAAGAGTCACTGACTACTGGCCTCCCCGGGAGGCGGTCCGGGTCTGGCTCGTAGGCTCTCGTGGCCAAGAGTCACTGTCTACTGGCCTCCCCGGGAGGCGGTCCGAGTCTGGCTCGTAGGCTCTCGTGGCCAAGAGTCACTGACTACTGGCCTCCCCGGGAGGCGGTCCGGGTCTGGCTCGTAGGCTCTCGTGGCCAAGAGTCACTGTCTACTGGCCTCCCCGGGAGGCGGTCCGAGTCTGGCTCGTAGGCTCTCGTGGCCAAGAGTCACTGACTACTGGCCTCCCCGGGAGGCGGTCCGAGTCTGGCTCGTAGGCTCTCGTGGCCAAGAGTCACTGACTACTGGCCTCCCCGGGAGGCGGTCCGGGTCTGGCTCGTAGGCTCTCGTGGCCAAGAGTCACTGTCTACTGGCCTCCCCGGGAGGCGGTCCGAGTCTGGCTCGTAGGCTCTCGTGGCCAAGAGTCACTGACTACTGGCCTCCCCGGGAGGCGGTCCGGGTCTGGCTCGTAGGCTCTCGTGGCCAAGAGTCACTGACTACTGGCCTCCCCGGGAGGCGGTCCAGGTCTGGCTCGTAGGCTCTCGTGGCCAAGAGTCACTGTCTACTGGCCTCCCCGGGAGGCGGTCCGAGTCTGGCTCGTAGGCTCTCGTGGCCAAGAGTCACTGACTACTGGCCTCCCCGGGAGGCGGTCCGAGTCTGGCTCGTAGGCTCTCGTGGCAATAGTCACTGACTACTGGCCTCCCCGGGAAGCGGTCCGAGTCTGGCTCGTAGGCTCTCGTGGCCAAGAGTCACTGACTACTGGCCTCCCCGGGAGGCTTCCGAGTCTGGCTCGTAGTCTCTCGTGGCCAAGAGTCACTGACTACTGGCCTCCCCGGGAGGCGGTCCGAGTCTGGCTTGTAGGCTCTCGTGGCCAAGAGTCACTGACTACTGGCCTCCCCGGGAGGCGGTCCGAGTCTGGCTCGTAGGCTCTCGTGGCCAAGAGTCACTGACTACTGGCCTCCCCGGGAGGCGGTCCGAGTCTGGCTCGTAGGCTCTCGTGGCCAAGAGTCACTGACTACTGGCCTCCCCGGGAGGCGGTCCGAGTCTGGCTCGTAGGCTCTCGTGGCCAAGAGTCACTGACTACTGGCCTCCCCGGGAGGCGGTCCGAGCCTGGTTCGTAGGCACTCGTGGCCAAGAGTCACTGACTACTGGACTCCCCGGGAGGCGGTCCGAGTCTGGCTCGTAGGCTCTCGTGGCCAAGAGTCACTGACTACTGGCCTCCCCGGGAGGCTTCTGAGTCTGGCTCGTAGGCTCTCGTGGCCAAGAGTCACTGACTACTGGCCTCCCCGGGAGGCGGTCCGAGTCTGGCTCGTAGGCTCTCGTGGCCAAGAGTCACTGTCTACTGGCCTCTCCGGGAGGCGGTCCGAGTCTGGCTCGTAGGCTCTCGTGGCCAAGAGTCACTGACTACTGGCCTCCCCGGGAGGCGGTCCGAGTCTGGCTCGTAGGCTCTCGTGGCCAAGAGTCACTGACTACTGGCCTCCCCGGGAGGCGGTCCGAGTCTGGCTCGTAGGCTCTCGTGGCCAAGAGTCACTGACTACTGGCCTCCCCGGGAGGCGGTCCGAGTCTGGCTCGTAGGCTCTCGTGGCCAAGAGTCACTGACTACTGGCCTCCCCGGGAGGCTTCTGAGTCTGGCTCGTAGGCTCTCGTGGCCAAGAGTCACTGACTACTGGCCTCCCCGGGAGGCGGTCCGAGTCTGGCTCGTAGGCTCTCGTGGCCAAGAGTCACTGTCTACTGGCCTCTCCGGGAGGCGGTCCGAGTCTGGCTCGTAGGCTCTCGTGGCCAAGAGTCACTGACTACTGGCCTCCCCGGGAGGCGGTCCGAGTCTGGCTCGTAGGCTCTCGTGGCCAAGAGTCACTGACTACTGGCCTCCCCGGGAGGCGGTCCGAGTCTGGCTCGTAGGCTCTCGTGGCCAAGAGTCACTGACTACTGGCCTCCCCGGGAGGCGGTCCGAGTCTGGCTCGTAGGCTCTCGTGGCAAGAGTCACTGACTACTGGACTCCCCGGGAGGCGGTCCGAGTCTGGCTCGTAGGCTCTCGTGGCCAAGAGTCACTGACTACTGGCCTCCCCGGGAGGCTTCTGAGTCTGGCTCGTAGGCTCTCGTGGCCAAGAGTCACTGACTACTGGCCTCCCCGGGAGGCGGTCCGAGTCTGGCTCGTAGGCTCTCGTGGCCAAGAGTCACTGACTACTGGCCTCCCCGGGAGGCGGTCCGAGTCTGGCTCGTAGGCTCTCGTGGCCAAGAGTCACTGACTACTGGCCTCCCCGGGAGGCGGTCCGAGTCTGGCTCGTAGGCTCTCGTGGCCAAGAGTCACTGACTACTGGCCTCCCCGGGAGGCGGTCCGAGTCTGGCTCGTAGGCTCTCGTGGCCAAGAGTCACTGACTACTGGCCTCCCCGGGAGGCGGTCCGAGTCTGGCTCGTAGGCTCTCGTGGCCAAGAGTCACTGACTACTGGCCTCCCCGGGAGGCGGTCCGAGCCTGGTTCGTAGGCACTCGTGGCCAAGAGTCACTGACTACTGGACTCCCCGGGAGGCGGTCCGAGTCTGGCTCGTAGGCTCTCGTGGCCAAGAGTCACTGACTACTGGCCTCCCCGGGAGGCTTCTGAGTCTGGCTCGTAGGCTCTCGTGGCCAAGAGTCACTGACTACTGGCCTCCCCGGGAGGCGGTCCGAGTCTGGCTCGTAGGCTCTCGTGGCCAAGAGTCACTGTCTACTGGCCTCTCCGGGAGGCGGTCCGAGTCTGGCTCGTAGGCTCTCGTGGCCAAGAGTCACTGACTACTGGCCTCCCCGGGAGGCGGTCCGAGTCTGGCTCGTAGGCTCTCGTGGCCAAGAGTCACTGACTACTGGCCTCCCCGGGAGGCGGTCCGAGTCTGGCTCGTAGGCTCTCGTGGCCAAGAGTTACTGACTACTGGCCTCCCCGGGAGGCGGTGCGAGTCTGGCTCGTAGGCTCTCGTGGCCAAGAGTCACTGACTACTGGCCTCCCCGGGAGGCGGTCCGAGTCTGGCTCGTAGGCTCTCGTGGCCAAGAGTCACTGACTACTGGCCTCCCCGGGAGGCGGTCCGAGTCTGGCTCGTAGGCTCTCGTGGCCAAGAGTTACTGACTACTGGACTCCCCGGGAGGCGGTGCGATTCTGGCTCGTAGGCTCTCGTGGCCAAGAGTTACTGACTACTGGCCTCCCCGGGAGGCGGTCCGAGTCTGGCTCGTAGGCTCTCGTGGCCAAGAGTCACTGACTACTGGCCTCCCCGGGAGGCGGTGCGAGTCTGGCTCGTAGGCTCTCGTGGCCAAGAGTCACTGACTACTGGCCTCCCCGGGAGGCGGTCCGAGTCTGGCTCGTAGGCTCTCGTGGCCAAGAGTCACTGTCTACTGGACTCCCCGGGAGGCGGTGCGAGTCTGGCTCGTAGGCTCTCGTGGCCAAGAGTTACTGACTACTGGCCTCCCCGGGAGGCGGTGCGAGTCTGGCTCGTAGGCTCTCGTGGCCAAGAGTCACTGACTACTGGCCTCCCCGGGAGGCGATCCGAGTCTGGCTCGTAGGCTCTCGTGGCCAAGAGTCGCTGATTAGTCGGCTTCTGGACTGATAGTGTGCTTAGTTGCAGCTAGCTTCAAGGGCACTTGATATTCGCCGTTTTAGACGGCTACAACAATGCATGCCGAAACGCCGGGCACACATTCCATTATACTAGAAGCCCAAAAGTTGTTTCGAAATCTTTCTTTGTTTAGCTTTTTTGATGTGTAAACATTTGAGCTTTCGCTATACGGCTTTTTGTAGGGTTATGACGGACCCACGTGTATCAACATAACCCCGTTTATAGTCACTATTTTGAAAATTATGTTAAATACCAAACGTAATGGTGGGCCAAATTAAACTTTACGATAGTGAAACAACACTGGAATATATTTGGTACATTAAACTTAAATAGTAATAGCAAAAAGTAATCCCAAGTTTGAAAACACGTTACTAAAATGGCATTACACTGTTGATAATCCATAGTCTCCTTAAAATCAAATCGTCCCGTCAGCTTAGTGGTAGAACACACTCTTGTTAAACTAAAGGGGCGTGGTTCATATATCTTCGTGGGAAATTTTTTTACTGCATCTTAAGGTAATGTCTCTGAGCAGTGTGCAGGCAATATACTCTTGAGTTTTTGGTCATTTGTTTGGTTTGCCTTATGGCAAGCTTATGATGAGTTTGTTTGGCTGCATCTTAGTTAATGGTTTTTGCTTTTCAGCTCTTTTATTCCTTTCATACTCTTTGTTTGTGATTAATCTTGCCTGGTTTTGTTTCTGTATTTTTTTATCTCAGTGTTTTGGTATTATGTCTGAGTTCGAAAAAGATTTTAAAACATCTTGAACATTTTCATACAATTTATTCAAAATATTTTTCACTATAAATTGTGATTGCAAGGTTTAAGAGCAGTAAAAGAGAACTAAAAATAAATTATTATATGTATGAATCAAGACGTGACCACTCTTCGACATCAGAGCTATCGTGACAGCGAGGGATGACGATGTGATAATGGAAAATGACGGAGTGCATGGAAGAAGTTAACGCGAGTACTCTGATTCACGACAACGTCCGACACGTTTTCACTTGCGATGAATCCATGTTTGACCCTGTTATGTATCGCTTCGGTATTGGGCGAGTTATCTGATCTTCTAGCAAAAAAAAAAAAGAAAAAGAGAGAGGAATATGTATGGAACTTGATATGGTTGATTTATATGTATAAAAAAGGCAAGAGAGAAAAAAAATCATATTTCTATTAATTGATATACAAGCGCGTGTAAAAAAATAGCCATTCGTCAAACAGACAATGGAAACTTGTATGTGGTGCAGTATAGTATGAAAAACTAGCAGGTATTCAGGCGAATGTGCGTTGCTATAGTTTTTTTTTTATCTTTTTGTATATCAGAGGACTGCGTAGCGAAGCTAATCGGCAGCTGCGAGCGGCAGAGATGTGGAAACGTTTGGAACAAATCACCGGCATATTTCAAACTGCTTGCAGTAGGTGGTCGCGGCTTGGCTGGGATCGGTAACCATGACTTTACGGGAAAGCAGGATGTTGTAGTTTTACATTCAAGCATTTTTGTGCTCCAACAGCTATTAAGTATCCAAAAATCGATTAAACATTGTAAGTCTAGGAAATATATAACTAAGTTTTATTTTTTTTTATTCTTTGCGTGCACTCGTATCGTCTCTTCCATATTTAAGTTACTAGATTATTTTTAATGTTTAACATTTTAGCTGTTAGATAATGCTATGTTAACCCGGGTAAACCTAGATTTACTTCTTCTAGCATTACCCGTAACATATCTATTTATCAACTAAGGATTTAACACCTCATAATAAAGACCATTTATAGCCTTTGTTTAGAGTGTTAACGCGTCCTTGGTGTTTTATAGTAGTGTTAGGTATTTTGTTATGAGTAACGTCTTAGCTCTCGGAATACGGCATTTGGTGGGAGTAACTTCATGAATTTGGCGCAGATGTGTAACAGGAAGTAGGTAGAAGTGCGCGCCATTCATTTTTTTTTCGTTGTGGCCTACAGTTGGCGCTTGTGCTGTGGCGTGTTTGCGAACGCAAACATTTCCATGGCGTTTGGATAAAATGGAGAGAGATAAAGGAAGAAAGAGTAAGAAGATACAGCTGTTTACCGTTCGTTTCGCAAACAGCAGTCTTGAACAAGGCGACGTATTGCCATGTGGCTTTTATAATACGTTATAGATACGTTGTGAAATAATAAAAATAATGTATACTATACTATATAAATTCAGTAATTTGATTAGTGTTGTATTAAAATACATGTTGTGTAAATACATAGTTTTGACACGAGTGGTTAGATTTTACGCATAACTGGCAAGCACTGAATGACTCGCTCACGTGTTTTTTTTATTATTTGTAATGTTGGGTGTTTTACAAAAATATTTTTTTTTTGCTAAAATTATAAATATTGAAATTGTAGGTAATCATTTTGGCGCATTGAGGGTAAAATTGTGTACAAGCAAAGAAAACGCAGTGAACTACGCGCGTACAACGGACGGAAGTTTAACATGGTGAAGTCTAAGGCGCGGTGCACACCAGAGCAATACGATAGGCGATGCGATAAGCGTGGGATCGCTTTGCGCGACGCAACTTTTATCTTGTCAACTCTCAGGTACACACCAAAGCAATGCAATAGGCAATACAGAAAGCGATAAAGGCCTCATTTGTAATGGTGAGTTCTTCTGACGAGGATGTTGTAGTGGCTTACAGGTACCTAAAAATTCGTAAATGGAAAAGGGCAAGGTAACACTGGGTACATCCGTATAATGTCATGAATATTAAACATAGTTCGGCTGTGGTTGGCCGAGAACTCCGACGAAACGAAAAAAAATTTCATGAAATGTATAGGATGAGCACAGAAACGTTTCACATTCTGGAGCAGCTAGTTTCAGAGGAACTGCGAAGCCAATACACTAAATACAGGCTTGCTGTTTCACCTGCTGAGAAATTACTTATTACATTAAGGTAAATAAACTATGATATTAGCAATTAAGAGGTCATAGGTCATGTTTGCGGTATATAGGGTATACATTCATTTATTATGTATAGAAAAAGAACAGAATACAATACAGTCAAAACAAAGAAAAAACACTACTTGCATCACACAAATGTTAACGCAATACAGTTAATGAAACTGTGTCGATGTTATTGGGTAAACAATCAGTGTGTGAAACTGTGTGAACATTGTTGGATGAGAGTACAGTGGTTGGAATAGGACAAAGTATCTCATGTGGAGTACTGTAAGCAGACGGATCACATATTGTGAAGAAAACATGCCTGATGCTTCTCTCTCAGCATCATTCAACTGTTCGTTAAGCTGTAGAATATATTTCGCTTTAAGATTTCTTTTGCGCCTGTCATCCAGTTTCTTGAAATCATGTAGCAACAACCTTAAAAACAGCCAGTCAGAATCATTTCGTTCGCTTTCGTTTTCCAGTTTCCTAGTTCTATCTTCTTTTTTCGAGGCAAGCCATTCAACAAATGCTTTGTCCATGTCATGTGTAGGGGTTACCACTTTCCTCTTCTTTGACACGTGGGGTTGTTGAAGAATTTCAGAATCCACATCTTAATGGGTACCCTCTGGCATACATAATGATTCTTCCATGACACTATCTGTTGATTGTTGTAAATCACTGTCTATCTGCCATGCATGACGATTTTCTGATTCCTCGTCGTGATCCCCTTCTTGTACGGTTGCATTCCCTGACGTAGTCGTTCCCTTCATATAGGGACGGAGGAAAGCAAGATGTGCTGCAAGGTAATGTTTTTTTTTTCCTGACCCTGATGGGTCATTTACCTGTGTCTTTCATTTCTTCTGCTATGTTTTTCCATGCCAAACTAGTCACATCTGTCCTAGAATACGTTTTGAGGGTGTAGTTCCACAAACAAGGCTTGTTTTCTACATGTTTGATAAATGCAATCATCGTAACAACATCCTCCTGCGAACCCGCCATGTTTCGTGAAGGGAACACGAAGCGATACTGTTGCCTAGCGCGACCAGCACGCTGTGTAGCCTCCACGATACGACGCCGATCGGTATCGCTATCGTATCACTATCGCGCTAGTGTGCACCTACTTACGTTGCTTCCATATATCATCCACACATTCCATGGAACGATGTCGTATTCACGTCGCGACGCGTATCGTATCGTTTATCGCATCGTCTATCGTATCGCTCTGGTGTGCACCGCGCCTAATGCGCATGCGTGATCCTGCTACGGCCTTAAATCGCATGTACATTAAGAATGCAGAGTATCTGTTTCGTAGTATAGAACCGTTTCTATAATCACCTAGATAACGTGTATGTGCTTATAACCACGTACAGAGAAATTGACTTTTTTTTTTTTGTAAATACAAACGTCCTGTGTGAATTCAATGTAATAAATGCAGCTGTTATTTAAATTTTTTCTGGCAGATAGAATTACTACTTAAAAAGGAACCGACTTAATTAATTGTTGGTTCAACAAGTTTTACTAACAATAAATATGTTTTATCAAGTGCATATACTTGCTTTTTTGTATAATAACCTTTAATTGAAGTCTGCTTGAATTTGGGTGGAATTTATCAACAACGTGCTTCCCCCGTCATGTAAGGACAACTCTGCGTGTGCCGTTGTAGCAGACTTTCTCAGGTCTTGGTTAACAGATCAAATGCCTACATTATGTACCTACATATGTTTGATCCCGGATTTCTGGACACGAAGGCAATGCAGGTTGAATTAGTTATGTAAATACTCTTCGATAGTCCTTGGCAGTTCGGGGAGAACGGAAGAATGGAAACTTTAATGGAGGTCCTTAGGAGTACGCACTTGGAATGTCAAAAATGACAGTCGAGAGTTAAGTGTTGCATTCAGTAACAAGGGTGAACGTTGGGTCTACGTCACACGGTCATGCACAGAAAATTGAAGATGATGGTACCTTCACTGTAGTATTGGAGCTTGGACCACACCCGTCGCGTCGTGTTGATGCGAGTCGTTCTTGGGAATAGAATCAAACAAGCTTCAGCAAAGGTGGTAGCCAGCGAGAAACTTAGTTATAACTTTTAAGTTATGCCTGATAGCTCAGGGAATGCTTGTAGCCTGCAATTTAACAGTGTACCTACGCATTTACTTGGATGTGTTAATTGATCGCTGAAGTAAAAGTCACAAATTAAAGTGTTTTTTTTTGTAGTTGGTTCCTGTTTGTATAATTGCATCCAGATATCAGTTCAAATTGTTTACAGTGTTTGGTAATGAGATAACATTAACCTTATAAACGAGCTACTTCCTCACAATAAACGCATTCTCCTGATAGTAATATTTTAGACGTTCATCCCATTTCGCTTTCTTTACTTCCTCACCTGCTTTTAACAGATTGAGCAGTTTGCGGAAACTCTTACCTGAGTGCAACCTCTCTAGCTTTCTTTTTTTTTTTTTTTTTCGGGAATCCAATTGCGCTTCCTTGAGGCCGGAGTGTCGCTCGTTGTTAACTCTGGAGCGGACAGAACACAGTGGACTCCGTCTGCAATGAGAGGAGCTCGGGCGAGTGGTTTCCTTTGTGCTCCGCGCTGCCTCGCGCTCGTGTTTCCGGACCGCTACGTCCTCGGAAGAGCAGTCGAGGAGAGCGAATCTGTTCCAGTGGTCTCAGTCGCGCGGGTTCCCCACCGGGCCTGTTCCCGAAGTGTCTGGTCGCTGAGTGAAGACAATCCTCGGTGCAAGCTGCAGGCGGGTCGATCTGCGCGGGAGGTTAGCCGGCTCCGTTCGCCGGCGGGCCCCGACTCGGGAACGGGCCGACAACCGGGCATTTCCCCCAGAGAGCCAGTTTTCAATGCTGGTTTTCAATGCATTTAAACTAACAGTTCTTTTGTACGCTTGAATTTCACAAGCTGTAATATAATTTTCAATGTAATTTCTTGTCAGTCATGGGAAAGCAAATCATTGAAGTTGTCAGGGTGACTGCGAAGGAGGAGTTTCCAGTATAACCGAGATTTAGCTCAGTTTCTTAAAGGTTTTCGAGGGGCGGGAGAAGTTGAGGTGCGAAAAAAAAATAAATAAACAGGACAACGTGGAGTCCACGCACGAAGTGAAACTTCTTGCTTATTATATTATTTTAGGTATAGGAAACATAATTCTCTTTGGCGGATGTTACAGATCAAAAAAATTATATGCATGTAAGCGAGCGTTAAATTATGCTGTTGCGCAAGTATGCAAGTGTGCAAGTGTAAAATATGCAAGTATACAAGGGTGCAAGTATTCTGCGTCATTTGTACCTCTCCCCTGCCGTCTCCTCCTCTACCGGTTCCCCCATCACGTACCTAACAATTCCCATCGTGCGATCAGAATTTTCGTAACGCTCCCAATTTGTAACCCCCCCTCATGAAAGAAATTTCACTCCAAAAAATTTTTGGAGGTCAGGTAAAATAACATTTTTTACCTATGGCAATTATTTGATTTAAAAAAAAAACACGTAAAAATCCTAAAAATTCTCCAATTTAAAGCACAACATCAAGACGTGCAATATGTAATATCCCCGCGCTTTCCGTAAGAGAAACACATAATCTGTTGCAGATTGATTGACAGCCTTATGTCTTTGAAAACCTTTAGTATTTAGTTGTATTGTGTGTCGTTTAAAAACCTATAGTTGAATTGTAAGATTTTATTATGCTTGGGGAGAAATGGAAAAGGAAGGGGGCGGATAAAGATTATCTCCCCAGACTACCTTAAATTGGAGCCTGTTTACTAGTAGAGGTCTGTGAACCAGGTACTGTGTACTAGGAATTGGGTAGTATGGTCCACAGAGAGCTATAAGTAGCCTGCGAGAAATAAACCGAATTCTGGTTTTCTATACTATAAACATTTTTAAAAAATGTAATTAACACGGTAGTTCATCATTTCACATAAAATTACGCTATAATTTTACAAATATTTCAAGAGTCGTTTCATTGCTACTCTTTCCTCCCCATCGACTCTCTCCGAAATTATTTCAAACAGGGGAATATAAATCCACTGAAATGCTTTCCACTAGAAATCAGTGAATGAACTACCGATACTGGCGTATGTTGTTCATCGATGAGCTTCGTGATGGCGGGTAACATGGCGGTGGTGGAAACAGTGAAAACAGTGACAGCTACCAAGGAAATATTATATTTGAAAGATTCGTGCAATGGGAGTGCATGACTTGATGTAAGCTTTTGGAAATACGCCATTGCTAAAGCACATGTATGTCTGTAGAAGAAAACTACAAAAAAAATACACAAATTAAGCAAAACATTGCTGTTGTCAACAGGATATAAACACTACATAATATTCCATAACAGGAATATGGTCAACATTGTGGTCACAACAATATGGTCCATTTTCTTTGTTTTTCTTTGTCCTTTTGACCATATTCCTGTTATGGAATATTATGTAGTGTTTATATCCTGTTGACAACAGCAATTTTTTGCTTAATTTGTGTTTTTATCTTTTGTGTTTTTTGTAGTTTTCTTCTACAGACATACATGAGCTTTAGCAATGGCGTATGTCCAAAAGCTTACATCAAGTTACCAAGGGAATGTAGACGGAGGAAGAATGCACCGATGTTTCCTCAGTCTCGGGAGTATTTCGAGATCACCCCGCTGACATCCGTTATTCTGGTTGTGGAGGATATTGGCGCACTGCAGTTTTGCACGGGCTTTTGATCCCATTATACACATTGCGCACAATTCAGGAAAGGACAGATTCTTGGAATTTATAGTGTCCTATTTGAACTATGGCATATAACTTAAAAACCAGACAGTTGAGCAAGGTTTCCCATTGTTAAATTCCTGTTCCAATACTTTGTCGAGTTTGGCTCTCTATTCGAACATGACATCTTCCTATGCAACATGTTTGGAACGAATAGTTCGCTACAATCGACAAAGGATTAAAGCTGTAAGTTAATTATGACGAAATTGGCTCGACGTAGTTCAAATAATATAGATCACTAGTCAGTTGTAAGGCGCCTAGGTGCCTAGGGCACCCGTTGGAAAATGATGAATAGAACACACACTTTAATTTAATATACACAAAATGTTTAGTAAAGTTTAATTTATTTTAATATAGTGCAAATGAAAATTATTTATAATCTTTATATACATTAAAGGATAAAATATATTTGACGAAAAATTGTTTATAATGAGGAATCTCTTGAAAAACTACATTGCATGTTAAATGTACCTGGTCATTCAATAATCTTCCTTGTTGTGGATTCAATTCAATATAGGCCTACACCAGATGCCAACCATATTTTCAGTGCGATTCGTATACAGGTGCTTAATTGAGCAGAGTTCCCAACAACACTAGCATGCTACAATTCAGATGTGTTTTACATCTAATCGCGATCAATTTTATCTTATCATTAGCGCTGGAAAGTTGACACAAAATTAGTTGGTAGATTCGTATTTGCAACTGGAGGCCAACAACTTGAATTATATTAAACAGATATACGTGGCTGAGACGTGGCAAACTAAGCCACAGCTAGCTACTTTAACTTTGAAAAATGCTGAAACTATCGGCCTCGTCAAAATATGACATTATGCCCTCTTGCATATTATCTTTGCGCCACAGACTCGACAGCAATGTTAGGAGGAACATGTTAGCAAAGAGAAATGAATATGTCACACTGT
Source organism: Bacillus rossius redtenbacheri (assembly GCF_032445375.1). Classification (NCBI taxonomy): domain Eukaryota; kingdom Metazoa; phylum Arthropoda; class Insecta; order Phasmatodea; family Bacillidae; genus Bacillus; species Bacillus rossius. The sequence goes on from NC_086332.1 coordinate 8,769,626, forward strand.
AAGCGCATGCAAACATAATTCATAAAGCGTTTTACAGAATCAGTCAGTGAGTCAGTGATGAGCTTATTAATACTATTTAATTCTTGGGTTTTGCTTTGCAAATACATGGGCGTGTAATTAGGCGTGTGTATGTGTTTGTTTTGCAGAGCAGGAACGGATGTTGGGAGTAACGGGGTACCCTGAGATAGTTCGTCTGCTGAACAGGAAGTTGTGCCGATCCTGGGTCGTTGTAGCGGAGGCAGGGAACCAGGTCCTGTGACGAGGGATGGGCAGATTTGTGGATGGGGTCCTTTGGAACCCTACCCGTCCTAATTACTGTCGTCAAACTTGCGAAAACATCAATACTTGGCACGGTGGCTGGTTATGGGTTACAGCCAAGAGGAAACTAGCGACAAGTGCTGGATGCATGTTCTGTCGCTTTTCCCGCCCAGAAACAACTCGGGAGGGAGATTTTCAAAATTAGAATAATTCATATTACAGTTATGGACATGTTGTTTCGTGTTGTGTCAAATTCACGCCGATGTATTTTATTGTTTCGTCAATATATAACAAATTTCACTAAAACCTACAGTCTGTTAAATAATAACTTTAAAGATTCCCGCTAAAATGTTATTAGAACCCAGTTTTTTTTTTTTTTTTTTTTTACATAAATAGCGCGTTAAACCAGTCTAAATAACTAGTATACCAATAAAATTTTACTGCCTATTAGTTTTCTCTTATTCGAGAGTGCTAGGAATCTGTCTGACCAAATGTTTTCCGTAGAGAGGCTTATGAAAAGTTGACACCAACTATGGTGAGATATTATAAAGCTGCAAGCAACGAAATGACTGTTATTTATCGTAGAAACAGAAAATTTTAGAGTATTTTTTGTAATATTGTGATGAATTTCTCACATATTTTGCATTATTGTGTTTTACGTCCCTCGAATAGTATGAAATCCCGGAGTGTTGTGTGAGTAGACAGTTTTTTTTTTTTTTTTTTTATATAACTATCTGAGGTTTTACTTCGGTGGCTAAAATGAGCAACTAGTCGGGCGTGCTTTGGGTCAGATAAAAAAAAAAACTTTTTTATGTTCACAGTTAGTGCATAATAAGGATAAAATAATTGTGGTCTTACACTGGTTGAAGGTGGTCCTAATGTAATTAATTCCGATGGTCGCATACGTATAGCGCCCAGCGTTGGTTTAGGTCTAGAGTTCACCTTTATCGACTAGATGCTTTTGGAACAATATTTTACAGTGACAGAAATATCTACATAGGCATATTTAATAAATTTTTTTGAGGGTTTATTTACTTCATGTGGACTCTGAGAGGATGCCAATGATATTTATTAACTTCTCGCTGCTTTAGTATTTACCTTTTTTTTAATGTATAACATCTTAGCTCTCGGTATGCGGCATTTGGTGGGAGTAATTTCGTGAATGGAACGGAAATGTGTAACAGGAAGCTGGGAGAAGTGTGCGGTGCGGTCTGCAGTCAGCGCCTGTGCTGCGGCATGTCAGCGAGCGCAAACATCTCCATTGCGTTTGACAAAAGAGATAGAGAGAAAGGGAGAAAGAGATAGAGAGAAAGGGAAAAAGATAAAGAAGACACAGCTGTTTACCGTTCGTTTCGCTAACTGTAGTCTTGAACAGCGCGACGCATTTCCATGTGGCTTTTATAATACGTTATAAATACGCTGTGAAATAATAATGTATAGTATATAATATAAATTCAACAATTTTATTATAAGTATTGTATTAATATAAGTGTTGTGTTAAAACATAGTTTGTGATACGATAGGTTAGATGACACACATCACCGGTGAGTATATTTTGTTGAACGGCCTTCATATAGAGTCGTAAATAATCGTACGGTTTCGTAATTTTTTCTATGGTTAGGTATATTTATCTTGTTTGTATAAACTAATAATTTTCAATGTTAATTATTTAATGAAAATACAGGGCACAATTTGCTTTTCATTGGTCTACATTTTAAACGCCTTTAACCAAATTTTATCGTGAATCAGAATGTGGACATGTTTGGAATATTTCCTGAAACACTTGATAGTGAACAAATAATTAGTTTGAAATTTTCACAATTTTTACATTGCTTTGGCGATGACTAGCCTTTTTCTACTGTGGGATACACCACACCAACATTTCTTAGATGAAAGTGCAGGTATGAGATATTGGTTGCATGAAAATGAATCATTTTGCGTATTTCACACAAAATATGCATGCGTTTATTAATGAAACTAACTTGAGCTATTCTTACGGACTGACCATTTTTGTACACTGGACAAACAATTAACTACTTAGAAACTGCTAATCAAAACACGTCATGGTGAGTATTAGTTCTACATCTCCAAGTTTATCATAAGCAGGACAACTGTGGTACTTAACTTGTTCAGAGTAAGCATAAATAATTTGTTGTTCAACTCACCATGCACAAGGATATGTTGGCAACATCACTACAATCTAGTTCGTAACAAGTGAACTATCGACAGGATAAATCTGGGTTGTAGCCGCATCCTTGGCGAATAATTCACCGACGTTTCGGTCGACATTGCAGTCGCCATCAGCAGGGAGCAGAAGGTAATTTCTCCCTGATGATGGCGACTGCAATGTCGACCGAAACGTCGGTGAATTATTCGCCAAGGATGCGGCTACAAGCCAGAAGCCAAGCTACTTCAGATAATGGCCGTGAGGGCCTGCGAACATTATTATCGGCAGGATAGTTGTTAAAGTCCAAAACCGATGATCTCTCATGTTCCGCGAGCTCCCTGGCATAGTTACCGAGTGACGGACACGCCCGAATATACCCGAATGATCACGAAATGCAAACCGTAAAAACGCCACAAACATAGGCCCATAAAGCCCCCTTTACACCGGCGCAACATTGTTGGCAATAAGTGTTGACAACACAGGATGTTAAAAACTGATAAAAATTGTTGTCAAAACTTATTTGAGTTCTGGATACTATCTGAAGAATATGTAGCCTACTTTTTTGCTGCCGTGGCAGTTGTAATAATTTTTCGTCAGCGTTCACTTTGTGACGTCAAAATCGATTTTGTATTCGTTCCTCTCTCTAGAATTGTCGAAAGTATGCTGGACGAGATTTATTGCGAGATCTAAATTTTTAATTAACATGTATGGATGAAAGAATATTATCAGGTAGTTTTAAGAATTTCACAAGAATATCTAGTTCAGATTTTGGGTTTATGCTTAAAAACAGTGGGAGAAAAGTCAACAAGGCACGAACTGGCTGATCCGTATACATTTATATTAAAGTAAATAAATTTCTGAACTCCTTCTCATATTGACGAATAAGTAGAGACCGGAAAAATTCGCGGATTCATTTCACGATATGCTAGAATCCAAACAACTTTACATTTATATTGCTTCTGTTATTGGCTTACAGTTTATCTGAAGGACTTTGAGCCAGTGGAAAACCTTCAACCAAAAAAGTATCGAATCGCAAGCGTCCCAGTTGACAAGTGTCACGAGTCAATAACCAATGAGCAAGTGGCATTAGCCTGAGTATGTAGAGGGTTGTGGAGTCTATCTAGAGGTCATCGAAAGCGCGAATTTTTCCAGTCTCTACGAATAAGTGGCAGGTAGTAGGGCCATACTGCACACATAATCTTACCAAATGGAGCCACAAGCACAACTAAATGTTCATCACTATGCTGACAACAAGTTTGCTCATGCGTAGCAATGTTGCCAACATTTGCTTTCTACGTTTATTTGATGTTTACCGCCCATTGATGGGAAGATGAATATGTGTTGCCAACTTGTTGCCAACATGAATGTTGTCAAAATTTACAGTTGTTGTTTCACGTTTTTTTTTGTTGCGAACGTGTGTTGTCAGCACAAGTTGATAACAATGCAGCTTGCAACAATACACCTTATTTTGCTCTACTCAGTTGGTTTCCAAATAAATATTTTAAAAAAATCATTTAATTGTTTTGTGTTTATTTTACTTGTGTCCACTTCAGGTCCTGTGTAACTTCCGAAAATGAAACGGGAAAAGCTTCTTGGCTTCAGAGCGCCGTCAGCGACGCTGTCCCGGCGTGTTTGCCGCAGGCGCATTGTCTCCGGGGCTGGTAATTGGCTGGAGGACGCGGCGCACGACGCCGGAGCCAATTAGCTGTCGAGATTTCAGCTGCGGTCGCCACGGCCTGCCAGTGTCGCGTTTCCTTTCCCGTCCGGAATAATTAAACGGATCCGGGGACCCCTGCGGCCGCTCTCAATGGCGTCTGGTTCTCTCCCCTTCTCTCACCCCTCTCGACCTCACAAACAAAATTAAATAAAATATCTGTGTACGCACTTAAAAAAGTATCCGTGCTTCAGGAACGCGAATTCAGATTCGTTCCGTCTGTCTATTCACTTCACGTTTAGAAACCAATTCACGAGCTACTACCTACTGTTCTCAATTAAATGTAGATCCCATTTTACAAGTTTTTGTCTTCATGTTGCCATCAATACTTAATTTTTTTTCTGCCAAGCTTCGTTTTTCATGTCAACGTCAATTTATTTATTTTCTTTTCATAAAATTTTTAAATGGTAAAAAAAATATCACACTTTGTGTGCATCTCATTATTAATTTCACCGAGTTTATTGTTCCGCGTCATTTTTGGCACTAACCAGCAGATAAATGTTTATTTTTCTTCTGAAAGTTTCTAACTTAAATTTTGAACTGTAGGTGCTGGTTTTCAATGCGTTTAAACTGAACAGTTCTGTTGTAGGCTTGAATTTCACAAGCTGTGATATAATTTCAATGTAAGTTCTTGTCAGTCATGGGAAAGCAAATCATTGAAGTCAGGGTGACTGCGAAGGAGGAGTTTCCAGAATAACCAAGATTTAGATCAGTTTCTTAAAGGCGTGCCTCCCATTTCAGGTCATGATTTTTTATTTATATTAATCACTGATCAACTTTTAGACTTTTTCAATTGTTTAACTTTCACTAAAAGAAAAATTTATACATTGCATACTTTTTGCATAATTAGCTGCCAAAGTTAAATTTTTAACGTTTTTGGGTTGTACAAATAATAAGAATTTAATTTATTGCAGAACTGAAACTTTTTTAGATTTAAATACTATGCCACTGGCTACTTCATGATATAGTTTGCATTTATTATCACAAAAACTCATTTCATGTTTCTTGGCTGTCAAAATCGTAACAAATTTGAGAATTTTGAAATGCCAGGTAATATTAATTAATATTTTCTGAAAGAAATTCAAACCATTTCTTGAAGTAGCCAATGGCATTGCATTTAAACCTAAAAAGTTAAATTTTTTCAATAAATTAATTTCTCCTTATTTGTACAACCCAAAAACGTAAAAAATTTAACTTTGGCAACTAATTATGCAAAAAGTACGCGCTGTATATATTTTTAATTTCGTGAAAGTTAAACAATTGAAAAAGTCTACAAGTTTATCTGTAACTACTAGAAATATAAAATCTGGACCTGAAATGGGAGGCACCCCCTTAAATAGTGAAACTGGGAGTTGTTACGTTAGACGGTTTTGAGCACTGAAGATCCGCCTACCCGCTGGTTTATTTGCGCGCCTGCAGCGCAGATATTAAGAGGCGCGGTAAGCGTCACTCTGGCGAAGGTAATTCAGTATCGCTTTTATCGACCATGCTTTTAACAGGCCTACGTCTTCCCGTTGGGCAATGGTCAGCTTTGGAACTCCACACCAGCTTAATTAAATCTTCTCTCCTAGTCTGGTTAGAGTTTGTGTTCGGATGTACCATCTTAAAAACATTGAACGGCTAATTTGTAGAGACCGGAAAAAATTTGCGGGTTCAATGACCTCCAGGATAGACTCCAATATCCTCCACACACTCGGACAAATGCCAACTGTTCATTGGCTGCTGACTTGTGAGTCGTCTCGACTGGGTGGCCTGTGATTCGACACTTCTATGAGTGAGGGTCTCTAATTGGCCCTCAGTCCTACAGATTAACAGTTAACCAATGACAGAAGCAGCACTAAGATATAATTATTTGAATTTTATCATAACACGAAATGAATCCGCGAATTTTTCAGGTCTTGACTCATTTTTCAATAGAACTGCCAAACACGCGTGTCACAACAGACGCTCTAACATGTTTTTTTTTTTTTTTTTTTTTTTCAAATTGTTTTTGTGTTCACCTGGAGTAGCAGTTGTAAATAAAACTTACACGACATGGTTTACATAATATGAGTTTGACAGTTCGCTTGGCAAATCAGTCCGCGCTGTAGACTCACTGGTAGCTGACCTCCGTTGAAATGGGGATCTGGGTTCGAGTCCCGTGTGAGAAATGGCTGTATAACGTAAGTCACAGCTCTTGTTACAGGACACGAATTTTGTTAAAAATAAAAATTAAACTTGTCAATAATGAATTATTGGAGGGGGGAATGGTTGGTGCTTTGTCCTTTTGTTAATGAAATATTTCCAACGAGGCCATCATTTTTGTTTGTTAAAAAAAAAGTGATTAGAGATTCTGGAACCTGGAACCCGGGTTCCAGTCGCGATCGGGTCGGGGATTTATCTCGGGAAAAATTCCTCGCCGGGTTCAGCTGCGGGTGTTGTGTCGACTCCGTGCTGCGGAAGGCTGGAATCAGCAGCCGTCGCCACGGGGAGACAGCCGTGGCGTGTAGCAGGCAATGTGATGCGGCAGTGGCCAGGAGTTGCCTTCCGCAGCCACGGGGACGACGGGACAACACAACACCCGCAGCTGAACCCGGCGAGGAATTTTCTCCGTGATAAATCCCCGACCCGATCGCGACTCGAACCCGGGTTCCTTGCCTCACCAGCCAGAATGTTTTTTAAACAAACATGATGGCATCGTTGCAAATTTTTCATTACCAAAGGGACAACGCGCCAACCATCCCCCCTCCAATAATTCATTATCGACAAGTTAAAAAATTTATTTTAAGAGATTCGTGTCCTGTAACAAGAGCTTTGACTTATGTTACACAGCCATTTCTTCCGGCCGGTCAACTACTCATCATTAGAGGCAGGCATTTATCGCGAATAGATCTGAACGCTTATTAGACTGCAACAAGGTATACCCGCACCAGCGGTTCCTTCTTTGTGATTGGAGGCAGTCTGTGAGAGAAGTCGTTGCCTTATTTGTTTGGGCCACTCAGGACGCATTTACTTCCGCACCTAGTAACTGTTGTGTGAATGTAAAAATCGATATGGACCTGAAATAAACTCAATCCAATCACGAGACATAGACGATGCTGCAGTGTTTTAACTTTCAGCTAGTCTCGGAATCTTTTCGCGAAATATGCATTCCCCTACTCATCGTCATCATCATCATCATCGTGACTGGCTAGGTGGTGGTGCTGTGTGCTGACGCCCTGCTGTGTGCTTGTCCGCAGAGCGGCGGCTACGCCCTGGAGAAGGAGCGCGCGGGCCAGGCCATGTGCCCCTACGACCCCCGCCACAACAGCACGGCTGTCTTTGTGGGTGAGTGCCCCCTCCTTTGGCTGGCTGGCAGCCTGGCGGGAAGCGACCAAAGTCGCCCCCGAAACAACCAGTGCCATCCAAAACCAATGCGCACAGCAATGTGCAAGCCTCCAACTCTTCTTCCGGAACCATCCTTCTGTTTCCCGTAATCAACCTGCTTGCCAATAATGCATGAACTTTGCATCCCGCATGTAAGTGCCCAGGGTTTTCCCTGTGTCTATGCAGGTTTTACCTGGGTCCAACTTATCTAGTTTATAGTCTAGTATAGTCAGTGAGGGGAGTTAGTCATGGCGTCAATCGCTGCCATGTATGGCCAATCCCCCTCCTAGCACACGATGAATGCTCCCTCTCCCGCATTGCTTAACCCCTGCATGATTAGAGCGTATGGGCTTCGGCCTGAGACGCACTTAGAGTCTCTCCCTAACCCAGACCCCTCCCAAATACACTTAGTTTTAATTTAGGTTAGGAAAAAAAATTGCCCCTCCTCCTGTGTGCCGGGACATCCATCCCGAAGTGGGGTTTCCGGTGGTTTCCCTGGATCTCTCCAGGAAGATGCCGGAATATACATCCTTAACAACAGGCGGTGGCCGATACCTGTCCCCAAAAGCTCTGTCCCCCCCCCCCCCGTTTGTTAATGATCTCGTTGTTGACGATTAATTAAAAAATTTCAAATGCCCAGGTCTTTGCGATTCTCTCTTGAAGCTACTATTAGTTATTAAAATGCATTAAACACTATCATCGTATTACTTTGGTTTTTTTGTTTCTTTTAGTCTACTACATCATCCACGCCATACTGCATCAGGTCAAAGTTACCATGTTCTCGCAATTTCATTTAAGTAACAGGATACCAAATTTCTAATCGATCAGACCTTCATCAACTGGAATGATCTTCAAACGGCTGAACCGATTTTCTTGAATCATAGCTAAGAACACTCTCGATCGAGTCACCTTTCAAACAAACAAAAAAAACTAGATCAAAATCGGTTTGTTTGTTTGGGATCTACGATGCCACAGACAGATACACAGATACACACGTTAAACTTATAACACCCGTCTGTTTGCGTCGGGGGTTAAAAACCTAATGGGCCTACTTCCTGATTTACTCTTACAGAAGTTAGTCTAATAAAAAATTAAACTACGTTTAAGGAAATTGAGCTTAAAGCTCATTTAATTGCACAGAGATATATTTTAAAATATGTTTTATAAACTTTTCTGGGTTTCTTATTTGGGAAAGTTGGACTTTGGTGTTACCCAACAAGTGGTACCTACGCAGTTGAGAAATGTTATGTGTTGTGTTGCAGCATGTTTGTAGCAGCGTATTAACAATACCAATATTAATGTTTAGAATTATTTTTTTTTCGCACTTCCGCAAGCGACACGGCGTCCGTACATCTCTCTGTCACGTGACCAGGACTCAGCGCGCTCAAAGCGAGCCTTGTTGTGTGTTTCATGACAGTTGTTGGTTGCTGTCTGTGCGGAGTACATATTCGCCAAGATTACCACCGAGATTGTTTATGGATCATATAAAATACTCACTCTGTTATATATTTTTTAAAAAGAGTTATAACCAGTGCATTTCTAAATACGGATTTTGAAAGCACTGAGTGACGTTTGGTTTTACAAACAACCGTCTTCCCTCCGCTTTTGAAATTTTGTAGAGTACAATATAACGATATCTATTTTAGTTGTAAGCGTTGTCAGTCGATTATGTGAAGGTATCTGGTAACGGGGGTTTATCAAACTTGATCTTGTAGCTTATTTCGAAGTAGTCACCACAAGATTCACGTGCATTCTTTCCATAAGTTTGCTGTAAATTATTACAAATTGCAGTAAAGGTTGTATTGTTTATTCAACAAACAAAACTTACTAAAGAATTACATAGTATTGATGATAAAGATAAGTTTTATCTATAAATTGAAGAGTGGAAATTCAAAAGGTTACAAAGTCCCAAAAACCTGATTCAGAGTATATTCCCTCTTTAATTTCACAAGGCACTTACTACACTTTGATGGAAATACAACCGCAGCAAAATGTTTGTCAATCAGCTCCCTTTTTGAAAATCACTAGGCATGGTGCGTGGGATACTTTTATGGAATAAACGAACGAGATCATTTGGGTTTGGCCACTTAGTCCCTTTTGAATATCAAACGTTTAATCGCGCCAACAATTTGTCTGCAGTGCAGCAAAAATACTGACCGCTCGGTGATGTGACTCTAGGGCTAATAATATTTCTTCATCACAGCGTTCGGGCAGGGGGTAGGAGGGGGTTGTCATTCGGTGATCCCCCTCTAGGGGGCGGTAAGGGGCGGTAGGGGGTGAAGGATGGTAATCACAGAGTTGACGCGCCGCGCGGACTCCGGCAGATGTCGTCAGAGGGTCGAGGATGCGGTTTTAAATAATTTCCCCTCGGCCGGGGATCGAAGCGTGGGTCCCGGTAAGGGGGGGCGGGATGTTGGGAGTTATTGACGAGCCGACCCGCCATAGCCAGCGCCGTCACGTATGTTAATTACGGCGCAGGCGGCGCGCTAATTGAACGGCCGGACCGGTGATTACAAGCAGGTTCGCGGCCCGATAAGAGTGGCGCTAGGGCCTAAATCCCGGCGGAAGTAGTTCACGCCGCAGCGCGCTGTTCCCTTGCCAGATGAGTAACAGAAGGGGAAAAAAATATATGACAAGACACTATAATGACAGTAGAAAACCGGACACAATACACGACTGAGTTTGATGGAGTCATGTTAAACTTATTATTTGAGCTGAAAGATTAACAGAACTTAAAAGTTGTTAAAAGTGCTGAATTCAACCCAAGAATAAACAAATAATGGGTTGTCCTCTTTGTGTTGTCCATAATAAATGTTTATCTTCATCGTTGTGTTCGTATATTTGCTGCTCTGTCCAGGTTTTGTTGTCTGCCTGCATTTACTGTTATTGTTGTAACTGTCTCGTCGTTGTTAGTTCACTGTGTTCGTCTGCGCTGTTTTTTTTGTTTGTTTTTTTGACGTGACAACGTCTAATAAATCGATTAACGCCGGCTGCACGCACGAAAAAGTGTCCCGTAACGCACATTGTCCCGTTACGCTGTATCCCGTTGCGCTCATTGTACGCTTGCGCCGCATCTATCTCTCTTCCACTCGATTGGAACAGCCATCGATTTGACTTTTTCGAGGCACATTAAACTTGAAACACTCCCATTCGTTTCCTACTTTTCCTATCATCGTCCTATCCTCGACAGAATAACACAGATTGGAAGAAGTTAAATAGCGAACATGTATAAAAGTTATAGTTAAAATAATATCTTCGTTAAAGTAGTAAACATATTTGAATTAATGAGTGCAAATAAAAGTAAATTATTAATTAAATTGTAGATTTCATTTCACTCCTTCTTTGTATCCATACGAAATAGTGATATTTCAATAAAAATGATTCAATTTTATTCATAAAAGTATGCAATAATTTCATCAATGTTTTGTTATGACGTTGTCACGTTAAACTATCGTCCGTAAACCGTCTTTACAGACAACCATTTTCATGATAAAATTCCTTTCACGGTATTCTTGTGCTGTCTGGTATTTAAGTTTGAATGTGTTCGTTTGTGCTGTCGTTGTGTTGCACATATTACCTGTTTAGGTTCATCGGTGGATTTATCTGTTTGATATCAGCTGGTTTATATTGATTGGTTTTCTGTGGGTTTATGTTTTCATTTTTCTTTTCTTATTTTGCATATATGAATTTTTCCCATGGCAAACAGTGCAAAACTACAATGGCGTTTGTCCAAGAAATTGTATTAAATTAGTTTTTTTATAGACATAGTCAAGGGAACACATATATTGGAAATAAAAGTAACATAAAGCTTTCAACGCTTTGATTATTAAATTTTGAGGTATGCATTTGAGTTATTTAGCGGATGCTTAGTAATTTTTAGCTATCACAATTTTTCAAAAATATTCTAGTTAAAAAATACACTATTTTGCTTACCGACGCAGTCAAATGAACATTCATTGGTTTTAATAAGAATTTCATTCATTGAAGAAAGGTCGGAGAGCATTCACACATAGTTCAAATATTTGAAGAGGTTAAATTAAATGTACACATAGGACTGGCGCAGCGGCTTATGCTGTGCAAACGATTTGAGACTGGAGGGGTTGTTTAATTACCGAGTCGCCAGTTCCATTTGTGTTACCCAAAGTGGTTGGAAATTGCAGAAATTATATGGAGTTTTAATTTCCACAAACCGAGCGTTGAATAATGTTCTCGGGTATGTGTGTGTGTGTGTTTTTTTCTTTTTTTTTAATTTCGGCTTCCATTACACGAGTGTCTGTGAAACTTGGCATGCTACTATATTATTTATACAGCATACAGAATGACAGTGTCAGAGTCTGCAATCGCTAATGCATTACATCACGACCACAGAGTTGTGAGTTTTGATTACCTGGCAAGACCTGGCTGCGCGCGCGTGTATATTTTAAATGTTGTCATTTCGAATATCCCTCTGTAGATAATGCACACCGTTCGGTTTTACCGACGTATAGTTTCTTGGAACGTGTTTTGTAAAACACATGTTAAAAGAAATGTTTTGTAAAACACATGTTAAAAGAAAGTTTCATCTTCTTAGTTACGCAGTGAAGGGACACATCGAAGGCACAGATTTAAAATCACTAGTTTAAAAACATTCATCAGTATTTTTTTTTTGTAAATCCAGTTTGTATGTCGTTATGGTTTTACGTGGGTAACTCGAACATGAGGTTCGTAGCTCATAGGTATGGAGGAGGGCGATTCCAAGTAGGCCTAAGTGGGAGAAGATTTTTTGGAAACATACGAATAAGTATGTTTGAATCAGATGCAGTTACAATCAGTTAACGGGGTCGTTACTACAACGCCGAACGTACATTAACGCCGAAATACAGTAACGCCGAAAAAAGTACCACAACCTAACTTATCCTAGGCTAGCCTAACCTAACCTATCCTAGGCTAGCCTAACCTAGCCTAACCTAGCCTAACCTAACCTATCCTAGGCTAGCCTTACCTAGCCTAACCTAGCCTAACCTAACCTAACCTTTGTGGCAGTCCTGCAATGACATTTATCGGCGTTAATGTATTTCGGCGTTGTGGTACACAGCAGTTTTCTAGCTGTTGACGTTGTGGTCAATTTGGCATTCGGCGTTATGGTTTTCGGCGTTATTGTACGTTCGGCGTTGTGGTATTTCGGCGTTGTGATGCGTCCCCGTCCTACCCCCGCGCGTACGGAGCCGGCGCGGAGGGGGTCGCAGGTTAGAGCTTGTAGCGGGAGGAGCGAGGATAATCCAGTCCACGGCTCCTCCCCCCGGGCCCCGGAGCAGGCGTGGCGAGCGATCAAACTGGAATCAGCGCGCGCCCGCTGCGGCCACGTGTCTTCTGCGGCTCTCGCTCCGTCGCTGACTGCGCTTTGATGGGCCTCGCGACCCGCCAGCCGGGCTCGCGCGGGAGACACGTGTCGACCGCAGCTTCCAGCGCCGCCGAGCTTTCAACACTCGCTCGAGTCACCAGTCGCCACGTCATCTGTACTCTCCCATGTAAAAAAAATTTGGTTGTCTGTAAAGTCGGTTTACGGACGATAGTTTAACGTGACAACGTCATAACAAAACATTGATGAAATGATTGCATACTTTTATGAATAAAATTGAATCATTTTTAATGAATTATAACTATTTTGTATGGATACAAAGAAGGAGTGAAATGAAATCTACAATTTAATTGATTAATTAATTTTTATTTGCACTCATTAATTCAAATATGTTTATTACTTTAACGAACAGATTATTTTAACTATAACTTTTATACATGTTTGCTTTTTAACTTCTTCCAATCTGTGTTATTCTGTTAGGGATAGGACGATGATGGGAAAAGTAGGAAACGAATGGGAGTGTTTCAAGTTTAATGTGCCTCGAAAAAATCAAATAGATGGTTCCAATCTAGTGGAAGAGATAGATGCGGCGCAAGCGTACAATGGGCGTAACGGGACACAGCGTAACGGGACAATGTGTGTTACGGGAAACTTTTTCGTGCGTGCAGCCGGCGTTCATCGATTTATTAGACGTTGTCACGTCAAAAATATATATGTGTTTTTCCTCCTGACAATTACAAACTAGAGTCTGTTAGTAAATAACACCTGTAATAAATAATGCATACATTTTAAATAAAAAAGGGGGAGTTTGTCTGTAAAGTCGGTTTACGGACGATAACCTTTGCGTGATAACGTCGTAAGAAAACATTGATGAAAAATTGCATACTTTTTTCAATTTTCAAATATTATTTACAGTTTTTTTTGCAAATTTAATTATATAATTTGTTTAAATATAATCACGAACATTTAGTTTAAAAAGGCCGCCTTAACCTGTTTGATATTATAGATTTTCCTCGCACGGTGGTTGGCCGGTTCTTGCACGCTCGGCTCAGGCGGAACGTGTAAATGAGTCATGCTTTTTCGTATGAGTGCAGCCGGCGTTCGTCGATTTATAAGACGTTATCACGTCAACAGAATAAAATAAAATGGACATGCATATTCCCGCCTGCGGCAGGGTCTGCATGGATGGAATGGGGCTGACACTCATGGGATGCCCTACATGCACGAGGGTCAGACCTGTCGTTACGGCCAGCCTGAAGAATGTGTGATATGAGATTAGGTATGGATAGAGACCTGCAAAAGTCGCGCATTCATTCGGTGATAGGCTAGAATTCAAACACATATACCTCTTAGATAATTTTGCTCTTGGCGTACTGTTCATCTGGACGTATCTATACCAGTTATAAACCCTCAACCAAAGAAGTATCGAATCACAGACAAACCAGCTGAGAAGACTTACAAGTCAGCAGCCAATGAAATTGCGTTATTTTCCCGCATGTACAGGGGTATGTGCAGTCTATCCTGAAAGCCATCGAAACCGCGAATTGTTCAGGTCTCTACGAATGGATCACGTAGATAAAGATTTATATCGTGTTTGGCTTTGAACTAGCTATATTTACTACAGCCAGTGCCACGTAACTTTCCTCAAATTATGACAGTTCTAAATAAGTGGTACCAAATGGACATCATATCATTCTCGCACTGTTGTTCTGTCAAAAATGCTTGTAAACATCTTCAAGTGATTATCAGTGTTGGTCACGCGTCATATGATGCTTTTTTTAAGTCTCACATTTGACATTGGTACCATTGGTAATATTTATTAATTTTGAGAACTGTCAAAATTGAGTCCAGTTACAGGATACAAGCTATAATGTAAACTCAGCTCTGTTAGTTTCTTTTTAGATATCTATATTTACGCGATTTTTTAAAAAAATATATATATATTATGTAATAAAACCTATCGGCTATCGTAGTTTTATATGCTGCTGTGTGTTTTTATTTTTCTGTTTATATTAGTTTGATTGATTACGCAGCCAACGAGGCAAACATTTCCCCTGACCAAGCTTGGTACTCGGTGCAGTTCATCTCGCGCATGTCAGACGGGAGCGTGCGTGAGTCACTGCAGCCGGACTGTGGCCACTCTTCTGGCAACTGCGCCGCTGACAAACCGCCAAGCAAATGCGGCGCCCGTGAAACCACCGCAGCTTCGCAGCAAACGCGTGATTCCTGCAGTCGACAGAGCGACAGATCATTTCTTTTTTTTTTTTTTTTTTTTTTTTTGATCCGCACTCGTTCGCTGGCATACGATTCGAGCTTTCAAAACGATAATGGAACAAAACGGTTGTTTCTTTTTTTTTGTTTTTTTTTTTTTTTTTTTTTTGTTTTCTCCTTTGCTTGATGCCCTTCATTTATTCAATTTTCGTCCCTCCCGCGGTTTCGTTTCCCCCCCCCCCCATGGTATTGGTCGCTGTAACATTTTTTTTATTTGCTGACGGGTATTTTTTGATGTGATCGGTTATGCACGTCAGGAGCAGCGCCTTCCACACGAGAGGGCGGGGCTGAGGGCTCGCCCCGTGACCTCTGACCCCGCTGGCGCGCCCTAGCACCGGTACCCACCCTACCAAGGTCTCGAACCTAGCGAGCAAACACACGGGGAACTTACTGCAACTTGTCTCTTTAAGGGCTCCGCCTGCCCGGGCACACACACACGGTGCGCAGAGCTTCAGGAAAAATCAACGCGATTTCGAAACTACTCGAGATATCCCAGTGGGGTCTGCTTACGAAAAGCATTTTTAAAAGTTCTCTGAGGGCCGAAAAGTACTTTTGATTTTGGATTAGGTTGTTTAAACTATATTTTTAGAAGAGCTAAAATGGCTAAAACGTATGTTTTCAGAGTAATTTTTAGGCGTAAAAAAACCGGTACAGATTCTTAAAAGCACTTAAGGGACTTGCATTACACCTTTATCTTCATTCTCGGCCATATAATGTTACGGTCACCGCGCAAATTCCACAGTTGTCCTGTGACGACGAGAAGACTGCGCGCCAGCCCAGAGGAGACACCGCGCTAGAAATACAGCGAGTGTTGCACTTATCATCCCGCCTCACTAACACAGATACACCCCTGACGAAGCGGGCCCCTTAATCTTGCAGAGATCATTTGGGAGGATTATTATAATCCATAGCGGGATACTATGGTGTATTTCCTCCCCGTTATAGCCTGGCAAGTGGCAGGAATTGTATTCTCAAGTAGTCTGTATCTAGTATATGGTTTGCACACGTGTTTCTGTAAGCGTATCTATGTGACACTCTATATCAATGTAAATTTTAAAAATCTATGTTTTTACGTATCTGTTTTTTTATTTATCGTTTTGCCTGTCTTGGTTGTGGCATGGGTACTTATGTAATCCACGCGCGTATTCGAATGCAACGTTGTATGAAAATTTCAAAGTAGTCAGTGAAGAACTTTTGGATATTTAAGGATTTTGAACGAACATTTACATTTTTTTTTATTTATGTAGGTATATCGTCTACGCTTTTCCTGCACATTACTATTCTCACTGAGTTAAAAGTGAGAGGCATGAGTGACACCGCTCCTGTCACCAGACGCTGTTGCTCCAGATCCAGCCCGGAGGCGAGACTCGAACCAGCGGTGACCGACTGCCTCGTCACGTGACAGCTGTCTCCGGCGACCGCCCCGTCAGCAGTCAACTGCAACCGAGTTGCATTCGCTGAGTTTCACTTCCGCGCGCCGGCCCAGCACACGTACAAACCCACTCAGTAATCTTTAGGGACCGGAAAAAATTCGCGGGTTCAATGACCTCTAGGATGAACTTCATAGTTCTACGTACACTCGGTCAAATATCACTCTCTTATTGGCTGCTGTCTTGCGAAGGTGTCCCAATGTAGCAGCCTGTGATTCGACACAGCTTCGGTTGAGTGTTTCTCACTGGCCCGGAGTCATCCAGGTTAGTTGCGAGCCAATAGCAGAGGCAACACTGAGGTATAACTGTGTGAATTTTAGGCTGTCGTGAAATGTATCCGCGAATTTTTCCGGTCTCTAGTAATCTTCTATCATAACTAATATGTCATTAAGGACGTGGTTTTGAATGGGATTTTCCGCAGACATAGGGATTAGCGCGGATTTGAATGAAATTCATCCCCGGAAAAGATAACATTTTCAATATCCTGAGATTAACTCGAACCGGAATGTAACAGCCGGACGTGCATTTGAAATACGTTTTGGTGCCATAAATATTGAATTTTAATTCTGTAACAAATTCAGTATATATATATATATATATATATATATATATATTACAGATCGAAGCAACATAAACTCATGGAATCAATAAGTTTTAATATTTGAATATTAAACTACTGAATCGTTGAAATTGAATTAATTGTATACGAGCCTAGTATTAAATTTCATTGTGCTATCATAGGGTTGTACAAAAGTTCGATTACGGCTGAATCAGATGTTTCCCGTCCTACTTCAGCTGCACGCTAGAGTGTTTTTACCCTTTGCGACAGTGACGAAAACGCTCATTCTGAAAATAATCTCTAAAAAAATCAACTAAGATACCGTAAGTATTTACGTAATTTCTCCAATTTAAAAATTCTGCATGAAGTTTATGTTATAGAATACATATAACAAAAATATTCGAGTTATTCACCGCTAATGTTCAACCGCTATGCGCCATAGCGTGCTAACAACTATATTTAATCAATGGTGAATCAATAACAAAGTTTAAAATTTAATGCAGAAAGTTCACGATTTAGAGGGTGGAAAATGCGAGATCAATGTGCTTTGATTGAACCATGAAAATAACTTGAGCTTGAACTTAACAAACTTATAATTATTTTGTCATTTGAAAGTTTCTCGTAAGGTCTGAAAGGTTAAAATAAGATTTTAATTTTTACAACATTACAGTATTACACTAACTGCGTAGTATAAACGCTATAAGTAACGTTCACTTTCAATGGATAGGAACAAAAAAAACAACTGTCTGAAAATTTTACCTTATGATTAGAGTCCCGGAAATTTCGCGGATTCCTCTGGCCTCAAGATAGAATTCAAAGTTATAGGTGTGCTCGACCCATGTTTACTTTCCCATTGGTTGATTTCTTAGCGAGAACATTTTTATCCTTGTTATTTGGCACTACCTGATTCGCTTACTTCTCTCCTAGCTGGACATCGTTGGCTCACGGTTGTAGAGGGGCGTGTCCAGATAACTACGGTCCAATCATGAACACCGTGCGACAGTGTGGAGGTTTGCATTCTAGCTTGCGACTAAATGAATCCGCGAAATTTCCGTGGCCCTACTTATGATGAAACATATAGGAATTCAGTTTTCTATATATGTAGTATAACTAGTGTTTAGAAATGGTTTTGACTTTCACTACGGGGTAGAAAATAGAATGAGCGGGTAGGGTTATAATTTATGTTAAGGATCAGCAGTATTTAGTAGGAAAAGAAATAAATTTCTAAACAGTACAACAAATTGTAAAACAAATCAAATTTATCAACCAGCAAATTCACTCAACTGTATTCATTAATATTTCACTTATTAACAAAGAGTGAATTTCACTTGTTTTAAAGTAATATCTATTGATTTTTATTTTATTATCTTGCCCTTTATAACTGATTCTAATTGCCTTCTATTGATTGCTCTGTGATCAGAGGTTTGGCAAAATTTATTCGAGCTGTTGCTTTTTCTTTCTGTTAAGGCGTTATTTAAAAATGGAAATATTTGCTCTGATATGTGTTCTCTTGAGACAGGTGTACGAGATGGGCTATGCTAAAGTTTGAAAATTGTGTACAATTGTCGACAGGAATGACTATCAGATGATATTCCAAAAACGTTCAGACTTTCTGGTAACCACTGTTAATATTTTTTGACGTGACAACGTCTAATAAATAGATGAACGCTGGCTGCACGCACGAAAAAGGATGACTCATTTTCCAGTTACGCACATTTTCCCGTTACGCTTTGTCTCGTTACGCGCATTGTACGCTTGCGCCAAATCTATTACTCTTCCACTCGATTGGAACAACCATCGATTTGACTTTTTCGAGGCACATTAAACTTGAAACACTCCCATTCGTTTCCTACTTTTCCTATCATTGTCCTATCCTTAACAGAATAACACAGATTGGAAGAAGTTAAATAGCAAACATGTATAAAAGTTATAGTTAAAATAATCTGTTCGTTAAAGTAATAAACATATTTGAATGAATGAGTGCAAATAAAAGTAAATTTATCAATTAAATTGTAGATTTCATTTCACTCCTTCTTTGTATCCATACAAAATAGTGATAATTCAATAAAAATGATTCAATTTTATTCATAAAACTATGCAATCATTTCATCAATGTCCGTAAACCGACTTTACAGACAACCAATTTTTTTTACTGATTTTTTGGATGTCGCTGATAAAACCTTTCATTCCGCCTAGAGTACACCATCAGTTGACATTGTCATGAAAATTGTTTGTTGGCTTGTTATCATACGGTTCCTGTACGCCTGCACGTGAAGTTTATCCTACTGAGATTACTACTTATTTGCTTTTCGGTCGGAATGACGTTCCGGCATGGCCATCCGCGAGGACCAATCACAGCTCGGCTGTGGGGGGGCTCTACGTAAATACTGTTACGTGTGGGGAAAACAGGTTTGAAAAGTACAGCCCAATCAATTAATTACAGTTTTATTTATTACTAGAGACCGGAAAAATTCGCGGAATCATTTCACGATATGCTAGAATCCAAACAACTGTACATTTATATTGCTTCTGTGATTGGCTTACAGTTTACCTGAAGGACTTTTAGCCAATGGGAAACCTTCAACCAAAAAAGTATCGAATCGCAAGCGTCCCAGTTGACAAGTGTCACGAGTCAATAGCCAATGAGCAAGTGGCATTTGCGGAGTATGTAGAGGGTTGTGGAGTCTATCCTAGAGGTCATCGAAAGCGCGAATTTTTCTTGTCTCTATTTATTACTAGAGACCGGAAAAATTCGCGAATTCATTTCGCGATAGGCTAAAATATAAATAGTTATACCTCAGTGCTGCCTCTGCTATTGGCTCACAACTCACCTGGAGGACTTTGGGCCAATGAGAAACACCCAACCAAAGCTTTATACGAATCACAGGCTGCTACTTTGGGACGTCTCACCAGACAGCAGCCAATGGGTGGGTGGCATTTGACCGAGTGTACGTAGAACTATGTAGTTCATCCTGGAGGTCATTGAACGCGCGAATTTTTCCGGTCCCTATTTATTACTAATATTTACACTATAAATTAAATTACAACACTTGAAATGTCTGTCCACAAATGAATAACTCCTTCGTCCAGTCCACAGTGTAGGCTACTCTCCCCACTGGAGATATCTCTACCGCTCGTCCCTTACCACGCACCTCTGTCCCAACACACTGCCTCGCACTGCTCACTCGTCTGTCGCACTACTCACAGTCCCCGTACACGAAGGGGAAGCCTTCATTTCACAGACGAGAGAGCCACACCCGAAGTTCCCCGATGTTCATGCTCGCTTTTTTGTTTACATGATTTCACAGTATCTTTAATGTATCTATCCTAACCAAATCAACCGTCCATAATGTTTTAAAGTATTGATAATGTAGCTAACCTAACCTAATTGACCATTAGTTATCATGAGTTTCAATGAACAAAAAAAAAAACCTAAGATGCACGATCGGACGTTCGGCTCTCTCGTCTGTGAAAAGAAGGCTTCCCGTACACGAATCCCGTCGCTTGTCGTCCGGTTATCACTCTCCAAGGGGTCACTTCTCTTCACTTCACTCTCCACTCCACTGGCTCTGGCGTGTTTTCAGATTCTTGAAAGCGCTTGAGGGACTTGCATCACGCCTTTACCTTCATTTCTCCGCCATGTAAAGTTACGGTCGCCGCTCAAATTTCACAAGTTGTCCTGTGCACGCCAGTCCAGAGGAGACACTGCGCTAGAAGCACCAGCGAGCGTCGCGCTTATCATCCCGCCTCGCTGACACGACACACCTAAGGACTAGGCGGGCCTCTACAACCCGTGCGACACGAGACCTTATAAAATTTTGAACAACTTTTTTACAAGTCAGATGACTCTGTGCTTTTTTCTTCGGCGTGTTCGGCGTATTGTGCACATTGCTAGAGACCGGAAAAATTCGCGGATCCATTTCACGACAGCCTGAAATTCATACAGTTATACCTCAGTGCTGCCTCTGCTATTGGCTCGCAACTCACCTGGATGACTCCGGGCCAGTGAGAAACACTCAACCGAAGCTGTGTCGAATCACAGGCTGCTACATTGGGACACCTTCGCAAGACAGCAACCAATAAGAGGGTGACATTTAACCGAGTGTACGTAGAACTATAAAGTACATCCTAGAGGTCATTGAACCCGCGAATTTTTCCGGTCCATATAGATTGCTTTCTCGCGGGGCCGTGTAGGTGCTTAAGAGGGAGGGAAGGAGGGAGGTGTTTCCGTTCATGGCGACCTTTTTCCGAAGCGGGCAGAGCTGCGGCGACTTGGCTAATCCTTCACGCGCGGTCATTGTTCGGCGCGCAAATTGGCCGATAAGCGAGCCTGGGTTTGGGGGGGGGGGGGGGGGGGCGGAAGTGGATGAGCGCAGTTATTTGTGCCCCGCTGCTATCGCTGGCGCCCCGCCCCGCGCGATAATTGGGCGCGCCGCTGTTTTAATTAACGCGCTCCTGTTTCCATCAGCGGCTAACAACTTTCCGAACGTCGTTTGTATCCTGTGCGCAGCTCCGCTCGTGGCTTTGTCCGGGGGGGGGGGGGGGGACTTTATTTTATTTTATTTTTTTCCGTTAATTTTAATTATTCGATTGCTTGTTGTTGTACCTAAAAGCCTGATGGGGAAAGGGTAGGGGGGGGGGGTTTGGGGGGGGGGGGGAAGCGAGTTCCTGCGGCCTTGATGTTCACGGAAAGCCGCGTCCACATCCGTCTATTGCAGAACAATGGCGTTTGCCAGAAAAAGCGTATGGCGAAACTGCGATAACAGCAGTTCATTCCGTTCCGCTCCAGAGCTCAACCAACGCAAAACGGTTTTGAATGTGTGGAATGCAAATTTTTTTTCTATAAATAAAAAAAATAGCTGCTGACTTATAATTCAGTGGAAACAACCATTAAATCAAGCGATGTTCGGGACTTTGTTGCGAAATTTGTGGGTTTCCTTCGCATTTGGACTTTCATCTATTAGATGAATGAGGGAACGTCTCATCAACTTGTGGCAAAAGAATAAGGGAAAAAATACACTTACCTTATGTTTTTACCATTTTTGTATTACTATGCTTTAGAAAGCCTACTCAAAATTACAATTCAAAACATTTTATTTTTGTTTTCGATTTGGTGCAACTTATACACAATTATGTGAGTGTTGAAAATATGAGTAAGAGCTTTTAATAAACCAGCAATTAGAATATATGGTGTACTTCTAAGCAGGGTTGGCTGATTTTAACCACCGTTTAAAACATTGTTTCAATCAAGTGATTTGTATAAAAAAATTGTTTTAAATGGATTATTAAATACAATTCCTGAATACATTTTAATGAAAGGTCTAATTCCACTCTAATAACAACAATAGTTTGCTCATTAATGTTTCTGGTGATTCACGAGAACAAACAATTACATACTAATCAAGATCTTATCATTTAAATTATCTGAATAAGTTGTAAATTATACCCAGATATATACTACTCTAAAATTAAATAAATTAGACAATTGTAGTCAAAAGAGGAAAAAAAAATTATTAAAGAATGTCTATTTTGTGGGAATCCCCGACTGCATTGTAAATCCTATTTCTATGAGAAACATCCATTCTATGGAGAAGCCTCCTCCTGTGGAGAAATACTATTTCTGTGGTTAAGTCCCAGTCAGATGTGCAGATTTACTGGATTTCAGTTCTTTAATGTTATAAATTTTCTGGTTCAAAATAAGTGGCAGAAAGCAGGCTGTTGTATGGCTTTCAATTGAACATGCTGAGAACCCAATTAGCTAATGTAATAAAAAAATCTGGTTGTTTGATTTTTTTTAAAAAAAATGTTTTATCCAACCCTGCTTCTAATATATGAGCAGTGCGTATTCATGTAAGCAGTAGAGTAGTTTTATGCTTTAATCGTTCTTTTACCGCTGTTAAACCCTGGAGGTTAGTCTACTGCAAAATTAACATGCGTGCAGAGAGAAACTTCGGGACAGCCCCAAGAAGTTCTGAGACGACCAGGTTAGCTAATTGTGCTATTTAGATTTGTGATTTACATTTTCAATGTTGGTACCCACTTTACTCTGTTCGAAATGAGGTTTTTTTTACAGGTAGTGCTTGGAATATTCAGACAGAAATATTCTTATAAAATAACAACATTTATAGAAAACAATATAAGCGCGTCTGGTGTACGTCTATTTTTTTTGTTAATTATGCAACAGTATTGAGCTGTCAAAGTAAGTATGTTCTCTGTAGCACCTGTCAAGAAAGTGACACTTTATGTTGAAAAGAGTGTATCAGTATCACCGTGCGCTAGCCAGGTGTGTTGAGGCGGCGCCCTGTCAGGCTGGATCTTTGGTCTACTACTACGTAAGTGGTCTACTGCTAGTTCTACCACTTTTTCCACTACTACTTAAGTGGCTGATTCGTAGAGACCGGAAAAATTCGCGGTTTCATTTCGCGATAGGCTACAATCCAAGTGCGTGTAACTTATTGCCGCTTCAGTGATTGGAACACAGTTTGCCTGAAGGACTGTGAGCCCATGAATGACCCTCAACGTAAGAAGTATCGAATCACAAACATCCCAGTTAGCAGGTGTCACGAGTCAGTATCCAATGAGCAGGTGTAATTTTCCCGCGTACCTACATAGTGGATCGTGGAGTCTATCCTAGAGGTCATCGAAACCACGAATTTTTCCAGTCCCTACTGATTCGTTATTGGAACAGATGTCTACTTTCGAACTGTGGCCAAATCCTACAGTCCGCGAATTCTTCCAGTCCTTATTTTACATTTCACGACGAACTATCGTTGTTGTAACCGACGAGACAACAGTTTTGACGGTGCGGTGTTGGAGATCTGCGCCGTTATTAGAGCAGTGTAATTACGTGGAAGTTGGCAGTGCTGGCAGGCTGGGTCCCTTCCCCGCCATGATCGCTCGATATGACTGCCCCCTCCCCTCCAACCCCTTCAACGCCTCCCCCCTTCACTACTTGCTTTCTTTCTCTCTCCCTCCCCTCGTCGCCCAGGTTGGTTTGCATGCAAATAGCGGAGACCAGCCCCGCAGACTGGTTTAATCAGCGCGTCGGATATCCCCGTGCGAGTTTTGACTGCGGGCGAATGAAGAAGTGTTGCGGATAGGGGAGGGGGTTTGGAAGAACTGTCGGGCAGTTTGTGCGTCTGTTCTGTAGAGACTGCTTTCGATGACCTCTAGTATAGATTCCACAACCCCCTACATACTCAGGTTAGATGCCACCTGCTCATTGGCTATTGACTCGTGACAACTGTCAACTGGGACGCTGGCGATTCGATACTTTTTTTGTTGAAGGTTTTCCATTGGCTCAAAGTCCTTCAGGCAAACTGTAAACCAATCACAGAAGCAATATAAAGATACAGTTGTTTGGGTTCTAGCATATCGTGAAATGAATCCACGAATTTTTCCGGTCTCTAATTATTGTGCATTTTCATAAAATTTTATGTAGGTTATAATTTATTTTAATTTTCAAAATTAAAATAGTAATTTGGCGTCGACTATGTTGATTCGTGTAGTACTTTAAGAAATTGGGTTGCCGATCTATGATAAAGTACTTTGGCCGTACGAGAAAGTCTTACGTTTTGTTGTTTAACACAACAAAAAAAGGAATAATTGTTTATTTCACCTGCAGTAGTTCTAAAATAGTTCATTAATTGTTAGCGCTTTCACTATAAATTAATTTTGAAAGAATTTTTTTTTGTTATATATTTTCGATGTTGTGGTAGTTTATTCGGTTTATAATTCATGCTACAAAGTTTTAACACACACCTTTTCCTGAAATATTTTCGTGAAAAGTACATGACCCTCTCTATAGTCCCTACAGTCAACTTGTTCACTAAGTTTTTCTTTGCTGAGCATGTTTCTCAGGTCCAATCAAATATTAAATATCACAATGTTACTTGTGCCTTTTTCATTTTATCTCTTGGCCGATTAAATCTTTTTCACGTCTGAGTAAGTTTGTCAGTCTTTAGTTGGTTTAAATAAAACTTGCACTGTAAGCGATTAATAAGGAGAATAGAAAAAAGTACAATTTTTTTTAATTTTATGAAACCTAGCCTTCCTTTTAAAAGGGTTAATATGAAGTGAATTTTTGTCTGTACCCAATAGTTATATGGCTGGTTTTTATAATAAAAAATACAATAAAATAATGAATTATTATATAACTTTTGATTTAGCAGTATTTTTTTCAGCTGCATACTTATGGAGATAAGAAGCAATCACTTGTTTATGAGTGCTTTCAATTAGAGAACTGATTAAGTAAATGCATTACACGGAGTATTTAAATGATAAATGTGACGTTAAATATTTAGATAGTTTTGTTTTTAGTATAATGTCTTATCCCATGAGTTGCCAAACAGTCGTATACAGAATGTCCTAGAACGCAAACGTCAAGCTGAGAACAGTTTATAGGTAGAGACCGGAAAAATTCGCGGATTCATTTCACGACAGCCTAAAATTCATATAGTTATACCTCAGTGCTGCCTCGGCTATTGGCTCACAACTCACCTGGACGACTCTGGGCCAGTGAGAAACACTCAACCGAAGCTGTGTCGAATCACAGGCTGCTACACTGGGACACCTTCGCAAGACAGCAGCCAGTAAGAGGGTGACATTTGACCGAGTGTACGTAGAACTATAAAGTTCATCCTAGAGGTCATTGACCCCGCGAATTTTTCCGGTCCCTATTGATAGGCCAACTAACTACGGTCTAAACATTATAATTAAAAATATCTGTCATAGTTTTTGAGTTATATGCATTTTTCAAAAGTTTTAAAATCCCCACACTTAACAAATTATTAGATAATGTGACTACGATTTTTTGCTACGCAGAAATAAATAACTCAACTATTGATAATAATTAAAAATTAAATCAAAAGTAATCTACTTTTTTTTTGGGGGGGGGGGGGGGCGAATTCTTTGCAGAACTTAAGACGGCAAGTTTTTTAATTGGGTAACTTTGACTGTTCAACCGTAAAAAATTCAACTAACTTGCTAAGTAAGCTTTTTTTTTTTACAGCATGAGTAGTCAAAGTAACCCGATTAAAAATATTTGTCACATAAGTCATGCAAATAATTTTCTCCTTATAGTAAAGAAAGTTTTATTTTATTTTTTAATTGTTAGCAATAGTAGAGTTATTCATGATTGCGTGGAAAAAAAATTGTAGTGCCAGTATTTAATAAGTAGATGCTGGGTGGGAATTATAAAACTTAAAAAAATAATACTATAGCTCTAAAAACTACATCACTTTGTTGATTTAATTTTTTTATTCAGAACCGTAATAAATTGGCATATCAACTTGATGTTGTACTGGGACCATCTGCATAAGTAATTCTACAAACTACAAACTTAACAACGCAAACGCTTCAGCTATTAACATTTTCTAGTGTCAAACCGTACTTAATTACTAGCTCGAAAGGAATTTTCCACACATTAAATATTAATTAATGGCGTGGAAAATTATATCTTTTTTTACTACTTTTGTCCGCTTTTGACTAAAAAAATTAAGGCACTTCTTGATAGTTTAACCTTTTACAAACATCAGTTGAACATCGTTCGTCTGGTAATCATCAATTCTAAACCCCTTATTATAGCAAAAAAATAAGCAACTTCAATTTCATCATCGTACCCTTCCAACTCATTAGCGACGAATGGCCTTTGCTCGTGGAGACTATTGTTCCGTACGAATTAACATTTCTACCTCACGTCGAGCACTTAGGTTCCTAGTCAACGGACGCTATCATCGCGAAGCTACAACGACCTCGGCGGTGCTTTTCAGGTGAGTGTCTTGTTAATTGTTCGTGGAATTACACGTTTAAGCGCCGTCGTGGGAAGAAAAAAAAAGGCTGCTGTGGGTGGAGTCCCGGATTTTATTTTTCCTTTCCTTCCACGATGTCCACGTACCGAAAATAATTTCGCTAATGGTGTTGGACGGCCCTTGGCGGGCTTTGCTCCGCTATCCCCCCCCCCTTTCCCCTCCTACAGCGCCACGAAAGCGCCACTGTCTTCGCAGGTCGCGAGGCGGCCAATCCACTCCGGCGCCGCCTCTGGCAGCCATTTCCATATGAAAGCTCCGGCCGGCCCATTACAGCTAGCTGCGCCGGGCGCCGGCTTCAGGAGAACTCGTCCCTTCCTCCGTCCAACACCCTCCGCTCCTCCAATCCCTCTCTCTCTCTTTCTCCATTGCTTTCCCTCCGCGGCTTCTGTGATAAGAATTAATAATCCATTTCCTCTCCGTCTCGGCAGAAGGGAGCACATCGCGAGGAGTCAGTGCGGCTGTGGACAAATTGACGACGCCTGGAACACCGGCAACACGCGTAGGAAATATGCTCTGCGGGCTGCGTGTGTAGCAGGCGGCAATCGTGCTTTTTTTTTTTACTCTGCAGTCTTACAAACATTGTAACTAAAAACCAGGCATCTGAATTTAAAAAATAAAATAAAATAACTGCAATGGATACAACAATTTTTTCTGTCTTTCCTGTCGGTGGTACAGTGAGTAAGTTTTGATTTTAAAATTAGTATTGATTGTTTGTCAACAGTTATCACCTGATATAAATTTAACCTAAAAAACGTTATTTATGAAGTTATCACACTTTTTAAAATACCAGTTAAAAGCATTATTTATTTTTCTGCCCAAGAAAAACTCTTTTACATTTCATATTCTTTGCTAGTTTATGATTGATGTTGTTAACAATAATAGTTTATGTATGTTTCTTGTACTGTTTAACCATTTTATTAACTTTAAAAAAATATTAAAGCCACAAAAATTAATATGTATATTTACTTTCCATCAATGCTTGAAGTAAGGACCTTAGCCATTTTGCCCCCACCCGCCTTTTCACATATTTTCTCCAAGGTTCTATAATTTCATGTAGAGCTTAACATCTGGTTGACACCAATGCCATTGGAGAAGTTGACGGGTGATGAGATGAGAACGGAGTATTGATAGAATGTATCGGTGGGGCAGATGGTAAAGACACAATAAAATCTGCAGTCTCGCAGCATTTTGTCTGCCATGTTTCCCTACTAGCGAAAAAACCTTGGGTTCGAACCTGCTGGGAACCGAACCTGTATTCACCGTGGTGGGAGGCACGCCATGGGGTGTTGGCCAAAAAATGTTGGAAACAAAGCAGGGTACTGAAGAGTGTTGAGTTAGCAGTGAGCAGTTCATTCACACCATGCGCGGCTCCAGAGGAAGGGCGATAGCCCCTTCCGAGCCAAAATTTTACTTCTTATTTCTTTGTAGGGTATATTAATGTTAACTTAAATACTTTCGTTAATGTGCTAAACTCTTCTTTCAATCAAATTTTGTACGAATTACTAAATGTCAGTATTTGAGAGCATATATTTGGTGAATATCCCAAGGGCAATGTCATGATCCTGTGTGTGAGCGCCCTGCCTGAGAGGTCTTCCTGGAGCCGCCATTGATTCACACGCGTGTTGTGAACGTGGTGGGGTTCATTCCAGACGGCGACCTGTACACCGGCACGGTGGCAGACTTCTCCAGCATGGACCCCATCATTTACCGCGAGCCGCTGCAGACGGAGCAGTACGACTCCATGAGCCTCAATGGTGAGTAGTCTGCCGTCCTCTGCAGGATCTTGTCATCGCTGTTCAGGAAAACTACAAATCAGGAAAGAATTCCCATCCAAACCTTCAAGATTTCTTGACACAGATCAAAATATACATATTCTTAGCTAAAATAATCGGGTCGTTACCACGACGCCGAAATAAAATAACGCCGAATGTCAAAATTGACCACAACGCCGACAGCTAGAAAACTGCTGTGTACCACAACGCCGAAATAACAACTGAATGAATTTGTGTGTGTTTCTTAAATGTACCTTAATGCCGAAATACCACAATCAAACCTAACCTTACCTTACCTAACCTAACCTAGTGTAATATAACCTAACCTAACTTAACCTAGCCTATCCTAGCCTACCCTAACCTAGTCTAACCTAACCTAGTCTAACCTAACCTAGTCTAACATAATCTAACCTTTGTGGCAGTCCTGCAATGACATTTTTCGGCGTTAGTGTATTTCGGCGTGGTGGTAATTCGGCGTTGTGGTACACAGCAGTTTTCTAGCTGTCGGAGTTGTGGTCAATTTGGCATTTCGGCGTTGTGGTATTTCGGCATTATGGTTTGTCCCCAAATAATCTATACTTAGACAAAGATCATTTTTCTGGATTCAGGATTTATCAATCATATTATTTAAATTAGCCTATTAGAGATAGTAAATAGGATATGAAGTTAGTTTGCTGTGTTGCAGTTTTTCAAGTGTTGTTTTTCATGCTTTATTAAATTTTCCTATGTTTTTTTTTGTTTGAAACTCCATAAATTAGTTTTAATTTATTTTTCATACTCATCAGTTTGCTTATCGGATAAATTCATAATACTGCACTAGTATTTATTCCTGTGGTATTGATCATAAACCTGCGTGTCTGGTGTGTCATAGTAATTATATTTAATTTCATCAACTCTAATATTTAAAGGATGTTATATCGTTATATGTCATTTATTAATTTAGCTTTAGATAAGTTGTTTGTGCTGCTGAAAGTACGTCTACTAACTTATGTATTTTTATTATTGATGATTTCAGCTCCAAACTTTGTAAGTTCACTATCCCAGGGAGACTTTGTATATTTTTTCTTCCGTGAGACAGCTGTAGAGTACATCAACTGCGGAAAGGTATGACAATAGTGTTACTTTGGTTTATATTTGTTTGTGCAGCTTGGTAGCAATGTTATATGTAGTTTCATATTCAGATTTATTTTTACTGTCAAAATGTCAGATGTTTGTCTGTAATAAAGAAAAACAGACTTATTGTAATTGTTTTGCAAATGTGTATTTGGTTGTAGGTTTTATGTGTTAAATTTTTGTCATAATTATAACAAAAGACCAAAAACTATGATAAAAGCCATACTAACATTGTATGTGTATTAAGAACACATAATAGTTGCTTATTTACCCCCTAAAATTGTAAGTCGAGCAATAACTTGTGCCAGAAAGTAAAAAATTATGTTAATTTAACACTTTTTTAGTCCAGGTACTGATAATATTAATCTCATGTGTTATAAATCACCTTTAAAGGCCCTCAGATAGCCTTATCATCTTGAAAAGTGCCTTTTGGTTATGACATAATGTCAATGTTCATTTCATCATCAAATACACAAATGCACTTTTAAATGTCTCCTTTGGTCAAGACCATTTTCTACATCCCTTACTATTTGCCTTTTGTTGCTAACCTGTATAATTTTATGTTGGTTATCAAGAATTCCTGCTATTATCGCAACATAATTCAGCATGGCGGATTAGTCAGCACAGATTTAAAAAGCAAAATAGGCAATTGGCTTTTATTTTAATTTTATTATGCTATAACTTAGTTAATGTAGTATTAGTATTATATACACTGCATGAGTGAAAATAATATAAGAATTTTTTTTATTTAAACAGAGCTTGAGAGATCACAATTCATAAATAAAAACAAACACCCAATTTTCATCAGGAGGTTTGGACTCATAGATAAAGATTATGTTTTAACTCAAAGGATACGTGCGATTTAAGCGGATGACAAGGAAACATAGCAACTAATTTGAACCACACCGTATTGTATTTACCCGAGGATTATAGACTGGAGAAAGTTGATAATTATGGTTGATCTCGCATATGATCACAATCACCAAATACTTACAGCTTTAAAGTGCATTTTTTCAGTGATAATTTATCTTTACAAATACTACCATTTTTTTCTGTTTAGTTAAATTATGGTTACAAACTGATTAGACGTATTCATGTTGTTTGATTCTTCATTAGATAACAGATTATAGCCTATGATTAAGAGCATAGGTGTATCAGGTGGATTGGGGGGGGGGGGGGTAGGTTTTTCCCTTTGGAATCAAAAGCCCCTCTGAGGGGTCGCTTGCACTTGCAAATTAGTAACTGTAAAATAATAATAAACATTATCCCGTGGGCCCTCCCTGGGATTTCCACAGATTTTCACCCATGCTTAGTAGTGTAAGATGTGTAAGAGACAAGTTTTTTTTATTCAGTGAAATTTCTTGTATGTAGTGGTCATAGAATAATTATTATTGAAGATTGTTTAATTTAAAACTAATAGAATCAATCACTGATTTGTTCCAGGCATTGGCCCAATTCATTTTTCCACTTAGTTATTTTAATTACCTACTACAAACATTTTATTTACTTATTGGTTCTTGGCCTGGAGTTATCTTCATATTTTATTATATAACTAGCCATGCACCCAATATGTTTTCCTGTCCTCATTTTTAAAGACTTTCTAAAAAAAATGCTAATAAAACTGACTTTCATTTAAAACAGAAAAGCCTAAACACCAATTTCCATATTTCCAACTTCAAAAATGACAAACTTCTTATCAAAAGGTAATAAGTAGGCACACAAATTACGAAACAAACTCAATAAATTTGTTTTTCTAAGCCAAGAAGTCAAATTAAAATAAAATCTATAGAAAAAAAACCAAAGAAATTTAGTTAAGTTTTTAATATCCAAAACACAAAGCAAAATCAGTAAATCTGTACATCCTAGACAAGTAATTTGATTGTTAGTTTGTATTCGTAAATTTGCTTAATTTTGTTACTGATGTAAACTTACAAAAATACTTCTGTCATTGAGGTAAACATTCGAAAACTTCTTTGAACTCTTTTTTAAAATCAACAAATAAAGCTCTATCTTTTGATTTTTCTATGAACAGTACTAAGCTCAGAAGACTCCTAAACCTTTAAATGAAGATATCCTTTTCTTCCGTGAGCCGATTTTGATGAAATGTGTTGCCCCAAGCTACGTCCAAGTTACCTGTTAAAACACCATGAAAATTTGAAATAGTTTTGGAGATTAGTGTGTTCAAACAGACAGACATCCTGACAAAGTTTTTAAAAATAGTTATATTGTATTCTGTTACACTCCCTATATCACCCATAATCAGTTTTTGGCAAATATTTTCAGTGTAAAGACACAGCGGTTCTACAGTTTTATTATATTATAGATAGATTGCCCTATTACAAGAGTGCATAAAAATTGGGTACTTTTTTATGTTCTATGATTCTGAGTATGGTCAGTGTGTTGCACTTAGTGTAGCTAGACTGATAGTTTTACAGTTAAAAGTACAAAACTGTTTATAGCTATATGCTGAAATATAGATTTCTTAGATATAAATTTGCATTTTATTTTAAAGTGGAATTCTACCCATAGCCAAATTCTGTTTTAGAGGGAAAAGGGAAGGAGATATGAGTTTTGCGTCCCGGCCACCAGTGTTCAGAAGGCATCAGATTTGGAGGGACCTGCATACTTACTGTGACCCGTAGCCCCTGGCGAATTTGAACTGGCCGAATTCTACCTGCTCCTTTTAATTGGGTGCCTCGCTGCTGTTTTTTTTCCCTTTAAATTCAACTTGCAAATTTAAATTTTCCTCACAGTATAGTACAACCAAATAAACAATGAAAGAGGGTCTAGATTTCTGTTTAGTATAGTTTATGTTGATTTTTCTTCCAGCCAATCATTGTGCTATTTTCTAAATGTGGTGTAACTTTCATTGTAACAACTGTTTTACAGCTATTTTACTTACTAATGTAAGTACATAACTTTATGAGCTGGAAATTGCTAAGTGTACTTTTGAAATTACCACTTTTTAAAGGAATTTTTTTTTTACATTTTGGTTTTTAAAATATATTCTGAATCTATTGGCCCTTTTTAAAATCTAAGCAGGAAAATTCCTGGGCTGTTGTACGAAAAGTCAAAAAATTATTATTATTGATGACTGTGATCTGGTACGTAGTGAAGAATCAAACAACATTGAAAAATTGTCTTTGTTACATATAACTAGAGACCGGAAAAATTTGCGGATTCATTTCGAATTCAAACATGTGTACAATTCTGCTGGTTCTGCTATTGGCTCGCAGTTTAACTGGAGCTCCTTGGGCCAATGAGAGACTATCAACCAAAGAAGCGTTGAATCACAAGCTACCCAATGGATACGCCTCACAATTTATTACCCAATGAACACGCGTGTTTACTTGAGAAATGCAGAGAATAATGGAGGCTATCCTAGAGATCATTGAATCCGCGAATTTTTCCGGTCCCTACATATAACATGAAATAATTTTAACAAGTAATTTTTTCTGGTAGTGCAGTTACTAAATTTTGACATCCTTTCAAATTTTTTGGTGGAAACAGCTGCATCTAGATCAGTTCAGTGATGATGGTAGGCTTCTGCAGAGTCATGCACACAGGTGTTAGGAGGGTGACTGCTCGGACCTGCGACCGTGACAAAGTAACTATTGATGACCACCAGTGGTTGGGGAGGGGGGCGAAGGGTCTGGTCCATTGTGATGGTAAACATCTGTCTCGCATTGTTATGGTTATTGAGAAGGGGATTTGTCAGAGTTACGTGCGACAAGAATTGTTCCCCTGCAGGAAGTGGGCTTTGCTGCGTGTAACTGTTGTCTTTTTTTCCTACAATCAGCTTACAATTTATATCCATCACATTCACTGCCACGGTGTGACAGCCAGGTGTTTTGGCCGCGGATTTCCTGTGCTTATTCCAACATTCATTTTATTTTTTTTCATTTCTCTGATTAGAATGGAGTGTTGTATATTCATGAAACATTTTAAGGTTAAGATTTGTTAATTATGAAAAAACATTTTTTTTACTGCTTTAATGGTTTTGGTGTGTTTCTATGATAATATTTGCTTGTGGATTATAAAAAATTTTATTTTTCACGCTGTTATGTGACATACAAATATTTTTACAATAAAAACTATCTATTTATTTTTTTGTTACATTTCCTTGATGTTTATTTGGCCAGGTGTAAGTATCAAGTGTTTGTAGGCACCATAGATGTTGATAAAATTTTGCTACAGCTTAGCCTAGCCAGCACTGTACATCTAAGTCAGTGGCAGTCATATGGGAGGAGTAATAGAGGCGAAAACCCCTTCCCTTAGAACTGAAAAATAAAATGGACATTTTACATTAAATTATCTACTCTAGTTGGCACCAGAAGTCAGTTAAATTTTGTTTTAAATTTAGTTTGTGCAACTCTACTGATATCTGATAGAAACACATAGTTTTGATGATGACCTTTCACGACATCAGAAATTCATTAGATATAACCTTTTTAAGTTTATGTAATTTTTCGAGATTTACGACTCTCCATTGAGGTAACTGGGAGGTATTCACTGACCCGATGCTGAGCTCGGTGCTGAAGTGCGGTGTGTTTCCGCTGCAGGCGGTGTACTCGAGGGTGGCGCGAGTGTGCAAGCTTGACCGGGGCGGGCCCCATCGCTTCCGCAATCGCTGGACGTCCTTCCTCAAGTCCCGCCTCAACTGCTCTGTCCAGGGGGACTTCCCGTTCTACTTCAACGAGATACGTGAGTCCCGTCTCTCTGCTGTTTGGGCTGGCCTCCGATTTCATTGCCAGGGGTCCTGGGCTTAAATCCCTGGAAAATATGCGACTATTAGTATTCATTAATAATGTTTGCAGGCTTTCACGGCCATTCCATTGTCTGAAGTAGCTTGGCTTCTGGGTTGGGGCCGTGTCCTAGGCAAATAATTTACCTTTTGAATTATTCGCCTAGGACACGGCTGCAACCCAGATGCAGCCAAGCTACTATTAGAATTCATATTGTTCAACCACACATTATATTGCCAGTATTTGGTTCTGGAATAGGAAATTTAAAAAAAAGCATCATTACTATAACATTAAAAAAAAATATGTAAAATGTGTATAAAATACTCATGTCATCTCACGTGATGGTATATGGTAGCCAGAAGAGATGAAACTGGGACCCTTGAAATTAGAATAATGTCAATTTTTTTTTTCCTAAAATAGCTGTATGGAAATGTCACTTAAGTATTAAATTTGGAGAACACGTAATTTACTATCTCAATTTAACTACACATTTTCTGTAGCTCGTTAAACTAGCATTTCCATGGTGACTATAAATCTGTGCTATTTACCCATTTAATTATTTTTTGACTGTAGAGAAATACATCAGAGAAGACATGAAGTAGGTGTTTATGGTAATACTGTAACTATTATCTAGTACATATAATATTTTTATTGTATGTATACTCATTTCAACCTTCAGCTACAATAAAATTAACATGGATAAAAAAAAAATTGAAATGGCTTTGCTCACTTCACTTGGGACATGCCAGATTGAACTGTAGCACCTATGCTGTATGACTGCCATAATGAACTTGGCATTTAATATTAATGGACAATAGTTATTCTTCATGATGTGGAGTCAAAGTATCCACAGGTCACAAATGTCTTGAAAATCATGGTTGCTGAAAATCACGAAACTTTAATTTCTAGCAGCCATCTGCTAACTTACATTTTATTTTTTGATTCATCACTTTAGTTTAAAGTTGCATGTGTAATTTGTCTCTGAAAATGTTTGATACATTTTAAAACTTAAAAAGCTGTATGTTCCTACAAATTGTATAAACGTTTGCATTGCATTTCCTCATTCTTGATTTTGGTTATGTTTGTATATTTAATAATCACCAATATATAAAAAAAGTCGTGAAAAAAAATTGGAAAATTATGAATAATTCTTGACATTGGTTAATTATGTATTTGTAGATAACCTGGAAGTGGAATGTCTGTAAATTATTTTTTTTTCGTGATAACGTCTTATAAATCGATGAACGCCGGCTGCGTATACGAAAAAGAGTCGCGTTCCGCCTGAGCCGAGCGTGCGAGAACCGGCCAACCACCGTGCGAGAAAATCTTCTATAATATCAAACAGGTTAAGGCGGGCCTTTTTAACTAATTGTTTGTGATAATATTTAAACAAATTATTTAAATTAAATTTTGCAAAATGTAAATAAAATTTTAAAATTAAAAAGTATGCAATTTTTCATCAATGTTTTCTTATGACGTTATCACGTAAAATTATTGTCCGTAAACCGACTTTACAGACAAACCCCCCCCCCCCATCCCCTTTTTTTTGTATGCTTTAAAGCTCACTGCGTTAAGAAACTGTTGCAAGGCCATCCAAAAAATTTTGATTATTGAAAATTGTGGTGTAACCACCTCTAATTAGATTTTTTTTCCAGCAGTGCTTGAATTTACTCATAGTTTGGTGAATGACACGCGTGAGGTGGAAGTACAAGTGTGGCACAAGCGAGGGTGGTGTGTGGCACGAGCGAGGGCGGTGTGTGGCACGAGCGAGGGCGGTGTGTGGCACGAGCGAGGGCGGTGTGTGGCACGAGCGAGGGTGGTGTGTGGCACGCGCGAGGGCGGTGTGTGGCACGAGCGAGGGCGGTGTGTGGCACGCGCGAGGGCGGTGTGTGGCACGCGCGAGGGCGGTGTGTGGCACGCGCGAGGGCGGTGTGTGGCACGAGCGAGGGCGGTGTGTGGCACGAGCGAGGGCGGTGTGTGGCACGAG
This sequence comes from Bacillus rossius redtenbacheri, assembly GCF_032445375.1. Classification (NCBI taxonomy): domain Eukaryota; kingdom Metazoa; phylum Arthropoda; class Insecta; order Phasmatodea; family Bacillidae; genus Bacillus; species Bacillus rossius. The sequence goes on from NC_086332.1 coordinate 8,806,134, forward strand.
CGAGGGAGGTGTGAGGCACGAGCGAGGGAGGTGTGTGGCACGCGCGAGGGCGGTGTGTGGCACGCGCGAGGGCGGTGTGTGGCACGCGCGAGGGCGGTGTGTGGCACGAGCGAGGGCGGTGTGTGGCACGAGCGAGGGCGGTGTGTGGCACGAGCGAGGGCGGTGTGTGGCACGAGCGAGGGAGGTGTGAGGCACGAGCGAGGGCGGTGTGTGGCACGAGCGAGGGCGGTGTGTGGCACGAGCGAGGGCGGGGTGTGGCACGAGCGAGGGCGGGGTGTGGCACGAGCGAGGGCGGTGTGTGGCACGAGCGAGGGCGGTGTGTGGCACGCGCGAGGGCGGTGTGTGGCACGAGCGAGGGAGGTGTGTGGCACGAGCGAGGGCGGTGTGAGGCACGAGCGAGGGCGGTGTGAGGCACGAGCGAGGGCGGTGTGAGGCACGAGCGAGGGCGGTGTGAGGCACGAGCGAGGGTGGTGTGTGGCACGAGCGAGGGCGGTGTGAGGCACGAGCGAGGGAGGTGTGAGGCACGAGCGAGGGAGGTGTGAGGCACGAGCGAGGGCGGTGTGAGTCACGAGCGAGGGCGGTGTGAGGCACGAGCGAGGGCGGTGTGTGGCACGAGCGAGGGAGGTGTGTGGCACGAGCGAGGGCGGTGTGTGGCACGAGCGAGGGCGGTGTGTGGCACGAGCGAGGGCGGTGTGTGGCACGAGCGAGGGCGGCGTGTGGCACGAGCGAGGGCGGCGTGTGGCACGAGTGAGGGAGGTGTGAGGCACGAGCCAGGGCGGTGTGAGGCACGAGCGAGGGAGGTGTGAGGCACGAGCGAGGGCGGTGTGTGGCACGAGCGAGGGCGGTGTGTGGCACGAGCGAGGGCGGCGTGTGGCACGAGCGAGGGCGGTGTGTGGCACGAGCGAGGGAGGTGTGAGGCACGAGCGAGGGCGGTGTGTGGCACGAGCGAGGGAGGTGTGTGGCACGAGCGAGGGCGGTGTGTGGCACGAGCGAGGGCGGTGTGTGGCACGAGCGAGGGCGGTGTGTGGCACGAGCGAGGGCGGCGTGTGGCACGAGCGAGGGCGGCGTGTGGCACGAGCGAGGGAGGCGTGAGGCACGAGCCAGGGCGGTGTGAGGCACGAGCGAGGGCGGTGTGTGGCACGAGCGAGGGCGGTGTGTGGCACGAGCGAGGGCGGCGTGTGGCACGAGCGAGGGCGGTGTGTGGCACGAGCGAGGGAGGTGTGAGGCACGAGCGAGGGCGGTGTGAGGCACGAGCGAGGGCGGTGTGTGGCACGAGCGAGGGAGGTGTGTGGCACGAGCGAGGGCGGTGTGTGGCACGAGCGAGGGCGGTGTGTGGCACGAGCGAGGGCGGTGTGTGGCACGAGCGAGGGCGGTGTGTGGCACGAGCGAGGGCGGTGTGTGGTATGAGCGAGGGCGGCGTGTGGCACGAGCGAGGGCGGCGTGTGGCACGAGCGAGGGAGGTGTGAGGCACGAGCGAGGGCGGTGTGAGGCACGAGCGAGGGAGGTGTGAGGCACGAGCGAGGGCGGCGTGTGGCACGAGCGAGGGCGGCGTGTGGCACGAGCGAGGGCGGCGTGTGGCACGAGCGAGGGCGGTGTGTGGCACGAGCGAGGGAGGTGTGAGGCACGAGCGAGGGAGGTGTGAGGCACGAGCGAGGGCGGTGTGTGGCACGAGCGAGGGCGGTGTGTGGCACGAGCGAGGGCGGTGTGTGGCAGGAGCGAGGGCGGTGTGTGGCACGAGCGAGGGCGGTGTGTGGCACGAGCGAGGGCGGTGTGTGGCACGAGTGAGGGCGGTGTGAGGCACGAGCGAGGGTGGTGTGTGGCACGAGCGAGGGCGGCGTGTGGCACGAGCGAGGGCGGCGTGTGGCACGAGCGAGGGCGGCGTGTGGCACGAGCGAGGGCGGCGTGTGGCACGAGCGAGGGCGGCGTGTGGCACGAGCGAGGGCGGTGTGTGGCAGAGTCGACGACGGAGCTGATAGACGGCCTGTACGGCTCCGTGCCGGCCCAGCTGATCTACGGTGTGTTCACCACGCCGCCCAACAGCATCAGCGGCTCCGCCGTGTGCGCCTTCTCGCTGCGCGACATCACCGACACCTTCGAGGGCAGCTTCAAGGAGCAGACCCAGCTCAACTCCAACTGGCTGCCCGTGCAGAGCATCAAGGTTCCTGAATTACACAGTTCTCGATTCAACAATTTAATATCAAATAATTGTTTTATTTACTCTTTATAAACACACACACCAATTAGAACCTATTTAAAAAAATTTAATGAGAAACAGGTTACTTGTATAAAGCTGAAATGTTTTAATGATAAATTTTTATTGGTTTTTATATGCAACAAATAATATGTGATTATGATTTAAAATATTCAAATTTCTAAATTTTTTGTGTATAATCATTTGGATAAACAAAATATTTTTTAAAATTCAAAGTTTACTATATTTTTCAACAGTTTTTCCTGGACTCCTGTGAAGTGTGAAAATAGTTTTTACAATTTGTTTGGATTAAATTCGAAAAATTATTGATATTCATTTTGAAATTAAAAAAAGTGTGTGAGTCTTCCAGTACTGAATAATGAAAAATTTATGTGTTCTAATGTTAATGTAGAATACTTTAAAATAATGCCAGGTGGGATAAATACACGCAAATTGTGTTTTCAACTATATTTCTGGACACGAATCACACATAATTTCCAAAACACGCCGCTAGATCTGCTGTCAGAGCAGTGGACTATTGAATCATTCCATTTAAATTTTAAACTATATATTGAAAAAAAGCAATAAAAGCGAGTATGACTTTAAAAAATACTTAACCACAGCTTTGGACCTCATTTTTGACAAGGAATTTTATTAAAATACGGCCCATCTTGCAACAGTTAATAGGTACTATAAAGTTTCCCTTTGTGTTTGTGAACTTTGGTTGCGCCATTCCCCACAGATGACATTATGGTTGTTGTTAAGCTTTTATGTTCCTTGACTTACGTAGCATTCACAAAATTACTCCCACCAAGAACCAAGATGTTACACACATAAAAAAAAAGTTATTGTAGAGTTCTCAGTATTGCCAGTTGTAAAACTTTCTGAGAGGAAAAAAAAAGAGAATCTCAAATATTAGGCAGTATATCTCATCTTGCTCAAATCAAATAACTCTTATTTTTTATTCACTTGAGCTTATCATCTTGTGGACAGCGAGATCATTAGAGCTGGTAACACACGACATAGGCTAGCTTGATATTTTGGGGGAGGTATCAAACTTGCCCTTTAATAAGGATATATCCCAGCATTTTCTTCAAGGGAATTAAAGACCCCATGGACCACCAAAACCAGAATGACCTGATCTGGGATTATAACCCGGTTCTTCGCAGTGAGAGTCCAGAGTCTTAATACTGCGCTGCCTCTATTAAAACAATTTATTTGTATTTGAATTGGTTTTCAATATAGTAAAACAAGTTGAATAATATGCTAAATGGTTTGAAAATTTTAAATTTTATAATTGTGCATAAATTAATGCTTTTATTAATGCTGACAAAATTATAACCATTCAGGTAATTTTATTGTGTTTGAATTTTTTTTTTTTTTTTGTATATGAGTACGTGATATAATTTTTACAAAAGTTCCTAAATTAAAGTAAATGAGTGTTGATGTGGTAGAATGAAAATGCAGTGGGGCTGTCAGAGGATGTGGTTTCAAATCCCGGTCTGTAGTTTCCCGAAATCACCCCGTGCAAACACCGGGACGGTCTCTCCACATACGTGCTCTGTGTGGTCTCTGAAGACCTCACTGTCGACAAGATGGTAAATCTGAATAAAACAAAAACAGATCTGTAAGGCTTGCACGCACCCCGTCTGTGACGGCAGGTGCCAGACCCGCGACCGGGCCAGTGCGTGAACGACTCCCGCACTCTGCCGGACCTCACCCTCAACTTCATCAAGACTCACTCGCTCATGGACGAGTCCGTGCCGTCCTTCTTCCGCCAGCCCGTCGTCATACGCACCAGCTTCCAGTGAGTTCAACTGTAGTTACACCTCGGCTTTCATTATGAACCCATGCTTGACTTGCTGTACTGCTGCCACCAGTATGGCCACACATTGGAGTGTGCTAATAGGCAGGGGCGCAACAACAGGGGGGGGGGGGAAGGGTATTTTGCCCCCCCTCTGAAACCTTGAAGTGGGGGCAAACGGGGGCAAAGAAAGTGCTGTGTAATCAATTTTTAGATAATAAAACTGCTTAAATAGCACCATTTTCAACCTTTAAATACAAATTTTCCCGGGGGAGGAAAATAGGGGGGATCGATGATTCTTTATAAAAAGGTATATTGCCCCCCTTTTGGAAATTTAGTTGTTGCGCCCCTGCTAATAGGTCAGGTATAACTACAGCACTTTTTATCGTTTTAATTAGTCTGTGGTACATGTTATGTTAATGTAGTACTTCCATGATTAAACCACTGTTTTATGTATAACCTTTTAACTGTTTCATTGTTTCAACCTGATTGGAATTAATCGTTTTCGTTGGAAAATGTGCCTGCCTTCAAATGTTTTATTCTGTCAGTTATCAGTGCAACATGGGCGTAGCCAGGTTTTGTGGAAGAGGGTGGCCGAAGTTAGTTATAAGAATGTATATTTTGGCTAAGCCTGTTTCTGGGGATTGCAGCGGAAAGGCTGTGGGTTCTCCATTGGAAATATTTCAAAAATATGATGGTGGAAAAACTCATTCTTTGGATACATGATGACCATTCAGTGCTTCTTCGAAACATGAAATTCTTATATGAATATTTACACTTACGGAAGGTAGATCTTTACACTATGTGCCTCTGCTTATGGTTTTTAAGTGCTAATACGTGTTTAATGTCACAGCTACTCTTTCATTTGCATATTCAGTTACCAGAAATTGAGCCATACTTGACTCTTTAAATCTAGTTAATGAGATGTATTATTATTGAGAAACCTTGTGGATCTAGGAGGAGGAGTGGGGGTATTGGCACCACCCTGTCCCTCCCTGACTTCTCCTTGGTTGTTAAAGAATTGTTTGGTTAGTGGCTGAATGTAGGTATACCAGAGATGGTCCACTCAAATACTATCAAACCCTTAGTATTCGAAGGATTCGATATTCTAGGAAAAAGATCCGAAGAAAAATATTAAAGGAAATAAAGTAAATTCAAAATTTAACACTGATAACATCTGAAGTTTGCTAGGTCAATTTTTTTCTTCATACCTAACCTGTTACCATATTGAGTACTTTTAACATGTCATTTTATAAATAAAATGACAAAATGTATTGATTATGGAAACATATTTTGTGAAACAACCATTTAGAAATTTTTAACACCATAGTTAATAATTTTCATTTATTGTAAATTATTTTATTTTTGACTCTTGAAACCTAGATTCAGTTTTGAGGGTATATTCAAGTTATTCTCTAGGATTTGTATTAAAGAAAATTGGGATTCGACCCACCACTAATGTATACTCTTCCAAAGCTAAACCACATGATATTCATCGTGGTAAACATTTTTTTTTTGGGATCATATCTAGTGTAACTTTGCAAACAGACTATGCAAATGTGAAACATTAAGTTTGCCCGCAGCAGTTGAACCACAGGAGGGGGAGGGAATGTTGTAGAAGTTCAGTGATCAAGGGTGCTCCTACGCATACGCCTGTGCTACGTAAGCATGTTCACCTTCTCAGTTACAGGTTCACGCAGATAGCAGTGGACCCCCAGATCAAGACGCCTGGAGGAAAGGCCTATGACGTCTTGTTCATAGGAACAGGTATGCTCTACGCAACAATTTTCAGTACTACATTACATTTGGTCATAATGAACTGTGTGAACCAAATAATTATGTGGTTGTTTATTTGTAATAAATATACAAGAACTATTTGTGTATTACACAAGATAAACTTGTGAAAAAATAAAAATACAAATACTTTTTTAACTTAGATATCACGTGGTAATGCATCCTGACAAATTGGCAGCAACTTGCAGTTGAAATGGGTGGCTAATAAAATACGCCTATTTTAATTTCATGTAAACTAAAGAAGGAAGGATTCACAGTGTCTCACTACCAACTCGTGGATGCTTCACGGGAGACGGGCTGGCACAACGAGCAGACAGCAGAGTGTTGAGGAGAGTTAGTTGCCCCTCCCACCGCGTCGATGCTACTGGCGGACGGGTGTTGCAGACAACGGCATGGTGATCAAGGCGGTGAACGCGGAGTCGGCCGACAGCACGGACCGGGTGAACTCGGTGGTGATCGAGGAGATCCAGGTGTTCCCGCGCCACATGGCGGTGCGGGGCCTGAGGGTGGTGCGCGATGCGTCTCTCCCGGAGGGGCGCCTGCTGGTGATCGCAGACAGCGAGGTCCAGGCCCTGAGGCTGCACCGCTGCTACAGCGACAAGATCCTGTCCTGCAGGTGGGAGGCTCTCTCTCTTACAAGCCACGTCATTCGTTTAGTTTTCATTTAAGGATTTAGATATAACAATACCTCATCGCAACATATGCTTAAACAATAATTTTAAAATAAGTAAAGCATGGTAAGAGTTTGTATGATATAATAGACCGATACATCGATAAAATATAAATTTTTTTTTTCTGGTCGATATTATCGGTATAATCCAAGCGACATATCGAAAGACAGCTATAGCGATGTGTTGAAAAGTTTCGCCATCCTTATTTGCAGCGGCACGTTCACTTGCCGGGCGATACCTCTCTTCCTTTTAAGTTTCAACTCAAATATTTTTTCTAAACATATATGAACGAAGTTGACATCTGGGGAAATTATACGTGATTATATTTAGATGTCTTGCTGGCCGTGTACCTGGGCATCACCGCTAAGATGGGCTCGCTACTCCGTCCCTGGGCTGCGTGGCCCAGGTGGGTGCTAGGGGGGCATGCTACCACTGTAACACACGGGGGGTCATCAGCGGGCTCTCCACGCATCCTGCTCGACTTGGTACCGATGCTGGTGCACACGTGGTTTTTACGAACGAAGCACTCACAGTTTCTGGTAAGATGGATTTTATTCACGCAGTTTACTACGCAAGAGAACAACTAACAATACCTTTTTATGCGTGATGGTACTGCAAGAAAAACACCAGCGGAAATTCATCCAGCTTGGGTACGGACCGGGACACCACGTGAACTGGCCTGGAAGTTAAGTCTCGTAGATACGTGTGAAATGTCCATTACTGAACTTAAATGATTAGGCAAAACAGTCTTTTCCGTCCGGAGCATGCCTCAGGGATGAAGAAAAGGTTTAAATATTATTTTAAAACGGTGGATGCTACTGTATCAGAAAATACAAACGGTGAAGTCCTCGAGGTGCAGTGGTTGCTTCCTATTCCGAGTGGTAGTCGAGAGAGACTGGGCAGTGGTCAGTGTCATGGTGACAGGAAATGGAATCACCGTTTGGCATTTACGATCACGTGGAGAAACAAAGTTACATAGCAAAATCCTTCAAGTCTTATGCCGTCGGTAGGCATGTAACAAATTGATAAATAAATAAATAAATAAATACTAATTTACAAGTATTTATCCTGTGTTAATATTACTTAATTGGTTACGTTAATATTACTTGAGTTGAAATGTTAAAATATAAACTGCTTGAATGAGGGTGAGTTCCTAAAGGGGTTGCACATAGCATTGCTCCATCCTTATTACCTAGCCTGAAGAAATATACACTTGGGTGATTGAAATAAAAAGACAACTATGGTAATTAGTTAATAAACATTAGGGGTATGTGGCACATATTCTATGCACACCTCTTGCAGGACACATGCACAGGATGTCAGGAGGTTTGAATTATGTCGGGTCTATATCGAGGGTATTTGTGGGAGGAGAAGTGGCCTGAAGTGGGGCAAGGCACAGGGCGTAGCCCTAGTCAACGTCAAAGTGTTATTTAATATCATAAAGAAGTTACACAAGCATGTGTAATTATGATCACTTGCGCAACCTTTTACAGTTTGAAAATTACATTTAGTAAATATTTGGTGAGAAAATTTGTGACTCATCAACAAATGCAAGAGAAGTATCTGAATAAATTTACGGGTAAAATCAATTATTTATAGTAATGAGCAAAAACTAAAATAACCATCATGGCATGTGGCACTACACCTTAAAAACTGATAATATAGTACACAAGACAATCATGTAGAGTATGAACTTATTTTAAAAGTAAAATTATGGTTTGTCTATTCCCACACCTATTAAAAGTTGTATACATCATTTTTATTTCCCTATACAGTATGGATCATACTGTCACTTTGATAATTCTACAAACACCTGAATTGTTCTCAGCTCTAACAAATGTGTCTAAAAACTAATGTCAAAAACAGGGTGGTGAACCAAACCATAATGGGTTTCAGTCCTAATCCCTAAGCAACCACTCTCGCAACTTGACTGCCTAGCACCTGGTGCTTAGTTCCCGCAGACTGAGGCGATCAATGCTGTGTCTTTTCCTGATTGTCGCATGCCTGCGGACTTGGTGGTGTTTCACCTTTAAAAACAGGTTTTATTTTAGTCTGAGTATATTAATCAGGAGAAAATTGAAGATATTAAACTGGATTTGAATTAGCACATTTTAGGAATAAACCCAACACTACATTTTAATGCTTCATTTATTCCTAAGTTTAAGGGAAAATATTCCTTGATATACCAAGAGTACCATCGTTTTCTCTACTCTTAACAATCTACAGGCAGAAAATTTTTTTATATTTAGATTTTAAAATGTTTGTTCCCTTATTTTTGTAACCGTTCTTTGCCCTTGCTATGTTTTTTCTTACATCCATACAAATAAAACAGAACATTAATACTTTAACATATCATTTAGATTTTATTAATTGCATGTACATATGAACAAACAGTTGAAAACATTTTTATGAAAGTTTTACTAGATAGTAAGTCAAATAGTGAATTTTTAGTTCTCATGGCAATTGCGTACCCTCAAAGTGTACACATATCCTATACTTGGGATCCCTTGGCTAGGCAGTTGTCGATGATGATACTCATGGGCCAAAATCTGTAGGATTTCAAAGGGGGGAAGCCTGCAGGATAATGATTATCATTCACATTTTACAGTTACGATTTTGCAAGTGCATGCGGGTCTCCTCAGAGAAGGGATTTTTTTTATGTCTTGATTTCTTGGGTGTCGTATACGTAACAGGAACATTTTTAAATGTAGCAGTGCCATGTCAGTGACAAAAGTTATTCAGAACTTGTTACAATCACGGAGGCTTACTGCGTTGATTTTTTTTATTTCTTTTGGACTTATCGTCTTGTTGGCAGCAAGGTATTTAGGGACAGTAAAACACAGGGACTTGGTTATCGTCAGAAGAGGGCATGCCGTGACATAGCCGAAGTAACCTTTTACCTCGCCCACACCATATTGCAACACCCAAAAAATTGCCGAAATGAAGCTTGACCATGCCTGATGATGGATAATGAATGTAAAATATTATTTCCATTCAGACTGAAGGATTGACGTAGGAATTTAAATAATCACTCAAATGTTCTGGGTGTCCTGTGAACATGTAATGGACCATCATCTGTACAAAATGCGGCTTCACGCAGTATCCGTATAGAACTGCATGCGTGGTCAACCTCCTGGTAAGATAGGTACTAAGCAGACCAGGGATTTTGGGAAAGTGGTTTGTAGTGGTAAGAAACCTTTTTTTTTCAGCATTTTCGTGGAGTGATTTCGGAAAACTGTAGGAAACTGATATCAGGATGACTAAGCAAGGCTTAAACCGGGATCCTCCGGAGAAGAATCCAGTGTCTTATCGCTGGACCACTTGTACACAGAGCACTAATGTTTACCTGATTTGAGCTGCATGACCTGGGTGAGCTGGCTGCTGAAAGCTGACTTGTCCTCCGCAGCGAGTGCGTGGCCCTCCAAGACCCGTACTGCGCGTGGGACAAGCAGAGCCAGAAGTGCAGGGCGGTGGGCGCTCCTCGCTGGAGCGACGAGAAGTTCTTCTACCAGAGCATAGCGACCGGCGTCCACGCCGCGTGCCCGGCAAGTAAGTGTGCGTTCCGTCACCCCCGGCTCTCGTTGCAAGTCTTAGGGATGATTTACAATGTAAAACCTGTACATTACTTTTTGCTGATAAGTTTTACCCTATGTATATGTATACGTTCGAAAATATGGCCATGCTGAATTAGCGATTTTGCCAGATCATCAGACTTCAATGTAGTTTTAACAGAAATACTGAAAGTGAAAATGTGAACAAGAACTAACCAATACTATAAATTTAAAATCAAAATGCTATTTATAAAAATTTTTTTCAACATATCATCAATACCTATAAAAAATATTTCTAGTAGCCATAGATTCATTACATGCAAAGATTTATTTTCGTAATGTTGGTGTTCCAATTGTGCTCAGACTAACATAGACAAACTACAGTCCTCGGCCATTCTGCCGTAACCTGTAATTATTATTCCATAACTGTTCGAACCGTCAGTTTGAAATGTCGCATCGTGGTTGGGGAGGCGGTGGAGCGTAACCATGCATGGTCCGTGTGCAGGCAAGCTGATGGGCAAGGATGCGGGCAGCGTGGGCGGGCTGCTGTCGACCTACCAGAAGACGTTCAACCAGGACACTGCGCGGGCGGGGAAGGATATGCCTGAGGCCGAAGTAATCAACATCATGCAAGATGAGGAGAAGCACAATGGTGAGATTGGCCCTTCAATGCTTCCGAGAGGAACTCTCCTAGAGGTAAAGGTTGAGACCAGCATTTGTGCAGAAGGAAGATCACTACTAGCCAAACAGTAGCACAGTAATATAGTCGGTGCATCTAGCAGTTTAATTATTATTTATATTCATGCCTGCCCCTGCATCAACCTGACACTGGGAAATCTAGGTTAAAATTACTTACAAATTGCTAGGGATGTGCGAATCCTTGATTTTCAGTTCGGTTCGAATCAGATTCGAATTCCTGGCAATATTTGAGATATGAATCCGATTCCGAATATTAAGCACATAATAATTAAAAAATAACTGATTAATTTAAAAATAATGTTCTCTTTTTTCTAACTGTAACTACTGGCAATTATTTACTACACTGAGATTGAAATGTTTATGATTATGTAAACTTAATTAATAATAAACACTTTAAAATATGAAAACCAAAACATATTCAATCCTCCAACTCAATCGTAATAAACTGCACGCCACAGGGAAATCTCAGTTTTATAAACGTTTCAGCAAACGAAATCATTTTTTCTCCAATAAATAGCAAAGACATTTTTTCTTGTAGGTATGTAATACTAATTGTTTTTAGTTTATAGTTTGCTATACGACGAAATTCGTAATTATAGTTTAAGCTCTCGAAATTCTTTTAATGTCACTGTGTTAATTATTTAATTTACATATCTTTCTTTGATACATCATATTATAAATACTTACGTAATAGTAGCCTAATTTTATTTTTCACTGCTAGTATATTTGAGCCGTATTAAATTAATTTATAACTTTTGTGAATATTCGTAATACTGTTCGAATCCATGTACGTACGATTCCGGGTTCGGGTAATTGTGGATTCGAACCGTACCCGAAAATATCGGGTACTCGCACATCCCTACAAATTGCATGTGAGAACCACCACCTTAATTTAATAATTGTTTGCATTCCGTTCCTGGTGGCTACAGCCTTGGCCCAATACGATGCAGATTGGTTCAGCCTTTATCAAGCTCCTGTTATATGATTCTGAAAAAATTATAATAAAATTAAAAAAATTTAATGTACAATGTTTTTATAAGGGACCAAAAAGTATAAAATAATTTCTCTAATCCTCATGAAGGATAAAAACCATATACAGATTTCTAACTTTTTCTAAATTATCCTGAAAATTCATACTTGGCAACTTTCGATAGCTATTGAAATACTTGTAAGATTGGAAACGATAAACATGGGGCACATGCCTCAGATAATTGATGCATTAATATCTCAACTAACAATTTTAATGCACCGCAAATAATGTGAACCGATAATTAAGATCTTTTATTGATAGCTACTCTCTACACTCTTTATAGTTATACTATATTGCATTGTCATTTCATGACAGAATTGCTGAGCTAAGAATGTTGACTTTTTTTTATTGTTCTTACAAGTTTAAAAACTGTTTAAAATGTGTGGTGATGGCTCGAAGCCCAATTTTCTGAAATAAAAAGAAGGAATTTGAATCCATAACGGTACCTCAAATCCATCCTTCCAGTACGAATCTAGGGTCTAGGTTCAAAAATAACACAATGTACAAGATATTTAAAATGTAAATTATGGTGTTGAAACATTTAACCCTTCAAGGTTTGTTTCTCTAAATAAGTTTACAGAATTAATATATTTTGATTTTGATGTGTATTGATTAAAAAAAATAATTGGGAAATGGTAATAGGATATATGTGAAGGAAAAAAAAAGTCCGTAAAGTCGGTTTACGGACGATAGTTTTACGTGATAACGTCATAAGAAAACATTGATGAAAATTTGCATACTTTTTCATTTTCAAATATTATTTACAGTTTTTGCAAATTTAATTTAAATAATTTGTTTAAATATAATCACGAACAATTAGATAAAAAGCCCGCCTTAACCTGTTTGACATTATAGAAGATTTTCTCTGCACGGTGGTTGTACCGGTTCTTGCATGCTCGGCTCAGGCGGGACGTGACGAGTCGTGCTTTTTCGTGCGTGCAGCCTGGCGTTCATCGATTTATAAGACGTTTATCAGGTCAAAAACCAAGTAAATTTTAGACTTGTCACCATTGGGTTCCTCCGAGGTTATTATTCGGATCTTTTCCTTGAATAATGAGGATAGGAGTGAGGTGGGCGAGGGCTGAGAGCGAGTCCCGCGCGTGCACAGGCCCGGAGGTGAGCGCGGCAGACAGCCCCCAGCCGCAGTACTCCGTGGAGACGCTGTCCATGGCAGTGGTGGCCGGCTCGGTGGCAGCCCTGGCGGTGGGCTTCGTCATCGGCTACTTCTGCGGCCGCAAGTGCCACAAGGAGGAGGAGGACAACCTGCCTTACCCGGACACCGAGTACGAGTACTTCGAGCAGCGCCAGACCGTCAACAGGTACCTCCGCGGGGTCGTGATGGACCCGGACCCATCGATATCTCCTGTGCTCGGGCTTAACACTAGCTAGGTACCTCCGCGTCTCTGTGGCCGTGGGAGCGTGATGGACGCGGTCCCATCGATATCTTCTGTGCTCGGGCTTAACACTAGCTAGGTACCTCCGTGTCTCTGTGGCCGTGGAAGCGTGATGGAGGCGGTCCCATTGATATCTCCTGTGCTCGAGCTTAACACTAGCTAGGTACCTCCGCGTCTCTGTGGCCGTGGAAGCGTGATGGAGGCGGTCCCATTGATATCTCCTGTGCTCGAGCTTAACACTAGCTAGGTACCTCCACGTCTCTGTGGCCGCAGGAGCGTGATGAACACGGTCCGACTGATATCTTCTGTGCTTTTGACTGGCCGACAAAACTGTCAGGTTTGGTTGACGTCAATGATGCAGTGTGCTCACCATTACAAATGGTGCTACAGAACACACATGTTTTTTGTTAATTTTACTAACCGAGGCTTCCCATTTTTAATTTCCTATTCAATCTTTTTTTTTACCGTGTCTCACAATCCCTCAAGTCACTTCACATAGAATAATGTTACATGATTCAAGGAATTGGAGACTCAAGAATGAAGGATTGGCGTAGGAATTTAAAAATATCAAACCTCGCTCAATAGAGGACTTTAAAGGGTTAAATATAAAGTAGTAATTTCATACAGACTGTATATAAATGTACTAGTACATTATACCACAAGCTGCAATAGTTCCATTGGCAAATTACGATTTCAATGATACGCCAACAAATATTTTCTACGCACATTGTCTTTATCAGTACAGTCCATATAGGCTTATCTGAACAATTTTGGAAACAACTTTTGGAAAAGTCACTGCACGCAAATTGGTAAAGCAGGAACATGCTCACACACTAGGTTGGTAACACATCCAGGAAATTAGCACCTTAAAGTTAAATGTTTGTTTTAGGTGACTTATATGAGATTATGGTTTAGCAGGACTGAAAACATTTTTTTTGTAACATTTTTGCCTTGCTTAAGGCATGCAAATAGCTCATTAGCTTCATGACAATGCTGTTTGAGTAGGAATGTGATGAATAATTAAATCATGAACCAGCTATACCATACTTCATTTTCACACACTATCTTTAAAGACATACATTGTTGCATTACATTTTATTTTTGATGCAGCTCTCTTTACCGTTTATGATGGCAACGGGATATTAACGAATCAGAAATCACAGCAGGTAACCAGGGCAGTGTTCTGTAGTGGTTTACAATTGCCTTTTGAAGGATAATGTTTACAAATTACTTTTACTACAATTTTTTGTCTAATTTATACTGATATACATTTTAGATTAGTAAAAAAAAACCTCTTAAGAAGTAAAATATGTTTGTATTAGACATGTTTAGATACATAATACTATTCCTCACATTATCATTTAAACAAATATCCAGTTTTTCTTTTTTTTTTGAATTGAGATGCATAAAATAAATTTAATGCTTAATGTTGTGTGTGACAAGGTAAGCTTATGTTCTCAACACACATATTGTGGATGAATTTTAACAAAACAAACTCTGACCTACAAGCCCAATGATCTACTCATTAACTCATTATACTATCTCAAATGGTAATGATTAAAAATGTCTGTTTGTGTATATCAACTATAGCTCTATGCTCGTTTCGTCCGTACATATGGACAGGTTTTCTCAGCTGAAAGGTTCCACCTCGTCTTTCCTTGTGTCGCCCATCTTACCAACCCATGAAATGTTTTCTCGCTGATATCTATGGTTTTGTGGCCAAACAACCCCAGGGATTTTTACAAAAGCCCATCATCACTAGGTCGGACGTTAATCTGTGCACTGTCGCCGAGTAGGGTACCTGTTGAGACGACGATGTGCTCAGTTTGTGAAGGGGGAGGGAAGTGACGCTGTGTGCTCGTTGTCCAGCCGGCTGGCCCCGGAACCCAAGCTGCTGTCCCAGGAGGAAGTGACGTACGCGGAGCCGGTGCTGGTGCCGGCGCCGGGCCCCAACAAGCTCAACTCCCCCAAGAGCACCCTGAGGAAAGCGCACAACGCGAACCACGCGGCGGAGCCCTTGTTCCAGTTCTCCGACAACTACACCCCTCCCCCGTACGGCCCGGCCCGCGGCCACTTCGGCACGCTGCGCTCCCACCAGGGCGCGGCCGACGGCTTCGGCACGACGCGCAGCGTCAAGAAGGTGTACCTCTGAGAGGCAGGGGAGGAGGGGCGGGGCCACCGCAGCCTGACCCGGCCGCGCAGGGGCGCCCGGCACCGGCAGGTGGGGGGTGCAGGTGGACACCCGCTGGCCACCACCACCCCCCCCTCCAGCTCGTCGTCGTCGCCCTCCCCCCCCCTCCTCCTCGCCCTCCCCTCCCCCGGTGGCCAGCCCGCCGCCCTGCTCCTACATCTACAGGACTTAGCACTCGAGCGACATCAGCCTGCACCTGCTCACCAGCCACGTGTGAGTGCGCCGGGCTCGTGACGAACACGACTGCCGTTTCGCCCCGCTCGTGCTGCAGAGTTGCCTCCTCGTGTGATTTTGTAAGTTTAATACTACGTTCTGTTTCTGCTTGTAACGTTAGAGAAGATGGTACGTATAGCCGCTAGTTTTCGATGCTAAAATAACATATTTATATTAAAACTATTGGAACATAGCTTAAATTTTATAATGTGTACATATTATACATACACATAGTTTAAATATTACTTCCTCTTAGAGGAAATAATCCATGTTATGAAGTGAAAATTGTGCAACTATTTTTTATTTTTTATCATTCAAGTAACAGAGCCAAAAAATCCCAGGCAGCTAAAATGTGTTTTATGTTTTTTGTCCGGATAGTACAGTTACCGAAGACTGATACTTTTGATTATTTATATTATAGTGATATACTGATTAAAATATTTATCATCAATGTGTTGATACTACTGCATATCTTAATACAAACAAATAAGCTGTTTACACTGTAAATTCATTATAGTTGCACTAATACATATATATATTTCTGAAAAAAATTCCAGTTATTATAGTGTCAATTTTGAGAAAATGTGACAAATTAGTAAACTAATATTTTCTGTTTACCTCAAGACACGAAGCCAAAGATATAAGCTACATTATATATTTCTCTAGTAAACAAGTAGAATCTTTAATTTGATTGTATTTTTGTATGCATAACATGATTTTGAATGTACGAGGAGAAAATTCAAGTGATCTAATTGAAAAAAGATTGAATTTTTTATTTAAAGTTGGAACTTGAGAGCAAAGCCATACTGAACTTGAGTGTTCCAGGAAAGTTGCATCAGAGAACACACTTGGTGCATATTGTGACTGATATTACTAAGGCAACAATTTGTTTCCTATTTAGTTTCTAGGCTTGTAATACTCACGTGTCTCAAATAATATTATCGTTTTATGCAACTATTAATTTTTTCACTAAACAGATTTTTACTGCACTGGAGAAAATGAAGTGTGATAAGTATATCTTCTAAAACCTTAGTGTCAGAAGTACTTCTGACATTGACTTTGCAACTGTAGATATGTGAGAATTAATAGTGAGTTAGAAATTGTGGGATTTTTCCAGTTATGCAGTTATTTAAATACAGTAATGATATTAAGCATAACTGGAAAGTTTGCAGTTGATTGCAACGTGTTAAAGACTTGGTAAACTGTGTTTGTTTCGTCGTCATAAGACGGCTTTATTCAGTCGAGTTCACATTTATCTGCATTTACTTACTCGTTCACGTTGACGTCATGAAGTGTGAAACGGACAAGTGTGGAGCGCGACGTGCGTGGGGCACCAGGACATTGTTCCCTCAATTTTACAAATATTTCCATTAATATGAAATCACACCTGTAAAATATCCAAATTTTAATATTTATAGAAAATAAATTGTCTCATGAAGTATATGTTGATAATTTGAGTTTATTTTGATAAAAGCTGTAATTGCATTGTTGTAAATAGAATTTAAATGACGTGAGAAGTTTTCCATATAGCTGGTTAGGAGGCATTATTTTATCTGGTATTTGTGTGATGTGAGTTACCAGAGTAAGGTTGTGTTTACCACAGCACTTTGTATTGTTAATTATGAAGACTTTTAATGTTGCTTCTTCCTCTGTCCAGGACCAGCAAAGCTGATTTTTATGAAATGTATCCGACAATGTATGTATATAATACACAGTTATTATTTATTACCTGTGAGATGCTCACTTAGCTTTTGTTGCATGCCAGATTTATTAATGTTTTACTATTTGTAAGTGATTCCCTCACACTACTGTTTTAATGAAACACGACTTTGTAGAAATTTAAATTAATTATTTATGGAATGTCCGTATAAGAAGTTAGTTTGGTATGAACAGCTAAGACTTTCCTACAAGTTTATTTTATTTTGATAAAAGGTAACAAGGATGATTCACAATTTTTAATAGTGTTATCTTTAAAAGGCATATAGAGACTAACCATATAATAATGAAATCAGTAATAATAGATCTTTATTCGATGTTGTTCCTGCCAAATGTTGAAATTATGATTAAAGTAAAAAAAATGTAAACATATAAGTAAAAATCTAATATTTTCTCATGGCATCTCCAAGCTTACATACGTAAAATAATGTAGCGCAAATACTGGCGACATTTATAAAAACTGATCCCATTGCGTGTTCTTTTAGAAGAGCACATGCCAATTACAGAGTAGTGGAAAAAAAAAACTGTCAGGTGCTATGCATTTAGTCTGAACTAGGTAACTGATTTTGTTGGATCAGTACTGTCAATTCCATTTTTATAATATCTGTGTCTAGTTTGTCAAAAACATTTTTTTTTTTTTTCACATATCAGCCTTATTTGTCTAGAGACGACCTGGAGTCTCGAGTTACTGTAGTCGGATGTCGCAGAACACAAGTCTGCTCACTGCCAGATATTTAGGCACGAGCACTAGTCCATTGCAAAGTGTTGCTGGTCCTTCCATTCCTGTGTTTCTTGCTGTGATTATTAAGCCTAACTATTAGAGATAATACAACTCGAACTCATAATATTTGAAGATAACCTAGCCTGGTGTGAAATTGTGTGCCTGTAGTTGAGAGCAACAGTTCTGTTGTCTATTTACAGTGAATTTAGGGATAGCATTGTTTTAAAATCCCACATTTGGGGGGTTCCATTTTAAACAGTGTAGGAACTACAATTGTTTTATTTTATGAACTTGTAGGATGCTAATACGTATTGTTCTGATAAGAACCATGGAAGCTGAGTAGAAGTGTAAGACTTAGCATTAGAGATTGCAAGGGATGCTGCGGCTGTTTTAGTGCCATTTGTGAGCATATATTGAACCATCCTCATATAGCCTGTTCTCTTCAATGTAATTATGGTATATTACACTGACTGCCCATGTAATATTGCAGTTGTCTTTACAATTTTCTTTTGTAAGCATCATGTACTGAACCAATAATTAACAATAAATGAGTTTGACTAGGTAATCAGTGTTCATTATGTTAATTTGTTATGTATTCCAATATTAGAAGGGACAAAATATGACTAAAAAAAAATTTGTCATCATTATGAATACTATACTTTGTTCGTTAGCTACAATTAACAAAAAAAAGAACTATATTTTAAAATATACATCCCATTTAAAATTAATAAAAAATGTTATTTTCACTGATTATACATCACAAAAAAAGCTAATATATGTATGATCACTTACAGCTACAAAAAAAAATTAAATGCATAAACTAAAAATGTTTTATGTAACATTAACAACTCCCATTGAGATTTATAAGTCTACAATTAATGGAACTGAGTACATGCCTATTACTTCTGAGTTCACCAGTCCTTGTGCAATTAGCACTCTAAATCCGTAATAATTACGGAAAATCAGTAACGGTTGGCAGCTCTGCAAGCGCATACAGAGTGGCGTCGCTGCTGATGCACTCTCCTGCCCTATCGGTAACCCCACCACGTACCTAACTATTCCCCATACGTAAAGAAGTTTCACTTCCAAATAATGTTAAAGTTTCTCCTCAGCAAAATTAAGGAAATGCACTGATTTCGCTTATTTAAAAATATAGTTCCATGTTGCATTCCTTAGCAAAATCCTTCACCACAAGTTTCACACAAGAATTCATTAATAACACCAAATAGAGCTGCTCCTATAATTTCATTGTAACAGAAATGTGTAAATTGTTACAATTACAATTTCAATGCGAAGACACACACATAGCATTTTAAAATTGTTTCAAAATAAAATCAAACTTAAATTAAAAACAAAAATGTTTTCAAGTAGGTATTTACTATCCCAAAAAAATACATACTTATAAACAAAACAATGGAAAAGTTTTTTGAAACCCACAGTCTATAACAATAGCTAAACAGTAGGCTTACTCTTACATACATACAGTAAGCCTAATGGTACATAAACAAAATAAGACAGTAAGTCACTTTCTATGCACAACTAGCAAAACAATATACAGTACCATCATTTAGCTGTCTATAATGAAAATATATTTTTTTACATGGCACATTTCTCAAACATAACCTCATTGTCATGCCCGAATAATTCTGATAGCTTGTTCGTGCAACTTTTGTGCAACGACGAAAATTCCTACAAATAAAATGATCTTTGAGAAATACAACTGGAAGAAATTCAGAGGAATCTAAAAAGCAAGGTTTTATTTGCTAAAAAAAAGCATGTGTTGCTAAAAAAAAAAAAAGCACTCCGGCTAACAATTTTTTATCACAGTATTTTTTTCTCTCTCTCATAACGAAAAAGTTGAAATTCACTTTGGATGCTACGTAATGTAAAATTAAACAGGTTCTTTGTTATATGTAGCATGTACCAAGATAGGAAACGCCAAACATTACACTGGACGAGACCTTTACCAATGCACTGGGACAAGATAATATGGCGAACTGCTATAAAACTGAGAACATTGAAAAGCATGTCAATACATGTACACTATAAAACTGAAATGCAACTGCAATCACAAAATATCAACATTTTTAAACAAAACATAAATAGATAAATACAAATTTGTAATCTTTTGAAATTTAAATTCAATAAATGTTATTTATCTAACAATGAATTTGTAACAAAACGAATGTACTAAATAAAATATTTTATAATTTTTTAAATCTTGCAACTGTTACTGGCAACTCATTTTTACAACACAACATTGGTACATTTTTTAAAGATAAAAATAAGTGTTTATTTAATTTTGTTTTTCAAAGTCATTAAGACATGCTTATTACAAATTAGTTAATATATAGTAAAAGTGCTTTACGTATCAGTCAAAATGACATTGTTTTTGTGAAAAAAATATCATGAATTATTTGTGTAATATTATGCTATCTTTATGAAAAAAGAGAATGCTTAAATAATAAAAACTATAACACCAAAATATCCTGTTTTAAAAAATCAAATGTTTCTACCAATGCAGCCTTAACCAAAGGATCATTTAAATTTAAATTATTATGGGTACCCAGTTGTGAAAGAATATTTATACTCTCTTGAGACTAACAAGCAGGTGTATCAACAAAGAAACACTTTTTTTGGCAGTCATTGGTTTTTGTTTACAAATATATCCCACTTAATAGCCAATTTTCAAATTTCACATGTTCAAGATGATTATTTGACAGTAAGAGAAACATAAAAAGGGTCAGCATTTGGCTGACTAAGCAACAGAATATGCTTACCTTTTTACTAAAAGATAGTGCCATTAAGCCCATGAAGCCCACAGGATGTGTCTGGAATGAACTTTTAAGAATGTATTCCAAAACAGTCTATGCTAGCACTTTTAATTCATTCTATTAAATTTTCATATAAGGCGTTTCCAGTAATCATAATTATGTTTAAAGCACTTACTAATATATTTGGGTGCGGCTTTGAAATTATGAACATTAAGTATGCTTACATTAGAAATGTTCTAGGTAGCAATTAGTAAGTTTAGTGGAATTCTTGTGGGTTGGGTAAGTTCGGTTGGGGTGAGGTTAAGTTACAATGCAAAGGCATCAGAATAATTAGCATGCCTTTTCTGTGTCCAAATAGCCATAAATAGTTCTCTCTACTTCATTTACGCACATTTCTGTACTTTCACTTCCATTAAATCAATAAAAGTTTATATCTTTAATAGCACATTACTAACATAATTGCTTTTGTTTTATTTTCAAACATAGGCACTATAGAAGTTGCATAAGCAAGTGGTTGGATATACCCCAAACATGCTGAACATAAGAATTGATCTAACACTTGGAATTGTTCGGGCATGGAAGAAAAAATTGATTAAATCAGACTTCCCTCTTTTTGTGCAACTTAAAAATTTCAGAAAATAACTTTTCTAAAAATTCCTACCATCACTAATAATGCATTGCTGACATGTGCACACAGAAAATCCTTCAACAGTGTCCTTATATGCTGTGAACTCCTACATCAATAACAGTTAAAATATACGGGTTAGTAGTCGAAAAACCAGGAACAACACCCCTCAACAATTAACATGGAACTTAAAATAATTACCACGATACAAAGTAAAACAAACATAATATCAAGCAAAACAAAATACATATAAAGTAAATCAAAATACATGTCCCCAATTCTGCTATTGAAAAACTTAACACACTTAAAATTTCCTAAAACCATAATTTTTCTATCATTATTCCTGGCATTATCTTTAAGGCCAAAACTGACTACAGACAAGTCAGAAAAGAATAATAATGAAAATACCAACCCAAATACAGGCAACAAGCTCAGCCAAGAGATCCTTAACATATGAAAGGTGTTTACAAATGTGTGTCTCATGATTGCTACCTCATAATGACTGAACAAACAAGCAAATGAATTAATTTCACTGCGTGTACAGAGAAATTGGCTAGACCAGTCTAGCTTAGGACATTTTGTAGTTATGAGTTAAACATTAGATTACATTTCAAATTCATCTTGCATGTTTTCATTCATAAATGTTTGCCATTACTTAGAGAACAACCTCACACAACATTTATCATAAGAAGTTTAAATTCTTTTTATGATATAGATTTCTAGATACCTATTTTCACTTCTACCTAGCAAAGTATGTATCTAAAACCCAAAACTAATATTCTTTTAATGTTTTATAATCACTATAAAAATATTTTTTTATTTATAATCTGTGTTATGCACATAGCATTATACACATTAAATTTCATGAATTTTCACTTCAATATTTGTGCCATAGGACACTTGAGCAATTCTTTAGTCAGCTATTTGAGCAATACAATCACAGATATAGTTGCCAATTTATATATAAATGGTTAAATGCTTTTATACAACAACTGAAGTACAAAAATTATACCTCCCTACAAATAACTCAAATTGATACCCTTATGTTATTATACATGGCATCTCATATTAAACAGACACATCACGTTTTCTGAAATTCTTTGTGAGGCTGCAGGCAAACACCAGACCAAGCAACTGAAAAATGAACAAAATAAATTGTGTAACAATCCTGAAACAACAGTGTGTCCAAGTACATATTTTTTTTATGTAAGTAACAGTGATGTGTCAGTTCTACGTTTATCCCCGGTTCTTGAATAGTTCCGTTACTCAAAAATTGGTTCTTTATTGACCATCAAACACGTTGTAGTCACACCAAAGATACAGAATATCCTGATAGATGGCATGCTTATTTGTTCAATATAACTTCAGAGTGCCCCAAGTTACCATAATTCCACCACTAAAAAGTCACCTAGCCCTAGGTAGAACAGGTGCTTTACGTTCACTAGATGGCTTCAGTAGCACATAACCCTGTGGTCGAGCTACATCTAGTAATACATATAACAGTTTATTAGTGGAATCAATATTTAATTTCAGCACATAAATTGCTTGAGAAAAATGTTGTACATTAGGGTGGTCCTTATTTTTCAAAGTCTTTAGTTTCAAATCACTCACCCCCCCAATTTTTTTTTTCCTTTTGTTAAAACACAAAAACGAGACCTCGCTCATTAGGATCAGAGGTCGGGAACCCGTGCCGCATCGAGCCTCAAGTCGGGAGGATGGAGCGCTTCCCGGCGCGGGCGTGTCCGTGCAAGCCTCGACATGTGCGAGCCTAGGTCCTCCCGCACTTCTCAGATCTATTTATCAGTTTGTCTCGAGCTGTTGTGCGTGTTACAAGTCCCCGTGATCCAATTTGAGAAGTGCCGATAAAAACGTCTATTTAGTGGGTTCAGTGTCTCACCAAATTCGTGGTTGCAACAAGCTACCCTCCAACAGGCAAGTATTTTCAGTTTTATTTTATAATTTATGGGAAGAGAGGTTGTCTCTTGCTGAAAGGGCTAATTTAGTGATAAGGGAGTGTTTTAATGTTTTGGGAGGATCCCTACGAGATCACTGCAACATTGCCAGGAAAAACTCATTAAATTACATTCTCATTGGCATAACCTACTAAGGAGTTCTCATCGGTCATCGGAAACGCAGCGTGAGCGTGAGAATGAATTCATATTAGATTTAAATAATTTATTTGAGATTGCACATGCAATTGCTTTGGAGTTAATTAAAATAGAAGCAAGATAAAATATTTTCGCAGCTCCAAAGAGAACCTGGACGGAAAGGGTGTCTTGCCGGGATTGACAAGAAGACGACAAAACGGGAGGAACGGTCAATCGAGAGAGCCATTAAATTTGATGAAAGGAGGGCCAAAGAACAGGCACACCGCGAGGGTAATATTAAATTTCACTTTGACGCAGAAAGTAGTTCTGAAGAGTGATTAATTCGACATACCTTCATCTATTTTGTCCCTGCCTTTTCCCACCCAAATAACAGGACCCGCCGAAGAAAATTCCGATGAACCGGATAAAGTAATGCGCGGTCGGAAATGCATTCTCACACCAAAGTTAATGGCAGCCTTGGATCGTTGCCAAATAAGTCAACGGAATGCAGTATTCATTTTAGAAGCAACAGTTGAAGCACTAGGCCTTTAACAGATATAGCTCTCAATAGGACTTCTCTACAAAAATATAGAGAAAGGTTTAGGAAAAATAACTATCTGAAAATTAAACTATTTCAAGAGGATGTGCCTAAGTTTGTAACTGTGCATTGAGACGGTAAGCTACTTCCAGCATTGAATGTGCGAGATCCAAAGCAAGAAAGGCTGTCAGTTATAGTTTCCTATGATGGTAACAAAGAAAAATTGTTGGGGGTACCAAAATTAGAAAATATTTCAGGAAGAGAGCAGGCCTCAGCTGTTTGGACTGTTCTGGGAGACTGGGGATTCCACAAAAAAGTTCAAATTTTGTGCTCCAACACTACTGCGTCTAATACAGGACGTTTCAGTGGAGCTGTAACGTATTTAGAGCAATATGCCGAAAGAGAGCTAATATACTTCCCCTGTAGACATCACATGTACGAGCTAGTTTTGCGGAGTGTCTTCGAACAAGAGTTCTCAAAGGCTTCGTGCAGTCCAGATATATTTATTAAAAAAAATTTAGAGAAATGGAGTACATTGGATCACGAAAATTATATCACGGGGCAAACATACCTAAAAGAAATATTGCATGAATTATTTGTATGATGCACTGAAAAACCAAAATTTAAAACATGATTACCGTGAACTGACTGAATTGTGCATAGTTTTTATTGGAAAGGTTCCGTAACAGAACTACAAAATTAAACCTCCAGCAGCTCTCCATCATGCCCGATGGATAGCGAAAGCTTTGTATTCCTTTAAAAAAAAAATTTTTTTTTTTGTCACATCAGTTAGCCTTGAATGTGTCTGAAGTTAACAGTTTAAGAAATATATGTGTGTTCTTAGTGAAACTTTATGTAGAAGCCTGGCTGGAGTGTTCGTTAGCTGTACAGGCGCCATTGAATGACTTACTATTTATAAAACAATTGAAAAAATATGAAACCATAAATAAAGGTATTTCGTCTGCTGCACTGAAGAAATTTTGCAGTCACTTAAGGTATTTATAAGAAGATTTGGCTATTTAAGCACTGTTTGATAAAAATGTTGCTGTATCATCAAAAATAAAAATGGTTGAAAACTTAAAACAAGAAAATCTCAACACAGAAAGAAAGTATTCCGTTTCTCCAAGAGATACTTTTCACCTTACAGGTAAGATCATTACTGCAGACCTGCCAACATTCAAATTTAAAAAATCATGAGGTCCTCGATAAAAAATTTTAGGCCCATTAATACAGGTTAGATATAAAAAACAACAAATGAGAATCTTTAAATTTAAGTGACATACCTGTACCTATGTTACATGGTCTCCGCTTCAAAATTTATTTCAACAAATTATAGGTTGCAGATTTAATTTAGTTGAACATAATTTAGCGCTGTCGTGTAGTGATCATGCAGGGCCACAACTAAAAAAAGATGTAAAATAACATTCTGCTCGTTTAACACTATTATCACAGTTCACAGCAAAATTATTTTTTTTATTGGAAGCAATAAACTTCACGTGTTAGTTGTGTTTTTTTTTGTAGCGACATGTTTCACAATGTCTCCTCTTCCACTATGCGAGATAGAAAAATCAGCACGGCACACGCTACAAAACGCAAAATTGCTTCCTTTACGTGACTCGAGTATTGATGGAAACTCTTTACTGTAAGCTTTCGTAAAACTTGTTTTGTAACTTTACAAACAAAATCTTGGGGCCCCGAAAAATCATGAGGAAACACTATTTTGGCGTGAGGGCGTGAGATGGACCTTAAAATCGTGAGCCTCACACCAAAATCGTGAGAGTTGGCAGGTCTGTTACTGTATTTATTTTTGCTTATGAAATTTATGAAAATATTGTAAATATAACGGAAACCTGTCATTATTAACCATGCTTGGCTCAAAAACAATTTTTATATGGCATATAGGTACATAAAATATTATTATTATAGAGAATAATAAAATAATGGTTAGGGATTTTTTTTCTTCCTTTTTGTTTCAGATAAAAATATTGAAGACTTCATTTCTCAAAAAAGTTTAAATTTCCTAAAAGAAATTAGAAATCAACACTAACTTTTTGAATCATAGCACAGACTTTTGGGACACACATGATGACTATTTAGAGAGTCAAAAAAACAATTAGTAATTTAAGAGTAGTATATGACACGGCATAGAGGGGCGTGAAATTAATACAAGATTTTAACGGACTGTTCACAGCTAATGAAGAACAAAGACAATTCCTTTTTCACAGTGTTGAAGACCACAGGAAGCAATTCCCTTATTGCAAAAAAAAACTTCATTAAAACAAAAATTGGTTTAAGTTGGAATTATTATTTTATTAAGCATCTAAATGTTCATTTAAAAAAATGTATTTTGAAAATAAAATGATATCTATTAGCATCTTTAATTTATTTGCATGTTTTAATTTGCTACCCCTTTTTTCCCATATTCAAGGCCGATGTTGCACGGGCTAAATTTAAATTTACTAAAGGAATTTTGTATATTGTCATTTAACAGAAAAGGGGAAAAAAATAAGGGTTGGGAAACCTAGAATTACGAAGTTATTTATTTCCCTCCCAAAGGCTGTGTCAAAGATTATGGGAAGAAATTCCTGGAATGCAAGAAAAAGAATCATTAAGACGTAAATTTGTTTAAGTTTGAATTAAGACATTTTTTTATAAACATTCCAAATCTGTATTTCTTTTACTTAAAATATATTCATTGAAAATAAAAAATATAACAGCATTTTTAATTTATTAGCAAGTTTTAATTTTTAACCCTACATTGCCATATTCAATGGCAATGCTGCACGGGTTAACGTTAAAATTTTCAAAAGATCTTTTGTATAACGTCATTTTAAAGAGAAAGGGAAAAAAATGAGGAGTGGGCAACCCGGAATTACTAAGTTTTTTTTTTCACCCCTATAAATAAGGACCACCCTAGTGTATATAAAAAAAATAGCCAGTCATGGGGACTGTCAACAGAAGTGAAAACTTAAAACTTTGTTTTTAAATGTGTAATACAGGTATGACATCATTTCTACATCAAATGTACGTAAGAAAATAATTTTGGTATTATATCAGTACGATATCAGCATGATATCATTTTTTAGTCACAACAGATGTCAGTGGTATGTAAAAATTACGTAAAAATTCATTACCTAGCTATGACTTACCAGTGATGTCAGACCTAGGTTATGTATTTACGCAGTCAAATTAACTTCACTTACTGCTACACAGCATGTCCATGACGCGAACTCACAAACTTTTACCCATTCAAAAAGAGTCCAACACGCATATGATACAGTCGAGTATATACAATGTAATAGTATATATATGTGTATACATGTAGGTACACAGGCCGCTGCGATTCGCCAGTCTGGCGCAACACGTCACTAGCATGTCGGTGACGCGAACCCATCAGTTTTACCCCTACCAAAAATCACTTAAAGTGGCTAAAGAAGTTTTCACTTCAAAAATTAAGCAAATCATACAAGTAAATAATAATAACTATTATAGCAGTAGTAGCACACAAAATCACTTGCAAGTTACGTATTAAATTGGATAATATAAGTAACCCTCAACTTTAACAAAGATATCTTATAAAAGAATATATTAACACATGATGTAGGGCTGATAAAGTGGTAGCAAACACCTGCAGTTCTTGAGTAGTAGACCACCATCACGGTAATCTTGTTTTTTATTTAAGATTTTGTACGGTATTTTTATTTTTCCACTCCTTAATTTACATTCCAACTGGGCGGCAGCACAAGAGGGTTGATGGCAAGGTAGGGGAGGGGATGGGGAGGGGAGGAAGACTGTGCTATTACCCCCTCCCCCCCTTTTACCAGCAATTTTCCAAGATTTATGAACCTTTTCTTCAGTGTCTCAAGGGCTTAAAGGGAAGTTAGAAAGACATTTGCATGGGTTACCCGAAAGTAATGTCCCCTTACAACAGCTTTTTTTTTTTTTTTTTTTTTTTTTAAACCAAAACGCAGGTTTTTTTTTCATTGAGCGGGAAAGGTTAGGCTATTAAACTTTCTGCGATACCGGCATTATATTTACAATTCTCGATGCCAGTTATTTTCCGAGAACCGGCAGAACTAAGAACTGTGACTGACCCATCACTAGTACCAGTACACCATAAAAATGTGTTTTCATTACGAAAATTTCAACTTGAATTCAATTTAAGTGAAACGTAACTACTGTACCAGGCAACACTATGTGCCGTGTATGTACCGGCCTTCCCTTTATCTAAGCGTATTTATTAGTCTGCTAATCACAATATACTGTTCACTTTTGTCAGTAAATGTTTGTTTACTATTCTGACCAGACCAAATGTTGCTACACTCTTTTTCTTTACACTTACCACCAATGTTGCCAAAAACTTAGTCAAAATGAAACCATTCCAAGGAAATTCAGACACCGGGTACTCAGCATCACTCACCTGAATGACTGCAATGCCGATGCCAATGCCCCCCAGGGTGGCGGCGTGGCCGGCCACAAACACCTTGAGGGCACCCAGGCAGCCCGGCTCGTTGAGGTTGCCACTCCGGACGGTGCAGGGATCACCGCCCCACTGCTGCACCACCAGGTGACAGCACGAAACGGGCAGGCGCTCCCCTTGCTGCTTGTACCTGTCGCTCCAGTCGCTGGCATTGACCACGCCACAGCAACCAAACTGCAGGATGAGGGAAACACGTGCACCCGTCACGGCGTGTTCGCGACCGAGACTTGGTCGACGGTCTCACAAATAAGCTGGTAATACACAGAGATGTCTTGATAGCGTTTCCTAGCAGTGCTACAGCAAACTGCGCAGTCCAGTTTTTTTTGACGTGACGTCTAATAAATCTATGAACGCCGGCTGCACGCACGAAAAAGTGTCTCGTTACACACATTGTCCCGTTACACTCATTGTACGCTTGCGCCGCATCTATCTCTCTTCCACTCGATTGGAACAACCATCGATTTGTCTTTTTTGAGGCACATTAAACTTGAAACACTCCCATTTGTTTCCTACTTTTCCTATCATTGTCCTATCCTTAACAGAATAACACAGATTGGAAGACGTTAAACAGCAAACAAGTATAAAAGCTATAGTTAAAATAATATCTTCGTTAAAGTAATAAACATATTTGAATTAATGAGTGCAAATAAAAGTAAATTTATCAATTAAATTGTAGATTTCATTTCACTCCTTCTTTGTATCCATACAAAACAGTGATAATTCAATAAAAATTATTCAATTT
The DNA here is from genome assembly GCF_032445375.1 of Bacillus rossius redtenbacheri. NCBI lineage: Eukaryota > Metazoa > Arthropoda > Insecta > Phasmatodea > Bacillidae > Bacillus > Bacillus rossius. The sequence continues at coordinate 8,835,355 of NC_086332.1, forward strand.
TATTCATAAAAGTATGCAATCATTTCATCAATGTTTTGTTATGACGTTACGTTAAACTATCGTCTGTAAACCGACTTTACAGACAACCATTTTTTTTTTTTTTTTTTTTTTTTAAAAAAGCTTGCTCTGTGTGGTTCAGACAAAAACATCCTGTTAGCTTCGGTATTATGCGTTCACGTAATTTTATCGCTGGTTCAGTTTCAATGGCCTGGCCTGCTTTGTCACCGCAATCTGCACTACCATGTGGATATAACTGTACAACGTAAACTGTTAACACTGACAGATGATTTAATATCCTTCAAACTACTACTCCTCCTTCCCCTTTTCTTTCTTCTCGTACAGATAGCCCGAGAGGTGATACAACCATCTTTGAGCTTGTCTGGCCCAATCATGTCCAAAATGAGTGATACCTTAGCATAACCAAACACATTATGAATTTAATGGAATTGATATAATTTTTTTTATTAATTTTTACCAATGAAACAACTTTAAAAGTTAAACAGTCACTAGGGTTCAAACTTATTTCCATGTTTCAACTTGCAAGACAGGGTTCGGGAAAGTAAACTTTAGATTAGGCTGTGTTGATTCAGCCAATAGTTTTATATATACATATAATTTAAAAAGACATATTCTTCTCAAAAAAAATCTTATCCCTCCCATGTGAAGATCCATGCCTCGGAAGAAGCACATGTCCAAGTTTGAATCTCCACCCACCAGTACAACACAAACCTTTCCCTTCAACACTTGCCTGGACCGCTCTGTATTCTGGCTAGCATGGGGTGGATTTTACATCAAAAATGGTAAAATGGACCTCTCAAACGTTTTCCAGTTAGAAAAACTTTGAGGATTGAGAATACATGCACTACTATTTGTTTTTAGATATTAGGGACAATATTGCAACCACGACAAACTGACAAATTTCTCTGACCTCTCAGACACAATCCTGCAGCGCCACTAAATGTTGATGCTTTTCTGCAGGAAAAGAAGCTTGTATGTTCTGTCCAAAAGTTCAATTTTCATATTCAAACGTAAGCAGACAAAAATAAATTAATAATTACATGATAAAACCTCTTTTCTTGGAATAAAACACCAACAAAGGACTTCAACTGCACTTATATGTTTTTACTCAGTAAAAACTAACCCTATTGAAATTAATTATTGGTAATTTTGAAGGAAAACATTGAAATGTTATAATTTGCATTTTTACTCCCTGACACAATTTCCAATCATTAAAGTTGTTTACCAGTAGTTAGGTTAGCTCATATATTACAATTAGAGTGATATAATAATCATAATAGATTGGTTGCATTTAAAATAGTTTCAAATAGTGAAGACAGTTGGTTAGGGTAGGTTAACTCCATTAAAAATACTAGAACGCATTTAAAAGATTGATTACGAATTACACATTACAGATAACCTAACCTTAAATTTTATGTAAAAATGAAAAATTAATAGTACTTACTGAAGAAGGAACTAATTAATAGAATAACTAGTATAACGAAATATGAAAAGTAAATTAAAAATAACAAACTATAATTATTTATTTTGTTTACTTGATGTTACATGATTTTGAAAGTTAGTTTTACAAGTCACTCCCTTCATACCAACACCCTTGCAGATTTGCTGATTATTGTCATGCCACATGAAAAAAAATTTTGGTTTTGAATTTCTAAAAGTTTCCTGATGCAATTTGTTTTCCCCCTGGCATTAAAACATGTGCGGTCTAGTTTTTTGTTTTATGTATTTTGTTTAATATTAACAGATAAGCCCTACCTATGCATCCAGTCTATACGAACATTGCAGAAATCACAAATATATTCTTCAAACACGTTAACATTTAACACTTAACATTCTTACCACAATAATAATTACCAACTTAAATTTTATCACAAATGATAAAATTAATTATTCTGCTAATTTTGAATAACTCTTCGTAACTTTATCTCTATTAATCTACAGAAGCCGGTAGTCTCCAGAATTACTGTAAATAAATTCCGCAAATTGAAAATATACGCCCATCAAAATAAATGGTAGAGTAGTAAAATTACTGCAATTTGAGATAGAAATACGTGTTTGCAAACAATTACTATCGATTCTATTAAAAATATTGAGTAAAGGCTAGCAAACTTTTATGTAAACATGCGTAAATACATTTTAATTTTTTGTAAAAACGTGTTTACAGAAAAAAGCCTGAGAATTCACGAAAAGGAAAAATCAACTGAATTTCACAATATTAAGCATTTACAAATTTGTTAAGGTGTCTAAACATAAACAAAAGCGGTGTTTTCAGTTTCACTTTGGTTAGCACAAGAAGAAATTCCAGAATTATGTTGCAATTTACGTGACTTTTCCTGAAATTTCCTGACCATTTCAAATTCCCTGACTTTTCCCTGTTTTCTAGTCCTGTAGTAACCATGAGTTAACACTGTATAAAACTGCCAGAAGTATGCCTTTTTATTTGAAAGATAATAGTACAGAGAAAACAGAAGAATCAATTTGAAATTAGGCGAGTTGTACTTATATTTGAGAACAATTTCAGACACGTTCTAAAAAAAACTACTTCTGCAATATATACATATGGGTGAGAGACATAATAAGTACGGACTGACTGAGTTAGTGTGTTTTGGTACATTTCTGGGAATTTTTCGCACTTTGCATGATTTGAATTACAATGTTACAATGTATATGCAGGAAAAAAATACTAACACTGCTTAGATTAAATTTTACAGAAGGCCTTAATGCTCATTAAAAAATGGTGCTGATTTTGTAAGGGTTAAGTGCGGTGACTCACCAAGCGCTGAGTGTTATCCCACACCACTGACGAGCCCCCAGTAGCGTTGTAGTGATCCATGGACGCGTACAGCTTCCCCACAAGAAACTGCTCTGCATTGTCTCTGAGCACGTAGCCTGCAATGCCAGCCGACAGCTCCAAGATGAATATGACTATCAGCAGCAGCGAGAACTGAAACACAAAACACAACATATCCTTTCAGACTTCCTGCAGAGAGAAAACCAAGAATTGGGATGTATCGAAAACCTTGCATGCTGCCTAACATCTGTTAGAACTGGGTTTACATTCAACGCGCTAAAACGTTCTAGACGCCATTTCCTGAATACTGTACACGTGTGCAGACAAGCTGAATCAAGGATTCCTAAAAAAAATATCATTAAAATTTACCACTTTGGATTGAGCAATACATGACTGATACTTGAGAATCACCATACAATATACCAAATCAATCACAACTTTATGCTCACATGTGGGACGGTTCATATAATTTCCATGTTAAAACTGCAATTAAGCTTGCAGACTTGGAACAGTGAACTTTTGACTGGGTGATCGTTAGGTCAATATGTATGTTGTTTACCGTTTGTACCAGTTTAAGTTTTAATCAGAGTTATTAATTATTCACAGGGTGGCCTTTAATTCTAATAACTGTAAAGTGAATAACATTCTATTCTGTCATTAAAATACTGTACAATTTTTACTGGAAAAATAAATACAAAATTTTCAAATACTTACCATTATTATACATTATTCGAAAAAATAAATATTCAGCAGTTTTACATACCTAGACCAAAACTGAGGAGTATTTGTGCTTAGGAATCAAATTAATGTGAATTTTTACTTTTGTTCCTTATCACAAAACCTTACTTGAAACCAATCAGAACTTGCTGCACATTTCCACCTATGAAGTCACGAGATAAAAGTTTTAAATAACTCAAACTGTTGTACCAATCCCTTGGAGTTGAGAAGGGAGTTAGTGTGTGCAACCTTTGGCACAAAAACATTTAAAGCCTAAATGAGAATTTATCTCTCAACAGAATTCTAATTTAGATCTAATTAATTCTATATAAAGTGAAAGAATGTAATCTGAATTCTAGGCATATAAAATTATGTATTTATTAAGGCTAGGTTTCTAAAAAAATAGAGATTCAATAATCTACATGTTGATAGTGAAATTCAGAACCCACAATGATGCTAAGATATTTTATTGTGGAAGTTTTGGAAATCAGTATTTTATCCAGTTCATAATTATTAATTTTAATGCAAAATTCTTTGCTGATGTGTTACGTTTGTTTCAACAATACTCATTTCATGATGGCATTTTTACAATTCTTCCTAGTGAGCTTGATTCAAACTATTAATCAAACATCTAACATAGCTACATACTATACGTATATAACAATTTTTTTTTGCTATTTAATTGCTAACTAGTTGACTTAAAACTTTAGAAAAAACACCCACTCCATAATAACTATGTTCTATGAAGTTAAATTGAGAATTATCTCACTGTTGTCAAAAGTTGGAATTTGTTTGTTGAAAAAAGTTAAGTTGTTCTTGCCATTGTGGCCATTCAGTTAAATGAAAATAATTTGTTGAATATAGCTGATATGAAAAAAATTGGACCGCTTTCCAGGAAGAAATATAATTCAAAATAATAGTAAAATAATATATAATTTGAAGATATATTGATTTGTTAATGGAAACAGAATTTGACAGTTTGGCAACATTGCACACGTGAGGAAGCAAGCTACGTCTAAAAAGGGGGGTGATATTAACTACTTTAAAAATATTCACCTGGAAGTCTTGATGTTATATTACTTTTTGAGTACACGGAACACTACTTTCCTACACAAACTACAGTATAGTTGGATTGGAATGGATAGATAAGGAAGGTATTTCTTATTCGAACTTAGTCCACCACTTCTTAGAAATTAACCTTACCAAATTTGCATCTGAGGATGATACAAACACTATGAGCTCTCAATCTCCAAAGGTGACAAGTACAGAAAAGTAGATCATTCTTTGAATTTACACTCTGGATAATAATTTGTGGCAAGTTAATATGGAGTGAGAAATTTGTCAGAGAATGGCACGCCACCATATTGCAACACCTTAAACATTAGTGACAATGGTGCTTGACCATACAAGTAAATACGTAATTAATGATCAGAAATTAGAATTTCCATAGCTAACCTGTCACTTCCATAATTGTCCGATTAAGCAACGTGAGCAATAAAGCCCTTTACCAGACGCTGTGTATCTCCTCCGACCACGTATAACACCTGCATATGAACCAGGGCGTGTGGGACACCGAAAGAGTTCACCTGCGACCATCATTTGTGTGGAGTGAGAAAGCTTGCCGGCCGCTTAGAGCAGGCTGGCAGGTTAGATTGCAAGTAGTATAGGGAGTTGCGAGCCCAGTCACACACGGGTGACGTCACAGCCCTAGAGATAGTCGTCGGGATCACATGCCTAGTAATACATGCGGCCAGGCACAAGTAACAGCAACCATGTGCAACAACAAAATGAATATATTAGGTCCACAAATAGGTAAAGGTTTCGAGAAGGTAAACTTCTGGAGTATAAATGTTATTAGAAGTCAGCTACCGTAGTATGAATGACACCTCTACATATGGATGCTGAAAGTACAGAAGTAAAAGTGTTCTCATCACAAATTACTACTATTCATATTAACTCTGAACCACATCTTGGTTCAATGATCATTTGATTCAGCTCTGGTAATTGCCAGTTTGTAAGATATCAAAATCATCAAAAGTCTAAATCCACTTCTTTCCTCAGTTTCCTATAATTGTACAAAGTCGGATATAAAACTAATTCAAATATCTACAACAATCACATTGCATTCTACATTACTTCGCAAACAAGATTTATTAACAAGGGATTTGAACTTCCAAGGTTCCCAAGTCATCGACTGTCACTTACCGTTAACACCATGCAATAGTTCTCTTTGACGACACCACAGCAACCAAAGAAAGCCACCACAAAAATGATGACTCCTGTTGCTATGAGCAATGCAGGCACAGAGAAGAATCTGTTGTCAAGGAACCAAACATAGTTGGCGTATTCTGCTTTGATGACACCACCCACGGATATTAGTATGATGCCAACAATCTGCAACACATGTCCCCATGCTCAGGAGATGCTTCGGATCAAACAGTGAATGAAATATAACAAAGTTCGCGTTAGCTTCAGTGGATAACCAATATTTCTTGTAAATCCCTTGGGATAAGTACCACCAACTCAGGGTTTTGGCATTTTTCACGATTCCAGTTTTTATTCTATTTGCTGACATGACATGGCAAAAATAATTTCTTCAAGATTTTGTACCTTAATATAGTCTGATTTAAGATATTTTGAAATCCACATAAAATTAAGTATCAATCATTTCTTACTGATATTCTGCATTAATTGTAATTATTTTGCTGTTTAATGCAGCTACTAAGAACATGCCTCAAACAATTTTATTTATCAGCCGATTTAAAAATGTATAAAACTTAAATTTTATAAGTGATTTGAGACTGATGTCATAAGTTAACCATTTAGCAGCATTTTAATTTTTTAAATGTAGAAACACAAGACTGTGGTCATACTGAGAACTAAGAAAATAATTTAGTTTATGAATGTGCATTTTGATCATGCATCCTGTGGTTTTCAAAAATTTTTACCTATGTAAATTATTGTAATATTTGACAATTTGCTTTATGAATAATTACAACCAATATTAATAATTTTTTTATCACTGATAAGGATTGATGCCACCTTATAATAAATTAGGTTAAGGTAATGGTTTAGTAAGGTCAGCCTTATTTAAATTAATTCAAATTAAATAATACAAAAGCACCTTTCATTGTGACTGGATCATCAACTCGCCAAGTAGTTAGAAAGAGCCACAATCTACAGTAATGCAAAGTTAGGCCAACTAAATTTTTAAGAGGCCTTTAAAAATAGCCTACATTTAATAAACCCCAATAAATTCCCGTAAACTCCAGTTGGAAAGGGCTGTGAAAAATAAAATTGCAAGGACAAATACAATAAAAAAAAACTCAAGTTATTAAAAGAGCTTCTTTTCAATAAAACAAACAAAATAAAAATTCCAAAATAAACTTTTTAATACTTCAACATTTATTCCAAGAGGGCATTTTGTTACAGAGAATATAATGTAAAATCACGTGAACATTAGGTTAGGATAGCTGCATTAAAAATACTGTGAAATCATGTGTACACTTGGTTAGGTTAACAACATAAATATATTAAGGATAGTTCTAGTTTAAATTTGCTACATATTTAATTAATTCCTAAACAAACCATTAGATGATTTTACAGTATAACAAGATAACCTAACCATCAGACCATTCGTAACTATACATTCTGCAGTTATTCTTTTTAGATAATTCTTTCGTGTTCTTAAGTAATTTAGATTATTTCCTAAAATAAAGATTTTTCTGTGAAAATATTAATTACTAAAATGGTATTTTAAAAATATTTTAATACACAGTCAAACACAACTTCACCGTTCAAAACTTTGAACAGTGGTAGTTTAAGGAGTAGTTTGGAGGGGCCTTGACAGCAGAAGGCCGTCTTATAGAAATTTAAAATTTGAAGAAAAAAAACACTATACCTACCTACTTAAAATGGATTAAGTATAAGTGAGAAAATTGTACTGTAGTACTAAGAAAGTAGGATAACATTAAATTTAATTTAAGATTAGTCAGGGGTGAACCCAGATACTTTTGTGGAGATGCGGGGGGATTAACATTCCCCCCCCCCCCCGATACACTACTGACTGAACTACTACAAAACTACATGAAACAGGGGAGATGGCAAAACATGTATTTTTCTTAAATTCTAAAAATTCTGTAATTCTAAACAAAAGGAAATAATTCGAAAGCATACAGCATACAGCAGGCAAAAAGGGGCAATATTCTTACAGCGCTGCTTTTCCATGAAGAAATAATAAAATTCCGAAAATTCTCTTTTTTTTTTTAACACTAGAGACGTTCCTGTATTTACCTTGAAAACATAAGTTTCACAATTCCTACTGGTTTCTGAGAAATCGCCATATATAGCTTATATTACAACGCGTGTGCATTGATGTGGCCACAGCTATTTTTTTTTCTTTTCCGGGTGGATCTGTGTGTTTGTTTAGGAGAAATTTTGTAAGCAGGGTTATTTTTTTGATAACCAAAGTAGTTATCATTATGAATGTATTGCAATTATATGGGAATTTTTAATGTTTATTTTCTGTTTGTCTTTTTGTAAATAACCAATTGCATTATGGAATCTTTGTTTTCTGACATTTGCATTCAAAGTAGTATTTTGAGTTGCATAGTAACAAACAATACCAATGGGAGCTAATAGGTATTTATAATTGTTTTCCAATTCATACACACACACAAACAGAAAAGGCCAAAATGGTGACAGTTACATCAATGCACAGGTATTGTAATGTAACCTATTAACGGCGACTTCTCTAAACCATTGAAAATACAGAAACATTGTTTCCAAATTAAATATAGGAACGTTTTAAGTGTTTAAAAAAGTTTTTTCTGAATTTTACAATTACTTCACGGAAAACCTGCGCTGTAAGAACATAACCCAAAAAGGTTCTCTCCACCTCCTTTCCAGAAATGTAATTCTGTGAACATTTCTGACTTGAAATGCAGTTTTACTGGAGCATAAAACATCAAATAAACTAAAAAAATATCATTTTGAGTTTTTTGTTTAGAATAGCATCTATTCTAGAAAAATAATGGGTATAGGTATGATACTGTAAATGAGTTCCTATTAAACTAAATAATTTAAGAGAATAATTTTTTTTTACTTGAAAACTCAATATTTGAATCGTAATGTGACATGTAACTCAACAGCAGTAATGCAAACACATTCTATACCACTGTATTGTATGTATGGTCGAACGGAACGAATATAAAAAAATAAACCAGCATACAAGAAAAATCTCACAATATGCAAAACTTCATTAAATTAAGCAAAAAAATAAAACCTGGTCATTATTTTTCTGAGTGAAAACAAGGCAAATATGCTAAACCAAATATGTTAAATTGCAACTTATCGTGAAGAAAAATATGTTAACATAAATAAAACACAAATCGGTAAATATGTAGTGTACGGATTAGCGCCAAAAAAAATCGTAAAAATATGAAATAACTTTCATTATATGCTCTTTTACGTCCTCATTTCATAACCGCCTGCGGAGATAAGAAATTCCAAATACTTTAGGAGATATCGAATTTTTTAATTATCATAATTGGGCAAAATTTGTTAAAAAAAATTTTTAAATTCTGAAAATATATTTATTCTGTGCTCTTTAACTTCCTCTTTTCATTAAACCCGGCGGAGATAAGAAATTTTAAATACTTTAGGAGATATGGAATTTTTTAATTTTCATCCTGTGCACTTGTCCGGCGTATATTGTTGCTTGTTTACAAGTATGATTTTTTTTTTGTGACGTACGTGAAACCTAAGATGCACATAAAGTTCTGCCATCCCCGATTACACCCAAACAATTCACCTTCGGCCAACCTCAGGTTTATTTATTAATATTTATATTTCTCAACCTGTTTATTTTAATGTAGCTATACTTACCTAACTAACCGTCCATAGTGTTTTAAAGTGTTTTAATGTAGCTAACCTAACCGACCACTTTTAATATTTGAATTCATTTTTCCTGCGCAAAAATAAAACAAATCCCGAAGTTGGCTGAAGGTGAATTGTTCGGGTGTAATCGGGAATGGCAGAACTTTGTGTGTATATTAGGTCTCCCACGTAAACGACTACATCATGTAAAAAGAAAATTACACGAGTTCCGTCGGTGGTCGTCTGTTCATCCTTTGTCCCGGTTTGTTAGGTCAGGTCAGCTACATTATAAATACTTTAAAACTAAACAACCATTAAAATTAATTTTATTATTTTTAATTTCCATTCAGTTTCAAAGTATTTATAATGTAGCTGACCTGACCTAATCTACCTTTGTCCCGTTTTGTTAGGTCAGGTAAGTTACTTTATAAATACTTAAAACTATACAAGTAAAATTAATTGATATAATTTTAATTTCCGTTTATTTTGAAGTATTTATAATGTAACTAATCTTACCTAATGGAAAATTTCTGTTATTTAGGCATTCACGCGCACACGGCAAAATATAAAATGGCAACGGTCGAATGATTACGTACGTCTTGTATTGCAAAATAAGAACGGCGAGATCTCCAAAAGTAATTGGAATTTTTTATCTCCGCAGGCGGTTATGAAAAGAGGACGTAAAAGAGCATATAATGAAAGTTATTCATATTTTTACGATTTTTTTTTGGCGCTAATCCATACACTACATATTTACCCACAAATCCACTTTTCCCGACTGACGTCCATTGCCTATAAGCAGCAGCGTGATCTAATTATCATTACTATATTATGTAAATGAGCTTCCAAACTGAATAGCTTATATAGTAAAAGTAACTATTTGAAAGTTTTTGAAGTGAAGACAGCAATGAATGATAAAAAAAAAAAATACTCACCACAAATAATAGGTTAAATATGAAAATCAGATATTTCATAACCACTGAGATACCCTTCAAACCCATGTCTAACTCCATTGAACAGCAGCTAATTTACAATTCAGAATCCAAAAATAATAATAGCAGTAAATTAACAAAACAATTTTATTAAGCGACGATTTTATCAAACTGACATTTTGCTGCTCTATCACGTTGTTTTATTTGACTATCAAATCAACCATAGATTACGATAAGTGGACGGTAGAAAGACAGAAATATAACTATAAGTACATTCTGTTCTTGTCACGGTCATGGTTCTAGTTGCACCACAATAAACGCTAAACGGGCGTTTACAAAAATCAGTAATACCATATGTTAAGAAACTAACAACCAAATAATTTACTTTTGGTTATAATAGATACATTTTTTTCTATTTAATATACATTAAAACTAAACCGACCCTACGCTTAAAATATTATTTTAAGAGTTGGTTTTGTTATACATTGTATTAATTGTGCTATCAATCAGGGGTGTAAACACGAGGGGTGGGGGGGTTAGGGGTTCTAACCCAACCCCCCTCCCTCTTAGGACCAATTATTTTTTCTTAGCTAAAACCGGCCACTGCACTTTAGGGAAAGAGTAAGCGAGTCGTACCGATTCTCCTTCCCTTCCCCTATCCCTGTCGTGAGCAGAAGCTATAAGGTTGTGACGCCGTGACGGGTCCCAAGCTTTCAAATATCTTACACCTACTGTATTTAACCAGCGCGGTAATTATAAGCAGGTGGTGACTGCGTAACTCTTCAAGCTAAAGCTAATTGTTTCCAGGAATAGGCCAGTTCTGCCGAAACCCAACCCTTTTTATTCCTTTTTATTTTGTATTGTCGAGCTTCGAGCATGATTTATGATTTTGAGTGGATGTAAACAAGGCACTTGGGTTGATAAAAATATCTTTAATTATTTTCTTACTTCATCACTCAAGCATTTTTTTATTAAAAAATTAATAATAATACTTTTACCGTTACAATATTTAAAGTTAAGTACCGAAAACTGCTAAAATAGCACTATTTTACACCCGGACCCCCGCTTTATTAGGGGGGGGGAACCATGTTTCTTAACCCCCCCCCCCCCCCTTAAACACAAATCCTGGCTACGACACTGCTATCAACCGAAGTATCATGCTCGATGCTTAACCCTTAAACACTGCACTTGGGTCTGAGAGACCCTACCAATCCTTTTTTGTACAGCCAATTGTTTATTTTTTCGGACTGCAGTCTGGCAACCCTGCTACCATCATATTATGAGGGTGGTAGGAGAAGCCTTCTTTTCACAGACGAGAGAGCCAAAACCCGAAGTTCCCCGAAGTTCGTGTTTTTTTCTGTATCTTTAATGTAGCTATCCACACCAAATCCACAATGTTTTAAAGTATTTATAATGTAGCTAACATAACCTAATTGACCATTAGTATCCTTTTATCAACACCACCATATTTATTTACAATGAAAAAAAAAACGAAAATGCACGATCGGGCATTTGACTCTCTCGTCTGTGAAAATAAGGCTTCCTGGGGGGGGGGATAGTGTGTCGGTATAGAGCTGTCAGTCGGCCGGAAACTGTCGTTCAGTAAACATGGTGTTTTGGGTCTGTGAGACCCAGGTCCAGTAAATATGTACGTCTGGTATTTATTCACGTGATGGCAAGTTCGTCTGGATTACGGAAACAAGTACGTGTTAGTGGTACTAACTTTGAAAAAACAGTTTCTCAGTGGTTGGAAGAAATTGATAGTGATGATAGCGATCTTAGTGACAATTAATTTCCTCAAGATTTCGTAATTGAAAGTGATCATCAGTCAGAGTCGGAGCAATCTGAAGATGAAATTCCTGAAAATGAAAATACTGAAAGCGTAAGTGAAACCTGCTCAACCGAACACAGTGCCAGTCATCAACCATTATACTATTACGGTAAAAATCGTTACAAATGGTATTTTATTGGGCTAAAGAAAACAACAAGAACCCAGTGTAAAAATATTGTTACACATTTACCAGGCCTTAAAGGACCTGCACACTCAAAAGGTGCAAAAGCGAGCCTCGTGAATTATGGAGACTTGTTTGATGATATCTGCAGCGAAATAATTATCTGGACTACCTAATGTCAAGATGGGTGAGTACAGGTCAAGGCATGCTAATTCCAATAGATCTGAACTGCGAAATATAGACAACACAGAGTTTGAAGCATTTCTGGGGCTTTTACTTCTAACAACAATTTACAAATCTGGTCATGAGCGACTAATTTCGTTATTTTTATCTGGAGGTAAAGGTCGTGAAATTTTTAGATGTACGATGTCCCGAGAAAGTTTTTGTTGAATTACAGCCTGTCTCAGATTTTATGATGCTACTACAAGAAATCAGAGGAAAACACATGATTCGGTTGCAGTTATTTCGTACATTTTTCAGACATTTATCAACAAATAAACCATTACTTGTACATATATATGTTATTCATATAACTAAAAATAAAAATAAAAAATTTATTTCATAAAAAATATTTATTTTATGGGTCCCTCAGACCCAGGGTCAGTAACAATGCCAAAAAAAATAAAGCACAGTGTTTAAGGGTTAAGGTAAGCCCCTAATCCTATTTACAAGTGGCAATCATCCAGGGGGAACAAGAAGACTAGCTGTAATATTAATAAAATTTGTTATGGAGGTGGTCGGTTGACAGCTTCAGTGTAGCACACTAGACTCGTAGGCATGTTAGCGTATTAGCATTTTTGTTGGAATTTAACTTTAAGAGGCTAATGTCATCCCGCCTGCCACTTTAGTGCTTTGCAGCGGAATCGGCGATCAGAGCACGAGACTTTCGAAGAGGGGTTCCTGGCCAGCATGGCTGAGGCAGGGAATGATTACTATTTCAAGGGCCCCCTGAGTTGTAGGCCACTCAGGATGCCAAATTTACAGAGAGAACACACATAATTGATGCTGACGTTGTTTTAATGACAGTCACATATACCTTCGTACATGGTTCTGTCTCTTGACCAGCCTGAACCATATGGGAACTGGAGGTACTTTTTATAGCCTTACTGCGCATGTCGCGCGATTGTCTCCCAAATCAAAGGCTTATGTGCAGGGATTTTGGTTAGGTTCACTTGGCGCGATTCACATGGAACAGTTAGCACAATGTCAATGAAACACTGAATGTCAACACTGTCAATGAAACATGGAAATACAAGGTGTAGGTATTGAGGGGAAGCCTAAGGAGGGCATTGATTATTTAAGGTGGAGATTTTCCGCATTTATCAAAGGGAAGGGAGAAGAACAGGCCAAATGAAAGGTAGCTGGTTCAAGTCCTGCATTAAGTGAAAAAAAAAATGGATTTGATAGCCTAGACCAGGGGTCGGCTACCTTTTGAGTCGGAAGTCAAAAAATAAAATTTACAAAATTTCAAAATTTTTAAAGAGCCACAATAATTTTTCTTGCCAACAATAAATAGGCTAGTACTTGCATAATTTTTTTTTATGAAAAAACTAATCTATTGATTCATAAGAAAAAAATATACTTATACATATATAAGTTGTGTTTTTTCACAACAAATTAGATCATATGTATGGTATTATTAGATAATCACTTATTATTTAGGTAAGAAGTTAAAACAATTAAATATTTACTTACAACACTAACTTGTACTTCAATAACAAACAATTTATCAATCAAATTCAATGGGAGCGATGGCTTTGCATTGTTATTCAAGTAGAAAATTAAAATTTTACTAAACAATGTAACTTGTACAAAAAAAACAACAGCATACATTTGAACAAACAAATTCAGTGGGAGCGTTGGCTTTGCATGGTTTTAGAAAGTTTGGATAAATCTGGCTCATAACTTGTTGTTTTAAGTTTCAAACACGACTCTAAATTTTCATTTGTTAGTTGGCTTCTTACTTTACTTTTAATTATATATTAATGCAAGCGAACGCTTGCTCGCACGAATATGTCGATCCAAAGATAGTCAGAATTCCAAATGCCAACTTCTTCACCTTACTGTAGCGATCTGGAAGACTATTCCATGCGTCGAATATAAGGGCCTCATCTCGCGGCATTTCTTTTAAAGCTGTCCACTTTTGTTGCGTTACGTACATACATTTCTGGACCTCCAACTCTTCCAACTTGCTTTTCAACTCTGTAAATTTTCCACTCCACAAAGATTTACTTTTTAAATCGATCAATCAACTCCAAATGGCTCAATGTGAATTTCGTTACTATTTGTGTTGAGTGTTTTCGATGGTTTTGAATTGCTGAAATCTGTCAGCAAATTCATCTTTAATTTTTTTATAATTGTGATGAAGTAATTAGTGTCAACAGTTGCACTGTTGTTATTGCGATATTGCTTTAGAAATTGAAAATGAAGTAATTTACCACTCTGAATATCTTCTGCAAAAATTATTATTTTTTCTTACCTTTATTTCGGTTTTTTTATTATTATATATATGTACATACAAACCTTTGAGAAGATAATTCGCTTGTAACTCTTCTACTTGAAACAACAAACTATACGTCACACCCAAAGCACTGGTGAAGACGCCAAACTGTCTTGCGTCGAAAGAGAATTCAAACCTACATAGAAACATCCGACGACGGCGTCATTCGAGAGCTTCCGACGGACTGACGACAGTGACTGCGTGTCACGGGGGAGGGGTGCGGGGAATGGCGAGTACAAGTGGCTGACAGATAGAAATGGCGCCTAATCCTCGTTCATCGATTTAGAACGATATTTAAATGTTTTTTATATAAAATAATTAATTTTTGCGTATGGAACTAAAGATCCGCAGCTTCACATCCAAAGAGCCGCATGTGGCTCGCGAGTCACAGGTTGCCGACCCCTGGCCTAGACTAAACACAACCATTTTATTGAATTTATTAGCGTGGTCCCTACTTAAATAGGAATTAATAAATTTTTTCCAGGACGTGGATAGAGTTAAAGAATTGCAGATCTTCCAAGACAACTCATGTTTGTTAAAGTGTTTAGTTGACAAATGTGGTGGAGTAGCTCGCACGATAATGGTAAGGTGCATTGAAGCTAATTTTGGCTGGGATGAAACCAAGCATGTTATGCGGGAAAATTTGTGCCCGAGAAGGTTGAGAGAAATTTTTATTTAATAACATGATGTAGGTTCCAGAAAAGTAATGAATCGATGGGTGGGAAATTTCGTACAGGAATTTTAGGGATGGAACTAGTGTTTGAGTTGAAATTGAATGAGCAAGTATTAAAAGAAATAATTTTTGAAAACATTTTTATAGACATTAGGTGAGAATGTTCATTTGTGGGGAGGCCCTCAGGTTTGCAGGACTTATTAAGGTGGGTAGTTGAAATTAAGAAATTTTGTTGTGCTCGGGACAGTTCTGAGAAATGGAAAAATTATTTGTATTTTGAACAAAGGCAGCTAAGAGAAATACGGCAGGATGTGAAAGCGACTAGGTTAAAGAGCAATGAGTGTTGTTACAAATGCGGAGAACAGGGACAGTTTAAGGCTAGTTGTCCAAATAGGAGAGTGTCTGATTAATAGTGCGAATTTTGTGTATAAAAGCGACAGTTAAAAGAATTTTGTTACCAAACCAAAAGGTAGGAACAGATATAAGGATCCCTCTAGTAACTCAGGCCATATTGTAAATGTGTCGTAATTTTTACTGTTAGTTTTTTAATTTGATTATTAATATTTTTTGGATTCAGTTTTTATTTTTACCAGAGCTGATTAGGTAAGATTTATAGCTGGCGGGATTTGAGCACCTTTTATCGATCTGCCATCTTGGCTGTTGTAGCCTCCAGGGATGCTATACTGGTCTTGGCCATTACGAAATCAGATGTTCGGCACACTAGTAAAGTTTTCTTTATTGAACAGAGGCACTCTTCTATGCACTGCTCAGTGCATAGTCTGATCACTTCGAGAGCCGGAGCTCAATGCGACTTATTTGTTATGATCAGGTTAACGTGACTACACGAAGGAGTTATGTGTTAATCTGTGAATGCTTATTTATGGGCACTCTGGCCTTCGATTAAAAATTGATAGGACAGGTGCATCCGGCGTCCTGCATTGGCTCGAAATGTAAATGTCCACGCACATGGTGCGTCTTATGACACTACATATAACTAACGAAACAAATACAACATACACTAAAAGTTACAAATAGCGGCCATCCCACAATGGTCACGGTACCATACATACAACAACCCTGAATACTAATGACGTACGAGATGACCACTTGACATGTGGACTACTAGTATTACCCGAAAATTGGAGTGGCATAACACCGTAAGCTAAGAACTACGTCATATGGGTGGATCTAAATGCAAGCCCCGACAGTCGGGCTGCCTAACTGACAGCTCTGTGCAGGTGAAATTGAGAACATTTTGATGATTGAGCCCTATTCGTTGATGTCTGGGCTGTGATGCGCACCCAGATAAAAATGCAAAATATTACGTTAAATATAAATCATCCCACATGAGGGCACAGATATTTGAGTTATGAGGCCGGTGAGTTGCAGTCGGCCGTGCAGACTGCCAGTGGGGAAAGATGCAGAAGGATTCGAAACTTATGCTAGTTCAGAGGTGAATTCAGTGGACAAACTGATGGGTCCTGTGGGGCGATATGTGCCTGGTCTACTTCAAGGGTGGTGGTCGACTGCCGAAGCTGTGGACTCCGCTCAGCTTCCCAGCTCGGTTCCCGCGGAAATGTGCTGTGCCCAAAAGAGTAATGCAGGCCGTGCTCTCAGCCAAACTATACTAAGACAAATAGTGGTTATTAATTTTTTACATAATTTTTAGAATGTTAATATTGTCTAATAACTGCTTAGTTTGATTTTGAACAGCATTAATGAGAAGCAAAGTAACAGTAAAAACACTGGTCGATTGCCGCTCGGGTGACAATCGACATACCGGTGGCGGCTGGCATTTGTAGAGTTACATTTGCTTGCCCTGCACTGTGCTGGGGCACGTTCGGGTTGCACACACTCTGGTGATGTCGCGATGTGCCATAGCAGCCTGTGCGGACCAGAGGAGCACCGACGGTTGGAGTCACATTCTTTAATATATATATATATATATATATGTATGTTCTCTATTGGCTAACTTCCTTTGTGGATTGGAGTGTTTATTATTTTGCCTTCTATTGTGATGTTCCATTTTTTTTGTATTTATTCTGCTTTAATTGTCAGCCTTCTTGATGTATGTAAGATAGGAGGTACGATTTCTACCAACCAATTATTTTAATCTGTCGGCTAGTAACTGATTATCCCCTCATTAAACACACACACATGTATACACACTCACACACACACACACACACACATATATATATATATATATATATATATATATATATATTCAAAGGGGAGATATTTGTGGCGTAGGTTCCCCTACGGCCACTAACTTTAATTATTTTTATTGTGTTTATTGATTTATCTTCTTCATGTTTAATGTTATACTTACTGTAAATTTGGTGAACTTTAACAAGATGGGCAGTATTTTAATCAAAATTTATGGTCGAAAATCAGGGCCTAAGCCGGGGTTTGGTATTTTTTCAAATCTTTTTCGCTTTTATCGGAATCGTTTCATTATACAGTTTAAAATTTATCTCTGCAAATAGAATGATTCGATTGTTGGCATAGCTGCCCCGGCAACGAATTCTAGCGGCGGGTGAGGGAACTACGTGTGTTTCGCATCAAGAAATTTAGTTGAAAACAATATGCATGTGTATTTATTACGTTCGGCATTATTTTAAACAATTCTACGTTAAATTTTGTGTCTGAGTTTTGTATTAAAAGTTTGTTTGCAACACGGGAACATATGAATTTGCTCGTTACCGAGGTTAGATGTTAAACAATTTTTTTTACATGTTCTCGTAATGACAATTATTTAATGACTATAGCGGATATTTTTAAATCGATACCTTCCTTGAATTTGTTGTTCTGTAACAAATATTTTCAACGGTTATTCACTAAGTGCAATATAACAGGTGTAAAAGGTATACCTAGCACACGTGATAATAATTACGAAAACTTGTGCGCCATTTTAAAACACGTTATGTTACACCCAAATGATACATTATAGAAACGCTAGTGACAATTTGCAGATGCTATGGTGATACTGCTTTAGAATTTCGGATTCTATGATGAAAGTAACGTACTTTTAATATATATAATATGTTTATATGTAATAGTTTATAAGTAATAAACTTATTCTACAATAAAATTAATGATTTGCCAACTATTCGGGCGGAACGACAAAACTACAGGGCAACGTCAGGGGTATATGTGTGTGAGGCGGGATGATTAAGTGCGATGCTAGCTGGTGCTTCTAGTGCGGTATAGCCTCTAAGCGCAAGGCTCTGAACTGGCGCGCAGTTATCTCGTCGTCACAGGATAACTGTGAAATTTGAGCGGTGACCGTAACATTATATGGCCAAGAAATGAAGGTAAAGGTGTAATGCAAGTCCCTTAAGTTCTTTCAAGAATCTGTACCGGTTGTTTTTACGCCTATAAATTACTCTGAAAACATGCGTTTTAGCCATTTTAACTCATCTGAAAATACAGTTTAAAAACTTAATCCAAAATCAAACGTACTTTTTCGGCCCTCAGCGAATTCTTGAATGATTTTAGTATGAATGCAGACCCCACTCGGAAATCTTGAGTAGTTTTGAAATCGCGTTGTTTTTGTTGAAGCTCTGGGCACCGTGTGTGTGCCCGGGTAGGCGGAGCTTTACAAATCTTGCCGAGTCCAGGACGGGGACTCACCACAACGCCGAAATGCCAAATTGACCACAACGCCGACAGCTAGAAAACTGCTGTGTACCACAACGCCGAATTACCACAACGCCGAAATACACTAACGCCGAAAAATGTCATTGCAGGACTGCCACAAAGGTTAGGTTAGGTTAGACTAGGTTAGGTTAGGCTAGGTTAGGTTGGACTAGGTTAGGTTGGGATAGGTTAGGTTAGGCTAGGCCATAGGATAGACTAGGTTAAGTTAGGTTATATTACGCTAGTTTAGGTTAGGTAAGGTTAGGTTTGATTGTGGTATTTCGGCGTCGAGGTACATTTAAGAAACACACACAAATTCATTAAGTTGTTATTTCGGCGTTGTGGTACACAGCAGTTTTCTAGCTGTCGGCGTTGTGGTCAATTTTGACATTCGGCGTTGTGGTATTTCGGCGTTGTGGTATTTCGGCGTGGTGGTAACGACCCGTCCAGGACCACACGCAGTTGGCATTCAGACCGGCCGGCCTCGCAAAGGAAGAGGGGGGAGGGGGCAGCGCGCGAGGCGGAGATAAGGGCTGATAAGCGGGTCAGGTTGTCGAGAGGTGCGACTCGGGGCGACGCCAGTGCTGGCGATGATAAGGCTCGAGATGGCAGCGCACGAGATGGGGGGCCGCCCCGTCGACCTGAACAAGGGCATGCGGTGCATCAAGTACCTGCTGTTCTCCTTCAACTTCGTGTTCATGGTGAGTCCGCGAGTCCGCGCGCCCGGGCCGGCCGAGAGACACCCTTACCTGGCCTTGTGCGAGGCCGTACCGAGGAACTCCAGCTGAACACACACACACACACACACACACAGATATGAGCTTATATAGGCCTATATATAGGTTAGGTAACATCTTTGAAAGATTTGTGCAATGGCAGTGCATGACTTGATACAGCTTTTGGACATACGCCATTGCTATATCACATGTACGTCTGTAGAAGAGAACTATAAAAAAACACAAAAGACAAAAACACAAACGAAAAACGAAAAAAAAAAAAACCACAAATGATCGTTCTGTTAGTCCATTTCCTTTGTTTTTCTTTGTTTGTTGACCATATTCCTGTTATGGAATATTATGTGGTGTTTATATCCTGTTGACAACAGCAATTTTTTTGCTTAATTTGTGTTTTTGTCTTTTTGTGTTTTTTTGTATTTTTCTCCTACAGACATACATGTGCTTTAGCAATGGCGTATGTCCAAAAGCTTACATCAAGTCAGGTTAGGTAACATTTCAATACATTTCAGTTCTTTCCTTTGATTTATTTCGTTACAATTCAAACATTTTTTGATTCATTAAAATTCGATTCAATTAAAAAAGTTTTATTTCATTACAACTGGTTTCTATCGATGCTGTTTCATGTGATTGTACTTTATTTTATTTACCAATTATATTTGAGTACATATTATATATATATATATATATAGGTTAGGTAACATTTCAATACATTTCAGTTCTTTCCTTCGATTTATTCCGTTACAATTCAAACATTTGATTCATTAAAATTCAATTCAATTAAAATAGTTTTATTTCATTACAATTGGTTTCTATCGATGCTGTTTCATGTAATTTTACTTTATTTCATTTATCAATTACATTTGAGTACATATAATATTATATATATATATATATATATATATATATATATAACAGATACCCTTTGTAACTGAATTTTAAAAGAAAATATTTGCCACGATGAAATAAAAATCTGATGAGAAAATGTGTGATCCAACAACAAATGCGATGAACAGAGAATGCCCTCAAACAATGCCAAGAAAAAAATTAATCAACCAACTTGTGGCCGTATAGTCAGGCACCGATTATTTACAAACGAGTCAACCGCGCATTTGCCAAGACCGCCAGTTTGGGGCGTGAAAAATATGGATGGACACAAAGGAACTGCGAAAATTTTTGGAGTGACGGTAAATATTAATTATATATATATATATATATATATATATACATTTAATGCACAGTAATGATTTGATTTTAAAAACACATGTCAAGGGGAAAATTAAGTTTGTAGTAACTATTTCAGTGCGCTTAAAAATATTAGGCCTTAAACCAAATATTTAAGAAATCGTATTAAAACTCATTTAACAATATACAGTATACTATAACCCCTTGTTTTATTACGAAAGTTATAATAACCAAATAAAACTGCAAAAACCATTTATTAAATTTAAATAAGAAAAAATATAAACGTCTTTGAAAAAGTTTAGTATTTAGTTTCATAACGTGCTTTTTTAAAACTTATAATAAATAAGTTTGAATAAGTAATTTCTTTTTTTTGGGGGGGGCGGGGGGAGGAAATGCATAAGGTAGGAGGGAACTAAAGTTTATCTGCCTAGAGCGCTAGCTGCGTAAAATTGGGGTCGCGTGAAGTGCAACAACAAAAACAAAGAGTAGGCCACCTATATTCCTCGGAATTTGAAGGAGGGGATGGATAATATCTATATGCCCCCTCCCCTTTCCGAAGCGCCACTGCCCATGTATCAGAAGCTCAACATTTTCAATTATTATGTGCTGTGTTACCTCGCCATCTGTATTTTGAACTTTCCCATACATTTCTATCCTAGTGAAAATTCTGACCATCTATGGAGCGGATGTGAACGTTGCTAACTTATAATATGTTATACATTTTTATTTAACGTAGCAAATGTTCTTTTCTCAACGACAAATATTAACACTAATTGAATACAAATTACTGACATATTTTGTATTCGGGATTCTAATGTAGTCGCCAACTTGACTTACGTAAATTAAATCCACTCAGACTGATAGATCACTTTTTCAGCGTAGACAATTTTGAACCCTTTTATCAATGTTTTATCATTAATGATATCGTCTTGTGAAAGAAATGTGGAATTTAGACGTTTTTAAGAGAGGATAGAAAAAGTTAACAAGTTTAACGTCGTGCGGTTGTACATACTGAGCAAATGCGTATTCAGCTCTTATTCAAGGAAAGGGTACAAAATTATCCGCTTATAAATTTCCTGAAATTAATTCAGCATGTGTTATCTCCCCAGTGGTAATACAAAGATTTCCAACATTTCACTTTCACTTTACATTTCTTACATGATGTACATACGTGCTTCAAGCACAATAAAACTACTTGAGCTGTCGTTAATTTAATATTTTTCACTGAAGTTCACTGTTACTTAAAGAAAATGTTAATCTTGTTTTATACCCATGAAATCATTGCTACCATTCAACAACACAGATTTTAAAATAAAAATGCGTTTGTTTGTAATGGATAGGAACTTACTTAATTCACGTTATTATTTGGCAAATGTGTACAGGGCAAATGTTTATGTGTTTGAATGACCCTTGACATTATATCGTGTTGTTTTACACAACTTGAAGGACTAGAAACCAATAACTAGAGACCTGCAAAAATCGCAGATTCATTCGGCGATAGGCTAGAATTCAAATATATATATATATATATATATATATATATATATATATATATATATATATATATACCTCTTAGATAATTTTGCTATTGGCTTACTATTCATCTGGACGAATCTCAACCAGTTATAAACCCTCAACCAAAGAAGGTTCGAATCACAGACAAACTAGCTGAGACGACTTACAAGTCGGCAGCTAATGAACTTGCGTTATTTGCCTGAGTGTACAGGGATATGTGCAGTCTATCCTGAAGGCCATCGAAACCGCGAATTTTGCAGGTCTCTACCAATAACAATCGCCTAGAACTTATCTACGCGAATCGTGTGCGATACGGAGAAACGGTGACATGTGACACCAGCCAATGTCATTACGCACACGTTTGTGCAGTCCAGCCTGGCACCAGAAAATAAAACTCAAATTTCGCAGGTCTCTGCAGTAATGTGATTCCAACATTGATTCATTTGGGAGAAAGGAAGGGGTGCACAGAAAAATATTCTGTAGTTTTACAAAAAAAAATCATTTGGAAAACAGTTGCCAAGAAAGAGGTTATAACTTTGTACAACACATTGCCATAATTATTTTTGCATGTGTGAAATAAGTCTTTCGAGATAATACTGAGTCTTTCTTACGAAAATTGGCACATAATTTTATATACCAATTGATGTTTCATTCAAGCATAATTTTTTAAACCATGGAAAATATAATCGAAATTTCAACAAATTGACTTTATTTTGTTGTATCATGCTTATTAGTGTGCGCAGGCAATACTGGAAAGCTATTCAGGGAACGGTTTGCAAATAAATTTAACTATTCGAGGTAATGGGACAACACAAAGCATAAATCCCCGTGTAAGAAGAATCCGAACTCGGTATTACTGCGAACACAGTTTTGTGGTTATACAGTTGTTTTCGTGTAAATGTACAAATTTACAAATATCTGTAATTTTGCATGAATATTTCTGTTCCATTTACAAAAAAAAAAAAATCACAGTGTACACAAGTTCTCTGCGCCCCGCCGTTAAATACGCCCCTAACAAGTCAGTTTGAAAAGGTGAAATTTGCAAACTCTTTGAATCTGTTGAAAACCAGCTCGGTGCTCAGGTGGCAAAAGGCCAGGTGCGAGTTATCACATGAACAAATGGCCTTAGCAAGCAAGGCCATCGAGTTAGCAGAGAGAAGATTAAGAGCTGCTTTCCGACAGTGACTGCATACACAATGTGCTCTCTTCAATAGTCTGATCCAACCTTCGTGGAATTAAATATTTACTGACACAACTCTTATGTTTGTAGCAAACTAGCTGTGTCCACAACTTCGTTCACAAATAATTCACCCATGTTTTTTTAGGTAGAAAATACGGACAGATTTTATTTATTAAAACCTACCTATGAACGCTAAAGTTAAAGTTACGTTTAAGCTTTCCTGTAAACTACAATTTCAGTTAAACTTTCAGGAGCATGCACAAGCAATTTAGTGGAATCACTTACTTGAAAATATGTTACATGTAGCTGTTTGTGGCTGAAACACTTTAACTCAGTTCTAAACCTATTTTGGAAAAGGGCTTTCTTGTGCCTTAGTAATTGTCATTGAACAAATAAAAGTACCGGTAAACTGTAAATTTTGAACTGAAATGAGTAAATTATATGTATGATTGGAATATTTTCGCAATTCACGGTGTGATGTTCGTTTGAAAGTGCTATTGTTTAATGTGACCTAATCTCGCCCAGAAGTAGGCTAATGTAACAGCCGATATCAGCACGAAAGGGTTACCATGTTGAGTTATTTTGAAAGTATAGGTCATGTGTGATATTTTTATTTATGAAACGTGTAATTTTAAACATCACACCACCTAAGATCACTACAAAATGGCCATTTTGTGTTTTCATTCGACTCGAAAGAAACCCTTGTTCCAAGAACAATGCTGGCATGACAGTTTCCAGTTACGATAAGGCTTATCAGGCGATTGTACAGCAAATATGCTAACAGATCTTAATCACATCGTTCCGTCCACAGCCATACAAACTCACTGATAACAGCATTGGCCTTTATTTTTCTCACAGCCAGAACATCATTGCACGTTAAAGAGACTTGTTACGTTGTTGTATTTCCCTAAATTGACCTGCAGTCCGAAAGATGAAATTGTATTAAAACTAATGGATGATATTTTTTTCTACGTCCACACAGGTTACTGTTTTAATAAATGCGATTCTCATCTGTAGTTAGCTCCTGTTTAACTGAACGCAGTTGAAACATATCGCGTATTCTTCCACCTAATTGGCGTGGTTGTGATGTTTAGTATCTATATTTATGAACATAAATATTTAAGAGCTATAGCGCTATGTTTATAATTTTTAAAACCTATTTTTGTCACCAATATTAAAATAATATTTTTCTTAGTCCAAGGTATTGCTGGTTGAAAACCATCCAGTGTCTTAAATGAAAGTGATTTTCTTTATTGGCAGACTTAAATGGTTTTGGGGTAAGTCTAAATATATATTTTTTCAAACAAAGGTTTTTTGATATTCTGTTCAAGTCCTCTCGCCAGAAAGAGAAGAATGCCTCTAAGATTTTATGAGATTTTTTTTCTAAATTGCTAATAAAACGTTTTTTTTTTAAATTATTTAGCCAAAGGTGGGTTTTTTGACCTACGCAGCACTTTCACTTGAGGTAAGCTTGCATAGGACTTCATATACATGCTTTCCATATCGATCTTGCTTCAAATATTGTTAATTATGATAAGAGACTAGCCAAAGTTAACTTGTTATGACAAAAACCTTATTTCAAGATTGATGTACGCTGTACGCCTGGAGACTAGTAAGCTTGAGCCAAGCTTGTTTTAAGCTTGCAGACTTTATATACTACTGTTAAATGTGTTTTAAAAAATCGAAAAAATTACCTGAAAAAGTACACAATGTTTCCTTGATGTTAAAAAAGCGGCTCTATGTATAACCGAACGAGATGCTACTAGAAGTATGTCCCGGAAACAACATTGCAGACCTAACCAAATCTAATACTATGTTGGAATAAGTTTTTAGATAGGTTCTTACTTTCAGTAACATTAGAACAACTTTAAATGCGCGTCCCAATTTAAAAAAAAATGTTCGGGGGTTAAAAAATACAAATTACATTATTTGTAAATTTGTTTTACATCGAAAGTACACAATATTAGCATACATTCGCAAGTTAGTTTGTGTATTATTTTTTTCCCCTGTAAAACAGCAAAATACAAAAGAGGGTTGTCTGTAAATTCAGTTTACGGACGATAATTTTACGTGATAACGTCATTAGAAAACATTGATGAAAAATAGCATACTTTTTAATTTTCAAATATTATTGACAGTTTTTGCAAATTTAATTTAAATAATTTAGTTTAAATATAATCACGAACAATTAGTTAAAAATCCCCGCCTTAACCTGTTTTGATATTATAGAAAATTTTCCTCGCACGTTGGTTGGCCGGTTCTTGCACGCTCGGCTCAGGTGGAACGTGACAATGAGTCATGCTTTTTCGTGCGTGCAGCCGGCGTTCATTGATTTATAAGACGTTATCACGTCGATAAATAATGATATCACCATAGAGAGAGAGAGAGAGAGAGAGAGAGAGAGAGTGTGTGTGTGTGTGTGTGTGTGTGTGTGTGTGTGGAATGGTTTCCTCCGAAGTGATGCGAAAGAGCACGTGTGTTTAGAGACCGGATAAAATTCGCGGATTCATTTCGTGATAGCCTGAAATTCAAACATGTGTACAATTCTGCTGGTTCTGCTATTGGCTCGCAGTTTAACTGGAGCTCTCTGGGCCAATGAGAGGCTATCGACCAAAGAAGCGTCGAATAACAAGCTAACCAGTGGAGACGCCTCACAATTTGTTACCCAATGAACACGCCTGTTTACTTTGAGAAATGCAGAGGATAATGGAGGCTATCCTAGAAGTCATTGAATCCGCGAATTTTTCCGGTCCTTACGCGTGTTTAGGGACGCCTGCATTTCGCGAATACATTTCGTGTCAAGGTATTTCACAAAATACTGTAGCTTTTCTCCTGTGGTTATTGGCTGAGGTCGGTGAGAGGTGTCGTCCCGCTCTTGACGGGGCCAATGAGAATGTGGTCACCGTACTGCTGCACCCTCACAATTTGCCATGACTAGAGACCGGAAAAATTCGCGGGTTCAATGACCTTCAGGATAGACTCCAATATCCTCTACACACCAGGGCAAATGCCAACTGTTCATTGGCTGCTGACTTGTGAGTCGTCTCGACTGGGTGGCCTGCGATTCGACACTTCTATGAGTGAGGGTCTCTAATTGGCCCTCAGTCCTCCAGATCAACAGTGAACCAATGGCAGAAGCAGCACTAAGGTATATTTATTTGAATTTTAGCGTAACACGAAATGAATCCGCGAATTTTTCAGGTCTCTAGCCATGACTCTTAGAAAAAGCTAGAGTGTTTTGTGAAATACCTTGACACGAAATACAGGTGTCCCTACGCATGTTCCTCCGCCGCCCTGTCACGAGCTCTCTGGGCCGGTGTGTCGCAGCTGACGGGCATGCTGGTGATCGCCGTGGGCACCACCATCCTCGCCGCCTACCAGAAGTTCGACAGCTTCCTGGAGAGCAGCTTCTACTCGCCGGCCACGCTGCTGATGGCCGTGGGCGTCGTCATCGGAGTCGTGGCCTTCTTCGGCTGCCTGGGCGCCGCGCGCGAAAGCACCTGCATGATCATGGTGGTGAGCCGTCGACCGTCGCTTGTTCCTCTTACCGCTGATAAGGTCTCAGGGCTCAGGACAGAGCCAACTGTCTGGTCAGCTGAGCGAGGTACGGGGCTGAGGCGGTGACTATGCTGTGTTGGTGGCCCTAGCCGCTGGTCGGTGCCGAAGCTCTAACACCCTCCCGATCAAACAAAAGGGAGCGATCCCTCACAGTTCTGTTTACTTATAGCTCTGGAATGTTAAAATCAAGAGAAATGGAAAGTTACTTCCACCCTACCTACCCTATTAGGGCGCATATGTGGGAGGGGAACGCGAGAACGCCGGCCGTAAGGTCGGAATAATCTTATTCCTCTTACTAGCCGCTGTAAAGTAAAGGGGCAAACTTGACTTGACAGACATTTTTCATGCTTTTAAAATACAATAATATTGTATCATCAGTCATTAAAAAATAAGTACATGAACGATACTTTTGGTACTCGTCAGTGATGCGTAAACATCTAACCTCGGTTAACGAGAAAATTGATGTGACATGATGTAAGCTTTTGGACATACGCCATTGCTGAAGCACATGTATGTCTGTTGAAGAAAACTACAAAAAAAAACAAGACAAAAACACAACTTAAGCAAAAAATTGCTGTTGTCAACAGGATATGAACACCACATAATATTCCATAACAGGAATGTTGTTTGTTGTGTTTTTGTCTTTTGTGTTTTTTGTAGTTTTCTTCTACAGTCATACATGTGCTTTAGCAATGGCGTATGCCCAAAAGTTTACATCAAGTCATGCACTCCCATTGCACAAATCCTTCAAAGATAATACAAATTGATGTGTCCTTGTGTTGGGAATAAACTTATAATACAAAACTCGGGACGCTAAATTTAACATAGAATTCATCTAAAATAATGCCGAGAGTGATAAGTATAATAAATTTTTGTTTCCAAATTACATTTCTTGACGCGAATCACTCGCCGCTAGAATCCGCTCCTGAAGCAGCGACTATCGAATCATTCAGCACGACCAACTATTCAACGGGTGGTGCTAGTAGTTAAAGTATTCGCACTGTCAAACTTTGCTTCCATCACCTTCCGATATGTGGTTTTGGGGACGCACCACAACGCCGAAATACCACAACGCCGAACGTACAATAACGCCGAAAACCAAAACGCCGAATGCCAAATTGACTACAACGCCGGCAGCTAGAAAACTGCTGTGTACCACAACGCCCAATTACCACAACGCCGAAATACATTAACCCCGAAAAATGGCATTGCAGGACTGCCACAAAGGTTAGGTTAGGTAGTGTTAGCACACAAATTCATTCAGTTGTTTTTCATTTTGCTTCTTTGTCCCCCCCTCCCCGCAGCAACATTTTTCGGCGTTACTGTATTAAGGCGTTGTGGTACACGGCAGTTTCCTAGCTGTCGGCGTTGCGGTCAATTTGGCATTCGGCGTTATGGTATTCGGCGTTATTGTACGTTCGGCATTGTGGTATTTCGGCGTTGTGGTAACGACCCTGTCGTTTTCGGTCATGACGTAACCGAAAAACGTCTCAAGCGCAGCCATGTTTGTTTTTGACAATTTGGATGATTTCAGTTTCCATCACATATTTTACACATAGGACGGGTTTTGAAAATTAACTGGATGTAGGATGCGATCGGCCAATCAAAATCATGGCCTAGCGAAAAACGGAAATCACGTCCGTTTCCGTCACAACGATTCTTTAAAATGGCGAAGAAAGAGTAGCGGCTCCAGAGGGGGTGCTAAGGGGCTCAAGCCCCCTCCAAAAGCATCTGGGTCCACTATTGTTTTATTGTTTGCCTTGATAAAGCCTAGCCTCAGCTGGGTCAAGCCCCTCCCAAACCAAAATCCTGGATCCGCCAATGGCGAAGATCACATGGGCGATAAAAGAGGTTATAATAGCGAAATCACTGAAATAATGTTTGTATACCTGTCGTATCCAAAATATTTTATTTGTAAAAATTAAATTGTTTCTATAACTTAAAAAAAAAAACACTGAAAATTTATTATGTAACAAATATAATTGTCAATTAAATTTACGTGTGTCTAAAAAGTTACAAAAATGCCCAAATATAGTTACAAGTTAAAAAATTCCATCAGGCACTGTGATGCTTTATTTAATTTAAAAAAAAAAATTGATATTACATTTGAAAAGTTTGAGAAAGCTCAGACTAAAAAACGAACTTCAATGGTGTTTGCATGATTCAAATCGTATTTGAGGTTATCTGTCCAAATTTATTCGACAGAGAAAATTTGAAGCTGTTTCCATCCAATACTACCCCTTACAATTCTATTGTTAGATGTATTGGTAGTGACTGGAAAAATTCGCGAGTTCGATGACCTCTAGGGTAGACTCCACAATCCTCTACACACTCAGGCAAATGCCACCTGCTCATTGGCTATTGACTCGTGACACCTGTCAACTGGGACGCTTGCGATTCGATACTCTTTTGGTTGAAGATTTTTCATTGGCTCAGAGTCCTTCAGATAAACTGTGACTGTGAGTCAATCACAGAAGCAATATAAAGATAAAGTTGTTTGTATGATAGTATATCATGACTTGAACCCGCGAATTTTTCCGGTCTCTGTGTATTGGAGAGAAATGTTTTACAGTTTGACAGGGCCATTTACACGGTGGAAGCGTCTGCTGCGGACGCACACAGGTTCGGACACGTGATAACTAAGAGACCGGAAAAATTCGCCGGTTCAAGTCATGATATACGATCATACAAACAACTGTATCTTTATATTGCTTCTGTGATTGACTCACAGTTTATCTGAAGGACTTTGATCCAATGAAAAACCTTCAACCAAAAGAGTATCGAATCGCAAGCGTCCCAGTTGACAAGTGTCACGAGTCAATAGCCAACGAGCAGGTGGCATTTGCCTGAGTGCGTAGAGGATTGTGGAGTCCAAGCGCGGCTCCAGAAGGGGGGGGGGGCGGTGGGGAAATAGCCCCTCCCGAGACCAATTTTATTGACTAGTGTATATTTATGTTTACTTAAATATTTAATTTCATATGTTAAACTTTTATCTCATCAAAAGTTGCATGGAGCTACTAGGGTTCTGTATTTGAAACCTGTAATTTGTAAATAATATTCCAAGGCCAATATCTGAACACTTTCATTTTTGCAACTACGACCTTTCTTTGTACGATAGCCCCTCCCGAAAAGTCATCCTGAACCCGCCATTGGTGGAGTCTACCCTAGAGGTCATGGAACTCGCGAATTTTTTCCCAGTCCCTAGTGATGACGGAACGTGCGCACGCGTGCCCGCAGTTCTCCGTGCTGCTGGGGGTCGTGTTCGTGCTGGAGGTGTCGGCGGGCATCGCGGCCTACGTGCTGCAGGACAACCTCGGCGCGGCTCTGGGCGCGCGCATGCAGACGCTCATGGGCCAGTACCGCAGCGACAGCGGCGTCCGGCACACCTTCGACTTCGTGCAGCGGCAGGTTCGTGCCGGAACGTGCCTTCAGTGCTGCTGTGCTCGTGCAGTCTTCGCAGTGTTGACAGTCGAAGCGAAAACAACATCCCTTTTTTTTAATATACAGAGAGGAAATCATTGAAGTTTAATGGTTATTTATTGACGTGATAACGTCTTATAATTCGATGAATGCCGGCTGCACGCACGAAAAATTGTCACATTCCGCCGGAGCTGAGCCTGCAAGAATCGGCAAACCACCGTGCGAGAAAATCTTCTATAATATCAAACAGGTTAAGGCGGGCTTTTTAAGGGGCCCGCCTCGTCAGGGGTGTATGTGTGTTAGTGAGGCGGGATGATAAGTGCGATGCTCGATGGTGTTTCTAGCGCGGTATCGCCTCTAAGTGCAAGGCTCTGAATTGACGCGTAGTTTTCTCGTCGTCACAGGATAACAGTGAAATTTTAGCGGTGACTGCAACATTATATGGCTGATAAATGAATATAAAGGTGTAATGCAAGTCTCTTAATAATCTGTACTGGTTTTTTTACGCCTAAACATTACTCTGAAAACATGCGTTTTAGCCATTTTAACTCCTCTAGAAATAGAGTTTAAAAACATGATCCAAAATTAAAAGTACTTTTTGGGCCTCAGCGAACTCTTAAATGCTTTTTGTAAACATACCCCACTCGGATATCTTGAGTAGTTTTGAAATCGCGTTGTTTTTCCTAAAGCTCTGCGCACCGTCTGTGTGACCAGGTAGGTGGAGCCCTTAACTAATTGTTCGTGATTATATTTAAACAAATTATTTAAATTAAATTTGCAAAAACTGTAAATAATATTTGAAAATTAAAAAAAAATGCAATTTTTCATCAATGTTTTTTATGATGTTATCACGTAGAATTATCGTCTGTAAACCGACTTTACAGACAACCCCCTTTTTTTGCATATATCGAGGTAATACTCAGTGTTTCTTACAAAAACTGGTGCTTAATATTGATGATTCATTCAACCATAATTTTTTTAAACCAAGGAAAAATTACATAATTAGACCTTAGATTTTATTTTGATTTATTCTATGAGTAGAAACGCTATTATTTCGGAGATTCATTTCCGCTCCCATCTGGAATGAGCTTGCTTATACGTAATCAAGGCTTTCTAGAGCGCTCGTTGGTCCATAATAATTGCAATTTTTAGCAATGCCTACTCGACTTAGGTATGCCTATAGACCAAACCATGCTCTGCTACCATTTGTAATGCCCCTCGTGCCCCAAAATTATATTATTTTTATTTTAAAAAATTAATAAAAAGTAAACTAAGACATTATTTGTTGCCTAATTACAACGACTGACTGGCTACTACTAAATTTAGAAACTGGGATCACATCCCTTAACACCGATGACTACATTCCTAATTCGAAGGAAGAGTTCGTCGTTGCCGCGAAAAAGCCTCTCGACAGAGACGCCGAGATGATGCGGTAAGTAGCCGAAGTCTAAGTGCCGCAATGGCGGACAAAGCTCCTAATTAAAACGGGCGATCGGCCCTAGGGAAAAGAGGGTGAAGGTTCGGCTCTGGACCGAAAACTTCTAGAGGTGACCGAGATGGGCGTAACTACACATTCAGTTGTTTTGCCGAGGGACGACCACTGCGCTCTCTACCAGCGGACACAGAAAGCTACATAGGATCGACTTTTAAAGGACGTGAGTAGAAAGCATAGGGCCTTATGGTGCAGCCGGTGCTGCTCTCTGGCGGCCTAAAGGGGAAGGAAAGAAGGAGGTTAGCAATATCGCCACTAGGTTTTGCGGGCGTCAGC
This sequence comes from Bacillus rossius redtenbacheri, assembly GCF_032445375.1. Lineage (NCBI taxonomy): Eukaryota > Metazoa > Arthropoda > Insecta > Phasmatodea > Bacillidae > Bacillus > Bacillus rossius. The sequence continues at coordinate 8,867,817 of NC_086332.1, forward strand.
TCCACTCGCTGGCGACAAGTGCAGAAGTAACTGTTTCTACCACTAGATGTCGTGGGTGGTCCATATCTGCACATTTTTTTTCTGTGGCAAATCGTCCTTGAAGTAGGCCACTGCCTGGCGAGTTCACATCAGGGCAATGATCCTGGGCCAAATTCTGAGAACCAAGGTTGGGAGCTGGGGGGTAGGGATTGAGGGTGGACAAAAAATGTAACGAGGCTGGGAATAAGCGTCCTAATGTGACTTTCTATGAGTGAATCTAAGATGTATGCGTGACGTGAAGAGCTGCTGTAAGCTGGTCTCTGAGAAGTGGTAACAGCTCGTCCAGAGCTGTTGTGTGCAAATTTAGTCATGCAGGGAATTAAAGTTACAGGCCCACGGGCGTGACTGCAAGCGGGAGAAATGTCATCCGGGCTGCTAACGACGTCTTTAGGCTTGTAAAAGCTCAGATTGGCCCCTGAGAAAATGTGCCTCGGTCCACTGGCGCAAAGTTTAACTAAGTAGAGTACACCAGCCTAACAAAGTGTAAATCACCCTTGTGTAACCAATAAATATGAAAAAAAATGATTTCCAAAAATAATTTAAAATTATGATAACAATTTAAAAAAACGTGCCGAAATACCTAATTTCCGGCACAGTGATTCAACGGGTCTTACCTCATACATACTTGTTTATAACTGGCTCAAGGTTGCCGACGTGTTGTAAAATTTCTCGTTTAGTAATTCTCGTTTCGTGGTGGCCTTTTTCAAGCAGACTTGGTGGCCCCAAATGTTTTGGAGAGGGATCTCATTGGGAGGCAGGGAACAGCCATCCCCCGGAAATATATAATAATAAACTATTTTAAACAACGTCTCCAATCCAACCTTGAACTTAAAATTTAGCGAATATGTTTTGATAATTTTGTCTTGAGAAATTATGATATTCTTTCGTAATGAAGTATACTCGTGTTAGTTTCATAAGTGTTAATAATCGGATTCCGTTTAAGTCGCGTCATTACATGAGACAAAAATTTTTTTTATGTTTGTAGCAAGAAATTATGAAAACTCAAAATCTAAAAGGTATTGACCCGTACATTGAGCTTCATGCTAATAACTACTCATTAATGTCCGTATATTTCACAGAAATATAGACACAAAAGGAAAATAAAAAATTAAGTGGGTCAGCATGGGGCCCCCAATCGACCGACCCTGTAGCTGCCCTTGTTTTTAAGATTCTCCTAGAGTGTTATTCAAGCTATTAAATCAACTTATAGCAAGAAGTAGTCTCTACGCAGCTACAATTTCTTACTAGTGTGACTTCAGCTTAAAAAACAGATATCCACTCCCTGAATCACCTGTTCCCAAATGGTGTTCCGCAGAACCCGGGGTCACAGGTGTTCCGTGAGTCAGGACGAATGACATATAAATCAGGCACAACTATTGTCTAATAACTTTATTTGAAGGAGTTGCGGTTCCGCCAAAAGAAAAGTCCATAACATTATTCCCTGGCCGAAAAAAAAGGGGGGTTGTCTGTAAAATCGGTTTACGGACTATAATTCTACGTGATAACGTCATAAGAAAACATTGATGAAAAATTGCATACTTTTTTTAATTTTCAAATATTATTTACAGTTTTTGCAAATTTAATTTAAATAATTTTGTTTAAATATAATCACGAACAATTAGTTTTAAAAGCCCGCCTTAAACTGTTTGATATTATAGAAGATTTTCTCGCACGGTGGTTGGCCGGTTCTTGCACGCTCGGCTCAGGCGGAACTTGACAATTTTTTCGTGCGTGCAGCCCGGCGTTCATCGATTTATAAGACGTTATCACGTCTAAAAAAATTGGGAACTGCTGCCCTGGACTTAATACCTCCCATGTTCATAACAGCTCGTTGTCATGTTGGAGACCAAGTTTCTAGATGGAACTCGAGAGGCTGGCACGTGTTTGAGGTAGAGGGGGGCCGCTGGTTCCAGCTGCACTGCTGCGGCGTGCACCACCTGCAGAACTGGAGCAGCGTGCTGCAGGAGGGCGACCCGGGCACGCTGCAGTTCGGCGGGACGGCGGTGCCCACGTCGTGCTGCGCGCGCGACCAGCCGCCGCCGCCGCCCTACAACGGCACCGCCGCCGCCGCCGCCTGCCACATGGTGTACGGCAACGGCTGCCTCGGCCGCGTGCAGCTCATGCTGAGCCAGAGCGCCATCATGCTGGCGAGCGCCGCCTTCACGCTGGCGCTGCTGCAGGTACCTCGGCCACGTCGAGCATGTCCAAGGGGCAACAATTCAGACATCCTTTCAAAAACACTAATGTCAGAAAAATCCTGATGGGTTGCCCTTCCAAGGGGCAACAATTCAGACAACAACAACAATTCAAAAACACCACTGTTAAAGATATCCTGATGGGCTGCCCTTCCAAGGGGCAACAATTCAGGATTATTAAATTACGAAAATGGACATATTTTAAAATACAGGAAGGGCTGCCCTTCCAGTCACTTTACAAACTAACCACTGTCAGAAAAATCCTGAAGGGCTGCCCATCCAAGGGGCAACAATTCAGACAACCTTTCAAAAACACTACTGTCAGAAAAATCCTGATGGGCTGCCCTTCCAAGGGGCAAGTTTTCAGGATTATTTAAACACTTAAAGAAACATGTTTTCAGAAATTGGATGGGCTGCCCTTCCAGTCGCTGTAGAAACAAACCATTGCCAGAAAAATCGTGAAGGGCTGCCCTTCCAAGGGGCAACAATTCAGCTCCCCCAGTCTTAGCATTAAGACAGCTGTGTGCAGCCCGTGATGCTGGTTCGTGTGTGCCTCGCAGCTGCTGGGCGTGGCGTTCGCGTGCTCCCTGGGACGATCCATCCGCGAGCAGAAGACGTATCGTGAGCGGCGCCGCTGGGAGCTGCGCGAGAAGCTGATGAACAGCTACACGCCGCTGGGGCAGACCGACCCCAAGATCACCTACCCCGTCATCTTCATGAAGAATGACAAGGCGTCCGACTGCTAGGGTTGTGGGGATCTCTCTCCCCTTCCCCTCCACCGGCCCTCTTATCCCCTCTCCGTCTGGCTCTATCTACACCCTCCCTCCTTCCACCCGACCATTTTCCCCTACACCCTCTTATCCTCTCCCCTTCACTCTATATCCACTCCCTCCTTCCACCCAACCATTTACCCATACACCCACTTATCCTCTCCCCTTCACTCTATATCCACTCCCTCCTTCCACCCAACCATTTACCCATACACCCTCTTATCCTCTCCCCTTCACTCTATATCCACTCCCTCCTTCCACCCAACCATTTACCCATACACCCTCTTATCCTCTCCCCTTCACTCTATATCCACTCCCTCCTTCCACCCAACCATTTTCCCCCTCACCCTCTTATCCTCTCCTCTTCACTCTATATCCACTCCCTCCTTGCTTCTACCCAACCCATCTTACCGAGATGTATTCCCGCTCTATCCACACTCTCCCTCTCACTTTTACTTGCCTGCTTCCTTCCCTCCTTCACACCATACCTCCTTTCCAACAGTCTTATCCACACCATCTTACCTACTCTATCCATACCCTCACTTCCACCCCCTTCCACCTACCCAGCCTCACACCCTCTGTCCTGTCTCTTTCCAGCCGCCTTATCTTCCCACACCCTCCGCACCATGCCTTTCACCCTATACACACCCTCTTGAGCGCACAATGTGCCCGAGAGTTCACAAATTGTAAGCCTTACCACGCATCTAAACCTTACCTGGAAATACATTTTCGCAGTGCATACACAATTAGCTGTGAGCTAGAAAAATTAGAGATATCTGTATAGGTTCGTTTAAAAGTACAATGCGCGAACAACGAAACTGAAAACTAAAGTATTTGCATAAACATATTAAAAAAAATTACTAAATCAAGATTAAGTATTATATCAAAACAATCACAATACTACTATGTACTTTTAGTTTTACGTTTTAAACTTAATGTTTACTTTGTATTATTAGATCACAGACAAAGTAGTTAAATAGATTCAAAATTTCTTGGTATTTAATAATAACTATTGATGTCAGTTAATTTTTTTCTTTCATTTTTGCGTATACTTTTGAAATGAACAGGGAATCCAAGGCAGCCAAATGACCGTAGTTGTAAAGCAAATCGGTCTGCTTTGATTAGATATTAGTTCATAAAAGTTAAACCCGTCACATAATTATTTGCGCTATGTGAGTAATTTTTGTTATTTTACGCCTTTGATTTTATTTTTATTTCTTAGAATTCATTTTAATAGATCTAGATAAATGTTAAAGCCTTTAGTTGCTATAAGTCTAAAGATTGTAATACAACTTTTGAGGTAGTTGTCTCTGAAAGCTGTTAAATAAATTTTAACATTATTTTCTTTAATATTACTTTAATTAATTTTGGTTTGTTCAAAGAATGTTCTTTTATCCAGAGATATAGCATGGCAGTTATTTATGGGTTTATAATATTCTTTTATTCTTTACATACTTTTAAAGGGTTACTGTCATCTCAATTTAGTGTTATTTTAGGTTCTATTAACTGATGATTTGCAGTGTAATATGAAAAACTGCAGAAAAAGTTGTATGTTTATTTGTAAATACATTACATGTTGTTCTTAAAAATTGTGATTAAATTGAACAAAGACAAAAATAAAGCTTCAAAAGTGAAAGTGATTCTTTTCCTAGGGTTGTACTATGACCACGCTACTAACAACAAATAAATTTGAGTCCAGTAAAAAATTTACATAAACAAGTAAATCTTTACACATAATTTAAAATATACGAATTTATAACAGTCTAATATTATACCTTTATTTCGCAATTTACGATCGTTTTATGTGCATAAATTTGTTTAAACAGTGGAACTTGATGTAAGCTTTTGGACATACGCCATTGCTAAGCACATGTATGTCTGTAGAAGAAAACTACAAAAAACCAAAAGACAAGAAACACAAATTAAGTAAAAATTGCTGTTGTCAACAGGATATATACACCACATAATATTCCATAACAAGAATATGGTAGGCTATGGTCATAATAACACCAATAGTTGAACAAATTAAAAACATTCAAGACAAAATAATGGCTATCTAGTGTCAATGACTCAAATACTTTACAATATTTATCCTCTTTTTTCATTTACGAATTATATAGGTCTCTGTGACAAAAATTTATTTGCAGCAAACAGATGGAGGTATGTTCTATAAAAACCAAAATGAATATAATGATTAAGTATATGTACATTTAATGATAATTAGAAAATGTCAATATTTTTCTGTGATCAAGTTAAATTGTTGAATGAAACGACATTGGTGTAAATTGGTTTGCCAGTATAGCTGGTGTTGCTGAATAAAACAAAGCTTTTGAATCACAAAAAAAAAAAAAAAAAAAAAGTCAGCAATAAAACCTGAGTGTAACCTCACTACACCAATGTCTCCAAGCACAAAATAATTCTATATTTCAATTTTTGTTTCAAAAATAATTTTCACACTCGCTTAGCTTTTTTTTAAACCACTACAACCGTTCGCGTGTCTCAGAGAAATTAAACTCACAATCCACCATGAAACAACTATCCTTACCAGCAAATATCAACTTTTGGTGTCAGAATATTTAAATTTTTATCTTTACATACTTAAAATAACTTTGTTTTAATAATGTTTTCATTTATAGTTGTATATTTAATTTTCAGTTACAGATTTAATTTGCAGCTTTAAATTATTTATGAGAAACCCAAATTAATTTTATTCTTAAAAATTAAGCTCAGTCATCCAGATAGTGAATCATTAACTAAAACACATTCGGTGACAGTTTCACTATGACAGAATTTTAAAGAGTATATGCAATGTATTTCAATATATTTTAAGAAAATATGAATTTGAATTACAAAGGTGAGGGAAGCACATATAACTCTGAAAACAAATGAATGATAACAGGCTTTACAGAGAGACAAGATCAGGTAAGTAAAGTAACAGGGTTCTAATTTTTTTTCTAATTTATTTATTTTTACCTCCATTTGATGATTACAATTTTTTGCCAGATATGCAGTAAATATCCTTAACTACATTTTGAAATTGTTAAGTACTTATACCATTATTTTAAAATACTTTTTTTAATTTATTATTTAAGCACTGAGAACAAAAAAATGGTTTGACTAAAAAAATGAGTGTTAAACAAACAAATGTTGAGATAATCAAATATGTTATTAACATCCTAAAATCTTACGAGTAACATGATTAAATATGTTCCGCTAACCAAATACATATATACCTAATGAAAAAACTATTTAATAATTTGTTACTTCAAAAAAGAAATATTTAGCTGAAATATTTATAGTAAAAATATGGTTGAACTGTTTATCAAATGCTTATTAGGTCAAAAAAGACACATTGCAAATTTTAGCAGCAATCAATTTAAAAAAATTAAGATTTATTGTGAAAAGTTAAGTGGGGTAACTGGTTTCTCTGATATGCTGCTTTCTAATCTTAGAGGGATAGTAACATGCAATGAAACATATAGTTTTAATTTCAAAGGTTGAGTTTAAAAGTTATCATATATGTGTGAATGGCTGGCTGTATATATGCCTGTCTACGCCATATACTAATGGTAAAGCAATATTCTTGAGGTCTACACATGGCTACAACAGTGGCGTACTACTCGCCAATATAACTTTCGAAACTCGCTAATGTAAACAATGTTATGTGCGTTTATTTACACCCGGTACATCTGCAGATACACGGTTATGTTAAATATTGATTTATAAACTGACGCAATGCATATTTCAGTGCACAAGTCAAGAGGTACCAAACAACTACCGACCTTATTCCACCATGATACACGTTTTTGTCAGTTCTATTGGAAAATAGCCTGGTCCACTTCCACATTGGCCCACGCATTTTTTACTGCGCAATACGCTCCACGCAGTCCACCTCAACTTCAGTCTTAAGGTTCACTCGTCCGCTCAGAGCTAAAGGGAAGCGATTGCTATTGCAAAATCGATAGTGCCTATTCTTGATGAAAAAAACGGGGAGAAATTTACGCTCGAGATAATAATTATTTTGATACCTTTGCATTTAAATAAGTTACGCTAGGTTACACTTACAGACTAAAAACTGTTATAGACAGATTTTTTTTTTCTTCTGCGCATTACTCCAACATTGACGTAACTATAAGAAATGTCACAATCATGTCTAATAAACAAGTCCGTGCGCTATTGTTTACAAATGCTACTCAAAACAGAAACAAAATTATTGTTAAAATTATTAATTGTAAAATATTAATTTTATGCAAAGTATGTTTAAATTCTTTACTAATGTAATGTCATTCACTTACTACATTGAAACGAGGACCTAACAAAGTTACATGATATTTTATAACCGCAATAACGCCCAGGCTGCGTCACGTCGCCATGTCACTTTCCTTGTATAATGGTATTGTTTAATAGGCCGTTTAGCATTGGGCACAAAAATGTTGAACTAGCGTATGGTCAAACCAATAAACCAACCCCATCACAAGCATTCTCAAACGTCTCATAAACACGCTATCGAGATTGTGCTTGTTCTACAATGACACGGGAGCTGACATGAAACACGTGTACAGTTACGTTAATCATGGGAAAGAATAGCTTCAATGGAACTTATGCGAACTAAGAAGCGAACAGATGAGTTTATGCAATGTAAAGCTCTTCTGGTTACGTGACACCGTGCGACCAACAAAAGCCAGGTATATCACCGCGGTGTTAACCATGTTTGTTTAAGTCGTTTTAAATACGTTAATAATGGTTGAAATGCAAGAATGTCTGGTATACGACCATTCAATTGTGGTTTATTTTAGTTTAATATGTAAATCTTCACCATATTATGCTCAAAAATGTTTCCAATAAGTTAATGATTCGTTGCAATTGTTGTTTCCGTGTAATGTGTAACTGGCAATTTTTTCCCAGACCTAATTAAAAACTAAGTGTGTTTGCAGGAGGGATCCGGGTTAGGGAGAGACCTAGGTGAGTCTCAGCATCGTGTGTGATTTGTAGACGGATTATCTTGCGCTTCCGTGAGTCGTTTCGGGTGTTACGTTTCTGCGTCAATGCGGAACAATGCCTTGTTCGGGCGCGTGCTTCCAGAACCGTGGATCTTGAGACTTCCCGCCGCCGTGAGCGTGGAGCGAGGTTGTCTGTTGTCTTCAGGTCGGGGACGCACCACAACGCCGAAATACCACAACGCCGAACGTACAATAACGCCGAAAACCATAACGCCGAATGCCAAATTGACCACAACGCCGACAGCTAGAAAACTGCTGTGTACCACAACGCCGAATTACCACAACGCCGAAATACATTAACCCCGAAAAAATGTCATTGCATGGACTGCCACAAAGGTTAGGTTAGGTAAGGTTAGCACACAAATTCATTCAGTTGTTTTTCATTTTGCTCCTGTGCCCCCCACTCCCCCCCTCCCGACAGAAAAATTTTTCGGCGTTACTGTATTTCGGCGTTGTGGTACACAGCAGTTTTATAGCTGTCGGCGTTGCGGTCAATTTGGCATTCGGCGTCATGGTATTCGGCGTTGTGGCGACGACCCTTCAGGTCCTGCGCGCGACGCACAGCCGGAAGTCAGGCGGCGTGTTGCTGAAGCCGGTGATGACGTGCTCCTCAGGGTCGGGCAGCGCTGCGCGCGGCGGCGGCGAGAACTCGCAGCTCTGCAGCAGCGCCGACAGGAACAGGAACACGTGGTGCCGGGTGAACGTCTCGCCCACGCACAGGCGCTTGCCTGGAACACCCACAGGCAGCAGCCATTTAAATATACAAATTAACTAACCATAATTAGTAGAGACGGAAAAATTCGCGGATTCATTTCACGATATGCTAGAATCCAAACAACTATACATTTATATTCATTCTGAGATTTGCTTACAGTTTATCTGAAGGACTTTTAGCCAATGAGAAACCTTCAATTAAAAAAGTATCGAATCGCAAGCGTCCCAGTTGACAATTGTCACGAGTCAATAGCCAATGAGCAAGTGGCATTTGCCTGATATGTAGAGGGTTGTGGAGTCTATCCTAGAGGTCATAAAAAGCGCGAATTTTTCCCGTCTCTAATAATTAGGGACAGGAAACATTCGCGGGTTCAATGACCTGCAGGATGAACTCCATAGTTCTACGCACACTCGGTCAAACGTCACCCACTCATTGGCTGCTGTCTTGTGAGACGTCCCAACGTAGCAGCCTGTGATTCGATGAAGCTTTGGTCGGGCGTTTCTCATTGGCCCAGAGTCATCCAGGTGAGTTGTGAGCCAATAGCAGAAGCAGCACTGAGGTATAACTATTGGTATTTTAGCCTATCTCGAAATGAATTCGCGATTTTTTCCGGTCTCTAACCATAATGTATCAAAATTGTGGAATACTCAGTGAAGTACCGCTAATCTGAACAATTGAGGCCGACAACTATTCGGATTACCATATTTTGGATTAGCCGAATATTTTGCCGTAATGCAACAGCGTGTAGTAAAACACATATCTATACATACGCATTAAGTTATCACGTAAAACAGAATATAACACTTTTAAATGCATTAAATCACTAAACACGATGAAAATTAGATTAATACCTAAAAAAAATTCAATACTGTTATGAGGATGATAGAGACAAGCCAAGAGGCAGGCCAGTCAGCCTGGCGCACTGGCCTGAGGAGGACCAGGAGGGGCCCTAGGACGTCATTGTTCTCGCAAATTCGACTCTGATGACGCGACATTTCGAAGGGCTGCGAGACCTTTCCAGAGCGGAGCTGGGAGGTAAATGAACGAGAAGGTCAACCTACAAGGGCAGTGAAGTGAAAAGAGTGAGCGAATCCCTTAGTGAGCGATGTCGGGCGACAAGCGAAAGTTCATATGTGCCAAGGCAGGCTCATCGGGAACCAGAGCATCTGGTACGGTGTTGGGGGGGGGGGGGGGGACGCACCACAACGCCGAAGTAGCACAAAGCCCGAAATGCCAAATTGACCACAACGCCGACAGCTAGAAAACTGCTGTGTACCAAAAACGCCGAATTACCACAACGCCGAAATACACTAACGCCGAAAAATGTCATTGCAGTAGGGTTCTGCGAATATTCTAAATTTCCGAATTCGAGTTAGAATTTTTTGATATTCGATTCATCAATTCGAATCGAATTCATTTTACAATAATTCGACTTTAAAAATCTGGCCCGGATACAATAATATAAGACATCCCCCTCCCCCATTTTAAAAAGAAATGTAAATGGACGATTACATCTTCCACTTATAAAAAAATTATACAGCGAAACCCCTTATTTACGTTACCGTTATTTACGTTTTCACGTTTTTTGAACCATTTTATTTCTGTCCCGTTTGAACCTCATTTGATGTAATGCAATAAATTCCCGTTGTTTACAACGCGTCTATTGCTTTACGCAGTTTACGCCGTTCGTTCTGATAAAACTGCTTACTAAATTAATTAATCCTATTACAAAGTAATCTGATGTGTAAATCGTGTTTTAAAGACGTTTTTAAAAGTTATAAACTTCATCTTTAACGTCTCGGGAGTCGCTTTATACCGCTTATAAAAACGTAAGCAGCGCCAGTTTGGCTGTGTTGATTCCTGTGTTCCTGTATAGAGCGCTCGCACGTATTCGAAAATTGATATCGATAGCTCGCAGACTGCATGCACGCGCGCGCGCGCTCTGTCAAGAACCGAGCGATCATTATGCGTATAGTTACAAATCACGTTCTTGTTACGGGTTTCTTTTTTTACGTTGAATAAAATGGTTTTATTGCATCACTCATTAATTTAAATTATTTTGCGTGCTTTCGCAAAGTCTACTTTTTAAATAAACGTACTTTCCATGAATAGGTTTTGTTTTTATGGATTACTTAACTTTTTTTTTCTCATAGACTAATAGTATTCTCCGTTCACTCCAACGACCTAGAGATATATAGACTGCTTATCACCCTGCTTTCAGCGCCAATTGCTGCTGTCGACGGCATACTGGGTAACTACAATCCGAGCGAGAGAGATAGAGAGTTGATTTTACAGAATGTTGGGCAAAACATAGCTGTAAAAGCATTGGTTCTTATGGGAGAAAGAGGCCAGTTGCTAGTAAATTCCCTAAAATTGTAGGTTTTCCGCAATTTTACAGTTTTTGCGGGTAATACTTAAAGATGGAACGAGTGAAATATAATTTTAAATACAGTTTCATCGTAGTGCGATGTGTAAGTACGACATTAAATGCGCTAGAAAATAGCTAACCCTTCTTCGACCCAACGTTTGTGACCAATATGTAGATCAGTTATTGAACCTATTATATATGTATTTCGTGTAGGTAATTTGATACAGTACATGGAATTTATCTCATCACTAAGTACTATTAATTTAAAATAATCTACTGCAATGGAATAATGACCACTTTTAAATGATTTGTGTGGGTTTGTTATTATTGTAGTCGTATTCGTTCATTGCGAGTTTTAGTTGTGTCACGTAGATTTACATAATGAACATAATTCATCCCGTAATATTACATAATTAACTTAGTACACTGCTACTTTTCTGCTGTCAATGTACGTCGTCTGCTAACAAAGCACTGTTTGCCCACCATTCTGTCAAATTCAATTGGAATCAAAGATGGCCTCCCACTAGCAGTCTATATATCTCTAGGTCGTTGGTTCACTCTTACCTGAGTTTTGGAATAAACAAAGCCTCTTGTAAACAGACATTTTCATTGGCTGCCGGCCGCCGCGCACATTATTCGTGCGCAAGAAATAGTCCCTTGGTTACGTACCATTTGTAAGTACCTATTTTTACACTGCCTTTTTTATAACAATTGTTGTTATATAGCATTATAGCGTTTCACCATTAATATCCAATACAGTTTAATGTGTCAGCAAGTATTTACTTACAATTATGTTAGCAGACGCCGTGTGTAGTGTACAGTTGATGCCCGGCGCAACAGTTGTTTGTTATGGCTGACGCCGGACCGAGTTTTGTAAAGCACAGAACGGGAACGCCTTTGAAAAGTGCACAGAAAACTATTGTGTTGAATGTTTATAAAACATTTTCAGACAAATATCCGGATTGTCGTGTGAACGATATCGCGAGTTTAACTGCGGAATTTACGAGTGTTTCGAAGAGCAGTGTGCTTCGTGCAAGGAAAGAATTACAGGACACTGGGACATTAACATGTTCCGGGAAGAAAAGTAAACTTGAGTATCCTGTTATCAAAACGTGTGATGATTTTGTGAAGACGGTTATTAGGCGTAAAGTGCATAGTTTTTCCTTCTTAAATGAACCACCTACGCTGAAAAAAGTGCTACGGTGCTTCCTGTTATATTACTTATCCGTTATTTTATTAGCACCGACTGTACTGAAGTGTGTGTGTTGCAACTAGTGCTTGGCGCGCAAGATGAATTCAGCCTATCACTTGCTGACGCGGCGCAGTGATACGACGGTGTTTGTTTATTTCAATACCCAGCTAAGAGTGAACCCACGGTCTCACCTCTAATTATAAACTTGATTTTAGAATAAAATGTGCAATGCTTAAGCGATAAAAACGGTAAATTTGTTATTTTTCTTTTGTACCACTTCCTTATGCTGTGATATTTTTATTAATATTTTTATCCTTGAAAGTCAAACATGCTACATAAGGTGGCAAATGAGAGAGTTTTCTCTACAGCAGGCAACATAGTTACCAGCCGCAGAGAATTGTTGTTGCCGCACCATGTCGATGAACTCACCTTTCTCCATGACAATTTGAAATGATTTGCGAAGTGATTTATGTTAGTGCTACAGACATTTAATTATTATTATTTTTTTTTAATTTTTGATTATCTGGTTGTTTTTCTTCAATATAGTTTCACTTTAATTTTAGTTACTTGATTTAAAATGTGAATTATGTGACAAGTTTTTCAAAGGTGGTATGTTAAAATTTTTTAATGATCTATTTTATTTGAATAAATATTCTCAAATTCGATTCGAAAAAAATTCGAAACTCGTGAATTTTTTGAAATTCGATTCGAATTCGATTCGAACTGAAAAATCACAATTCGCAGATGTCTACATTGCAGGACTGCCACAAAGGTTAGGTTAGGTTAGAATAGGTTAGGTTAGACTAGGATAGGTTAGGCTAGGTTAGGTTAGACTAGGTTAGGTTGGACTAGGTTAGGTTAGGCTAGGTTAGGTTAGGCTAGGATAGGCTAGGTTAAGTTAGGTTAGGTTATATTACGCTAGGTTAGGTTAGGTTAGGTGAGGTTAGGTTTGATTGTGGTATTTCGGCGTCAAGGTACTGACGCCGACCGCCAATGCTCCTCTGTCGCATAGACCGCTATGCCTCATCAACGTCTCGCAAAAGCGTGTGCACCGAACGCGCCCGTGCGCGCAGCAAAGTGCAGTTCGTGCGACGAGGCGAACGCCATACAACGAGTGCTACACCGGCGCAAGGATCCGGCCGGGTGTGGCATATCCTTCCGCCGCACTACAACAAATTGTTATAATTATGTTTTTCCACAGGATTTTATTAAACATTATTTTTTATTAATTAATAATTAAGTCTTTGCAAAATCATGTTTCAATGTGCGATTTGTCCCGAACCTGGCCGGTTCAGTTTCCCGCGAAATTCACACGTTTCCGCGGGAGGGCTGGCGGGGGAGGGGGGTCGCGCGCGGCGACACCGCTAGTGTCCTTCGAGAGCTCAACCAGGCCGGCAGCCTGCGCGCAACGCGGAACCTTCAAACTTTGCATTCACCGACATGTAGTTTTCCATAGTGTAATTTCTTTTCAACCTTTTGTACAGTTCCGCGGTCGGCCTAAATTTACCATGAGGTACTTAACTTAATTCAATCAGTGCTCAAGATGAGTGTTCCACGTCATACGTAAGTACTGTGGGGAGATTATGTGGTTTCACGTCGGCGCTTCACGCCCAACCTAGCCTACCGGCTATTTAATTTTGGCCCGCACGGGGCAGCCAGCAGGCGACACGTGCTATCAGACTTAATAACGATTCAGTCCCTGGGACACACCTAGACACCACGTAGAGTCGCCGGAGACACGGGCCTACGTGCTGCTAGCCCAGTTTATCAAGTGTAATGTATTAGTGGAATAGTTGTTCGCCTAAGTGTAATTCGTCATGTCAGGGCTTATGTATCACCGTCGTACGGCAGTGCGCCACCAAACTTAATCCAGAGCTAGGTATTAGTGTAGTGTATTGTGCTTCAAAATATCGTGTGCCATGTCAGAGTGTCTTTTGTAACTTTCGCGTCACGTATACGAGTCTGCCCCTCATGCGCATAAGAATCGTGAGCCGCAACTGAGGAAGTGAGCTGCGCGTGTGACTAGTCGCGTCGGGCAAACCGTTACGGCCAGAACGGGCAGCACCATGTATTGGGCTGTGCTGTATTAAATTCACCAACTATCTGAAGAGGTTTTGTGTTATTATTCAGGCGTCCCGAGTGGCCTCAACAGCTCGGGGGGCCCTACTGCGTTGACCCCTACCTCTAGCCACAAGGCCGAACCTTCCCTGAGAACACGAACTGAACAAAATCACGTCTAAATACTCAGAGGTAGCGGGGACGGCGTCAGTACATTTAAGAAACACACACAAATTAATTCAGTTGTTATTTCGGCGTTGTGGTACACAGCAGTTTGCTAGCTGTCGGCGTTGTGGACAATTTTTACATTCGGCGTTATGGTATTTCGGCGTGGTGGTAACGACCCGTGTTGGGCGTGCGGCGCACGAGTGAGCAAAGTGAAGCAGTGTGTTCATGTTGGGACCGAGGTTCGCGGTGAGAGAAGAGCAGTAGAGAGTGCCATTGTCGAGCCGAGCTCCAGTGGGGAGAGTAAATAATGGACTTGCGAAAGTGCAATTAATGTTTGGATATACTTCTAAATTGTTGTAATTTAATTAATATTGAAAATATTAGGTAATAAATTGAAACTGAAATTTATCAGTTGGGCTATCCTTTCCGTACCGGATTTCCTCACTCGTTACAATAAAAAAAAATGTTCACGTTTTTTCAAATGCCTTTTTACCCTAAACTCGTTTGGATTTTCATATTTGCGGGGTTCGGTAAGCAGAACTTACTTCCTTTAAAACTAAATAAATGCTCTAACGGCTCAAGTTGACTAATGTCACTTTCTATATAATTAAACTACTTCTATTGCCTTGAAATAACTCCTCAAACGTATTCCACTATTTCAAATTGGTTCAATTCGAAGACTCAGAACAAGTGTGATCAATCTTTCAAAAGATCAGGTTACTATCATCAATAAAAAGCCTGGGCGCCATAGAAAACTTGATAAGTGAACCCTAAGCTACAATCAAACTACTATTGTACTTTCAACTCAAAGGCACAATTAAAACCAATAGAAAAGCATAGTTTGACTGTATGTTCTCCAAAATAATGACAACTAGATATCAGAATATGCTGTTCCCAGTTCATAAAAAACTTAGTTACAAAAATTGGTTGTCTGTAAAGTCGGTTTACGGACGATAGTTTAACGTTTCAACGTCATAACAAAACATTGATGAAATGATTGCTTACTTTTATGAATAAAATTGAATAATTTTTATTTTAATAATAAAATAATAAATACGTGAAATTATACTAGTAATCAGATTTTTAAAATGCAAGAATAATTAACCTTTAATGTCGAAATTGTTTTTGTAATAAGCAATGAAAACCACATTAACTTTTCACTTCACTTTATAAACAGTCGACAAAACAGTTCACGTGTAGATGACTTGTAATTAATTTTAAAAACTGGCGTTTAGCTATAAAGTTTAAATATAATTATCAACAAGTTTTCAAATAAATTGTAATCAAATATCTAACATAACCTATTATTACTGCACTCGCCGACAGATGCTACTTTTTTTAATAATAAAAGAATAAATACTTGAAATTATACTAGTAATCAGATTCCTTTTCTTACGTACATTTGACGTAGAATTTATTTCATATTACATATTTATAAACAAAGTTTTTAGTTTTCACTTCTGTCGGTGCGGCTCAAGCGTACAACGAACGTAACGGGACACAGCGTAACGAAACAATGAGCGTAACGGGACACAGCGTAACGGAACAATGTGCGTAACGGGACACTTTTTCGTGCGTGCAGCCGGCGTTCATCGATTTATTAGACATTGTCACGTCAAAAAACTAAACGTCAAATTAAATAATTTGTTGAACACATACTCTTGACATCAGTGTCACTGACGAAACTAACATTCGAATTCGTGTTAAATAATTAGATCAGTTAGCTTAATGTTTTAAAGTTAACTAAGGAAAAAATCAACTTAATCAGTTATGTGGATATTGTTCAAATAATTACAAATTTCCTTTGCACAACTAGTCAGTCAGTACAGTAAATAAACAAGATAAAGTGAATCCTCTGGAATATAGTGAGAAACAGTAAAGGAATTAACGTTGAAATACGGTTTCAAACATCTATTCGCAATTCAAGTAAAGAGTTAAATTGAAGAAGCAACTATCAAAGTTAAACTGACTAGCTTTTCGGAAGAGAATGCTATTTACCCTAATATAATATAAAACAACATTCACCCTTAAACAAAATTACAAGGTTTACATACCATAGATCATAACATATTTTGCCACAATACAGTGTGAATTTTGTGAAGAGTCCTACTGTCGGAAATGATTACAACCTTGACTTGTGGAGAGAAGCATTCTCTGGTTGAGGGTTGACCTTGTGAATCGCAGTAGAGGTGAATGTTAGACGAGATGTGCTCACAAAGCTGAATGTGAGTAGAAACGGTGACTCACAGCAGACACAGAGAGTCCTCTCTGTATTTATTTTTGTGCACGAAAGAGCTGAGTCAGCTGGAGCATGCTATTTTCTTGGCTGTTGTGTTCTTTTGTAACTATGTATTTTACTGCTGAAATAAATGAATTTAAAAACAAAACAAACAGAGAGTCCTCTCGAATAAACCGTCGAAAAACTCACTGAACTCGAATGGGTCTTTTCATCATTTTCCAGAATCTCGTAGTTCAAGTGTAGTTTGACAATATGGCTCTTGACTTGATTAGAAACGTGTCCCGTATAATTACGTTGGTGGATTCTATACACTGACTAACTCCATAACTCAGTATTGACTAATAATTCACTCAAAAATTCGTTCTCTCAATAACAACGGTTCTTAAACGGTCCTTAAAAAAATAATGTTATTTTTTCCTTCTTTATAATTCTTGCACCAACTATATTTAGAACTATTTGAAGTGTCTATCAAATGAGCAAAACTTCTTGTTCACCGGACGCTATAATTCAACTCAAAACTTACGAACAGGATGTTCTTTTTCGGTTGCTCCTGCTCCCAGCCAGTTGTTTTTAAGTCAAATAATAAAAGTTAAATTTAACAAAAATTGTATATTACCGGTAAATTTTGATATAACAAGCATGTTTATACAGTTTTCATAGAGAAATGATACTCCAATGATTACTACACGTTAGTATTATGACCTCGTATTACTCTACGAGCTTTAACAAGAAAGAAGAGAAATATTAAATAATAATTTAAAGTTGTGAGAATATTTCTCCACAATATAATAAGTTAAATTAAAATTAATTAAATTATTATATTTGTAATTTTCATTACCTCCATCTTCACGAACCTACTAAAAATCTGTTAATTTTGAACCTACTAAAAATCTGTTAATTTTACAATGTACAGATAGTCCGAGAGTAACATTGACTTACCTCCCCCGAATGGCAGAGTCTTGTCCTTGATAAGTTTTCCTTCCTTGTCCAAGAATCTTTCAGGTCGAAATGCATCAGGTTCATCCCACATGTTGGGATCCCTGTTGGCCGACCATAACACCGGCACTATGGCAGTGTTCTGTGCAACAAATACGTAAAAGAAATGGGATAAACCGCTGTATAAGTCCCGATGTTTGGAGCAAATGAATACAAAACCTATTCCGATTAAAGGATTTTAGTAAAAAAAAAATAACTAAACTTGTCACATTTGTCTGTTAATCACCTCCAAACAGTTTACCAACTGATTTAACACAATGATTCATTAGCAAACAGTACGAGCTTAGATGCCAGGAACTGTTTGAATTGTTTTAACAGCTTATTTTTTTAATGTCCACATTAAAATATACACGCGATTGGAAAGTTAAATTGAAGAAAAATGTTTAGCTTTAAAAATAGTTTCATTGACAATGGCGTTAAGATAACATTATTTATTTTGGAAAGTTTAAGATGATATTCTCCATCTAAGAAAGCAAGCAAACTTATTAAACAATATGCATTTATGGTAAGACGAATGATATATTATTCTACCAAAGTTTACCTCAGGAATGGGATATCCTTGAATAGTTGTAGCAGCCGTAGTTCTGCGGGGTACGGATATTGGAACTGAAGATTGGTGTCGCAAACCTTCACGTATTATCGCTTCTATGTACGGAAGGCTAAAACACAGTCATTCAACACTAATACTAACATAAAAACAGAAGCGCTTTCCAAAATAGTCATATTCGATGGGTTTAATTAACAAATATTCTTTATCGTTTAAAGGTTCTAAATCTCGGTTGATTTGGAATTTTACAATTTGTGTTTAAAAAATTTATTTAGCCGTTTGTTTAAGCCTAAAAACATCAAAGAATTAAAATTATTTTCTCAAGAATGTTGTACTTAATTTGTCCCATATTTATCAACCGGCTCAAGCCTATGTTCACCTGAAAGAAATAGCTAGTTACTTCATATGAGCAACTACAAGTCTCGTAATGATTAAACTAGTCCCTGAACATCACCTTCAATGAGCTAAGTAGTACTGAAAGATTTGGCTAAATACCTGGACACAATAAACATAAGTATTTCACAAGCACAACACATTATTTTACCATAACAAGTAATACACACGTTAATCAACCTAACTAGCAGCTATAGCCATACATTGCGATAATCATCCACACAAGCATGGTATTAAAGTATTAGGTTTGATTGTGCTTAAGCCAAATACTGTAATATTACTAAAATAGCGTTAAGTTTTCGAACAATCAGAAGCTCCAACTGTGTTGTCATTTGAGAACTTTATGTAATAAACATCTAATATATATGTGTATGTTGATCAGTTTGTGCCGAATATTTAATGTTCGCCATAGAGTCACTCTATAAACATCACACTGAATTATTGAAAGGTTAAAAAAAGGGGGGTGGATTTATTTCTATATTCAATTTCAAAATTCTTGCACTTTTACTAAGTAAATACTATTTTTATCTTCGTGAATACATTTTGCGAACTTTAGCAGCATAATTTTTCGCAAGCTAAAACAGCCAAAATAAAGAAAGGAATGGGTTTGATTTTGCTTGTTTTATGTTTATGCTTATCGCATTTTTCGTGAAAAAATCTCAACGCTTGTTAGACTGCTTGCGATTAGCGGCCGTCTGCGAGAGTTACTGCCTTATTTGACCGAGCCACTCAGGACGCGTTTGCTTCTGCACTGAATTACTGTGATTGGTGTTGGAACAATCGATAAGCACATGAAAGAAACTCACCCAATCACAAAACACAGACGATGCTACAGTGTTATAACTTTCAATTGTCTCGAAATCTTTTCGCGAAATATGCATGCCTCCACTTATCGCCATTACTATAGACGTGTAATTTTTTGTGTCAATTTTAGCTCAGTCTTAAGTATTTGAAAAACAAAAATCCAAAATACGTAAAAGTTTCAGAGTCAACAACACTCCACAACAGAAGCTCAAATGACGGATTTCAGAAGACTCACCGCTGTCTGTCGTCCAGGGTGGGCAACCTATCCTTTCCCACTGTCGCGTCCAGCGACTTCTGAGCTGCCGCCAACACATCAGGGTTGTGCATGAGCTGCAGTAGTATGTAGGACATGAGCGAGGCCATGGTGGCGATAGTAGGCAACATGAGGTCGGTGGCAACCATGAGCAACTCATCCTCTGGAAGAAACCGGATCATCAATTTATCAAAACAATATTCGAACAAAATATTAACGAATATATAATGAAAACCATGCGAAGAATTCTCTGATCTATTGACTGTACCAAAATTTCAGTGGAACCTTTTTGTACCAATACTGTACAGATTTCTTTGTGTAAATAAAATGCTTTCTTGCGTCTACTTGTCACTTTGTGAGATTTGCAATTTCAGACAATGGTGATCATTATTTTAAACATAGGTATAAAATTTAAGTTTTGAATAAAAAATAATAAATTTGGGAGCAGCAAAAAGTAATTTAATAAATTGTGGAGATACCTGAAAAAGCTTATATTATTTGACTTTAAAGTTATGTATAAGTATATTTAAATGTTAACGAATATGAAATTGACATTAACACTTAAACATTTATCTAGGTGGCACAGTGGTCAGTCACAGTCACTGTGCCTGCATTCAGGAAAACTAGGTCCGATGGGCCATCCACTCTTGATTATGTTTCACATGGTTTCCTGAGGTCACTCAAAGCCAGTGCTGGATTTTTTTTCTAATATGAGCTATGGCTGATTGCTTCCTAAGCTTCTTTAAACTGTAGTGTTTATCAAACTCTAATGACTCTCTACGAAACACTGAAACCAGTATAACAAAAAATTCACATATCAAGTTAATTTTAACGCTGATTTATTTTGTGTACTTACGATAGTAGAGAATACGTTAGTTTTAATTGGGAATGTAATCTAAATAAGTGATGTTGTATCTTACAGTTTTAAAGCCACTACATGGTTTTTCATAACTTTAAAAAATATTTGCTGTATAAGTATTATAAATTAACAAAATATCCAGACATAAAAATCATAAAATACATCGTAATTACCTTTGAAAAAGTTGTTCGTTTCATTGGACTCTTTTTGTTTTAATTTATTTAAGTAAAAATCAATGAAATCTCTTAGGTTATCATCATCGGATGTATCAGCTATGGCTTTATGTTCTTCTAATGCGACCTGAAAATTTTGAACATGTATTCACATCATTACATTTTACACACATTAATTATTCTACAAATGTTATAAGTACTGTAAAAAACTTCATTTATTTCTAATGTAGTAGTTATACATATTATTAAATGATTTCAAATTTATATCAAACTATAAATAAAAATATTAAATTTATTTTGTGGTAGTATTGAAATCCTATTTACTCTAATTGTTTGAAAACTTGGGAACATTGCATTAAAAATTAGTGTTTTTTTCACTTAGAACATTATTTTTGTTTTATTTAATTAATTTTAATTTTTTCATGAGATAATAAAGTTTTTAAAATCTTTTTTTAATTGTTTTTATAAGAAAAGTTAATTTCACATTCTAAATCATGCTGCTTGGATACCTTCTTAGTGATCATACGTTGAGTTATGATAAAACATGGCAATAATAGTCCCAATAATAGTCTCATAATAGTATCCTTAGCTTTAAGAAAAAATTATTTAGATTATGTTAAACAACAAATATGTGTATATTTTTATTTGATTGAAAAATCAGCGTGTATCTATTTATTACAGAACAAGTACTTTAAGTATGCAACAAAATTAAAAACACGAATAAAAAATATTTCCTTAAAATGAATTCGGTAGATTATGTATTTTCATCGTATTTACATCGCAAAAAAGGTTGTTAGGTGATAATATTCAAAACATATAATCATACCAAGTTATTATCGTTAAAAGTACACTATTTTGGAAAAAATAAAATATCCAAGTTAATAAATAAAATTAATTAATATATACCTATATTGATGTTGATCAATGCTAAGATTTCATTGTAATAATTATTTTTTATATGTTATCATCATTTAAGTAAACTTTTTCTGAAAAATTCTAAGTTTAAGAAAGGTAATTATAATTTATTTTTGAAACTTTAAGGCAAAATTTTAAATTTATTGTAACTTAAAATATATTTAGCATTAATTAGTACATTTGCAGTAAATAAGCTAGAATTAAATAAACTTAAAAATAAAATAAAACATTTTTGTTACCAAACTAAATCTAACAATTCGAAAATATTATCTTTGAAAGATTTGTGCAATGGGAGTGCATGACTTGATGTAAGATTTTGGACATACGCATGTATGTCTGTAGAAGAAAACTACAAAAAACCAAATTTTATTTGTGTTTTTTTTGTCTTTAAAATATTTAATTTGTGTTTTTTTTTTTGTCTTTTGGTTTTTTGTAGTTTTCTTCTACAGACATACATGTGCATAGCAATGGCGTATGTCCAAAAGCTTACATCAAGTCAATTTGAAAATAAATACTATATTTAAAAAAAACATCATTGCAAGCTACATTTCAAATTAAATCTGAAAAAATAAGGCATGCTGTAGGATTTTAATGATTTAAAAAATATTTAGGAAGTAGAATAATCTCTGGTTTTAACACGAAAGTAATATCTTTAAAAGATTTGTGCAATGGGAGTGCATGACTTGATGTAAGTTTTTGGACATGGCGTATGTCCAAAAACTTACATCAAGTCACGAAAGTAATAAATTAAATGCATTGTTTAAATTGAAATGTAAATTTAATTATTATAATTATAATTAGCGTACTCAAATTATGAATGGCCTTCACTTAGACATTTAAGAGAAACAGCGCATTGCAATTCACGTAATAAGAGAGAGCATACCCTGAAGAAGTCGGTGGCGAAGCCCGTGCCTCGCACGAAGCCCTTGTAGCCGAACTGCTTGGGAGTGAAGTGCCGCAGCCAGGGGGTGAGGGTCACCGTGCCCCCCGTCACCTCGACTTCCTTCACGGCGAGGCAGCACATGTCGGCCAGCTTGTACAGCCTGTGGTGCTCCGCCGGCGGGAAGCGGTCCCCGAAGATCACGTGGCACAGCATGTTTGCACCGCCCACGCACAGGGCCTTCGGCAGGTTCAGGCAGCCGTCGGCGAAGACCACCTGGAATGGTCACACGGTGTAGCTCAATACAAACATTGTCAAGCTAACGGCAATGTTTTCAGGATAAAACCCCATTGGAACTTCCAAAAACCGAGCAGAGAGTACCGAAGTCTCTTATCATGTAACTTGACTCAAATTTGACAGTTATTTTAGGATGTTGCAGGAGCCCGGAGTCAGCTTCAGGAACTCGGAGGAGGGTGCAGTGGCTTTGGAGAAGACGCGGGTTTTTGGAGGACTTTGCTGAGAATCGGAGGAGGGTGCAGGTACTTGGAAAAGGACGCAGGATCCCAGGGGACTTTGCAGGAGTTTGGAAGACGACGCAAAAGCTCAAAGAAGGGTTTAGAAGTTTGTATGAGGGCGCAGGAGCAAAGAGACGGTGCAGAAGCTCGGGGAAGGGTAGGGTTCTGGAGGTCGAAGGAATTTGAGGATCTTGGAAGATGTCGCAGGAGCTATGAATATGGTCATCAGCTTGAAGGAGGGAGCATGATCTTGGAGAAATTCACAGGAGCTCGGAGGACGGTGCGAGACCTCAAAAAGAAAGTGAAAGAGTTTGGAGAACAGTTGAAAATTTAACTTAATCCAACCTGACCTAACAACATACAAGATGACGAACTGACTGAACAACAATTGGGCGACGACTATCCTCGCTTCAAGTAGTACCTACGCACGACGACTGACATTATGGCCCCCTAGACCTCTCCTTGAATTACCTCCTCAAACTCACCATAATGCGACCTTAAAAAAATTTTCTGGCATTTTCAAGTGCGGCCTCATCGTAACTCGCCTTCCACAATCCACCAGCTGAGTCGGTAGTTTCTGGCTCGCAGAAAAGGCATATGGTGGCGCCAAATTTGGGACCTACAAACTGTTCACCCGCTGAACACCCAAGGCCAGTGCCCTCGTCCTGGCGGAGCCACGAGCCTGGCGAAGAAACCCACGACCACGTCCAGCGTCCGTTCAACGGATGTCATGGAAAATTAAAATTGGACTTCACCGGGAAATTTACACCCTGCGACAGTACCATAGAACATTGTAGAAGCGTCTGCAGTGCTCCTACCTCATCCTTCCTGTCGCCATTGATGAGGTCCAGCAGGTCTCGCACTTCTTGGCTGACGACGTCCTCGAAGACTGGGGATCTCCTCGCGTACCCGAGATCCCTCATGTTCTTCAACATGAACCTTCTCTGGCTCTTCCACTGCTCTCCGTCAGTGAAGAAGAGACCTGGGCGGTTTACAACTCATTACATCGTTGTTGTGGAGTTTAATTTTTATTTATTTAATACGCCACACTTTAAGTAATTACATATGCAAGATTATATATATATTTAAAAGGTCAAGCTGTATTTAATATTCAATGCAATGATAATGCTTTTTTTAACGGTTTTTATCTGAGAACACAACACAATCTTTACATCATTTTGAAATCATACTAAGAAAATAATGAATAAATCGTCTAAACCATTTCCAACAGTTCATATTAAATTAGTTTTAGAAAATGCGGGTCAGTTTTAATAAATGATTGATCCTGCATCTACATTTTAAAGCTTACAATGAACAGTGCACTTATTATTATTAGAAAACTAATAAGAATGTATGTGGTTCTGATATGATAAATCACAGTTTATATCTTTGATTCGGTTGTGGATACAGCAGGACTATGTATTTCAGTTTAATTAGTCATCACTGATGTTGAATCATAATGAAACTGTATCGGTTTCTGTATTTTTATACATTTTCGTGTGAAATAGAAAATGTTAATATTACGTTGTATATCACTCACCCAGATTTCATTGAGTTCTGTATTTTTATAGCAGGCATATTTTTTTTTTTCATTTCATTGGTTCTTAAAATACATAAACTTCTCTTCAATTATTTTTTAATTATTATAAACTTTTAATGTAAATAGTGTTTTGGATTATTTTGTGTTGTATATTGCCGATATATTTATAGTTTCATCTTCAAGTTTACTGTCAAACTCAGTTTTCATTTGTAGACCATCTTACCAAAAGAGAACACATGTTCATATAACTCGAGAAATTCAAGTTATAAAAATTTGCATCACTCGTTTTTAAAATTTGACCCATTATGTTTTACAAAATAAATAAATACAGATGTCTAACAGAATTTCAAAGTAATTATCTAGCAGGTAACGCTTTTTGACGTGACAACGTCTAATAAATCGATGAACGCCGGCTGCACGCACGAAAAAGGATGACTCATTGTCCCGTTACGCACATTGTCCCGTTACGATTTTTCCCATTACGCACATTGTACGCTTGCGCCGCATCTATCTCTCTTCCACTCGATTGGAACAACCATCGATTTGACTTTTTCGAGGCACATTAAACTTGAAACACTCCCATTCGTTTCCTACTTTTCCTATCATCGTCCTATCCTTAACAGAATAACACAGATTGGAAGAAGTTAAATAGCAAGCCTGTATAAAAGTTTTAGTTAAAATAATCTGTTCGTTAAAGTAATAAACATATTTGAATTAATGAGTGCAAATAAAAGTAAATGTATCAATTAAATTGTAGATTTAATTTCACACCTTCTTTGTATCCATACAAAAACTGATAATTCAATAAAAATGATTCAATTTTATTCATAAAAGTATGCAATCATTTCATCAGTGTTTTGTTATGACGTTGTCACGTTAAACTATCGTCCGTAAACCGACTTTACAGACAACCAATTTTTTTAGTCTGAAAATAGTGTTACCTAGACGTTGTTTCATGGCACGCTCGCGGACGAGGAAGCCATCAAGCCTTCCTTGGCAGTCGGGGTTGTCGAACACTTCCTTGATGGCCGTGTAGTCCAGAAGAGCGACGGCAGGGAAGGGACCGATGTGCAGTCCAAGGACGTTGGTGCGATACAGTCGGCCCCAAGCACTCAGGGCCTTGTAGGTGTAGCGGTAGTTGGCCAGGAACAGGAACCAGTAGCTGCCCCAGAACGGCAAGCGAGGTGGGCCTGCCAAAATCATCCAAACTCTCCTGTGCCCAACTCGGCAGTTACAACCCACAATCTACATACACATGTACTTGTAAAGTATATAGATAAATATTGTCTCATGACATCTCTGAATAATTAAGCATTATAAATAGAGACCTGAAGAATTCGCGGGTTCATTTCGTGTTATGCTAAAATTCAAATAATTACACCTTAGTGCTGCTTCTGTCATTGGTTCACTGTTAATCTGGAGGACTGGGGGCCAATTAGAGACCCTCACTCACAGAAGTGTCGAATCACAGGCCACCCAGTCGAGACGACTCACAAGTCAGCAGCCAATGAACAGTTGGCATTTGCCCGAGTGTGTAGAGGATATTGGAGTCTATCCTGGAGGTCATTGAACCCGCGAATTTTTCCGGTCTCTAATTATAAAACAAAATTTTCTCCGCATGAAATGGGGTACATGACTTAACATGCCACGGAATTTATCTCCATTAGACCGAACAGGTTTCCTGTCAAAACATACGGTATTCTCTACTGATATGCATATCTGAGCAATAGCACGCTGACTTATATATATAACTACATAAACATACATACACACATACATAGGTACACATGTAAATAGTAGTGCTGTACGCATTTTGGAGCACACTTCAGCTAGCCATCATGAACAAAGACTCAATCGCTTGCTATGTAGGCCTACAGTGATATGTGTGTTTAAAATACATCAATAAGTGCGACTCTTGGTGGTGCATCTCGCACGATATCATCTCTAAGCGCAATGCTATGTACCAGCGCGCAGTCTTAACGTAGTGCAGAGGCCAACAATGATATTTTAGTGGTAACCATATCATTTTACGGCGTAGAAATTAAGATAAATGTGTATTACAGGACCCTTGAGTATTTTCAAGAATCTTCAATGGGATTTTCATACCTAAATATTATCCTGCGAGCACGCGTTTTAGCCAATTTAACTCTACAAAAAAAAAATTGGTTGTCTGTAAAGTCGGTTTACGGACGATAGTTTAACGTGACAACGTCATAAAACATTGATGAAATGATTGCATACTTTTATGAATAAAATTGAATAATTTTTATTTTAATAATAAAAGAAAAAATACTTGAAATTATACTAGTAATCAGATTTTTAAAATGCAAGAATAATTAACCTTTTTGCCAAAATTGTTGTTGTAATAAGCAGTGAAAACCACATTAACTTTTCACTGTAGGCCAATCAGATTTTAGAAATGTAAGCATCACGTAGTAGCCGACCGAGGACCGTCCCATTGTACCTATAGCAAGCCCGTTAGGCCGGGTTAGTAAACTACACAAGAAACGCAAGACGCAAATAAGATCAATAAGAAAGTATTAAAATAATCGTTTATAAATTGCACAAGACTTAAAAAAATAAACAATGCAAAAATGGACCAACTGTAAACTTATTGCGTTTCAGCTTGCGTTTCCGCCTTTTGTATTTGTATTGACGTGGTCCGAAAACTTGGAAAGACGCAGGCGTAAGTTTTAAAGAAAGCTGCGATTTTTTTTATTACATGCATCATATTTCCACTTATATAAATTTATCGTACACAGAAAGTTATAAATGCTTATTTTTTTAAATAATATTTGAACGAATCTTACATGTTTACGTAAAAAAAGATAATTTATTAAAATAAACTCGATAAACTTTTTTTTACAGTTTTATAGTTCCAAGTTGTATGGTTGGTAACGTATTGTGAATTAATTTCTTTATAAACTACCGTAAATTTCTTGCGTGTGTTGCGTGATGCATTCTTGCGCTTTTGCGTTTCTTGCGAAGCTTATAAACTAAATCTTATACTTGGAGGCTGTGGAAAGAGGCAATCACTTGCGCCTAACCTCAAGAACGACTCTTAGGTTACGTTCATCGATTTGATCACAAAATAATTCATTTTTCGTCTCATTATTAATGTGTGACGTTAAGAGAGCCTTGTCACTTCTGTTGCCTAGATGGACGTGTCTGGGTATTCGGGAAAAGAAAACCCAAAATTGATGAAATTCAGCTTTGGGAAAATATCCAAGTTGTGAATTACATTCTACGATGTAATATTTTCCCGCGGGTCTTAACTTATTTAGTTTGTTATTGGTTTGAATATTATATATTGGCTTTTAGCAGTCCAACCTCACATTTAGTTACTTTATCGATGAGTATGCACTATGCAGCATGAAAACCGTTCCGTTCCTTCAGTCAATATAGTCATTTTGCATATCATGTTAAGATACTGCCGGTCGTTATTGCACTTTAAAAAACTGATCACAGTTAAATGCTCTACAATAAAATCAAGCAAAATTTGGGCAGTAACATAATAATTTTTTATTTATGTAAAAAACTCACTAAACTCATTTAACTATAAAACGGGAAATATTATGTAAAACATGCTTCCACATTTGGTGAAAGAATTAATGTGATATTCTTAGTCATTTGTGCCAAAGGAGTCACATCCTGGAATAAAGACTCACTTTATATAAAATAAGAGTAAAGTTATGAGTACTAATTTCTCATAATTATGACATCCTTTATTCATGGTAACTTGCCAAAGGTAAATAGTGCTGAATCAATTTCTCATGGTATTTTTGCTGATTTTTTTTCCTTGCAGATATAGATAAACAAGCTGCAGTTAAATGAACATGTGCGTTTGGAAGATACGACAGATTAGTTTATCTGATATCCCATGATGTCGAACGAATTACAGTAGGTTATGTTTATTCGTTGCAATGTGTGTAGATAAGATAGGCTTAACGACGTGTTTTCTTCAATGTTTTGACGTGACGTCTAATAAATCGATGAACGCCGGCTGCACGAACGAAAAAGTGTCCCGTAACGCACATTGTCCCACTACGATGTGTCCCGTTACGCTCATTGTACGCTTGCGCCGCATCTCTCTTCCACTCGATTGAAACAACCATCGAATTGACTTATCAAAAATGTTTTCGTCGTTTGAATTATTAATATTGTGTAATTTAACGATCGTCCACCGATTTTCAGCACAATCGGTACTGTTATTTAAAAGTAATGTTGAATTTTCAAATATGTTTTTGTACGAAAATATGTTTTACAGTTACACATAATAATTCAAATTACACACGGGATCTTTTCAACAATGTTTAAAAAATATTTTAACACATTAGAAATAAGTTTGGTGTATTTGGGATGCGTATTTGTTATAAAATCGTATTATAAAAACGAAATAATATTCCCCTACGGTGCTGCCATCTACGGTGACGAACGCGAACCGAACGAATCACGCTCTCTATCCCCGACACGTGAACTGTTTCGTCGACTGTTTATAAAAAAGTTAATGTGGTTTTCATTGCTTATTACAAAAACAATTTCGGCAATAAAGGTTAATTATTCTTGCATTTTAAAAATCTGATTACTAGTATAATTTCAAGTATTTATTCTTTTATTATTAAAATAAAAATGATTCAATTTTATTCATAAAGTATTCAATCATTTCATCAATGTTTTGTTATGACGTTGTCACGTTAAACTATCGTCCGTAACCCGACTTTACAGACAACGAATTTTTTTTTTTACCACAAATCATAACGGAACGGCATATCGTGGGTCTGCGCGTTAATTGCGTTCGCGAAGAGGACGCGAAGCTGGGCATACAAGCACCCGCTGGCTTCAATGTGGCAGGGAAAAGTGGGATAATTTATTGGGCACAGTCAGCCTTTAATTCCCCAATTGTTATGCGCTAAACGGAACCTTGGTTTTAAAAAAATAGGCGCGAGGCCGCCACACGCGTAAGATGTAAAACTTCACAGATGGAGGGACAGGAAACTTGAAGGGGTTCACAAATAAGAGTGTGAAGTACACACTCCATACCAATTTGTCCCAGAAAGTGACGTCACAAGGGCTGTCCGAAAAGGACAGAAGACCTATGTAAGTATGCAAGTAGATGGGTGTTTGTATTTCACTCGTACTTCTAGTGAAAGAAATGTCGTCATTTTGAAAAGAAAAAAATATATGTAGGTTACATTTGGTATAAAATTAAATTAATGTAAAGACTTCTACAATAATTTAATTTCTACGTTAACTGGTATTAAAACAATGGATGAAACAAAACAAATATTTAAACATGTTTGTAAGGAGGTTTCAACAAATAGTTAAACACCATTGTAAGTACGATACAAAAGTAGAAACATAAAGTAAACTGCCGTAAATTCGAATGACACCATTGAAAGTATTAAATATGATTAATTTCGGTTAAACATTGTTTTTTTCCATTAAAACTTATTTCTTGCAAAAAATTATGTAATAAACCTGTTTGGCTGCATAATATCATTTGAAGAGGCAAAACATTGAATCCATCTATATTTATCAAGTTCGCTTGAAGGGCAAGTGACTTAACACTAATGTAAAAGTACACAACTGCGTACTTGAATTCAAATGCTGCATGGATAATAATGTGGTCAAGTATCCTAGCAGGCCTACAGAGTATGCAAGTGAGCAAATATTCAAGTGAGTAACTTACAAGTATGCAAATACGCAAGTGTACAAATGCTAATTGTGTGTATGTGCGGAAGTATACAATGATGAAATCATGCCGGGAGGTAATTATACGACTGTTAAATTATGCAGTAGAGCTTCATAATGGCGTTCATAATTGTAACCAATATGGCAACGAAAAACGTGCTAAGCGTCTTACAAATGTCTGACATTACTTCATTTTCTCTGAGCGTTTCCGTTTTTTTCTTCTTTTGGTCAAGCATTTTCATTGCACTCTGATGACGTCATTACCTTGATTTGCCTGTTGTAATGAATTTTCTCTTCAATAAATAAAATTTTACGAGTCAAAGCATGTTACTTATATGTTATCTTTAAAAGATTTGTGCAATGGGAGTGCATGACTTGATGTAAGTTTTTGGACATACGCCATTGCTTAGCAATGGCGTATGTCCAAAAACTTACATCAAGTCATGTTTTACTTATATATTTCCGTTAAGTATTTTATTTTACTTATTCAATTTAATTTGATTTTCATCGCTCCCAAACAGTTACTGAATTAAATATGATAAATAAAACTTATTTTTTTGACATGGCAACGTCTAATGAATCGATGAACGCCGGCTGCACGCACGAAAAAGTGTCCCGTAACGCACATTGTCCCACTACGATGTGTCCCGTTACGCTCATTGTACGCTTGTGCCGCATCTCTCTTCCACTCGATTGGAACAACCATCGATTTGACTTTTCAATCATGTTTTCGTCGTTTGAATTATTAATATTATGTAATTTAACGATAGTCCACCGATTTTCAGCACAATCGGTAAGGTTATTTAAAAGTAAAGTATGCAATCATTTCATCAATGTTTTGTTATGACGTTGTCACGTTAAACTATCGTCTGTAAACCGACTTTACAGACAACCAATTTTTTTTTACTTGTTGCACACGATGAATCTAGGCAGAGACAACATGGCGTGGCGATAGTAACAGGTATGCTTGCTGCAAGTAGTCTTATTCAGTGCTCGGAATTTTAATTAAATAAGTGTAAATTTGATATTTACTCTGTGTAATGCCACAAGGACCGAACAACAAACAACACTGATATGCTTTTCTTCAATCTCCCAACGATATGTTAGTTAAATAAAAGGTCTCTTTGCCATCAATATAAATTCAGAGCTACCAATCCATATAATAACAAAAAATCCCTTATTTTCACACACAGATTTGAACCAAATTTTAAACATTTATTACATACATACATAGAAGGGTAGCATTTAAATATATTATTTCTTAATAATTCTCATCATACGATGACATACTATATGTTTATCGCATTTTAAAAGCATGACAGTAGGTGCATTTAGTTCATATAGGTACACCAACTGCAGGCTCGGGATTCAGGATTAGCGGCAGACATCTCTTGGATGACCTTCACCTTAAACTCTCAAAGCTGAATCATTCAAGCATTTATGAATGTTGCACTTTTCGTTACGGACATCACTATTACATTTATTCAATGTCTCATTGTGGTATTGTCTCTGAATGTGTGTGGCTGCGAGAGATTAAGGTCGAGGTCACTCAATATGTCCGCCGAGGTCGAGGTCACTCAATATGGTCACCAAGTTCAAGTTCATTCAATATTGCCGTCGATGTCACTCAATATGGTCACCAAGGTTGAGTTCACTCAACATGGCCACCGTGAACCCTGAACCTGAGCCTGCAGCCTGAACTATGTGAGCCTACTTATCACAAACATACTTTCGTGTTTGTCAAGTTTGCAGTTTTGTATAGCGACTTTGAAGGAAGAAATGCGATGTTGAAATATCGTTAGGGACCGGAAAAATTCGCGGGTTCAATGACCTGTAGGATGAAATCTATAGTTCTACGTACACTCAGTCAAATGTCATTCACTCATTGGCTGCTGTCTTGTGAGACGTCCCAACGTAGCAGCTTGTGATTCGATTTAGCTTTGGTTGGGTGTTTCTCATTGGCCCAGAGTCCTCTAGGTGAGTTGTGAGCCAATAGCAGAGGCAGCACTGAGGTATAACTATTTATATTTTAGCCTATCGCGAAATGAATTCGCGAATTTTTCCTGTCTCTAAATATCGTTAAGTGTCTTCTCTGTACTTGTAGTTTATTTGCTCTACGTATGGTGCCAGTCACGTTCTTGGATGACGTCCAAGGCTACTGCGTTTTACCGACCACTTATGTGCTGTCCTCACAGCTTTCCAATGTCATGTTCCCTCCGCAGCCATCAGGCAGGCGAAACATGCCGGCTGCTTTCACGTGCAGTGGCTATACATTTTACATTATAACGTACATTTGTGTTCTTTTAATGGGAAGGGATGGCAATCGAAATACGTCATCTTGGTTTCAAAAATGTTCAGGCCATAACAATTTTCTGTGTTTGGAATTTCAGAATGTAAAGCTTAGTGTATAACTGCAATCAAAAATGTTCCAAGTTATAAATGACTGGCTAGTACAAATAGTTGACCTTGTATTTTTCGATTTTATATAATTATTTGGACAACTGTGGAAAAAATGCAGTGTTCAAAGAATTGTGTTTAATACAGTGTATCTATATCCTTTATTGTTTGTAAATCTCTTAAAGCGTAATCTTTGCTCTAACGAAGGCAAATTTCAGTGTTAACCGATGAATAATTTTCAATGGCAGCAAAACTTTTGAAAACAACGTGGTGCCTTACGTTTCCTATCTCTTCCCCCCAATACTTATTACTACTAATATAATAAATTCAAATGTTTGTCTTTTTGTCATTCTTTCATGCAGCAATGGAGCAACGTATCGACATGATTTTTGACGTGACAACGTCTAATAAATCGATGAACGCCGGCTGCACACACGAAAAAGTGTCCCGTAACGCACATTGTCCCGTTACGCTGTGTCCCTTTACGCTCATTGTACGCTTGCGTCGCATCTATCTCTCTTCCACTCTATTGGAACAACCATCGATTTGACTTTTTCGAGGCACATTAAACTTGAAGCACTCCCGTTCGTTTCCTACTTTTCCTATCATCGTCATATCCTTAACAGAATAACACAGATTGGAAGAAGTTAAGTAGCAAACATGTATAAAAGTTATAGTTAAAATAATCTCTTCGTTAAAGTAATAAACATATTTGAATTAATGAGTGCAAATAAAAGTATATTTATCAATTAAATTGTAGATATCATTTCACTCCTTCTTTGCATCCATGCGATGTGTGATGAACGCAACGCCACACGCGTCTGCGAAATGTCTGCAAAATGCACGATATTTCCGCTTAGCATGGCATGTGCTGACTTTTTAAAACAGTTCTGAACATTTTTTATTTGGTAAAGACGCTTCTCTGCAATGATGCTTTGAGAGGGAAAACCAGGTTATTTTAAAATACTCACTGCAGCTGCCGTGTTAATCAAAGGATAAACATCGCATAAAAGGGAAACAATGTGTGGAACCATGTTTATTTATCAATCACCTTTACGTCAGTTAAAATTTTGGTACCAAAATTGTAGTAATTATTTGTCGAATAGCTAAAAATGTTCGTATGATTTTTAATACACTATTTCAATAAACTCAACGATATAACATTAAATTAATGCACTCATATTCGCCCAAGCTACAGTATTACACGAGTTATCATTTCACGGCGATCTAAAGTCATAGTTCATGTAGTTGATATTTTTGTAGCGGCCAGTTTACAACCAGGACGCCTGGAATTTCAGCTATTCGAATAAACTACGAGAGAGTGAAAGTTGAGTGATTGGGGGGGACGTGAAAGGAGGAAATGATCACACTTTCTCTGCCTGGCGCACGCCACTCGCTTGCGCAGTGGGTACTGCCTTCAAACCATACCATTGGATCGACCACATGTTGCAATGCAGACTTTAAAAAAGGTAAATATTTCTTAGCCCTTGCCATTTACGAGCGAAAACAAGACTGGTGGTAATTTTTTTTTTTTGCTTCAGGATAAATAATACTATGCATAAACTCACATAATATATGTGACTATGTATGCATAACTTTGCAAAAATATGAATAGCAACACATAGTGATAGACGTTTCTTGTGTAAAATAATACAATAGTAGTCCTACCTGTGTATGGTGCGCATTTATTTTTAGAATGCAATGGACCCGCAATTACTATCAGGCCAGTTAAATTACGTTTACAAAAAAAGTATTATTAAAATAATTATTAATTTTAACATTATAAACAGCAGTAGTTACTATTCAGGGTTAGGTATTTACTCTTTTAAGAGCACTTTATGCGAGAGAAGTTAACTAATGTCAATTAATCACCCTTATTATATTAGTATAAATAAGACCTTGGCAGATAAAACTATTGTTAAATATTTGTATCGATAACGTTCCCTTTTTTGTGATTTTGTATTGAGATATGGCACCATGAACCCTCCTTCATTAAAGAGGTAGGATAACAAAAAAATCCACCACTCCTTTATGCTTTTTGAGCTGGATCCATTCTTGCTGTAAAACGTTCTAAACAACATGTAGTTACACGCGAGATGTCTCGCACATACGCAAACAGCGTAACAATCGAAATTATTGTCCGTTCCGATATGGGTTAGAGCTTAGAAACCATGCTGACAGTCCAGCGCGCTGATCACCTGCTGTGTGCTCAAGGGGTTCGCTTAGTTTGTGTTGGTGAGGGAAGCCTTCATTTCACAGACGAGAGAGCCACGCCCGAAGTTCCCCGAAGTTCGTGCTCGCTTTTTTTTCCCCGTTCTATCTCATTGTATAAACCGGTGTGGCATTACATTTGAGGTCGATTAGGATAGGTTAGCTGCATTATAAATACTTTAAAACATTGTGGATGGTTGGTTATATTAGGTAAGTATAGCTACATTAAAAATACTGTAAAATCATTTTATGGTCGCTTAGCAAATAACTTTTTAATATGTAGCTATTCAGGGCTAGGAAACCGTTTACATGATTTCACAGCATCTTTAATGCTATCCTAACCAAATCAACAATCCACAATGTTTTAAAGTATTTATAATGTAGCTAACCTAACTTAATAGACCATTAGTTATCATGAGTTACAATGAACCAAAAAAAAAAAATCCCGAAGATGCACGATCGGGCGTTGTGAAAAGAAGAATAGCCGACACTTGCTGGTGCTGGCGCGCAGTCTTCTCGTAGTGCATAGGACAACTATGGCCATCATATGGCGGGGAAATGAAGATAAAGGTGTAATCAAGACCCTGGAATCCTTTCAAGGATCTCTACCGCGTGTTTCATTCTTAAAAATTATAAACGCGATTTTTTTTTGTTGCCATTTTCAGACTTCAAATAAAAAAAGTTCTAAAACTAAATTCTTAACCGGAACTACTCACACTTATTTTTTTTTTTTAGACTCAGTTTCGCTTATTTTGTCTGTGGTGTAGTGGTTTCTTTCGAACGTGTGTAGGTATTTGAACAAGTGGGTGGACACCAGCCATCTTCAAGTCAGGCGAGACATTGCATCTGCAGGGCGTGTTGCCACAGAACAAGGAGGGAAATAAAGAAGTGCGACTCTTACAGTGGAAACTGAAGCCATGTGTCGCTATCTGTTGGGCGGGCCCATAACTTCCAGCAAATAAGAAATCGGAATAGAGGTTCTCATACAAAGTTTTTTTTTACGTTTTTTTTTTTGTTGGTTACATTAAGTTATCTCCTTAGCGGCGCAAAACTAATTTAATCGATGCGAAAATACTTGATGCTGTTTTGTAATAAGCCGTCATGTAATAAATAAAGGAGTAGGAGGTGCAAAAACCCATTGTGTTACACACCACAAAATTAGTGGCTGCCCAAATAGAGTGAATTTTCACAGGTTTGTTTGCCTGATAGTAGCTTATACATTACTTCTCCTAATAAATTAATGTAGTTATGTCAGCAATATATTATGAAAACTACTGCCTAGCGGACGGGCCCATAACTACTTCAAAAAACTAGGTCTCAGTCTCGGTAAATAGAGTTTCTCCCCCATGTGTGTTGCCAAACCATACAAGGTCATCGTCGCTGCGGCAGTTCTTGTCAGTGTGGTCAGAGCTCCCCGGTCCCACGCGACGGAACAATTCGCCATCCCCCCCCCCCTTATATTACGATTTCAATAAGTTAAGGTGGTAGTATTTACCTATTCTAAATCATTATATTTCTCCAATTTCATGTTATTACTCACGATTATAAATAAATTAATAATGTAACTGACAAATTTTTTTTTGTAAAAATATTAGTTAAATAATAGTTTACAAGTGGTTTTAGTTTTTGAGAAACTGAAAATCTATTTATGTTTCAATCTCAGCATAAATTGATGTGGTAAACAGTTTTGAATTAACCGTTTTACGTACATAATCTCTGTCTTAAAAACTCTTGATTTCGATATCATAATAAAATCATTAAAAGAAAGATTTTGCAAAAATTATACAAATCTGAGTTTTTCAGGCTTTCGTAGGAATACATTTATTATTTCTGAATGAATGATATAGTAAAAATTAAGGATTTTATGACAAAAGCTACACATGTGTTTACATCAAAACTGTTAGGCACACAATTTTGTAATCTCAAATCGTGCTCATGTTTCTAAAAACCATTAAAAAAATATTTTACTGATAAAACCTTTATAGAATGATTAATGATAGTTCATTTATTAATTTATTTATATCATGAGTAAAAAAATTGAAAGATTATAGAAGCGAAATAAACTATTTGTACTGATTTATGTAGTATATACAAAAAAATAAGTAATATATGTCGAAGGTTACACACATACGATTAATTAAAAACGGTTTTTGACATGATTACATAATCTTAGTTCATGCTTAGTTTAACATATAAATTGGCCTTTTAAGTTACTAAAAACTGTTTAATACTTGTATTAAATTTATAAAATACTTTATTAACAATTAACATTTTTTTATTATTAATTTATTTGCATTAATAAACAAAAAAAATTGGTTGTCTGTAAAGTCGGTTTACGGACGATAGTTTAACGTGACAACGTCATAACAAAACACTGATGAAATGATTGCATACTTTTATGAACAAATTTGAATCATTTTTATTGAATTATCACTTTTTTTGTATGGATACAAAGAAGGAGTGAAATGAAATCTACAATTTAATTGATTCATTTACTTTTATTTGCACTCATGAATTCAAATATGTTTACTATACTTTAACAAAGAGATTATTTTAACTATAACTTTTATACATGTTTGCTATTTAACTTCTTCCAATCAGTGTTATTCTGTTAAGGATAGGACGATGATAGGAAAAGTAGGAAACTAATGGGAGTGTTTCAAGTTTAATGTGCCTCGAAAAAGTCAAATCGTTGGTTGTTCCAATCGAGTGGAAGAGAGATAGATGTGGCGCTAGCGTACAATGAGCGTAACGGGACACATCGTAACGGGACAATGTGCGTAACGGAACAATTTTTCTTCCGTGCAGCCGGCGTTCATCGATTTATTAGACGTTGTCACGTCAAAAAATATATTGAAGAAGAATAAGTAAGGATGGGTAGCAGTGAAGTTGTGGCTGTGCAGTCGCCGAGGCCACTCACCTGGCGGGAACCCCGGCGGCCGGGCGGTCATGTACCTGCGGAGACACGCCAGCAGCACGCAGGCCGCGGCCAGCCACAGGGCGAGCATGGTCGTCTACTGCCGCAGGCCTCTGCACTGCCGAGAGCGAGGAGCGACTGGAAGCGGACCTCGCACCCGCGCAGATAACCGCGGCGCCCCCCGGCCTGCGTCGCCGCGACGCGACGTCTGTCTGGCTGTCCTTGGACTTGCGCTCGCGTGATCGCCTGGGGGGACGACCTACCTGGCACGCCATCGGTCTGGACGTTCTCGGAACTGTCTCCATCTCCGAGATCCCTCCGCGTCAACAACTTCGCAAAATAAACTGTTTTTTTTTACTTTCGAAGGGGGACGCACCACAACGCCGAACGTACAATAACGCCGAAAACCATAACGCCGAATGCCAAATTTGACTACAACGCCGACAGCTAGAAAACTGCTGTGTACCACAACGCCGAAATACATTAACGCTGAAAAATGTCATTGCAGGACTGCCACAAAGGTTAGCACACAAATTCATTTAGTTGTTTTTAATTTTTCTCCTCTGCCCCCCCCCTCCCCACAGCAACATTTTTCGGCGTTACTGTATTTCGGCATTGTGGTACACAGCAGTTTTCTAGCTGTCGGCGTTGGGGTCAATTTGACATTCGGCGTTATGGTATTCGGCGTTATTGTACGTTCGGCGTTGTGGTATTTCGGCGTTGTTGTAACGACCCCTTTCAAAGTGGCAGAGTGAACCGACGTTTCACTCGCCAATGCAGCAGGCATCTTCAGGGCTGACAATCAACTGCTCGGTTCATTATGAAATGGCGTCGAAATTTTTCTATCTAATTTAAATCCATAAAATAGTCTGTTCGGAACTGATTTTTACATAAAGTAAAAAAGCTTTTTTTTAACGCATTTATTAAAAATTAAAGTACTTTAACAAGAATGCAAACACAATCGGAGTAGCTCACATTAACTTTAGTGTTTGAAATCCTTCTTTTGACTGTTGACGATGCTTTTTGAAGAGAAACGTCTTTGCTGAGAGGGCTACAATTATCTAGCATTACGATAATTACGATCGCGTGAGGGGAATAGTCAGGTACGTGGTGGGGGAACCGGTAGAGGAGGAGAGTGCGTCAGCGGCGACGCCACTCCAACGCATGCGCTAGCGGTCGAATGGGAAGACGGAAAAAACATTGTTGTGGGGGAAGGGGGGGCTGGTACGCAACGCAGCACGCTATATGCTAGTTGCAACGGCCGGAAGGGGAGATGGCAGAGGAGAGGTAGAAATGACGCAGCAGTGATGCTAAGGAATTATCGCAACGCTGCTTGTGTTTGTCTACCCCTCAGTTTTACTATTACAATAAATTAGCTCAATTAATGCTATGAATTAGCTAGATGAACTGTCTGATTAATGTAATATTATAAATATGTCATAAATAAACTACATTGAATTAAACCCAAATTCCCTTGCATCCTTTAAATTTTATATTACTAGATTTTGAAATAAGTAATTCACCAGGTTACGTAATTTCTAACAAAACATCTGCAATTTATATATATATATATATATATTTTCAGTATTTTGTTAAATTGACGACAACATGTTTATCATTACCAGATATGCTTTCTTTGGTCGGCAATTGCGCTGGGTGTTTTTCTGTTAACATTCTAGGTATCGTGTGTATGGAGTTAAGAATTCTTTCTTCTCTTATGCTATACAAACTTATATGCCCACTTTTATACCCACCGGTATAACATGAGGATTAGCAGAAACTGAACATCGTGTGGGGTGGGCTTTAGCAACCTCCCAGTTAGAGACCGGAAAAATTCTCGAATTCATTTCGCGATAGGCTAAAATATAAATAGTAATACCTCAGTGCTGCCTCTGCTTTTGGCTCACAACTCACCTGGATGACTCTGGGCCAATGAGAAACACCCAACCAAAGCTTTATACGAATCACAGGCTGCTACGATGGGACGTCTCACAAGACAGCAGCCAATAAGAGGGTGACATTTGACCGAGCGTACGTAGAACTATGGAGTTCCTCCTGGAGGTCATTGAACCCGCGAATTTTTCCGGTCCCTAGTCATAGTTTATCAAACCAGACAACGTCGAATCGGCTGCTCATGCTGTACGGCAGGCCGTGTAACTAGAGCAGAAGGCCCATGAGAATCGCCTGACCTGCAAGAGGTCGTGTTACGTAACGTGGCGGACATCAATGCGAGCTAGTGTTTTTTTTCTCGGAGCCCTCCCGTTTCCCCCGCCCCATTCCCTCCCCCCCTTTCCCAATTAACACAATAGTTCGTCACTGATGACCCGAATGTCGATAAACCTTCATTTTACTTTTATGTTGTCCACTTCCTCTACTCTAACTTCCAGACACAATTCCTATACTCTTGAAGTCAACAGTATTTTCTCATACATTTGCTTGAATTTTACTACTTTTTTTGACGTGACAAAGTCTAATAAATCGATTAACGCCGGTTGCACGCACGAAAAAGTGTCCCGTTACGCATATTGTCCCGTTACGCTGTGTCCCGTTTCGCTCATTGTACGCTTGCGCCGCATCTATCTCTCTTCCACTTGATTGGAACAACCACTGATTTGACTCTTTCGAGGCACATTAAACTTGAAACACTCCCATTCGTTTCCTACTTTTCCTCCTTCTTTGTATCCATACAATATAGTGATAATTCAATAAAAATGATTCAATTTTATTCATAAATGTATGCAATCATTTCATCAATGTTTTGTTATGACGTTGTCACGTTAAACTATCGTCCGTAAACCGACTTTACAGCCAACCAATTTCTCTCTTTTAGCATGTAACCCTTCTTCCTCCTTAATTGGAAGAGGGGTTGCGTCCCCGACTCACTCTGGGCGCGAAGGGAAAAAATAAATATTAAAACCAGGCATAAAAAGCTAAACAATATAAATTCCCCACACCACTGCCCAGGGGTCAGGCCAAAAAATTCAAAGGCTATAATAGCAGAGTACCCATTAAACAAACAAGAGGCAAGACTTTGGACGTATGTTATTAAAAAAAATAGAAATTTGCAAAAATAATTTTTACTATACATAACCATACAAGCTTAGTTACAAAAGCTGACGTTAATAATGGCAGCATCTTATCCCCATTTACGATACTAACAATAACCTTTAAAAAATCGTAAAAAAATAAATACTGATAACAAGTATAAAAATATATAAGGGCGTGAGGCGTGGCCACTATAAAATATCAAAATTTACTGACTGCCCTAATACCAAAAATCAAACAAGACAATCAATACAAATATATAAAAAATCTACAAAAATAATACTGAAGTACAAACAAATTATTTAAATAAAGTTCTTAAACTCTCAATCAACGGTTTAGTCTTTCTTCAGATGTTCGTTGCTAAAGACTTGCCAAAAAAACAAAGTTAATATCCTAGGCGTGCGCTGGCTTCCTGACCTTCCTCACCAACTCCAGAGTCTAATGCCACGCCGGGCCATAGGTACGAATTCACAAAGGCGTGAACGATGACCAAAAAAAAATTATCTTATTTTTTTTTTAAGGGAAATGTAGCAAAAACTCTTCACGTAACATAACTATGTTACCACCGAAGTTTTTATCATATACTTCAAACAAAGTCTTACTTCTTTATTAACTTGCCAATGATTTCATAAAAACGTAGAATGGCCGCACCAACCAACATCAGGCTGCGCATGTAGTCCAATACCGATCACATACTTTTAATAATACTGCACAAGCTGATATATTAGCTAAATGCAACTTTAAGTATGCCAATTCCGAAGACAAACTCTCAAAAACAAATTGCAAAATGTTCGTTTCTTCCAAACTTATACTTTTATTACAACTACAGGCAAACGGGCGACCTTATTAAAAAATCCCACACTGGAACAACGTGTGAAACAAATGGGCCTCTTCACCAAACAGGCTAATAAAAGTTCCGTCCAAATAAAATTTAGTATGGGAAAATACACAGTTCACTAGGTTTGCCAAAAACCAGTGCAGCACCACGAGGGTAAAAATCAAAATCGCGGCCTCTCTTTACCTTGATTTCTTCTGTACTACAGGACAATCCATTTGCCCTGTCACCCATCGTGGAGCCTCCATCCCAATACTCTTCGTCGCCCGTTGCCGTCCGGCATACCAGTCCGCGCCGTCACATGGCTCTGTCCTCGACGGTCGCTCGGCACAAACTCTCCCCGGCCCAGCTGATTTTTTCTTCCCGGCAAGCCGAATGTCTGACGTCATCAGCCAACCGCCGGGCGCTCACCAAGTGGTATTTACGTGAAACACAATCGATATTCTTAAACTCATAATCGATAGCTACCAAACGGCGTATAACTAATTAACAGAAACAATATAATTAAAAAAATTTACAGATAAATTAACATTAATTAAAAAAGGCGTAAAAATACGTGAAATAAAAACCATATAAAACTAGAGACCAGCAACAAAAATAAATTACAAGTAAAAATGTGGCCCTGCCGGCCACAAGCAAATCAATACATCCTATTACTCAACTTGATTTCCCAGTTTGTTCTTTCTACATTTTTCCAGATTTACATTATGAAATAATCTATTATCGTAGTTTATTCTATTAAATTCTTGATAGGAATGCCATCGAGCAAATGTGATGGAAGAAAAGCTCATACTTTTTTTGTTTCATCTCCATTGTTTGAGGTACAGCTAAACTTGCGGTGTAAAGTCCATGTGTTGTTTACGCAACAATTCTCTAATCTAATCACATATCTTGTTGATGCATATTTATTAAAGGTTGTCTCGCCACGAATGTTATTTTGTTGGCATTATATGATAAGGTTTTTTTTTGCATTTATCAGTTTGGTGACAGCAATTAAGTATGCAGAATAAAAGTATTCCTGCGATAAAAAGCATTAAATAGTTGAGGAGGGGGAGGAAAGGAGTAGAGATTTCCTGAAACATTACCTCACAAATAATTATCAAATTTAAATTATTTTCAATTTTAAGCATTGAAATACACATCTGAAAACTCTCATGGACGTGGTGTAAAATGATTGGCCACCAAATAAATCAACGCACAACACACAGGATAGCTAGAGATTGGACAACTTTCTGTGCGCCGTGGACGTGCTGATTTAAGGCCCCCACACGCGGTGATCAGTTGTAACTGCACAGTCAAAACTTCAGTGTGTGTGCAAGGATGGTGGACTGATCAGTAGGGGCAGGCATTTTTCGCGAATAAATCTGAGCGCCTATTAGACTGCAACAAAGTATACCCGTACCAGTGGTTTCTTCCTTGTGATTGGCGGCCGTCTGCGAGAGAAGTCATTATCTTAGTTGACCGGGCCAATCAGGACTTGTTTGCTTCCGCACTGACTCACGGTGATTGGTGTTGTAAAAATCTACATTGACCTGAAAGAAACTCACCCAATTAAGAAACACAGATGATGCTACAGTGTTGTAACTTTCAGCTAGTCTCGGAATCTTTTTTGCGAAATTTGCATGCCCCTACTGATCAGTAAAACTGCTTAAGGGATTTCTCCCCCTTGTGTTTGATAACCCAGCCCTCTTAGCCAGAGTGGCCCTGCCGGCCTGGGGCCCCCACGGGCGTGGATACGAACACGCCGTATACGCGTAACAGGAGAGGTGTTAGAGATCCAGCTATGTCCAGAGGCTGAGGCTACCCATCCCAGCATAGCCACCATCTTCACCCCCTGCCTCGCTCAGCTGACCAAGCAATTTGCTGCGTCCTAATCCCTTTGACGGTGGACTGATCAAGAAAAGAAATTAAAATAAAAGACCTTGTACCCCTCTTAGCCCTCCGGGATTTAGTTTACTAAAAAATTAAATTTTTCTGATGAATAAAGGTCCCACAGTGAACCAGACATCGCATCCCACTCGCTACAGTTCCACTCAGATCGGGCGCTAGAGGGGCCCTCCTGTGCGCACTTCTTTTCGTGAGCCCCCCCCCCCCCCCCCCCACTGAGTTTTCCTGCCCAAGATGCGAGGTAATTTTAAAATAAAATAAAAATATTTTAAAATAAAAGAGATACTGAAATAAGATTATTCTTAAACTGAAACCACTGCATTTAAAAAAAAAAGAAAAGAAAACCAAATTTTGTTTATTGAATTATTTTGAATTTGGTTTGGTTCCGGGGGAACTCATGGCTTCTCATTGAATCGGACTGCAGGCTAGAGAGCCCTCAGTCCGAACTGCCGAATCGCCAGTCCTAACTATCAGTCAAATCATCTAAGTGTCGTGGTAGACATCTTTGTTTGCTTTGCTATTTTTTTTTTCTTTTTTCTAACTAAACGTGCAGCTGCAATTGCAACGTACAAAGTTGATTCCATATTCCATGATGAAACGGTACATCCAACAGCAACAGCGGCCGGGAGACATCGTGTGTGCGGAAGTCTTCAGTTCGGTCCAAACGGTCAGTTCGGGCTGATACTATCTACGTAAGATACTGAGTAATATCTGGCCATATAATTGATAACTCGTCTCCCATGCCGGTCCTACTTTGTTTCAAAGTAACGCATTTCTAGCTATATTTTTAAATAAGCTGA
This sequence comes from Bacillus rossius redtenbacheri, assembly GCF_032445375.1. NCBI lineage: Eukaryota > Metazoa > Arthropoda > Insecta > Phasmatodea > Bacillidae > Bacillus > Bacillus rossius. Next base: position 8,912,219 of record NC_086332.1, read on the forward strand.
GTTATACAACAGCGCCACTTGGCATCAATCAACATGGATGCCGACCTGGAAGGAACATATTGGTTAATTGCCGTTTCATTCGAATTACCTGTAACAATACCGACGCTCGTAACGTCATTACTTAAATAAATTTCAACAGTAGAAACTCACAGAACTTATTAAACAGTTAACGATATGTAAACAGAACTCCATATATGGCTGTAAGCATACTCCAGATTGTGTATAAACAAAATAACTGTAGCTCTGTTCGTTGTTTTTGAGTCATTTGAACTTAACTCACTTTAACATTATGGATTTTTAATAAAAATGTGAACATGTTGACATAAAAGTTAAGCCCTACTTTCGGACGTTCTGTGGGGTCCTAAACACACAATTTGCTCTACTAATCGAAATAGAGGAAACAAAAACTACACATGTACGGAAAGTTTTTTAAGACAAATATTTTCATATTTTATGTAACTCAAAATAAAATACAGTCTGTATATTCATTTCCATGCCAACAATTTCCTTCCTGTAAAACATAATTTATTCGCATAAATTACTGTCCACAATTAATTTTGTAAAACTAATGATGAAAACATACAAGGGTCATATAGGAAAATAAATACAGTAATAAGGTTTTTATTTGTACATATTTATTACACACACTTGAAATAGTGCTCACAATCTTCTCAGTGTTGGTGCTAGCCCAAATAAATTTCATTTGCGCTTAATAGTTCTGTACTGAACTGATACCATGATAACATTCGATCATTTTTACAACCAGAAAATATTATACACTTAACCATACAAATATTGTAGACATTGAAGAAAATAAGCATTTAAGTTCGAGTGACGCTAAATGTTTTGATTGATCAGTGCATTTCATATATTATAATCCATTTTATTGACACAATCAGCCAGGACAAAAACAAATACGTAAGAGTGCTTTATTTTTTATTATAAACTCAATTGTTGAAATATCCTGAAGTTAATCGTTTACACAATTTTGTGTAATTTTCACAGATTTTAAACATAGAACTAAGGTAGACATACACAGATATTAAATGGTTCTTAAAATTTTGTCTATGAATGTGTCAACGTAGCGAGACCATTTTTCCTCTGAGATTTCTGTAACTAATGTGTACTAGTTTACAGCGAATAAATACTTATTGTGACTTAATTATAAAAAATTTAAATATATAACTGTGATATTCACTGTTTTCTCGTGTTTTTCTAATTTAGTTACAAGTGTAAAAATCATCTTGAAATCGAAGTTTCAGTTAGATAACAAACATTTAATAATATTCAAAAAAACTCCTAAAACACATGTTATTATAACATTAACTTCGTTTGCTCAAATACATTATGAGTTAATTATATTTATTTATTTTTATTTTTTAAATATATCTGTAATAATAACTACTCTTAACATTCTTAAATATATTTTTTTAAATCTTTGAGTAAAAAATTACAATTTCCCTGCATGAATATTACTTTTGGGTTCATTCTTGAATTACAATCGTAGAAGCATTAATGTTTTAGCACCAAATATGAAAGTATTTGTTTGAAGAAATGTAAAATTTTTGGAAAATACTTCTATTGAATAAGCATGTGTTTATGTAAAGAGGTGATTTGATACACGCAAAAATGGTATGCATTTTATGCAAACATTTGTATCATACAGTTGTTTATTCAAGTTTGTTCTATTTTTATTCAAGTGAGAGATTGTGTCGATCATTTATTATTGATACAGAACTGATTAATTAGGTTCCGAAATTTGAAAAAAAATGTTTGGAATTGATTAAATGTAACCAATAAATTTTTATATTTAGGATTGTTTTTATTTGTAAAGTGCTGTTCCTTTGACGTGACAACGTCTAATAAATCGATGAACGCCGGCTGCACGCACGAAAAAGTGTCCCGTAACGCACATTGTTCCGTTACGCTGTGTCCCGTTACGCTCATTGTACGCTTGCGCCACGTCTATCTCTCTTCCACTCGACTGTTTATAAAGTGAAGTGAAAAGTTAATGTGGATTTCATTGCTTATTACAACCACAATTTCGGCAATAAAGGTTCATTATTCTTGCTTTTTAAAAATCTGATTACTAGTATAATTTCAAGTATTTATTCTTTTATTATTAAAATAAAAATGAATCCATTTTATTCATAAAGTATGCAATCATTTCATCAATTCTTTGTTATGACGCTGTCACGTTAAACTATCGTCCGTAAACCGACTTTACAGACAGCCAATTTTTTATTTTTTTTTTCATTTTAGCAACTGAAATTTAAAACTTATCTTAGATGTCATGCTGTACAGATCCGTTTCGCTACCTCGGTGTTTCGGAGGGGTTTAACTGCAGCAGTACAAGCAGGTATGACATCACTGAACCCATCATTGAAGCAAGTAACGGCATATCGAGTGTTATAATTCCTGAACCCGAGAACGCCATGCCGCAATCGGTGATCTGGCTAGAGAACTCTTTCAAAGCCGTTTTCTTCTCTTGTTCCTGTCCACAATGGATTAGAGAGTGATGTATCCTATCGTTGATCCGTTTAGTCTCATTAGTCGAGGCATTGCAAGCCCACAGCATAGCAAACGTTTTTACGACATAAGCTAATGACCATGTAAAGAAAGTGGTGGCTTGAAATTTTTGGTTGAAGTCGTTCGGGGAAGTTATTGAACCGAAGCCAGCTTTTAAACCAAAATACAAACTCAAAGTAATGGTAACAAACGTTGAGAATATGCTGAATAATACGATAACGCCATAAACTTTGTTTATTATTAAAGAAATTTGATATATTTTGTTGTATATCCGTCTCATAGAATGTATCAATCTTGCGCGTTCATCAGATAGTAGGCCTTCATCCACTGAATTTCGGTTGTTCAAGTTCATAATCATATTTTTTGGCCGTTGTGGTGACTCTTGGATATAATTTAATGTGCTTCTTCTAAAATAATTTACGGTACTAGGTTTTACCCTCATAACAATAAGATCAAAATGAGTTTGTAGCGCTTCATTTATTAATTTCAAACGTTGGTATATCAAAAGTATTAAATTTATGTAGCTGGCTGTAGTGGTAAACACGACAAAGTCTGTAATAAAATGCACGATCTGAATGATGATTCTTAAAGAGCCGTCTCGATGTAATGTGGCAAAAACTGTACTTGCAATAGTAAAAGCTAAGAGTGTGAATATCATTATGGCAAGATGTCGTGCGCAGCATTTGGACCAATTTCTATAGTTTACACGGGAGTGTTTAGAAAGCATTTCATCAACCTCCATGAACGTCTGATATATTTCGAGTCTGGATTTACCATGCATATACATTCCTGTTACGCTCACCAGAGCTGCCATGTAGCGAGATACAAGATTTAAGAGTCTTAGTATTTGTAATTTAGGACCAGGAACATTTATTGATTCGTGAAAAGTTTCTTTATTCCTGGTTGCACTGATAAAGAAACTTACTATCATAATGAAAATTACTGCATACGTATGTAAAGTCTTTTTCACAGAATATTTTGGTTTCAATCGAATTGTGCCATCAGAAAGAGTTTTTAAAATAATCTGAAATGGTTCCAAGCCGAATGCTCTTGAAACCATCCATATTGGTTTCATGCATGTGGTGAAATCTGCTTCTTGAACAACGTCCATTATATCTGTAAACAAAAATTAGTAAAAAAATTGGTAAGAGACAGGTTTCTCAAAATTATTGTTTAGTAAAATTAATTAATAATAATTTTGTAGATACACTGTCATAAAACTAAATGAGTATATTTGAACACAATATTTCTTTCCACTAATTTAAATTCGTAGTTTTAGTTATCGTCAAAGAGTACCCAATGACAAGATTCACACTTCAAAGAATAGCGTAAGAGAATTGAATCAATGGAGTATGAAAAAAATAACACAAATTTTTACTTACACTCTGCCGTTAATTTAAAATTCCAAAAAAATATATTAAAACAGAAATATTTTTGTAAATAATCACATTAAATCCCAACATGCCAGCGCGGTGGTAAAAATACAAGTGTTCTTTCTGAAAAGTTTCTCCATTCCATTTGGATATAGCCGAAAATTAATTTGTTTCGTAGTCCCATTACAGCTTTGTTTATTTAGCTGTACTTCGTCTTAACGGCGATCAATACCCACCAGTCACGATTAACTCCATATGCATAACAACCGAAAATTTGAAACTACAAGAAAAGGCTCCGATAAAATGCCGGTTTTGGACTTGTTTTTCAACAAGGAATTTTATTATAATACTAACCCATTTTTTACTAAATCTTTAATACTATAAAGTTACCGCACACGTTAGAAGTTATACTTCTATGGCATCACTCGAATATTAACCTTAAAACATTTTTAATTATATATTATAACACTAAGTATATGTTTGGATTTTTGTTTTTGCTTAAATCACTTAAATCAGCCTGTAATAACTTCTTACGAACAAACCTTAATATTATTGAGCTTATTAAAATCCATTGCATTATAGTGTTATTAAAAAGAATACTGTTCCCATGACGAGATTCGAACTACGTCACTTGAAAGTAACAAACACGCTCCCCCTACCACTGAACTATTAAACCATTTGAAAATTCGAAAGAGAATATATAATATAATAGATTTAATGCCAGTTATCTTATGTATTTTAAAACTTGAGATTACTTTAACTATAACTATTTTATTTTATCAAATATATTTCAAGGTATTTCCGTTCGTCGACTCTCGGTCCATTTTCACGAAATTGCTCCTGCTAAACGCTGTACACTTAGATACCGGAAAAATTCGCGAATTAATTTCGCGACAGGCTAAAATACAAATAGTTATACCTCAATGCAGCCTCTGTTATTGGCTCACAACTCACCTAGATGACTCTGGGCAAATGAGAAACACCGAACCAAAGCTGTATCGAATCACAGGCTGCTACGTTGGGACGTCTCACAAGACAGCAGCCAATGAGTGGGTCACATTTGACCGAGTGTAAGTAGAACTATGGAGTTCATCCTACAGGTCATTGAACCCGCGAATTTTTCCGGTCCCTACGTATAATGAGAACTAAGATGTTTACACATAAAAAAATTCAAACAATTGAAGACGGCTTTTTTTTCTTATCCCGAATCACCAACCAAAGCTCCAGAACGTAACTACTCTTACCAAAAAACTATCAGCGAGGAGTACTGAAGCTGGTTTAGCCAGCTGTATCGGGTTTTCATGTTTGCCAGTCCATAGCCTACCTAATGATTAGAGTCCCGGAAATTTTGCGGATTCCTCTGGCCTCAGGATAGAATTCAAAGTTATAGGTGTGCTCGACCCATGTTTACTTTCCCATTGGTTGATTTCTTAGCGAGAACATTTTTATTCTTGTTATTTGGCACTACCTGATTCGCTTACTTCTCTCCTAGCTGGACATCGTTGGCTCACGGTCGTAGAGGGGCGTGTCCAAATAACTTCGGTCCAATCATGAACACAGTGCGACAGTGTGGAGGTTTGCATTCTAGCTTGCGACTAAATGAATGCGCGAAAATTCCGTGGCTCTACTGATGATAGTGCCCGTCCCCTGGTAGTCGATTGTTCTACACGTCTACTTCCGAATATGTAGGGAAGCCTTCATTTCACAGACGAGAGAGCCACACCCGAAGTTCCCCGAAGTTCATGCTCGCTTTTTTTTCCGTTCTATCTCATTGTATAAACCGGTTTGGCATTAAATTTTTCGGTCGATTAGGATAGGTTTGCTACATTATAAATACTTTAAAAAATTTACGATGGTTGGTTATATTAGGTAAGTTTAGCTACATTATTTAATACTGTAAAATCATTTTATGGTTGCTTTGCAAGTAACTTTTTAATATGTAGCTATCCAGGGCTAGGAAACCGTTTACATGTATTCACAGTATCTTTAATGTAGCTATCCTAACCAAATCAACCGTCCACAATGTTTTAAAGTATTTATAATGTAGCTAACCTAACCTAATTGACCATTAGTTATCATGAGTTACAATAAACAAAACAAAAGGAAGATGCGCGATCGGGCGTTTGGCTCTCTCGTCTGTGAAAAGAAGGCTTCCCGAATACGTATAGGCCTCCGAGTCTTCCCTGACGCCGACGAACAAACAGAGTTTCCTAACACCGCTGTCCTGGTATCATCAAAACAATGTTTATATAGTGCAGGCCAAACGTCTCGCAAGCTGAGCTTTTGTGAAAAAATTGTTCCAAAAACATCAATAATCGAAATGACACGCTAAAGCGTACGCAGGGGAGGGGAGATGCGAACGCGGAACCTGCGGTCTAAAGGTTTTGCGCATGTGTGTTACCGCCTCAAGTCATCTCACCGGGCTATGTATAGGTAGAGACCGGAAAAATTCGCGATTTCAAATCCCTTAAGGATATACTCCATGATCCTCTACGCACTCGTGCAAATTACATCTGCTGATTGGTTACCGACTCGTAACACCTGTTGAATGGAATGAATGATCGTGATTCGCTAATTTCTCTGTTAAATATTTTTCATTGGCCCAGAGTCCTTCAGATAAACTGTGGCCCAATCACTGAAGCAAAATAATGTCAATAGTATTTGGACTCTATCCTATCGCGAAATGAATCCGCAAATTTTACAGGTCTCTATGTATAGGCCAATTTACACGGAACAAGCGGAAAACTTTAGAATATTCAAAAAGGTGTTCATAGAAAAAAAAATATTTTTTTTTCCATTAGTATTCCTTTTAAATTCCACATTTCCTCCCGCAATCCCGGACCCAAGCCCATGAGAGCAGAGGTACCAACTTAGCAGAACTAACCCTCAGTCTCACCACCGGTCGCCCCAGACGCCGCCGCTCGAATGACGCAAACGTCGGCCATCATTGTGTGCTTAGGACTCGGCGCTCGACTTGTCACAACCTTTTGTCAACGTCGAGGAGCATCCAGAAAAGCCTAGGATTCATTGATCCCGCGTCGGACGCCCGAATAAACCGCGTTCGGAAATCTTTCGATTTTCTTTCCTCCTAGAATTCAAATTTAGATGTTTGTAAGTTAGGTATTTTATATTTTCTTAAAAAATTTGCATTTTTTATATGTACGGCAGGTTTTCGTTCGTCTAATTGATTGTAACGTATGTCAATTACATAAATAAAACATAAAATTGTTGTAAAGTATTAAAACTCTCGCAAAAAAAATTGGTTGTCTGTAAAGTCGTTTTACGGACGATAGTTTAACGTGACAACGTCATACAAAACATTGATGAAATGATTGCATACTTTTATGAATAAAATTGAATAATTTTTAATTTAATAATAAAGAAATAAATACTTGTAACTATACTAGTAATCCGATTTTTAAAATGCAAGAATAATTAACCTTTATTACCGAAATTGTTGTTGTAATAAGCAATGAAAACCACATTAATTTTTCACTTCTCTTTATAAACAGTCAACGAAACAGTTCACGTGTAGATGTACATAAATCTAGCCTAAGTTGTGTGCTGCCGCTGTCTTTCTTCTCCTCGGACGCATAGGCCAATCGAGTGGAAGAGAGATAGATGCGGCGCAAGCGTACAATGAGCGTTACGGGACACAGCGTAACGGGACACTTTTTCGTGCGTGCAGCCGGCGTTCATCGATTTATTAGACGTTGTCACGTCAAACAAAAAAATTCGTGAACACATATTGTTATTCTCAAAATGGTGAGGGTTTTTTTTTTTTTCCCCTTTTCCTTCTTGCAAACTACCGCGAATGTTGCACGAGCAAGCGGCGAACTCCGGATGTGTTCGCGACTGACCGGGGGTAAGTGAATGGTAGGCTTCTCAACAAGCTACAACAACGTGTCAACGTCAAGCATCCAGGACATTTCGCCAGCACTGCGCGGCAACTCTTTTATTTATTTATTTTATCCTCGGGTTGTCACCTGGGCGGACAGCGCTTGCCTTGTGTTTGCTTTCCAAACAACGCGCTTCGACATTCTCCATCGATCCCTCTTTTGGCGGGATCCACAGAAGATTGTTCGTCGTACCTCGTTGGTTTGAGCGAGAAATAAAATGTTGCCCACGACAAACTTTGTGGAGATTTTTGGTCGAAGCGCCAACTTGAGTATGAGTGGTTCTCGTTTCGAATCCCGACTAAGGCACGGATGAAAGAAGTGTTTGATATACTGTGTTTTTGTCTCGTTTCAACTGTTGTGCTGAATTTTTTGGGTTCCGTATTTTTGTGCTGTCAACATTTGTGGGTTTTTTTTTCGTATTTGTTAGTCCATTTTTCTTTGTTTGTTGACCATATTCCTGTTGTGGAGTATTGTGTGGTGTTTATATCCTGACAACAGCAATTTTTTGCTTAATTTTTTGTTTTTTGTAGTTTTCTTCTACAGGCATACATGAGCATAGCAATGGCGTATGTCCAAAAGCCTACATCAGTCATGCACTCCCATTGCACAAATCTTTCAAAGATAATATTAAAGTTAGGTGAAGTCTGAACTGTGAGCTCGCCTAGCCAGTTATCTAATTATAACAAACACGGTGGGTGTACATAATTTATTCAAATAAAAATAATACACCCTAAGTTTGGAGGAACCATTATCAACGTGATCAGTCGAAGTAAAACAAATGACTACCACAAGATAAAGCGTACTAGGTTAAACAAGCATTACTCGCAATAGATTTTTTAAAAAATTTAAAAAAAATTATATCATATTTTCTTTATTAAAACGTAAGGAATCTTTACTGCTTAGTAATCAATGGATAAATTAGAACTACGTATTCAGTCTTCTGTTTAGTAAAATTAACTGAAGTAAATGATCGCAGATTATGAATTGTTCGTAAGTTAGAACTATCAAATGTTTTATTTGCTGAATGTATTATCGAAATTACCTTAAAATGAGACTATAAGCATCACTTTGCTACTACGTTTAAGCTAATATGTTATTATGATTTTTTTTTTTACTTTTTATATATTTTTGCATGATACTAACCGAATGTTACTAACAAATTTATTTTTAAATTTTTTAATTTTATAATCATATTATATACTCACCTTAATAAATTTTAATGAGACTCAAACACATTCGTGCATACATATTTTGTGAAAAATGTAAGTTTATGTGAAATCATTTTGAAATAAATTAATATCTTATTTATTTATATCACAATGTGAGTCTCATTTTAACTGAAGTCATTCATTACGTTGAAATAGGAGTACGCTGCTTGAAGAAGCTACAAAACACACACAAGAAAAACACATTAATTATTTTCTTATACCGCCATACACTCTTTATTTGAAGCACTTTTAAATTAAGTCAAATAATTGTTTTCCTTAAAATGTATGTATATATTGAACTATTACTTCACGAATGAATTATAGTTACTATAGGTAATAGGACAACTATTATTATTATGTTTATACGGGCGCCACACTTTAACATTACTATATTATTCATAAATATTTCCACTGCTATAAGTGGTTTTCAATTGCAGCTTATACTCAAAGTTACCCATTTCCAATATTAATAGTTTGACACACATAAGGTGATTTACACTGAGAAACTAGGTTGCTTACCCATTACTCATATGAAATCACATAAAATATAAGTTATCTATATAGTTACGTTGGGCACACACTAAATCAAAAGTTCATTTATGATAAATAATAATACTTAAAGTGAATTAAAAAATCAACTAACTCAGTTACCTCGGATCACACAAGAATCTTTAAATCAAGACCACTAGGTGAAATTTAAAATAATTATGTTGTGCCATAATGAAAACCAGAGGCATTAACAGGAACAATAAGTTACTAGGCCGAAACAGTTAATAGAAGGGGCTCACTGAACACAAAACTTCAGGCCTAAATACATTAAACTTTAGTACCTTATATTTCAGTAGATAAAGGTAGCCCCGGTAATTAAATATTACCGTAACATTCGCCCTGGCTCAGGGGCGCAACAGTTCACTTATTCAGTGAAATATCAGCTGAAAATATAGCTGACACCAGCCACAAAAATGGCACCAAAAAACTTCCTTCTTCATTGTATTCTCCAAAATAATATCGTCAAATTTTTTAACAATGACTAAAATTTTCATTTTAAAAGGTCCGCCGATCCATAGACAAAACACCTTCTCTTAATCAGATATCTTTGCCCAACATTAAAACATAGAGAAATTGCTACTGCTTTGAGCAATAAACTCTAGCGATTATTACAATTGAAAGACATATAAACAAACACTGAAAAATATTTAAACTAAAGTTTCAGTGTTCTGAGATAATTAGTATTATCACAATATTAGTGATGGCTCGATATTCGATATCCAATATCGGAGATCGGTAATATCGGCACATTTTTCAATATCGGACATCGGTAAATACTTGCGATATTTTGATAACCGATGTTTGCTCTCGCCAATAATACTTCTCACATAACCTTAACCGTAATTCCAAGCTTATTTTCATTACCTAGTAATTCCAAGCATATTTTCCACAGAAACAATTTCAAGATTTCAAGCCTATTTCTTCTTTCTGATACTGCAATGCATCCCGACAGTACAATTAACAATTCTTCCATGTGTACACAAATCCAAGTCATTAGTGCATATTTATTCGTTTCAGATATTCGCAAAATGTTTTAGCTTGATGAATTTTCGAAGTTCACTATGTGTACATAAATTGAAAACATAAACGAAATAATTACGATATTTAATTTAATAAGTGGTGTAGCCGTAAGTAAACATGAAGAAGAATAAAGTTGCTGCTTGATATAACAGACATTTTCTTTCCGTGTCGTTTCATGGTCGCCAACTGCTGTTCTATACAAAAACATTACGTAAGTTTTTACAAAAGCTAAAATATGAAACGTGTTTACGTAGGGCAAGTTGCAGCAAAGGTATCATGTTGGCTATAATGAGTGCATTGAAAACAACATAAATAAAGATGTGTGGTTTTATAAACTCTGCAGTACGTTTCTAAGTTGTATTGAAATTACTTTTCACGTATTTTTAACGTGTTTCCGCACCAATAAATGGAGTGATACACTTGAACAATGGTCACAAAATTTACTACTTGAAGACCTTCCTTTCTAGCGTGTCGTTTACCGTGATGAAATTTTACAAAGGGTACAAAAGTTTGATGTTTTTCGGCGGTAGCCTACGACTCACGTAGTTTAGGTTCCCTACCACGTTCGTGCAACTTCGGATTTCTCTCAAAAATTGAAATTTAAAAACATCGAAGTGTTATGTTAGGTTAGTCACAACATGCTTGAACTTCTGATTTAGCGGCTGAAGTGGCGTTAATAAACTTCGGAAATCTTTGGAAATTCTTGCAGGGAACCGAAACTACGTGAGTTGTGGGCTTCCCGTTTTTCGGACGGTATTTTTCGTAGATTACAGTTGAGACACTGGACTCAGTACATGCAGTGGCTTGTAATTCATACATTAAAAGCAAATACACTAGAGACTAATACCGGACAACTACAATATTTCTCCACAAAAATCTGAAATTTGTTTCCTTGTAGTTACAATATGTTTTTTGCATACTGTAGGTAATACCTACACCAGAATATTGCTTTATCTGGCCTTGAAAAACAATTTAAATTTTTAAGACCTTGAATTAAGAGAGCTTATTTGTAGGCCATTATGATAAATTCATTATTAGCTTTCATTTAATGTGAATTTACTATATTTTACAATTAATAAAAATAATATACATTCACATATGTATGTTTTATTAATATTTAACATTTTTCATTATTGTCTCTAACAATACTCCAGAACCACAATTTTATAGAATCAGTGTTAGAAATGAGATAGGCCTATTATCAGAATATCGGAATATCGGGTATCGGTTATCGGATCGGTAAATTTGGAAATATCGGAATCGGTATCGGTATCGGGTTTTTGGATATCGGGCCATCACTAGTATATATCAAGAAAATAACATATTTCAAAAATATATGAAAATGTTACACAATGTTCAACACTTAAATGAAAATATGAATCTGTTGGAATCTCTTGTGGATGTAGGGTAATATTTTCAGCGTTTGTAAATGCACCTCCACGTTAGATAAACTGATGAACACTATAATTAAAAAAAAATTTAAAGTTTAACACAAATTTTAAGCCCATATTGAAAGTCCATATTAAATTATCAGAAGTGATATGTGTGATGAATCTGGTAATTATTCTTGTGGTTGTTTGGATATTCAACGCTCCTCTTTTCTCAAATGGTTCATCTTGTTTATTGTAATTCATATTACAAAGAAGGGCACATTATGTAATAGTTGGAAAATTCACCATATAAATTTATGGGATTATTAAGTAATTACGACTAGTTAAGATTGGTTATCTCGAACTAAATTGTATAGCCTATTTGTTTAGCAAAAAAAATCATAGAAAATGTATCTTATTCATATAGTCAATTTCCAATACAGTGTATTGGTTAATAACTTATAACATTAGCGCAATTTTCTTTAGCAGTGTAACGAAGTGTGGTGGTTTGCCATGCATATTGTATTTATATGTGAATTTTTAATTAGTCAAATGATATGCCAGTGAAAAGTCTTCAATCTGACAGCGTTTTTTAATGCTTGTCAGAATTCTAGTCAGTCCGTCAAACCGAGCCTCTATTGTGACGTTGAGACGTAAAACCACCTACCTGTCTACATCAAACAGTACTTGATTTGAACAGCAATGACAAAGAATGGTATTAGATGGCATGTACTTTCTCTTCCTTGACAACCATACCCCCCCCCCCCCCCCAATAGCAGCTAATGCGCTCTAACACTATTACATTTTTCGTCAAATTGCTTCGAATCCGATGTATAAAAGAACATTTAATGGCATGTGTGTCTCACACAAAAGTTCTGCACTTCTTTGATGTAAGTGGATCAGCAAACACTTTCAATCGAATGTTTAAATTTGAAACCTGCTCCACAAATTCTTTGATTTTGATCACCATACAAAAAAAACTCACGTCATCTGCATAATCACTATATTCTAAATGCTAAAGAAAATAAATTTTAGCTTCGTACTATTCGAATTTATAATTAACTTGGAAATTTGTTGTTGTACTCTAAAATAGTAATTAAATTATTCTAAATGTGTTATTGATAATTCATTTTATATAAGTATATCGAACGAATTTAAATGAAAAATAAAATTCGCACTTCTAATTATTTACAAACTTAGCTGTGATCAAGGAGTTATTGTAATAATATTGTTTTACCTTACATCTTTAGTGTTTCTTTTTCAGATAATGTGATTGTACATTTATCACCTTAAAATATTTACATTATTTAAAGAACTACTGATACAGTTGAAATTTTTACTGTGCTGTGGTGGACAAAATAGTAGAAAGGCTGTGTCCTTTACTAATAATGCAATGACCCAAGAATCCTTTCATTTCAAGACTGCGTTATGGGAGAAACTAGCCGTGAATGGATATACGAATTCTTTAGATGCTTACACAACATGGTGCATCAACAAATTAATACTTTTCTGGTAGTCAATTGATTGCTGTAACTAATTATTCAAGCAATATTTTCAGGCAATTTTAAATTTTCACAGGATCTACTAACTCATTTGACAACCATACATAAACATAAAAGGGTATATACAGCCGTTTGTTGGCTAAGCATCAGACATAGTTTCATCTTTACTAAAAAGATAGCGCCATATAAACCCCTTAAATGCCACAGAGATGCATGAAAGGACGCAAGACGACTCGTCCTTTGACGAATGCCGCATAAGTGATTCTGTATGGATTTTTGAAAATATTGGAAAGGTAAACAAAATGCTTGCATCATTAACGATGCACTTTTCAATAATCCCGTTGATTAAAGCTCGAAAATAGCATAACACTACTGTGTTATGCCGGGTTAATGGAATACGCAAGAAAAAAAGGCTGTATCCGAATACCTAGGGATGCGTCCTTTAAGTTCACGTCCCTACATCACTAAACAAATGCACCCACAATTTAAAGGATGCATTCTAAAGGATGTACGATATCCGAATTGCTTTACAGCTAGCACTACCGGTTGGTTTGTCATTGTAATAATGTGGATTGGCCTTTTATATTCATGACATCTAAAGGTGGGCAAGTAAAACGTAAATGAACATTCAAAATTGTAAACAATTTCGGATGATTTCAATTATCATTGGGAATTGAAATATGGAAGAAAATTTGAATCGGGGACTTGTTGTTCCTACAAATCAAATTAATTTACTGTTTATGTGAATTATGTAAACATATACTTATTGCATAAGTATTTATAAATACCATAGTTACATTTTACGTGTTTATCTTCAAGTTCAAAATCCATTTTGATTAACTATCTCGTATCACACTCTCGTTTTTAAAGGGTTATGTTCACAATAACAAAGCTAAGGGATGTATGGACGTATCAGTGGATGTGAGAGTCGCGTCCCTTAAAATCTCGAACTAGTGGACGCATGAGAGGATGCATCGACATCCCTTGTGAGAGTTCGGATACAACTCAAAGATGTCCGCGTCCATTACGATGCACTATCTATGGATCCCTTAGCTAAGGGATCCATTAGGCCACTATTCGGATACAGCTTAAGACACAAAAAGTCCAATATTAACGTTTCCAAATGCCCGATTATAAACCATGCTCGGCACAAAAACGCAATGCAAATATGGACCACTTTTCAACGTCTTGCATTTCGGTTCGTGTTTTCCTCTTCCATATTTCAAGTGAAGTGTTCCGAAACGTTTTAAAGACGCAGACGTTACGTGCATAATGTGTAACGCAACTACGTTGTTTTTGTTATAAACATCGCGTTTATCACTGGTTAATCTTTCACACAGTGAAAGAATATAATACGTTTAAATCAAATCATTGACAAATTAATATGTTTTCATGACAAATTACCAAATGAAGCCCAGAGGAGAAATTTCTTACTACTGTTTTATAATTTAAAGTTTGAGGTGGGTGACATTTTGCGTCTTTCGTGCTTTATAAATGACCATGATAGTCTTGCGATGGTTACATGTTGCGTTTTTCTGTTCCTTGCGCAGTTCATAAACCAGGTCTAAGTGTCATTTAACCTTTTCAGTCTCACTTTGTTAGTTACTAATATATTATATATAAATAAAATATTTTATTTGGACTACACTAGTAATTATGTTAAACTATAATTATAAAATGAGTATTGTTAAAATGTATCAATATAAAAAATAGAGCTTGTGTAACTCAGTACACGTGATAGAACTGAAACCTTCTTTGGTATATTCAAACCTCGATTCGCAAGTATATCGTAAGGGGGTAAAATGGGAAAGAGAAATAGAGAAAGAAGGCAATTTTATATTAAATAAAGCTGTGCTTGTTACTGTTTCTTCAAGCAATCCTACCATTTGGAACACGCAAAATTTCTGAAAGAATTATGAAATTCATAACAGGTAGCGCTATCTACGCGGGAAATGCAGGGACTGTCTCAACAGCGCTCTCTACGCTGCTGGTTGAACAAGGAGGAACGCGAGCGCGCTGGTAGCAAATATAAAATTCACAGCTGACTGTAAACGCTACCTATAAATATTTTTAAACATACTTTCTGTCTTATTCTTTCGTTCATCTACCTCCCTCTTTTTTTTTGAAGAATGGGGGAATAAAAATCGCAAAAAGAAGAGAACGAAATCGAACCCAGTAACGTATAGTGCTCTCATTACATATATTTGGCCAAGTACTTATTATCTGCCATAGCGTCAGAGACGTTTCACAAAAAAATGTTTCACGAAAATATTTCATTAAAATTCGGCCTTGAAATCGTACTCTCATCACGACCAAAGAGGTTTCACTTCTAAACTAACCACGGAGTGTGATGTTGAGCACGCATAGAGCCGCACGTTCAAAGCGAGATGAGCTCCGCGCGAGAGCGACGAGCAGACTGAAAGGGCTGAGGCCCGATGCACACCTCGACCATCAAAACACGAAGTGGCGTATCTGTAAAATGCCAACTTTTCAGGAGAGCAAAAATAAGAAAAGCACCTATGTTTGAAGTGCTATACCGCACAATCCCAAACTAGAAAACCCTTCATTTAATTTTTTATATATATTTAAGATGTCTGACTTGGGTTACCTATAATTACTTTATTTATTACAAATTTATATTTTAAGATTTATAATAAAATATAAAAAATGTTGTAGTTACGCCACTTCGTGTTTTGTTGTTTTCATTCATTGCAGAGTTACGCCGCGAAATAAAACATTTAAATAATGAAAAATGTTCAAGTTTTATTACTTATAACAATACAAATCGTTTGTTAGTACAAACACTAAAGGTTATTAGGAAAGTATATCATATTAGCAGTAAATAACTCAATCACTCAGCATTAATTATTGGGCCTTCTTCACACAGTGTATTATTAAAAAAAATTTTTAATCGAGTAGCTTCACATAATATGTTATGGTTTTAAAAAAGTAGAGGTTTGAAAACTGCTTACATAAAAATTTTTACTATAGTGAAACTAACATGTATACATTGAAAAATCTACACTCTTAAACAAAAATTTCTAAACAACAAAAACTAGGCAAAATAATTATTATCAGAACTACAATATCCACTTAGTGATACTCAACTTTGTTGGTTTCATAAAATAAAAAATTTGTTTTAAAAAAAAGTAAAATAAAATAACCTGATGTCAATTTCAATAAAAACAGTACTGTTTAGCTTTAAAAACCATACAAAATGATAAAAAAACTTATCTTAACTAAATAATATTGATTGATAAAATATCAATAACAAAGAAGAAACACTAATAACGATATTCAAGTTTCATCTCTTCTAGACAACAATCTTTGAAAAGTTAATTAGGTAAGGACCTGTAATAGTTCTGAAACTCTGCAGCCCTTACAACGGGAGTAGGTCCTTCGCAAAGTGATATCAGATCCTTGAACTTTTCTTTTGTTATAGCCTGCGGTAGAACGTTGAGACGATCTAGGGGCATCTTCAGGTTCTTGTCAGCATCACGTTTTAAAGTAAATGACCTGTACGTTTCATCAAGATGGCTGTTCTTGAAAAAAACTGTTGTAGGATGGTCTTTCTTAAAAGCATACTCTACCATGTTAGGCCAATTTATGGGTTGTCCTTTTTCGTTATCCTCTCGAATGGTGAGAATGCGCAGTTCTTTGGAGAGTCTTTTAAAGTCCAAAAAGTCCCTTGTTTCCATTTGATGGACTATGTAAGGATGCGCCCTTCTGGCGAGTTTAATTATTGGTACCAGCTGGGAAGGAACAAACAGATCGCCTGCTTGATTTATGGCATGGCCAATCGCACTGTGAGCAGCATCACCTTCATTTTGACCATGGTAAGGTTCAAAAAATCTCAAACTAATTTCAGAAATGTTAGAGCTATTGAACAAAAAGTAAAGGAACATTGCAGGCAGAATACTATTTTTGTTCTGGCCAGAACAGCCATCAGCAAACAAAGTCACTTTTTTGCCTACGTTGTTTTTATCATGCTCCTTAAGCATGAGGAATATGCAAGAAGCAATTTCAGATGAACCTCTTTTACTTATTGACTCATTCCAAGTAAAACAATGACAGTCCTTGGTTCCCAAGTCGTATATTGTAAAGTTGTACACTGATAAGCGTCTTTTATAAAATACGGCGCTCTCGTTGGTTTTCGGCAAGAAGATTACTTGCTGAAGGTCAAATACTAAACAAACATTAGTTTTGTTTTCAATTGCTGCTGCTTTACACCTTTCCTTTATTGCTCTAACTTTTGTTTTTTCCGCAATGTGTTGGTCATACCTCTGTTTAATTCTGTCCTTTGTGTCTCCATCGCCTGTCTTGTAAGTCATACAGAGAGTACACATATCTTTTTTACGATGATGAAAACTTAAATTTAAACTTCTAAAAATAAGTCTGTATAACCCGATGCTGCCCTTGTTGGCGTTGGGATCTTCACTTTGGTAAAGGTTAAACATTTTTTTAATATTCAAATCATCATGTAGAAATTCTCTGGTTGTATTAGCCCTGCAGTAATGCGCTTCTACTCTTGGAAATCTGTTGATGTGATCGGTCATTCGCTTACGAATATCTGCATCTCTAGCTGCTAGGGTTTCCTGTCTTCCTCCACACTTTTCTGGTTCTAAAACACCTGTCTCTGCTACTTTTCCAACAGCTGTTCTTGCTGTTCGTTCACTAATACTAAGAGTATTAAGAAAAAACTTTTTGCACACTGCTTCTTTTTCATTTTTTAATGTTAAAAAATACTGTTTTGACTGTGCTCTACGACTGTCGCCAACTGTAGTTTTGCGTTTTGTTGCCCCTGACACTATGTGTCTTGCAATGAACTCTCGTTGTAATTGAAGACTACCCATAGCATAGTACGACTTGAAAATATTTTGTCTGTCTTCATCTGTAAATTTACTACAAGACTTCTTGGTTTTCTCACAGAATCTACCAATGCAACGGTCTTTAATTTCTCTTGGAGCAACTAAATTGTAAGACTTTTCTTGTGTATAGCCGTGACCAGTGTTTCTCCTTTGTTTTCTTTCTTTCTGTCTATTTATTTTGTACCGTTTTTCTAAGGGAAATTCTCGTGCAGACCCTTCTGTAACAAAATCTTCTGGCTCTCTTGGCTCTTCGATGAGCGTTTCCAATTTTTCTAAATTATCTGTATGGTTTTTGCACTCATCACTTTCCTCAAAATGTCTAAAGCATAGTAACTCAAGACATCTCACACAAGCTGCAAAAATCTCTAAGTTACAACCGTTGGAAGTACATGTAGAATGCATGGGATCTGTATTATCAATATTATTCTTTTCTGCAAACTTAGGTTGGGGTTTCTTCTTTTTCTTATTTGGAGATTTAGCAATGAATCTTTCATCGCTGCTATCAGTTAAAACAATATGGTCACATTCATTTTTTGACCAGTGGGATTTGCAAACAAGCAATCCACAACAACATGTTTGAACACCTACTAGTTTACATTTTTTTAATTCGCACAGTTCTGTAAAATCTGGATCCGCGTCGCTGTCATCGGGTTCACTACCAAAACAATTTAAGTCTACATTAGAGGCTATATCTGTATTTCCAAATGAAGTGTTGGGGTTGTGATCAGCTTCGGTATCTCTGTTATTGCTCTTAAGGCGGGAAAGAGGCACAAATTCGGCCAATGCCTGTTCGTCTTCATCAGACATGCTATCTGAATCACTGTTTTCTAACAATATTATTGTTCCAAAATAAAATGTTTTATTGTAAAGCATTTTAACTTTGGAGCCTTTTTTAAAAGCATTGCCCTTATCAACTGGAATTAAATCAGTTAATCTCACCACGTTCCGGGTGCCGTCAGTCCACTTCACTAAAGCGTCCATCTTCTTTTAGTCCACTTCTTACTTGCATGCAAACTCCAGCGTCGATCTGTAAGATACAATAAGTAATGTATTATAAATATACAAAATTAAACTTGCAATGTATGTTGTAACGTCCACTTCAAAATAGCCTAGAGTTAATTTTACCTGCAGTAATAATTCACTAATAAACAGTTTATCAAACAATGCATTTAAAGGTGAACATAAGTGTTCTTGATGTACAAATTATATGCAGACTAATTTATTAACCCTTAACCACAGACATGAGGTCCCCGGGACCACACAGCGTTCTGACGCCCTCTGCCATCAGTAACCAGTAACCTCGTGGACACATGATCTTCAGTACCTTCCTACCATTCAGTCTTCTCTCTGCCGCCGGAGCGATAAGTGGTTATCTGACACCTGACTTCACGTCTGTGTTAGTGTCAGCATTATTTGCAGCGTGGGACCTCACGCCTGTATATACGCACAAAAGTTTCACGTCTGTGGTTAAGGGTTAGTTATGGTTGTAGGCCTAATAAGTAATATTTTAACAAAATGCTTACCTGGGCTCTACATCTAAAGCATGTGTTGTGATGGACAGACGAGCAGATAGTGGTGCAGATCAGTATATAGATAGTGCGGTATTGCGGTATCAGTCTTCCTTCCGGTGTTTTCCCTCTATTCCCATCTTTGTGCAACAAAACAATTAGGTTGCATTTTCCGACCGCCCCACATGTAGTTACGCCACTTCGTGTAAAACGAGAAATAGTCAACAATTTTTTTTTTCGGAAAACACGAACAGGCGTAAGTTAACTTAAGTCAGTACGTGTTTTGCTGAATAGTCTCCAAAACACTTACGACGAAATGAAAAAGCATTATATCTTCAAAACCATTGGGAATTAAGTTACGCCACTTCGTGACATGATAGACCACGTAAAGATATGTCTGTAGCCAGTATATCTCAACATCGGCATTTTTGCAGTTACGCCACTTCGTGTTTTGATGGTCGACCTGAGAGGCGACAGGCGGAGGCGGGAAACACGCCGCTTCGACGCCTCTTCCACGTAAACAAATGACTCGATCTACCTTCACATAGGCGATGAGGATTGCATCAGCTTGGAGAAGCTGCCTGTCCAGCGCCTCTCGAATATTGTGTTATTCGTTTTTGCCAGTGGTGGATCCAGATGTTCACCTCGGAAGGGGCACTCTAGGATTTCAGAATAGCCAGAGAAAAAATGTCCTAAAATTACTAAATTTGTATTTAATCTACTCACACTACACATAACATCCAACCACCAGTTTTTATGATTATACAAGCAATTCATTAATTATATTATAATATTTTATTGGTTTCAGAAACAATAATTTTTGTCGGCAATATTAATGTAGCAGACAACTGTTTTTTTTTGGGGGGGGTCGCTTGCCCCTGATGGCCCCCCCCCCCCATCCTTGGATCCGCCACTGCGTTTTTCTGTGTTAAAATTGTGATAATACGTGACGACCCAGAATATAATATTTCCAGCTCCCTTCATTACATCAAACATTCCATTCTTCCTATTATTTAGCCACAAAAGGGTGAAACCCAATACTTTCTCTGAAAAAGATCGGGAACGTCCTCATCACTTTCATCGCCGTCAGGTCGCCGCATGTCGAGTGACCAGCACATGAGCAAACGCCTGCAGATGTGGACCACCATGCTTCCGCCTCTCCAACGCCCCTCGTGTGTGAATCCGACCAGCCCGTGCGTCCAGTGGCGTAGCAAGCGGGTGGCAGGGATGGTCCCCGCCAGGGGCGCCGTGGCAGGGGGGGGGGGCGCTGCCACGACGGTTTCGCGTTACTGACCCCCTCCCCCCTCTATTAATCCAAGAGGGGGCGCAATTTTCAATTCTGGCCAATGGCGTCTACGGCGGGTGGTGTGACAGAATAGATTTTGGGCGTTCATATTTCTCATTAATGTCTGGGTCATAATTTCCTAATGTAGAAATATGTGGATTTAAACAATTTGCGCATTTATCGTAAAACGTTTGTGTACTTAGATCTGATGTAGAAGTCTTGTAAGGTTTCCGACTTCGTTTCACGATGCCTGGCCTGCCACAGCACAATACACTGAGGCGTCTGTAACTGCCCGAATACATTTGTTTTGTACTCGTTGTAGCTTTATTAAGTGTGATTTCGCAGCAGTTGCCCATACTGGGGCCAATGGCGCCAGCTTTGAATATATATACTGTATAGAAGTCGCGAGTGGATGGGATTTACTCTACGTTTTTCAGGAGCGTATGATGAGCAGCTTGGGAACTTCACCGCTGCAGTGCGCTGCCGTAACGCCCTGTATAGTCTTAGTTGTTATTTACACGTTAGAGCGCAGCACTGTCGCCCGCTGTCATTCCCCGCACCACCCATCCATCATTCACTGCAGCTCAAGGTCGTTCAGCGGGAGGGGGAAGGGGTGTTTGAAGAGTTCGACACTTGTCCGCTAGGGACCACCACAAGTCGAGGCCCTAGAGATGGTGGCGATTGCGGCGGTGAATTAACCAACTACCTCAAAACCGTATTAGAAATGTTAACCTGGGCTGGCGACTTCTATACAGTATATATATTCAAAGGCGCCCGTCACCTTAGCTACGTCACTGCGTGCGTCGTCACGTCTGCGCCTCGCCTGCGCCTGTCGCCTCTCGGGTGTGGACCGGGCCTTGAGGAAGCGTCAGGGAGAAGGCGTGCTGGTGTTACCGCGGAGAAGGTGCCGAGCGACATGTCCCCGAAGCGGCCGGTCTTCATGACGACTGGACGCTGCGCGCGGCACGCGACGAGCAGCAGGCTGCGCTTGTCGCCAGCCGTCAGGCCGGGCCAGTCGCAGCAGCACGCAGCGTCCGCCACGGAGGCGCTCTGCAGCAAGGGGAGTAGGGATGCGAACAACACATCGATGTTTTCAAAATCATCGATGTATCGTTCATGGAACATCGATGTTAACATCTCATAAGTAGAGACCTGCAAAATTCGCGGAATAATTCGGTGATAGGCTAGAATTCAAACACATATACCTCTTAGATAATTTTTATATTGACTTACTGTTAATCTGGACGAATCTCAACCAGTTATAAACCCTTAACCAAAGAAGGATCGAATCACAGACAAACCAGCTGAGACGACTTACAAGTCGACAGCCAATGAACTTGCGTTATTTGCCCGAGTGTGCAGGGGTATGTGCAGTCTATCCTGAAGGCCATCGAAACCGCGAATTTTGCAGGTCTCTATACTCATAAGTGATGTATGTATGGTGGTGGAAAAAGTGCATGAATAATAAACAAATAATAACTGTTGACTCCAGAAAAATGATTATGTACAAAAGAGTATGTAGTAAACTACATTTCTATATACTATACAAACAAATGGCCGCCATCTTCTTACGTGAACAAACTGTCCACAGTGCTCAGGGCTTATGCTCTATCTGTAACTTTCTCTAAGCTCTGAATCGTCCCAGGTCCACCGCTCGCTCGTGCAACTTCGTGCAACTTCGTGCTATTTTGTGCACGCGCGTTAGAAGTTATACCTACTTGGCGTGATTAAAAAATCTAACTTAAATTTTTCATGCTAATAATTAATGTAAATAAAATAATAAAATAACAGGAGACACGTTATAAATACTGCATTTAAAGGTAGAAAAAATACAATAAAATTATAAAAAAAATTAAAATTAATGCTCAGTAATCAATATTAACGTAACCACAAGTATATACTTAATTATTTAACTTAGTAAACGGTTTGAAATAAATTTTAATCATTATATAAAATCAATAAATATGCTGAGTGTTTATTCTAATTTATTTATTTTAATTATTTATTTAAAAAATAATGTAGTGATTAATAATTCAAATAAATTATGCTTGCGGGAACATAACCCCATTTATATAAATACAATTCAAAAAGTCGATGAACAGAATTTTTATAACAAGTATTCACAATTTATTATTTGGACCAGTTTGCAATATCTTTTGGAGCGTTGCTCCACCTCGAGCTGGAGTTTGTGTCATTTTAAGCAGAGCATTTTTTCTGCTGTTCTATTTAGACACCTACTCTAGGGGCCAACGTGGGTATTGGTTTGTATTTAAATTGAGATATCTGCCACTATTTAAATTATGCTATTATACTATACTGCTGCTAAACTTCTTCGGTGTGTTCTTACTGCTGGTGCCAGTACCATTAATAGTACTCGTTTATTTATATATAGACCCTTTTGTTGTGTGTGTGTTGTCGGGACGATATACACTGGCTGTCACTATTTTTCAAAATATATATAGACATATATATATGTGTCAATGGTACTGTTATGCTCTTGTACTCTGACCATTAGAAACATGCAAAAAAATTGTTATTTATCATAAAACCCACACTCTTGGACACAGGCAGCTAGGTAACATGTATCAACACATAGGGATAGAATTCAGGTTTTTATTGATAATAAAAATTGCTATTCATCAGGGACAACTAACCTAGGTGTAGAGATAAAAATCAATATTGATATAATTAGATAAAAATCACAGAAAAACAATCCTAACGATACTGAACATGACTCGTGGATATGCGCTTATGTAAATTAAACATCAGGAAAATACGTAGCACACATGAATCGTTCACAAAAGTTCGTTAGTGTAAGTTCAGAAAATAAATCAAATGATGTTTTTACGGACGCATTCTTACATAACAGAAAATGTTTGAAATCATAGCACAATTAATAATTAGTATGATTACTATTTATGTTTATATTTGGGTTCGTATTTGCCTTGGCTTAACTCAGTTTATATGGTAGAGACACGAAACTTGTACTCCCATTAAACCTCTGGGTATCACAAAATAAAATAATAATTTAAATCTTGGAAATAACAATTCATGACGTAGTTCAGGATAATTGACACCTTTTACGTGAAAACTAATCAGTTTGTAGTCAAATCGAAGTGATTCACGAAGAAATTACATACAGCAGGGTATGTCTATGGGCGATACAAAATGCAAGATCTTTACTTACAGATTTTCACTCCTAATAACATATCCGTCAGAATATGCCCTTATAAACTTACATATTATTTATTTATACGTCGTTTAAGCTCATCCTGAGTGTCGGATGGCATAATCTAGCTACCTATATTTCAAATTTAAAATAGGCCTCGCGCCTTTGCGTCGGCATCAGACGCCTTCATACAACCATTCTTATTAATTAAGACGTTCTAGACGCCTCACATCTAAAACACGGCCTCTCATTGGCCGAAACCAAAATCGGTTAGCGTAATTTACAATATAAATACTGTAAATAACACTTATTAATACAATTGAAAACACAAAAATGCGGTAAATTTAAAACGAAAATTTCCAACAATGAAAACTTCTTTAAGTAATACCCCGAATAAAATCATCGTTTATTCGTTAAGTTCATTAGTCCTTAGAGGGGTATACTCAATTGGCTGTCCATATAAGTCCATTTCAGGTCATAGAGCATAGCTCTCGTAGATATACATAATTAATAAAAAATATATTTAAATAACTTTTGCGGGCGAACAATATATAAATTAAATAATAAAATTTCATAATAATAATAACAGTCAATATAATAAGTTTTTATAAATAATAATATCATTAAAATAAGTCATAACTTTCTGTGCATTATGAAAATAGTAACAGCACAGAATTGCCGCCCTTGTCAATCATATTGAACTGCAATCGTTGACCTGTTCAAAACAGTACAATGTGATTGGCAGTTTACCGTCTGTCTCGCACTGTGTACAATGAATAGCCTTGTCGCCTAGCGGCGCGCGCACCACACATAAAAAATACTTGGGAGCGACTGAGTTTCTTCTTCTCCTCCTTTTTTTTTTTTCTATCGTCCTTTCGACCGTTACACCAGACAATTCGCGCAATTTTAATCACTTTGCATCGTGTCGTCGCCGCTAGCAGACCTGCGCTCGAATGGTCCACGGGTTTTCCCGCGCAAAATCTTCTCTGCTGGACCTGCTACAGCTCTCCGACGACGTCTACTCCCTTGAGCCGCTCCTGTTGAGAGGGACGTGGGAGGACATACTTACTGTAAGTAGCAATCTCATATGGCTGTAACGGGTGTATGTACATGTGAGTCAACAATGTGACGTTCTCCAGGACACGTCACGGCAGTGGATCAACGTCCACCCGCGGTGCAAACGACATCCCCGGCGGCGGCTGAGGAGGCATCGGGACAGCGCCCGACCTCAAAGCGGCCAACACCAACACCTGCTCCACACCTCACGTCGGCGGGATTGGCGTGTGGCGGCTCGCAGTACCGGACACCACGGCTCCTGGCTCCGCGGCGGACTGCGGCTGCAGCTGCCGCCCTACCCCACGAACACGTGAGAGGCGGCGTCGGGACGTCTGCGGTGCTGCTCGTGTCGGCGGAACCGCCACTTCTCACAAGGACGCACTCGTCGGGTCCCGTCACTGATAGGTACACAGCCGTTGCGAACCGTATTGTGTACATTTTAACTAACAAGTATCCCGGTCATTAAACAGTCTTAAAACTCTTCACTCATGTGTGAATCGTGCACTTGTAACGCACGAATGTCGGCAGGCTAAGACATCTTCTGTGCTTAACGTAGCCTATCCACAAGCCAGTTCAGTATAAACTAAATCTATTAAAACAAATAGTAACTAATGGGATCAAATAACATCAGATATTAAATAATAAGTATAGTAACTTAGGCTAAACATTCAATAACTTTCAAAGTGAAATTGTTACATCTTAACAATAGGTATCATTAGCTAGATAACATTCAAGCATAACTAACTAAACTGATTTTCATGTTAATGAAATGGTTTGTTTACATCATTGTTAAGCATCCTTATGCCTTCAGGTTGTACCTGTTTTATTCTATGTACAATTTCATTATGTATCTCGTACATTTCCATACGCATCATCTCACAATCTTTCATAACTTCATAATATCAACAATTGATAAAATTAATAATTCTCATTAACATCTCATATCATATCCATAAAATCATATTTACAATATCACTTCAAGGAACATTTCATATATTACATAATTAAAAGCATTTGTTTATGTTAGCAAACAAATCAACAATAGTTTTGATTTCGTTTAAGTACACGCATCATGTGTAACTTGTGCTTGGAAAGGGAACGCACAGTGTTTCCTTCTCTTTTATCTCTCTTTTATCGCAGCTTACCGCTCGGCGAAGGCGGCCTTTCTTTTTCTTTCTTTTATTTTACTCGAGTGTCTGGTGAACTTTTATTTCTACCACTTCTCGCAAGGTAGTATTTTTTTTTCTTTCTGTAATCAGCTGGGTTCTCATATAACGCAAACAGCTGTTTGGAAAGTGTATAGCAGTTTCCCTCTCATCTCAACCATTAGTTTCGTTTTCAGGTATCCGATGCGGGCTTCGCAGGATCCTGACTGTGTATTCATATCATTCAGAAATTTCTCTGATAGGAATTGTTTCTTGTTAAAATCACTTGAGATTCATGATCTCGATGCAAAGGATAATTCTATCCTGACAAAGCTATGTGAAACAAAAAAAAATGCTTTCATGATAGCTTGCAAATTTTTTTTTTTCTGGCTGGCTCAATTTTGCAGTAACTTAGTACTTGTTTATAATACAGCCTGCTGACATTTACTGCAACAGTGTACTAAGTCCGCGACATAGTTGTTAGACATTGAGTTTTTCAGGTCTTCGTTTGACATCATATTCGCCTACTCGACGATTACAAACATAAACAAACAAAATCTCAAGTTCCACGTTGAATGAAATTAAAATCTTTTGTATAGTTTTTTTTTTTTTTTCACAATAAATGACACAGTCGTTCGTATATATCTTGTTATCATTTCATAAATATCATTATTTAAAATAACCAAATCAAATTAATTTAAAGAAATAGCTTTCTAATACTGAGTTGATTTGTATGCGAAAGGAATGCATACTTTTCTACTCTGCATTCAGGGCAGAATGCAACCCTATGAGATCATTTGCAAAGCCCTACTTCAATCATAGAATTCGTGTAAAACAAGAGTATTAAATTTGCAAAAAAAAAGATAATTATTTTTTTTCCATCTTCTTCTCCAGCAGTGTTTAATAACAAAAAAAAAAATCTCGGCGATTCTTAATAAATTCAGTGGTGTGTTGTGCTTCGGAAAAATTGGAGTAACCACATCAGTAATTCAAGGTAACCTTATTATTATTATGCTAGTAGTTGCAAAGTGTTCATGTGCTTCTTAGATGCTTTGTAGAACAGTGCTCACCCATGTTTACACAGCGAGGCCATACTTCTCTCACACAAGTTAGTCGACGACACACAAGCTTGACATTTCTTTTTGCTAGTTAGTATGATAGTACTTACAGATAGGCGCATCTCATTACATAGATTCAGGTATTACTGTTAGTGAACTTATACTCACACGAAGAATAACGCAGACCAACTGACAAACAATATTATACACATAATACACTATTAAATTCGAAGATTCATTACATCTGTGTGGGTGGCATTTCACTTCACCTCACTACAGGCAATAATAAGCGGGAATTGCACTTCCGCATCGACGCGACGATAATGTACCAAGCGGGTATCACACTTCCGCTACACATTAGGTACCTGTCAGTGGTTGCAATACGCCTCACATGGCGTATCAAATTACACAGTAACCATTTAATACCTTTCACATTTATACTGGTCAGGTCCTGGCTCTGACCTAGACATTCCGATTGCGCTCAGCTGTTATAGTACCTATACTCGTACTATATAGGTGTTTCACTAGCTTGTGTCGAACTTGTTCACTGGGACACAGGTTTCTTGTAGGCTCTCAACTGCGAAATATTATACCGGCCTACTGGTCGGCCTGTAGATGGTTCTTCCAGAGCATAACAGTTCTCTTGAACTATGTCAGTTATGACATATGGTCCGTCGAAAAGCAAAAATAATTTCCTGGTGACATTCTCCCATGCCTTGCTGACAGGAGATGTTTTCTTGAGCACAAGGTCGCCGATATTAAATTTAGACAATTTGGATGCTGGTTTCCTTCTTCTTCGTACATCAGCTTCTGCTGTGAGCTTCATTCTTACGAATGCTTCCACTTCTTCTCCTGTGGGTAGTCTTGTCCTTTCGGGCTCCTTGTCACAGTGGGGTATAAATTCAGGGTTGATCATACAGAGATCCTTAATAGTTTAACGTGCCAGTGTTGACACGTCCACCTGGAGCTGGTGATCTGGCTCCTTCTTGATGATTCCACTGTCGGTTCCCTGCTGCTTCAGACACAGCAGCTTTAAATTCTGCTGCCACCTGATTTGCTGGTCCCTGGTTGTAGTACGTCGTCTGCTGAGATGTAGACGGTGCAGCAAATGGTGGTGGGAATGTTGTCATCTGTGTGTTCCGGTTGTACGAGAGGTGGCTGTTCTGGGCATGGCCGCCACTCGTCTCGTGAGTCCTGGGGGCATAGTGATATGGCGGGCGGTAGTCCTCAGGTTTGCCGTTGTAGCGGGGCTCGTCGGTACGGCGGTACTTCTTGCAGTACTCCAGCTCGTCTTCTGACGATGCTCTCCGGCGGCGGTCTGCTGACTCCCTGGGTGGCCGTGACTCTGGCGAGAAGGATCTTCGCTTGCTGTCTCGGTAGTCCCCCTGCCTCCGGCGGTGGTTTGCTTCAACATTGCTGTGGTAATTCCTGGAGTTGGACCACCACGTCTTTCTCTTGTAATAGGGGGTCTTCCTGTAGCCTGTCTGGTATTGATCGTTCCGGCTAGGTCCTCCTCCTCTTGGCTGCCAGTTCATTGTGTTCACCGCTGCCTGTCTGAGCTCCTTGGGTTTTCCCTCGCGATTCTGCCAGTAGTTGTGGACGGGCTGTTGTCGGTGGGGCTGTGGTACCCTCTCACTCTCCTCCTTGGTATTGGGTGCTCTGTCCATTTTCTCAAGTTTATCATAATTGAGAAGGCGCTCGCGGAACTCTGTCACATCACGGTACGGCAGGCCTGATAACTGCTTCTGATACTTGAGTGGGAGCTGCGTGAGGATGGCCGCGATGAATTCATCATCCGTCATGGGCTGATCCATGTAGCATGTCTTCTCAAACATTGCTGATAGATGCGCTTCCAAGGACGCGCACTTCCTTGGGTCATACTTCTCCGTGTGAAGCTGTGCACGGAGGTGACTCTGTATTCGGATGTTCCAATACTGGTTGTGGAACAGGGACTGGAACTGGGCGTAACTATGTGTTGATGCACTCAGCATCTCCCACCAGTAAAATGCCGGTCCTTTCAGGGCGCTGTTGAGACACTTCAGTATCTCTGTATCCCTCAAATGAAAGGTTGAGGTGTATTCCTCAAATCTTTTCAGAAAACGGATGGGGTTCTCTGTAGCTCTGCCAGAAAACGTGGGCATAGCTTCTGCCCAATGCTTAGCTGGATGGTGCATGAGCGTGGCCGCATCAATGTTGGATGGGCTCAATACAGGGGTTTCTCTGGGCAGATCCATTTGAACGGTAGGATGATTGTGGATGGGTAGCAGTGGAATTGTGTACATCTCACTAGGGTACGGTTGCCTGTCTACTGGGGCAGTCGGTACAGTTGACACAGGGGCTGTGTGTGACGGTACATGAGCTTGGCGGTCAGCTGACTCACTCCTGGGACTGTGGTGTAAACTAAGGTGCTCGATTCTATCTCGTAGTGTGGCAGTAGCCACCTCCATGTCCTCCAGTCTATGTTCGAGATGCTGGAGATGTCCTCGCACCTCCTCCCTAGCACTAGCTTGTCCCTGGTGTTCATTTGAGATCATTTTTCGTATGGATGTTACATGAGTCTCCAGACTGTCCACACGACTACTGTTCTGCGATACCTGCTCAGATATCTGCTGGACCTGTTCGTGTTGCTGGGCCAGCCTAACCTCAATGCTGTGTTCCAGGCTCTTTAATCCTGAGTTGGTCTGATCCCTCAGCGCTCCCAACTCAGCCGTAAGCCGCCCCATTTGAGTATTGTTCTGTTCTAATTTCGCATTTAGGGATGCATTATGCTGCTCCATTTGAGTATTACTCTGTTCAAGTTTCGCATTGTTCTGTTCTAATTTCGCATTTAGGGATGCATTATGATGCTCCATTTGAGTATTATTCTGCCGTAATAACTGCATGAGTGCTTCCAGTGTCACAGGTGATGTAGCAGTATTATCTGGCAATGGTGTGATGTTAGGGACAGTGGCCTCCCTTTCCTCCTGCTCCCCTGTTGCTGGTGACGTGGGCCGCCCTAACCTCTCAGTCACGGTGGTAGAGTGATCACTAGGCCCCTCCACACAAGTGTTCCCTGGTGAACCCCCTGCTGATGATGTCGCCGTGTCACTTCCTGAATTCCCTGTGTTATCGCAGTCTTCACACATACTGTCATGCCTACTCCTGAGCGAGTATGTGGGGTGGTTGTGTGCCATGTTATTATAATAGATTAGATACACTATGCAGGATCAAATGACAACTTGAAATAAGGTGTGACAACTCAGTGTCAACACACTCGGGCCCCACGTTTATGTGCGCCGCTTTCTATACTATACTGCTGCTAAACTTGTTGGTGTATGCTTACTGCTGGCGCCAGTACCATTAATAGTACTCGTTGATTTATAAATAGACCCTTTTGTTGTGTGTGTGTTGTCGGGACGATATACACTGGCTGTCACTATTTTTCAAAATATATATAGACATATATATATGTGTCAATGGTACTGTTATGCTCTTGTACTCTGACCATTAGAAACATGCAAAAAAATTGTTATTTATCATAAAACCCACACTCTTGGACACAGGCAGCTAGGTAACATGTATCAACACATAGGGATAGAATTCAGGTTTTTATTGATAATAAAAATTGCTATTCATCAGGGACAACTAACCTAGGTGTAGAGATAAAAATCAATATTGATATAATTAGATAAAAATCACAGAAAAACAATCCTAACGATACTGAACATGACTCGTGGATATGCGCTTATGTAAATTAAACATCAGGAAAATACGTAGCACACATGAATCGTTCACAAAAGTTCGTTAGTGTAAGTTCAGAAAATAAATCAAATGATGTTTTTACGGACGCATTCTTACATAACAGAAAATGTTTGAAATCATAGCACAATTAATAATTAGTATGATTACTATTTATGTTTATATTTGGGTTCGTATTTGCCTTGGCTTAACTCAGTTTATATGGTAGAGACACGAAACTTGTACTCCCATTTCACCTCTGGGTATCACAAAATAAAATAATAATTTAAATCTTGGAAATAACAATTCATGACGTAGTTCAGGATAATTGACACCTTTTACGTGAAAACTAATCAGTTTGTAGTCAAATCGAAGTGATTCACGATAAAATTACATACAGCAGGGTATGTCTATGGGCGATACAAAATGCAAGATCTTTACTTACAGATTTTCACTCCTAATAACATATCCGTCAGAATATGCCCTTATAAACTTACATATTATTTATTTATACGTCGTTTAAGCTCATCCTGAGTGTCGGATGGCATAATCTAGCTACCTATATTTCAAATTTAAAATAGGCCTCGCGCCTTTGCGTCGGCATCAGACGCCTTCATACAACCAAACTTATTAATTAAGACGTTCTAGACGCCTCACATCTAAAACACGGCCTCTCATTGGCCGAAACCAAAATCGGTTAGCGTAATTTACAATATAAATACTGTAAATAACACTTATTAATACAATTGAAAACACAAAAATGCGGTAAATTTAAAACGAAAATTTCCAACAATGAAAACTTCTTTAAGTAATACCCCGAATAAAATCATCGTTTATTCGTTAAGTTCATTAGTCCTTAGAGGGGTATACTCAATTGGCTGTCCATATAAGTCCATTTCAGGTCATAGAGCATAGCTCTCGTAGATATACATAATTAATAAAAAATATATTTAAATAACTTTTGCGGGCGAACAATATACAAATTAAATAATAAAATTTCATAATAATAATAACAGTCAATATAATAAGTTTTTATAAATAATAATATCATTACAATAAGTCATAACTTTCTGTGCATTATGAAAATAGTAACAGCACACTATATTATTTAGCGGTGGCATTGTGTGTGTTTATGAATTGTAAACATTTTACGCATTTTTATTTTAGTATATAATTTTTGGCTCGCGCAGTAATGTAAGGAGTATGGTAATTATGATTTAAAAGCACATATATAATTTTTATTTATGTGTAGCCGATTTTTCAATCTGTGAAAATTTCGTTGCATTGTGCACGCGCATCGTAAAAATTAACACTCGTTATTTTTTTCTTAACGCACCTGAAGAATTTAAACTTCATTTTAAAAGAATGTTAGCGATTTTTCAGTACTCCCCAGAGATGTGTAACATCTAACTTCGGTGACGCGCAAATTCGTGTGTTCTCATGTTGCAAATACACTTTTGATACGTAACTCGGGCCTCGAACACGAAATTTAACATAGAATTCTTTCAAATAATCTTAAGCGTGATAGAATATACGCCAATAATAATTGTGTTGTCAACTAAATTTATAGACGCGAATCACACTTACTTTCCGCACGCGCCGCTTGTTTTTATCTACTTAAATATTACATAAATAACAAAGTAAGCAAACATACAAGGAATTTAAGTTTAAAAAACTTAAATATCATGATAATATATTTAGAGTGAATAGAATATAAGTTCAAAATTTGTAATATATGAATACCAATCCAAACAAATTCACAATGTACTAAATTGGTAAATTTATCATAACTTACAAAAATTGATAATGTAAGTCGTAGTGTGTAGGTTATTTTATTACTGGATTTTTAATAGCTAAATATATGTCAAGAAGTAAATAGCTAGAATAAAAATTGTGTGGCCCTCCCTTGAATACGCTACCGAATAAATTGAGTCCTTTAAAATGTTTTACGAAACAACTCGTAAATACACGTCCTACCTGATAAGCCAGCTCCGATGAGAAGTAGCAGAGAGTGAACAGTCTGAACATGATGACTGTCAGGTGACTGACTTGAGTAAACAAGTCACGCAAATCTTCCATCTGAAAAAAAAAAATGTGGGAGTCATTTGTGTTTTCCTTCTCAGCTATAGCTTAACCTAAACAATTTCAGAATTTGGTTCAGTGGGACTTTAGTTAAGTCGACCAGTTAGATTCTTGCTTGGGGTCCTGAGTTCGAGTCCCGTGTTAATTCGTTATAAAATATGTCAATCAAATTAAACGATTTAATGCTAATAAAAGTCATAACAGGAGATGGTTGGCTTTTAAGTAACGATAATTACGAAAAAGTCAAATATCTACCAAATTAAATTTTTTTTAAATATGATTAGTTATTTTGACAGGTAATCTAAAGGTGTTGGGTTCGATCATCGGTCGACTTGGTGATTCTTCTTGTGGAAGATTCCCTACCTGAGCTCAGGAATAAGCTGTGCCACCTCCAAACTGCAACAGGCAATGTTTCAACACTACATAATCACCCTGTCGTGACAGCCTCGGATGCTTCGAGGCTCCCATCACTGCGCTGTTAATTAGGGCTTCTGCACTCATAAATGAGCATCAACACTTATTATCATCCAACTAAACTTAAATCATTATAAACATCTACCCTTTACTGTGGGACTCATTCAAAATCTATTCACAAATAGCCTTAACTTCAAAATATGTAATTCTCTGACGGTATGATTAAAGGTATCTCATTGTTGTGCCTAACACGCCAGCCTCTTTATTTACTGAAATCTGTAAACCATGTCGTAAGTTTGACTACTGAAATCTGTAGTCTACACTTACCTGAAGAGATCCAAGAAGATCGAAACATGGATGCTTACGACATAATTTACAGATTTCCGTAAATCAAGAGGCTGGCGTGTTAGGCACAACAATGTGATACCTTTAATAGCCTTAACGATATCGATATCGCATCACAGTACTTACCCGCTTATTCATAAGCTTCCAGAAGTAAAGAATATAAGTCAAATTTGACCTGTAACCTTTTCCCTTATTACGATTGGTAGGTTCCGACTTATTCTTTAAAACCCCAATTTTATGAAGTAAAAAAAAGTTTATTGCTTATTTTTATTACTTTACCACTATAATAGGCGTCATTTTGTGACTTATTATTTTATAATCAATATCATCGACAGTATTTGACGCTACTTAATAAAAATTTATTTAAATGGTATTCTAGTTTTTTTTTATTAGAAATGTGTCTATTACTTTACGTTGCATTGAAAGCTGCGTTAAAACTTTAAAAAGTTAAAATTGCTTTGTAAAATATTAGAGATTGAAATAAACTGATGAAATTTTAATTTTTCATAACACTTTAGATTTTATCATGTACCAGCTGAAATATATTTCTGGTAAAACTGAATAAATTTGCAGTACCAGAACTGTTTATGTAATTCTTACAAACTAGTTTATATTGGTAATAATAGTTCATGTTGCGTTCCGTTTATTCGCAATGTGGAATGAACATATTTTATAAATATTCAGGGAATATTGGTTTGACTCTAATATTAGAGAATGTTTTACTCAGTTTGCTGAATTCCTCTCATAAAATGAAAACCCCATCTATATGACTTTAGACCAAGCAAAGGATATGTTCATCGTGTCATCTCTACCCAAATAATTATGTCTTTGAAAGATGCAGGTTAAAGTTCTTAAAAGCTTCTTCAAAATGTATAGTTTCAGTCCTGCGTGAATGGCTTTAATGTCCCGAAATAAATATTGCATAATGGATCTTAATTCTGTCCTCAAACATGTTTTATAAATAAGTTTGTATTTTGACTTTTTTTAAAAAGCACATTCGTTAAGAAATTTATTTTTTAGTTTAGATTTAAGGTATTTTTATTCAAAATAAAATTTCCTTCTAAGAGTTTGCTATGAAGGTGATTATTCATTTAATTACGGAACTTTCTGTAAATAATAAGTTCATCTTCATAAAAATTATTCTAGCAAGAAAATTACCAAATATTGTAGGACTTCACAAAAAAAAGACTTTTAAGACAAAAATAATAATAAAGGAAACGCAGCAGATTTGCTTAAAACTTACCACTTGAAGCTGGTAGCAAAGCGAACAGACCAACAGTGATGCCACGAGGTAATGAGAAAATAACCATTTTCTTAGAAGATCGACCAGTTCCAGGGCATTTCTGAAATTTGAAAAACCATAAAAATCTGCTTTCATGACTACAGCAACGGTACATATAATGTCTTAGTTGGAAAAACCATAATTCACTGTGAAAAACAAATTACAATGTTTGTAGTGTGCCTGTGAGTCTTCATGAGATCATCTCTCACTAGAGACCTGCAAAATTCGCGGTTTCGATGGCCTTCAGGATAGACTGCACATACACCCCCTGTACACTCGGGCAAACAACGCAAGTTCATTGGCTGCCGACTTGTAAGTTGTCTCAGCTGGTTTGTCTGTGATTTCGATCCTTCTTTGGTTGAGGGTTTATAACTGGTTGAGATTCGTCCAGATGAACAGTAAGCCGATAGCAAAATTATCTAAGAGGTATGTGTGTTTTTTAATTCTAGCCTTATCACCGAATGAATCCGCGAATTTTGCAGGTCTCTATCTCTCACCTTAGGATTTCCTGATGATCCTGGCAGAATTTCCTTATGGTATCAGACGCTTCCTTTACAGTTCCGAGAGAAGTTTCCAACGGTTGACGACCGAGCACCCTGCTTTCCAATGCAGCGCCGTTGATAAACACGGATCCTTCGCCATCAGGCTCTGGAGCAGGCTGGTCGACTTGGGTCGTGGGATCCCCCACGTTTATTTTCCCGACATCTGCCAGGGAGATTTTCAGGACTTGGAAAGCGTGTGCGAGGTTCTTCACGAGCAGGAAGGTGAGGAGGTCCAGGGACACGAGCGTGGGGATAACCCCGCAGCCGACGACGGTCTGCGCGACGTACTCCGCGGCGAACCCCAGCCCGCCGTCGCAGTCCAACAAGGTCATCTGCTTGATCGGCAGCTCCAGCCGGGCTTCGGGGTCTCCCGACGCCCACCTCGCGACGAAGAGCGCCAGGGGCACCAGGTGGTAGCCGAACGAGGCCAGGACCACGTTGCCGAAGTACAGCACGTCCATCTTCTTCTCTTCCGCCGCTGCTCTGGCCGCGACTCGCCTCCTGCCGTCGGCCGGACCCGAGTCGCCGTCGGAGACGAAGAGCTGGATGGCCCGGATGACGTCCTGGTAGCGACGCCTCTCGGTCGTCAAGGAGACGACGCCGAAGCAGCACGGCAGGATGGTCAGTATCAGCCCGCCGCTCTCCGTGAAGGACTTCATGTCCTGGTTCCTGGTGACCAGCGCGAGCGACATCAGCACGACGTTCAGGAACACGTTGAGCGCGACGGCGCGGGCGTAGAGCCGGTAGAGCCGGGAGTCGCCGCGGGCCGGCCACAGCCCGCAGCAGCGGAGCAGCCTCGTCGTGAAGGCCATGCACTGCATGCTTATCCCCGGCGGGACCACGTCTCAGCGCCGCTCCGACACAGCCTCGACACACGGGTGCTTGCGGCGACGGAGCTCTGGGAACATGATGCCGCCTCCTCCACTTAGGTTACAAAACGCCGCGTCAAATTGCATGCTATTTACTGGACGATTTGTATGGATTGCGCGGAAAAGAAATTTGCTGCGATAATTTTTATCGACTGCGAGTCACAATAATTGTAGTTTCTTCCTGTTATTCCTTCATCTAGGGTGGAAAGAATCGATAAGTTCATATTAAAACTTCGATTAAAAAAAATTGGTTCTCTGTAAAGTCGGTTTACGGACGATAGTTTAACGTGACGTCATAACATAACATTGATGAAATGATTGCATACTTTTAGGAATAAAATTCAATCATTTTTATTTTAATAATAAAAGAATAAATACTTGAAATTATACTAGTAATAAGATTTTTAAAATGCAAGAATAATGAACCTTTATTGCCGAAATTGTTGTTGTAATAAGCAATGAAAAACACATTAACTTTTCACTTCACTTTATAAACAGTCGACGAAACAGTTCACGTGTCGTGGATAGATAGCGCGATTCGTTCGGTTCGAGTCCGTCACCGTAGATAGTAGCACCGTAAGGGAATAATATTATTTCGTTTTTATAATACGATTTTATAACAAATACTCATCCCAAATACATTAAACTTATTTATAATGTGTTACAATATTTTTTTAAAAATTGTGCAAAAGATCTCGGGTGTAATTTGAATTATTATGTGTAGCTGTAAAACACCATTGTTCGTTAAAAACGTATTTGAAAATTCAACATTACTTTTAAATAACCATACCGATTGTGCTGAAAATCGGTGGACAATCGTTAAATTACATAATAATAATAATTCAAACGACGAAAACATGATTGAAAAGTCAAATCGATGGTTGTTCCAATCGAGTGGAAGAGAGATGCCACGCATGCGTACAATGAGAATAACAGGACACATCCGTAGTGGGACATCCGTAGTGGGACAATGTGCGTTACGGGACACTTTTTCGTGCGTGCTGCCGGCGTTCATCGATTTATTAGACGTTGTCACGTCAAAAAATATTCACAAATCGGTTAGTCAAACCTTTTTTTTAGTTATACTTTTTATGTGCGTCATAAAAAAATTATGAGAGTAAATTTTTACCTTGCGCGCGCACCATGCAGGCTGAAAAAAAGTCAATATACATAATATACTTTAATGATTTACATTGAATACCAGTCCATAAAATTAAAAATATTTATTTATTGTGAATAACAGTATATTTATATACGTAAGTTTTATGTTCCCTTGTGTATAATTTATTTGTATTATAAATTATTACATTATTTATAAATAATTCAAATTAATAAATTATAATAAACATTCTGCATATTTATTTATTTACACATTAAGGAAAAAAATATCTAGATTATTTTACTAAATTAAATAGGTAATTGATTTTTTTACACGTGTTTATATTTAGATTGGAAGCTGATTAATTATTTTTAAAAATTATTTGATTCCATTTA
The DNA here is from genome assembly GCF_032445375.1 of Bacillus rossius redtenbacheri. Taxonomy (NCBI): domain Eukaryota; kingdom Metazoa; phylum Arthropoda; class Insecta; order Phasmatodea; family Bacillidae; genus Bacillus; species Bacillus rossius. The sequence continues at coordinate 8,950,503 of NC_086332.1, forward strand.
TGATTTACCAATATCACTCCAATCCTTTTATTATTTATTATTTTACTAGTTATTTGTGATGCGTCCGTTGAAACATGATGAATATAACAAACAATTTAATATACACGAAATATTTATTTAAATTTAAATTTATTTTAATATTGTGCAAATTAAAATTATTTCTGATATATATATATATATATATATATATATATATATATATATATATATAATGATAGAAAACGTATTTGACAAAAATGGTTTTTTATGAAGAACCGATTGAATAACTGCATTGCGTGAGGATCGTTTCAGTCAATAATCTTTAAAGAATTATAACGACATACTCGCGTAATAAAAATTGATTTTCAGCTATAAATTGAATATTTACTTAATTTGCGAAGTTAATTTTTCAAATTAGTAAATTATAAGAATTATTAAAATCTCACAAATTAAATAAAAATAAAAGCTATTCTTTAACTTCTAACGCCATCACCTGGTGAAAATTTCAAATGCACTTCTTGAAAGATATAAAACAGCAAGTGCAGCTACCTGCAGAGGGACGGCCTCAGACTCCTGATGGGCGACTTCCCGCCACGCACGCTGTAATTCTGCAGGTAAGCGCTATCTCACAGCGTTATGCAATCATTAAGTCTGTGATGAGCGTAACTATGTGTGGGAATATATATATTATTTATATTAATTATTTGTATGCAAAGTATATATAACTTCTAATGCACACACATAAGTACACGCACCCAATTTTTTTTCAATTAAGTGAGGCTCCAAAATAAAATTGTTGATGTGCAAGTAAGTTATTTTAAAAATTGCCTTCCGACATCGTTTTACGTGTGTGTGTTTTTTTTTTTTTTTTTTAGTGAAAGAATGCAAGGAATTTGTTTGATTGTTCTTGAATAAATTACTACACCACGATCCACAACCATAATGTCCCAGTACCATGCATTTTAGCCAGCTAGGCTTTCACCTCCTAAAAGGAAATGACTTAACACTTATCCAAGCCAGTAAGCAAGTAGACTACGACATAAATAAAGTGATTGATTATTTTTACTACAAGAATTCTAGAGAAAAATTTAATATTCAATGATTTCAATTATTAATTTTTTATCGTTACTAATGCTGCTGGTGTAATGTGAAAGTCAACTTATTTCTTGGCATATTGACACATTTCCTACTTTTCAGATGTTTCTATGAGTATCTTTTATTTCAAGTAATAAACTCAGATTTAAAATTTTCGTTTAAAACCGTGTATCATGTTTGCAGTATCAATTTTAAATTAAATAACTAAAACAACAACACAGTACATGTAGAATAAACGCCGAAGTTGAAGCAGACAATTTGAAAGTTGTTAACTTCAGGAAACAAATCGGTCTTCCGAGAAACGAAAACCACTTTTTAGGGCTCGTTATACGCAATAGATAAACATAGACGATGCTTGGCTTCGACGTTCAATTTTCGTTCTGTTACAGAGAGCACTGGTTGGATAATCGACCGGGTATGTTTGGTGTTATTAGTCAACACGTAATTGACTGAAATGTAAGCCCTGTGATGACTGTCGTGACTTGTTTGCAGTTTGACTGATGAAAATGTAGCTAAGTGTCGACTTCGCGTGACTGTTGTTATGTAACGTGAGTTGACATTCATTTGGAGGATTTTATAGGTCATGAAAATGTTTGATCAGGCCTGCTGTGTGTTCAATTAGGATTCTGTTAAAATCAATTGAGTAGTATAAGTGTAAAAAAGCTTTTCATCAGTTGACCAAATTGAAAATATTACACCTTAAAAAGGTCTACAAAAAAGTCCGCGATGGTATATGTCTATCTCTTAGTGATAACCCACAATAACCATTTTTTATCCTTTACTTTTTACGATAAATAATAGCTTATTTACGAAGCGATGTTAAGCAATACAGCGTTAATCCTTATCCAATTAAGTGCCTTAAATAAATCGTGCATTAAACTGATCTATATTATGTTTGTATTGTCTAATGACAAAAAAGCTGTGAACGTTGTATATAAAGACATTCTGTAGTATATTTAGTATCAGCATTGCACCCGTGCGAAGTCGGGGCGGGTCGCTAGTATTATTTAATAACAAATTTCCAATTGTACACCTTCGGACTATACAGACAACCAATTTAAAAAAAAAAAAAACAGAAACCGGAAACAGCAAATGTCACGAGTGTTCTTCTATGCCACCAAAGGACACAGGTTGGTACAACAAGTTCAAGTTGACAAACTTATTCAGACCAGGGAGATTCGGACCATCGCACACACCACCCATGACGTCAGAGGGGCACGTAGGCCAATCAGCGATCAGTGTCCGTCGGACACAGTTTGCAATTGTAGACGGGTCTTTCTGGCAAGGATTTCTTTTAGCAGTATCATTAAATATATATAATGCATTATATATATTCAATGGCAGTATGAAGGCGCGAAGCGTCGACCTGTTACATGTGATAGCAAGTATCCTGATCTAAAAAAATATTGGTTGTCTGTAAAGTCGGTTTAAGGACGATAGTTTAACGTGACAGCGTCATAACAAAACATTGATGAAATGATTGCATACTTTTATGAATAAAATTTAATCATTTTTATTGAATTATAACTATTTTGTATGGATACAAAGAAGGAGTGAAATGAAATCTACAATTTAATTGATAAATTTACTTTTATTTGCACTCATTAATTCAAATATGGTTATTACTTTACAGAATAGATTATTTTAACTATAACTTTTATACGTGTATGCTATTTAACTTCTTCCAATCTGTGTTATTCTGTTAAGGATAGGCCGATGATAGGAAAAGCAGGAAACGAATGGGAGTGTTTCAAGTTTAATGTGCCTCGAAAAAGTCAAATCGATGGTTGTTCCAATCGAGTGGAAGAGAGATAGATGCGGCGCAAGCGTACAATGAGCGTAACGGGACACAGCGTAACGGAATAATGTACGTTACGGGACACTTTTTCGTGAGTGCAGCCGGCGTTCAACGATTTATTAGACGTTGTCACGTCAAAAAGGAATTGTCACTAAGTGTTTCAAACTGCGGGACCGTGTGTAAGATCACGAGACTGTAGAAATACTTTGTATGTTTCTTACTCTATAAATGCAACTGAGGACGTGATAAATATTCCTGTCAAAGTGTTATGCTTCGGTTTGGATGCACAAAGGGACTAACGATTTTTAAAAATTTTTTTTACCATCAACTGCGTCATGAAGTCCAAATACAAAATATAAGTATACGTTCTTAAATATGTAGAACCACAATATCGGCAATGCAATTAAAGTATAAAATTGTGACAGCCGAATCAATGCACAGGCTTTGTAATGTGAAGTATTGTTTTTCATGATTTCACTCTTGAACAAATAATTTATTTTGGTTGTTATTGTAGTTCTTGGTAAAAAAATTTTAATTGCCCTATTTATTATTTTAATTTAAAACTTCATTTAGATCAAACTTAGCAAAATGATTGTGTTGTGTTTGTAATCATCATCAAGAGCTGTGTTTACCAGTAATCAATCAGTGTTTTTATTTCCTAAACAAGAGCAAAGATTTATACCTAAGCTTGCATTGCAGATTTATAAACCAAGTTTATGATAATCGTACATAATTATTTAAAAAAAAATACTATTTTACTCATTCTTTTATTTCTTCGATCTGTAGATTATTAGTAGGGGTAGTGTGGGGGTTCGGAGACAGGAAGTGGTTTTTGGAGAGCTTGGTTAACTTTAAATGTTAGGGTGAAGGCCCCAGAAGTAGATTATTGACCCAGGGCAACGGGTTTTTGTCAACAGGAGTAATGTGGTTATTTAAATTACTCGTGAATAGCAGGGGATTGCGATGGTGCTATTCTCGAAGTGGTCGGCGACAATGTTGGATTTGTGTCGTCTGCAGCAAGCACTCATGTTGATCCAAAGCTAGCAGGTTTTGTCACCAATGTGATCGTTGGTGTTATTTTTTAATATTTTGATAAAAATTTAATCTTAGAGGATTGAAAGGCAACCATGAGCACGGAGTTGAAAAACAGACATCTAGCCACTACGTGAAATGAACAGTTGGAAATATATGTGCGAAATAAAGTATTTATGCTAGGCCCTAGCTATGCTATAAGCTTGTTTAAAAAGAAGTTGCTAGAGGGCATCACAGTCGCTTAGCTGCCAAATTTCTTTTTTTAAAATATCAGACAGAGAGTACCACTGGTTGCCATCTTTAATGCTCATGGTGTCTGCTAGGAGACATTCCCTTTTGAATTGCAGAAAAGTTGATGAAGGTCACTTAACATTCAATAATTTTCTGTTTGATTTTTGTTGAAGTCAATAAGTTGTGCTGCTCTTGCATGAAACTTCTAGATCACTTGATGATATTTAATGAATAATCATTGAAGTTAAATTCTTATAATAGTATTAGATTGCAATCCACGCCTTTTTCTGTAGATTTTTAGAAGAAAGTCTACATGTTGCAGACATTACTACGATGAGACTTCCAGAAAATTGATATCTAGTTTTTGTTTATTGGTTGTTAGACCTCAAAACCATGGTATACTCAAATGTGTGTATGTATATGTGTGTATGTGTATATACATACTTTACACATACGTACGTAAATACATATTTATACAAAAATAATGCAAACAGAGACAGATACACACACAGAGTCTTGTGGCTAAACTTTGGAAATCAATTGCGCAGTTCCAAAGCAACAATAAATATCTTGTAGTAACTTTTTAAAAAATCCTTAGTTCAAAAGATATTTCACACTTTGTGTTTTTCCAACTTTTCACTAACAGTAAAAACGTTCATAATTTCAATAGTACTGAAGTCCAAACAAATCTAACTATACAATTTAAAAGAATATTAAATTTACTGTTAAAAATTCATGTTTTCAGTTATCAGAGTTACTTTCAAAAAGGGCTACATCAGTTCAAACAGTTAAAATTTCAAAACTTTAAAAAGTGAAAAAATTTGTACATTTACTGGATTTTAAAAAAAAACTACAACTCATCACAGATCACAAAACTTCTTTATCTAATGGACATCTAATTGGCATCTAATTTATCTGATTGGCATATCCAGATATGAATAAAACCTTGCAGTATGGTTAGAAAATGATTGAATGTTAGAAAACGTAGTTGAAAATGAAACATTTTAGGAAGGGAAGGTGATGAATAAGAACTCGTTAGCAGTCCAAATTAAACAAGGACTTATTTTATTTCACAATATGTATAAAAATTTTGACGTGACAACGTCTAATAAATCGATGAACGCCGGCTGCACGCACGAAAAAGTGTCCCGTTACGCACATTGTCCAGTTACGCTGTGTCCCGTTACGCTCATTGTACGCTTGCGCCGCATCTATCTCTCTTCCACTCGATTGGAACAACCATCGATTTGACTTTTTCGAGGCACATTAAACTTGAAACACTCCCATTCGTTTCCTACTTTTCCTATCATCGTCCTATCCTTAACAGAATAACACAGATTGGAAGAAGTTAAATAGCTAACATGTATAAAAGTTATAGTTAAAATAATCTCTTCGTTAAAGTTATAAACATATTTGAATAAATGAGTGCAAATAAAAGAAAATTTATCAATTAAATTGTAGATTTCATTTCACTCCTTCTTTGTATCCATACAAAATAGTGATAATTCAATAAAAATGATTCAATTTTATTCATAAATGTATGCAATAATTTCATCAATGTTTTGTTATGACGTTGTCACGTTTAACTATCGTCCGTAAACCGACTTTACAGACAAGGAATTTTTTTTAATGTATATTATAACTGCAGTAATTTTGCTTAAAGCTCTTCCAGACTTGTACATGATATATTCAGATGAACGGCGAAATCGGACCGACGGGGTGGAAACAGGGATGGTTGCTGTAGCGAACCACCATTGGTCCGACCTCGTGTTCCTCGGCACACGTCTTCGCTGGTGCTTCCGCGAGAGACTGGTCCACAGAGCCACAGACTGTCGGCAAGCTCCAAGAGCACTTGAGGGGGAGGGAGGGAAATGTATGTCACGAAGGATGATGACGTTTAGCCTTCTGAAGTTTTTGTTTTCTTTCATTGATACTGAAATAAATTGGAACAAAAAAAAGTGTTGCTACTCAGCAATAGCAAATATAATTTTTTTTTAAATAAATAAATAAAAATACTCAACCTGTGCACATGTGTAATCCATGAGTAGGGAACGGAAAAATTCGCGGGTATAATGACCTGTAGGATGAACTCGGTCAAATGCCACCCACTCATTGGCTGCTGTCTTGTGAGACGTCCCAACGTAGCAACCTGTGATTAGATAAAGCTTTGGTCGGGCGTTTCTCATTGGCCCAGAGTCATCCAGGTGAGTTGTGAGCCAATAGCAGAGGCAGCACTGAGGTATAACTATTTGTATTTTAGCATGTCGCGAAATGAATTCGCTAATTTTTCCTGTCTCTATCCATGAGTTATTCGACGAGCCGGTGAAAACAAGCTTGAACCGCCGGCAAACTCATCACCCAATGTAATCAAACCCGCCTTCCCCTGGGAGGCGGGAAGCTCTCATGAATAACTGATGGTGTTTTCGGCTGTCGGGCGGGAGGTGTCGCCAAACAAGGCAGCGGCGCGAGCGACAACACGGGGGGGTGGTCAGCAGGGAAGACCCTCTTGCCCCCAGCAGGACACAGCCGCGCGCAGGCAGCATGTGGGAGCGACTGCGACGCCCCCATCCGCTCGACGAGGGAGGCTCAGCGCACTGGCCAGGTGGGTGGGCACTGGGCCAGGGGTCGCTTGCACTGCGCTTGACCCACGAGGGGCGCGCGGCTGCCTTGAACCTCGACACTTGAGTAACCCGCCATAAATCTGCAAGAACGATAAAAAAAAAGGGGGGGGGGTGTTGTCTGTAAAGTCGGTTTACGGACGATAGTTTAACGTGACAACGTCATAACAAAACATTGATGAAATGATTGCATACTTTTATGATAAAATTGAATCATTTTTATTTTTCTAATAAAAGAATAAATACTTGTAATTATACTAGTAATCAGATTTTTGAAATGCAAGAATAATTAACCTTTATTGCCGAAATTGTTGTTGTAATAACCAATGAAAACCACATTAACTTTTCACTTCACTTTATAAACAGTCGACGAAACTGTTCACGTGTAGATGACTTGTAATTAATTTTAAAAACTGGTGTTTATCTATAAAGTTTAAATATAATTATGAACAAGTTTTCATATAAATAAACTGTAATCAAATATCTATCATCAATTATATGAATCACCATAATTTTTTAGTCAATTGTAACATAACCTATTATTACTGCACTCGCCGACAGCGTAACGGAACACAGCGTAACGGAACAATGAGCGTAACGGGACACAGCGTAACGGAACAATGTGCGTAACGGGACACTTTTTAGTGCGTTGAGCCGGCGTTCATCGATTTATTAGACGTTGTCACGTAAAAAAAAGGTGGGGTGGTCTGTAAAGTTGGTTTACGGACGATAATTTTACTTGATAACGTCGTAAGAAAACATTGATGAAAAAAATTGCTTACTTTTTTTAATTTTCAAATATTATTGACAGTTTTTTGCACATTTAATTTAAATAATTATTTGTTTAAAAATAATCACGAACAATCAGTTAAAAATACCGTCTTAACCTGTTTGACATTACAGAAGATTTTCTCGCACGGTGGTTGGCCGGTACTTGCACGCTCGGCTCAGGCGGAACGTGACAATTTTTTTCGTGCGTGCAGCCGGCGTTTATCGATTTATAAGACGTTATCACGTCAATAAACGTTTAAGTGCACGGTAATGTACTAAATAGTAAATAACATCACGTCTACGAAACGTGCAGGCTTGGGCGTTGCTGGTGTCCGTGTTTTGAAACACGCCGGGCCATCAGCAAATTTACAAAAATTTATTTCCTGTCAGGTTTGACATGTGATAGTGAAGTTATCTGATCAGCATACGATTATTTAGACTTCATCCAGCCAGCCGTAGAATCATAGTTTAAAGGTCTGGATAATAGCAAAATATAAAATTAAATAATCTAAACATTAGTACTTGAAATAAAATATTATATTTTTTTTACATTTGTGTATTTGTTTGGATCTGTAATGCCCTATCGCATAAATTAACATTGGGTTATGCAGTTTCATAAACAGGATAGTTTATTTTCGTGATGTAACTTCCAGCACGCATTTGTGATCCCTCTGGATCCAGGGCTGCATTCACGCATGGGCTACCTAGGCTGCAACTTATGGGCCTGCACCACAAGGCGTCATGCACCAAAAACTATTTGAAAATTTAAAATTTGGTTACACCAAAAAAAAAAAACCTCATTTAGCGTTGTAAAATACATATATGCAGTTATACTGTACGGGCTGATTCGTCTGAGTGGACAGCTGATATGAGTTGAGTCAGCATTCAGGAATCTTGATCACTTGGCGTGGTGTGAAAACTGCAAATGCAGCGGGGAAAGAGCACATTCAGAAAAACAAAAACATAAAATCTCTCTCTCTCTCTCTCTTCCCGTTGAAATGCGTGCATGATTAATCTATATTCTTCTTTTGACCTTTCTATATTGTGTGTTTTGGTGATCAAAATCATATCTTATTATTTGCTTTTTCTTAACATAGTGTACTACATTTCAATGTTATTACTAAGCAAAATTCATAACAAAAAAGTAAAGCTATCGCTGTAATAAGTAAATATTTTATTTTCTTTCATTTTATGGGTAAATTTACTCTCATGGACTGCTATAAAATACACACGAATTACCATAAAAAGGAAAGTTTCTAACGAAATAATGAAAAAATAGAAAGAAAATGTACTTATATCAGGGCCGGTGCAATGTAAATTAGCGCCCTAGACGAAAAACCTTAATTCCGCCCCCCCCCCCCCCTTTTCCCCCTTTGGACGGACACCCCAAAAAAAATTTTCCTTGCCTCAAAATACATCACGTAAGCCTAAGATTTTGTCAACAATCAAATGTAAGCAGGCTTGTGTTTGTTTTTTTACTTTTTTACTTATTACAAATCATAAACAGGTCACCGTGGACTTTAAATAATTACTTATATCAATATAAACATTCCAAACTGTTACAAAAATCCATTTTCATCTAGTTTCAATAATCGTTAAACATATTATATCAGCTGTTATGTGTCGTGCTGTGCCGCCCCCAGCTACTTGGCGCCCTGGGCGGTTGCCTAGTTCGCCTATATGGACGCGCCGGCCCTGACTTATATGAAGACGTTTCAGCTAAGTCATGTTGTATGACCGATCGTGTGAAGTCCAAGGACAGTTAGTTAATCTCCTGCTCCAATAAATAATGATGATGATGATGATGATGATGATGGTGGTGGTGATAAATTTTCACCTGCCAGCCTGAGTCGGCTCTAAAATGTGATTTTTTTTTTCTGATTCACTTTTGAAAAAAAATCTCTTCTGGTAGGTTCCGTGCCAAGGCTCAGTCTGGGGTTCACAGAGCCTGAATACGGCCCTGGCTCAGTGGTGCATCGAAGCAATGGCAGTGGGAACTTCTTACCTGTCCTCAGGAAATAGTAACCACCTCAGTGTGTTGTCTGGGACCTCCAGTCAAACCTAAATCAGACAAGATTGTCCACACACTTTTCTCATCTTACATTAATTATTACAAAAATTGCCTAAAACTTTATATCAAGATTTTTTGATAATTATTCTTCAAAGACAGAAAAGTGTTAAAACACACGCACACACAGAGGAGGACGTTAACGCCTCCTATAGAAATGCTAAATGGGAAGATTGTTTGTAGATAAAATAGGATATACAGCACATACAGGCTACTTTTTTGTTTCGGTCATAGTCCATAAAACAAATATTTCGCTGAGAATTAACTATGTTTGTGAAATCAATTTTCAGCAGTTCTTATAAAAAAGAATTCGAAATATTAATAGACTTACATATGAAAAAAAACTTTATTTATACTGTGACTTATTTTACCTGCTGAGAATTTCTTAGCATTTAAGTATGCCTATATCTTGCCTACTTTATAGTATGTGTAAAACATTTTTTTTTTATTTCCATTTATGAAGAAAGGAGTAACATATTGTTACGATTTATTAAAATGAATAAGAAAATAATAAATCGTCGTGGGAAACTACTGTGTTCGTAAAGGATAGCCCTTTTTAAAGATTTTATCTCTACACAGTTTTATTGATGGCCACTACTTATGTCACAATTAATTTTCTAAAATGGCAAATAATCAATTGCACTTAAAAAAAATGTTGCTTCCCCAGTCACTCGGTTCTTACACACCGCACACCTCGCTGGGCCGCACCTCTGGCGCAACTCTCGCCGCAGCACCCCTCGTGGACCTCCGTCGCAGGACTCCTTGTATTCGTGCGCGGAACGTCTCACGTTGCGGCGGCCATGTGATGTCAGCCAGCTGTGCACCTGCGCGCCGTGGTTTTCCTTATGTTTCGTAACAATATCATAGCCTAATAAACATGCTATGTTCAAGAATAACTGAGACTCCCCTGATAAGTGCTTAAGCAAACATTTAGACTTGGTCAGCTGAATATATTTCCAAAATTAACATAATAAAAAATCGATACATGATTGGTCAACATGGTGCTACATGAATCTGTGATTTTTTCCTTAATAAATCACTATAGTGAGTTGTCAAAAGTCTGAATGTTTGCTAAATCACATGTAGAAAAAGTCTGATATTATCGTGAATCAAATTCTTCATATTTGTAAATCACATTATGAGGGTTCGGAATTTCACTGTAATAATATTTCTGCATGTGCAAATGGACTGGGGGAGCGAATGATTCCCTGCTCTATTTCGCACGTTCGACACAGTGGCAGTGATGAGGACGAGCAGTCGATAAAGCTAGATTCACACCAGCAGTCGCGGTGGAGTCGGACCACGGTCTTGTCGCGGACGTGTCAACACTGGCGGCAGTAATCCGATGGAGGGATGCAGACCAGGAGGTACAAGTTATTAGGTTCACACCCCATGAATACATCAAAACTCCACCCGGCAACTGATCCCGTTAGGGTGTAATCCTGGTTAGGAGAAAAAATGGTTCTTTTACATGCCTGACACTATTGCCAGTGTCTAACATGGGTTCCTAGAACCGGGAAATAGATTCGCCATTTCCATTCGCGGCATGTTACTGGTGAGCGCACGGCTAAGTCGAGAGGTTGAGGAGACCCATCCCAACTTCGGCCCCAGACCGTAAACCCCCAGACCACCTACAGAGCTAGCCCCCTCTGTGTAATCTGAGTAGAACCGTCATGGAACCATACCTCTCACATCCCTGGGACCCCTCGGTCACCCAGTTGCTCGTTATCCAGCCGAGGCCTATCCAACCTGTACTAGCTCAGCAGGCTAGTGCCCGAGCTTAAGTAGCTCAGCACTTCCACTCGTCAGCAGGGCGGGGACCCCTCGGAGTGTTATACAAGCATAGGAGGACCAGGAGGCACAGTCAGGGCGTGTCGCGGGTGACGACGAGGGGGAGTGTGTGTCGGGACTCGCAGGGGCCGGGGAGGCTGATGGTCGCCGGCGCGACAAGAGGCGGTCCCGGGGCGCGCGGGTGTCGCTGCAGCCGCCGAGGGACCGCCCCTGGGGGCAGCCCGACCCGGACAGCTTCCACCGCGCCGCCGGCCCGCTGCTGCTGGTGGGGCGAGCGCTGTCCCTCCTGCCGCTGCAAGGCGTGCGCGGCCCGGACGCCTCCGCCCTCAGGTACTCGTTGGTGGGAAGAAACCACAACGCCGAAATGCCAAAATTAACCACAAGGCCGACAGCTAGAAAACTGCTGTGTACCACAACGCCGAATTACCACAACGCCGAAATACACTAACGTTGAAAAATGTCATTGCAGGACTGCCACACAGGTTAGGCTAGGTTATATTATGCTAGGTTAGGTTAGGTTAGGTAAGGTTAGGTAAGGTTAGGTTTGATTGTGGAATTTCGGCATTAAGGGTACATTTAAGAATCACGCACAAATTCATTCAGTTGTTACTTCGGCGTTGTGGTACACAGCAGTTTTCTAGCTGTCGGCGTTTTGTCAATTTTGACATTAGGCGTTATGGTATTTCGGCGTTGTGGTAACGACCCCTCGTTGGTTACCTTCGTCGCTTGGTCGCCGACGATCTCGTAGTGCTCCGGCGCGTCGCTCCTCGCGATCTGGGCCAAGTCCGACTGATATAAGTCCAGCTTACCCTTCGCAGAGCCCCGTGGATGCACTAGAGTATGGGCTTCACAATGGCACAGCGACTCACACCAGGGGCGCAACAATCTTACCACTCCCACCAACAAGAATCTGAAAGCAAACAGCAAACAGCAGGGGAAAAGTGGTTCTACACACACACACACACACTCCTCACCCTGCTAAGCCTGGTTGCTCAGTGAGACGGGCAGGGCATGCTGCAAAATCATTGTCGTCATTGCTTTAGCATGTCTTGTGGTAACAGAAGCTTTGAGAGTCTTGGAGCCGCGGGCTTGCGTGATCCCTGGCTACGGACTGTTGCTCCCTTTACCTCTAGTTTCGAATACCATAAATGGATAAATGGTTGTTTCGAGTAGCTCAAATTTTGTTTATGTTTTTTAAAACATATGTAGGTGACTGTAATTGTTTGCCTGGGTATGGGGCTTAACCTAAGCCTGCCAAGCAATGATATCTAATAATTATAGTTTTAGTTAATTGAGGTAAAAAAAAATTAACATGAGTGGAGTTTCGGAATATATGTTGGAATCCCCGTGGTGAAGTTACAGCATCGCTGCCCAGTCAGTGCAGGACGAGATGTGTGTTTTTAAGATGGCGACCGCCATCGTGAGTGTGAAGAAATTAGTTTTGGTGCTCGTCCCCGGCATCGGAGAAGAAGAGAACTACCAACTCGCTTACTTTTTGTCAAGAAGCGCACACATACCTACTTTAAAACCTTTAGTACATCCCACCAATGCGATGCGGGTTTGACATCTAGTCAGGTAAGACCCGTGATTTCTTGCAATTGGAAAATTTTGGTGATCGCTACATGAGCTAATTTCTCAGTGTACAGTCCTACGTTATCATATCATCAATAAAGCAGCTACTTTTCACCCCTCAGTTTTAGCAGTTGTTGTAGAGCCATTTTCGATGAAAAGATTTCGAGTTAAAATCCTAGTTAAGGCATTGGTTTGTGTGACTTTTAATTGTTGTAGTTTGTTTTGTTTTAACTGGTTCAACCGTCGTAGCTTCAGATTACACGCCGCGCGGATGTCTACCTCCCTCCCTTCATTTCCTCCCTCCCCTTCTCCCCCTTTGGAGCCTTGTATTCCCACTCCTGTGTCGCTTGTTTACCTCCCATTTACCAAATCGGTGCAAGCACGCTAGGCTTTTGATTTTCTGTGTTCAAATAAGCTTGCAGAGGTCGAGTTCACCCTTATTAATTTCATTTGCCATCATGAGACAGGGCCTGACCAGTAACTTAACTTTTCTTCGTCAATTCTACTTTTAACTTCATTTTCCCTGGTCAGACAGGCATGTAACTTCTATAAATTTCAACTTTAAATATATTTTTACTGATTAAAGGTGCAACGCAAACGAATGGTGAAACATGCATGGTAATTGCTAACTGTGATGGTTTGCTGCCTCGTGACAGTGCTGGCTCTTGTCTTGTGTTCTTATTGTTCAACATTATGGTTTTGTTCAGCCACTGTAAATTCTTGCTCTGGTTGCACTGTTTTCGAGCTGAATTGTTTTTGCTGCCTAATCACTCGTGTCATGTCCCGCCATCTCGTGTCATATTTGCTGGTTTTTCTCTTTCGCGGATTTCTGAATTATTTCATTTAATTCAGTTTATAGTTTATTTGCGTAATGTTTTTGTGCTTGATAGCCGCAACAGCACAGGGTTTGACCCCAATACCCCGGTATGACTGAAATTAATTAACAGAGTACATAGAGTCACGCTAATTTGAACTTATTGGGGCAGAGTTCTGTTTGGATTATATTAAATGTTATTAATCTTTTAGGGTGCGAATTACATATTAAAAGACTTAATATCACAGAAACAACGTGTATTTCTACTTCCTTTTATACATCTTATTATCGTCCCTCTTCTCACATAAACAAAACAAAAAAAAACTAGTGCTACCAACTCACAAACGTTTGATTGTTTCTTTAACATTCCCTCTCAATCAAACGTACATAACTAGCTACTAATCTAGCGTACCACTATGTTTTATTATTTACTGCTTTTTTTTTTTTTTTTTGGACTCAAGACCTAAGAGATACACAAATTGTTCAAACTTCAGTTTTCCTAGAGGCTTGGTAAAGCCATCTGCCAACTGTTCATCAGACTTGATGTAGTTGAGGGTAATCACTCCCGAATTAACCACATCTCTAACGAAATGGTACTTAATATCCACATGTTTCAGCCGTCTATGGTTTTCAGGGTTTTTTGCCACATAAATAGCTGACTGATTGTCCTCGTAGATGGTTACAGGTTCTTCTACATCAATACCTAGCTCCATCAAGACACTCTTTAGCCACAGCACTTCACTTACTCCAGAACTTAGAGCAATATATTCAGCCTCAGTTGAAGACAGTGAGACTGACTGCTGCTTGGTAGAGGACCAGGTAACTGTACAGCCAAACACCTGGAAAACGTAGCCTGACGTCGACTTACGGTCTGAAGAACTGCCAGCCCAATCGGCATCAACATATCCCTGTAGAGTTGGACATTGGTTCCTGGATGTGTACACCAATTGTAGTTCTGTTGTACCTCGAATGTATCTTAAGACCCTTTTCAAAGCTTTCCACAACTCCATTCCAGGATGACTTTGAAAACGGCTCAAGAAGCTGACTGCTGCACTGAGGTCTGGTCGAGTGCCTAACATGGCGTACATCAGGCAACCGATGAGTTCTCTACACCTCTTCTCGAGTTCTGTGTCCTCAGATTTGTCTGTGATATCCAACCCAACCTCTTGAGGGGTTGACACAGGCTTACAATCAGTCATGTGGAAGCGAAGCAGAACATTCTCGAGGTATTTTGTTTGGTCCAGCGTTATTTCTCCATCATGTTGACAAATGTTTATACCAAGGAAGTTTGAGACTGTTCCCAGATCTGTCATTTTAAATCGAGAGGCTAGCTTTTGTCGAATCAGGTCCACTTCCTCACGATCCATTCCCATCAGCAACAAGTCATCTACATACAAGAGAAGATAGGTTCTGGCATTCCCTTCAAGCTTACAATAAAGACAGTAGTCTGACCTTGAGCGATTGAATCCCAATTCCATCATGAATGAGTTAAATTCTTCATTCCAGTATTTTGGTGACTTTTGCAGACCATATAGTGATTTATTTAATTTCAACACTCTAACTGGTGTTTCCCCAATCACGTTGTTTGCAGCATCCATACCTTCTGGCTTGGTAATGTAGACCTCTTCATCTATTCTTCCATGTAAGAATGCATTTTTGACATCAAGCTGGTAGATAGTCATATTGTACTTGAGAGCAATAACCAGGAACAATCTCATAGTTGGTAGCTTGGCAACTGGGGCATATATTTCCGAGTGATCAAAGTTATGAGTTTGCTGAAACCCTTTTGCCACCAACCGTGCTTTGTACTGGATGTCTTCATCTTGATCTCCTGCCTTGATTTTGAACACCCACTTCGTGTCGATAGGTTTCTGGTTTGCTGGAAGATCCACTTCACTCCAGGTGTTGTTTTCTTCCAATGCTTTCAGTTCTCTTTCAACTGCTTCCTTCCACATTTTCCCTTCTGGTCTATCAAGGGCCTCTGCATAAGACTGAGGTTCACTGATTCCACTGTTAGAGAAAAGGCAGTAATCTTGAAATTTGCTTGGCATCCTTAACAACTCTCGACATCTTAGAGAACGAATATCTTGAGCATCTAAATGTCTCACTTCTTCACTGTCAAATCCTATGAAATCTTCTGCCGATGAATTACTTCCTGCTTCTGATGCATCATCATTTAGGCCTTGGCCCGCTTCGATTCGGTGGTGACATACATCTTCATCCAGCTGTTGATCATCCCGATTCTCTTCTGATTCAACAAGCATTATGTGTTTCCTTTTTATGATTTCCTTTGGACAACTCTTGTGATGGAATATTACATCACGCGCAACGATAACCTTCTTTTCTTCGGGGAAACATATCCTGTATCCTTTCATGTTCTCTCCATACCCCACAAATATTCCCTTTTTACTTTTGCTATCCCATTTTCTGCGTTTTTGCTTAGGCACATGTACATAGGCCTCACAACCAAATACCTGAAAGTAGTCTATCTTGCTGGGTTTGCCACACCATAATTCAAATGGGGTTTTGTCTGTCACCGAACTTGTGCCTGTCCTATTTATGACATACACTGATGTATTGACTGCTTCGGCCCAATACTCCTTTCCTAGATCCGAAGAAGACAAAAGTGTTCTGGCTGCCTCCACAATGGTGCGCATTTCCCTCTCAACCTTGCCATTTTGTTCAGCAGCATAAGGGACAGACTTCTGATGCTCGATTCCTTTATCCCTCAAAAGTGTTTCAACCTCTGTGTTAGACACCTCAGTACCATTGTCACTGCGGATAGTTTTCACTGGGAATCCTGTTGCACTTTCTGCTGCTGCCAAGAACTCTTTAAATCTTGTCACAGTTTCATTTTTACTCTTAAGAAAGTATACAGTTCTGAAATGGGAAAAGTCATCCTTGAAGATCAGAAAGTACCTAGCCCCACCAAGGCTGTTCACTTCCATTGGTCCATTTAAATCAACATGAACCAGTTCACAAGGGTAATGAGTTTTAGTTTGACTGCAAGGAAATGGCAACCTGTGTTGTTTTCCACTTACACAGTCTTCACAGAAGTTGCAGTTTTCGCTGTCCGTGTACTCTATATTCATTCTATTCAAAACACGCTTCACATGTGAGACACTCTGGTGAGCAAGCCTTTTATGCCACATATTTAGAGAGTTATCTGATTTTACAGAATATGAGGAACTGAGAAGTACTTTAATCTTCACAACGAACAAGTTGTCATGACGTTCAGCTATCGCAAACACAACACTGTTTTTTTCAATTGAACACCCCTCTGACCTTCCAATCACTGTGAAGCCTTTGTTTACCAATGCACCTACCGAGAGCAGATTCAGCTCCAATTCTGGGACACACAACACATCTTTTATAACAGTTTCAGTCCACGAACTACCATTAAATACAGACACATTTATGTCCCCTACTCCACAGGCTTCCAGCAATTTCCCATTCCCTATTTTTACATTTCTTTTCACTGGGCGAAATGACGAGAACCATTCGCGACGGCAGCTCATATGGTCTGAACTGCCACTGTCTAGATAAAAGCCCTGAGAATCTGACCTACTGTTATGATACAGAGCCATGCACACTAAAGCCTCTGAGGGTATGGCCCTTTTTTCCTTGTTCTTAAGAAAGAAACAGTTTTTTATTATATGTCCAGGCTTTTTGCAATAGAAACACACACGTTTTTCTTGATAATGTTGAGAACCGTCTTTGGAATTTCCACTCATTCGCTTTGCAAGTAGTGCAGTCTCCACGTGTGTTGGTTCATCTTCATCACCTAACCTCTCTTCTTCCATCAGCAAGCGGCCTAGGAGTTCATTGAGTGTTTGCTTGTCCGGGGTCGCTGACTCCCAAGACGTTCGAAAATGCTTATATCGTGCTGGTAGTGACATCAGGATCTTGGTAATAAGCATTTGGTCAGAAACTTGCTCACCTGCTTGTCTCATGTGGAAAGCAAGTTCCTGCAATTCTGACACATGATGTGCGATACCCTTCTCGGCGTAGCTGTAACTGAAAAATTTCTGTTGTTGTAGGTGCAAACTAACTTGCGACTTCTGCTCAAAGATAGATTTTAGTTTGCACCAAATTTCATGGGCAGTCACACACGTCAAAATATGCTTCATCGTATCTTCGTCCATTCTTGTGACGATGATTTCACGTGCCTTGACATCTTTTAACCACCATTCTTTGCTTTCCTTTGTGAACGATGACGAATTTTCATTTTTTGGTTTCAAGTCTGCCTCTACGACGTCAAGGCATTCCTTTGCAGCTAAAATTATCCTAATTTGGAAACTCCAAATATTCCAGTTATTTTTTCCCTTTAGAATAACTACACTTTTCTCACTCTCCATGACTCAAATGTGATTTTAAACTTACTGCTTACGAACGGCACTGCAGTAATGGCGACCGGGAGCAATACAATAATAATTCCACTCACAATCCCGTATTCAACTTAAACAGATGCAGACCTTGCCAGGTTGTGTCTGGGCCCATAACCTATTAAATGTTATTAATCTTTTAGGGTGCGAATTACATATTAAAAGACTTAATATCACAGAAACAACGTGTATTTCTACTTCCTTTTATACATCTTATTATCGTCCCTCTTCTCACATAAACAAAACAAAAAAAAAACTAGTGCTACCAACTCACAAACGTTTGATTGTTTCTTTAACAGATTACCATATATCCAGACTAGCCGAATAACTGCCGTAATACAAGTGTGTGTAGTAAAATAAATCCCTATAAGTATTAAGTTGTCACGGAACATGGCCTGTAACACTTTTAAAGGCACAAATCACTAAACATGATGATAATTAGGTCAAGATATAAAAAACAATTTAAAAAAATAAGATTTTTCTTGTTATTTTCACCCCTCATTTGGATTGACGGGGTTCCAATTGGCAGGACTCTACTGTGCATGATAATTAGCAGATTCCTGTTGCAATCCAAAGCGAAATAAGTATAACACTTCGACGTGACTCATCTTCAAAAGCCAAGGTTGTTCACCAAACAAACCCCCTGAAAACTGGCAATCTACTCTAAGTAAGAATGTAATTCTGAATGTGCAGGTTCCGATGGTGCAGCATAGCTATGGTTTACACATTAACCATTCTGTCAGGCTGTTTATTCATGCTGTGGACATCGGCCAAGAAAATTTTTGTGCAGAGCTGGAACTTCGAGGATACGGGTGAGTTAAAATTTTGTTTCACAATCCTGATAATGTAAAATTACTTAAGTAAGGAAGTATAAATATATTTTCCTGTATCTTGACTCAACTGAAACGATTTTTTTTTTCATTTAAGTCGTAAATTTGTTTCTGCTGGTTCTGCAGTCCTGATGCGAGTAACCTCTTAGGGGGTGCTTCTTTCTCTCGTTAAATGTTGTAGGAAATAATGTTGTTTGTTTCGTGCAGGAAAATTCTTTGGATTTAAAATTATTTATCCGTGCGTCTGTCACGTCTGATATTCATAAAAGGTAAAATCACTGAGTTTTCGATGTGATAACGTCTTATAAATCGATGAACGCCGGATGCACGCACGAAAAAGCATGACTCATTGTCCCGTTCCGCCTGAGCCGAGCGTGCAAGAACCGGCAAACCACCGTGCGAGAAAATCTTTTAAAATATCAAACAGATTAAGGCGGGCTTTTTAACTAATTGTTCGTGATTATATTTAAACAAATTATTTAAATTAAATTTGCAAAAACTGTAAATAATATTTGAATATTAAAAAGTATGCAATTTTTCATCAATGTTTTCTTATGACGTCATCACGTAAAATTATCGTCCGTAAACCAACTTTACAGACAAACCCCCCCCCCCCTTTTTTACTTTAACAATTTGTTGGGCACAGCTTCGGATGAAACCAAAAATGGTGAAAATTCTAACGTGGTTTATCAAGTTTGCAGCAGAGTCCCAACTCCCACTGCAAGTATCAAACTCCCACTGCAAGTATCAACTCTTGTTACCTTCCACAAGGTAAACACTTGCCCATATGGGGCCTAACCTGCATATTAAATTCAAACAAAGGGATAAAACCTATGCTGAAAGTGTAAGGTGGCATAACATTGACCAAACACATAAAATTAGTTCCAACGTTTATTGTTAATCTTTAACATATCTCATAAATAACTTCCAGTACAAAAATAGTTATACCTGTGATGACTAGTTAGTCCAAACAAATATTATATGTACACACAATAAATACTATATCTAACATTATAGTTTTCTTTGGTATAAGCTCTAGGCTAGAAATGCCAACATTTATAAGCTAGATTTGAATGCTTAATATGTTTACCCATATTCAAAAAATTATTAACCAACTCATAAGGCAAGGTCTTTGGAGCGCTAAATCAAGTTATTGAAAACAATATGGCCGCCAAACAAGAAAATGCACAGGAGGTGCAGGAAATGGAACAAGTGCAAATCCACATTATGAGCACCTAAACAAAAAAAAACTGCTAACAGTTTAAGTTTAAACAGGTGCATCATATTCACAAAAACACAAGTTCAACAGATCCTACTACACACACTATCAAAGTTATTATCATCATCAAAAATTCAAACTCTACTGGCCATTTCATAACAGATAATTACAACCCTACCAATACTTAGCTCTCCAAAACACATTTCCTGCTGTCGATCTCTCTCTCTATCTCTCATGCCTCATGATGTTGGTGGTGATGGTCCTGCTGCTCCATGCCTAACTGGTCAAAACCCCGAGCTTATATACCTATTTTCTCCCCCCCCCCCTTCCCTCCTACTGCCCCTACAATTCTCTGGATTGCTCGCCGAAGCTTTGAATATATATACTGTATAGAAGTCGCGAGTGGATAGGATTTACTCTACGTTTTTCAGAAGCGTATGATGAGCACCTTGGGAACTTCACCGCTGCAGTGCGCTGCCGTAACGCCCTGTATCGTCTTAGTTGTTATTTACACGTTAGAGCGCAGCTCTGTCGCCCGCTGTCATTCCCCACACCCCTCATCCATCATTCACTGCAGCTCAAGGTCGTTCAGCGGGAGGGGGAAGGGGTGTTTGAAGAGTTCGACACTTGTCCGCTAGGGAGCACCACAAGTCAATGCCCTAGAGATGGTGGCGATTGCGGCGGTGAATTAACCAACTACCTCAAAACCGTATTAGAAATTTTAACCTGGGCTGGCGACTTCTGTACAGTATATATATTCAAAGGCCGAAGGAAAGCACCCTCGGGGTATCGACGACGCATATTGCCCGTGCGTTGCAGCGGTGGTGTTCTTCTCGCTGTCCCTGGCGCTGGCGGTGCTGTTCGTGGACCTGGCCAGGCGGTGGCCTGCGCTGGCGCTGGAGTGGCAGGGCGTGGAGCGGGCCGCCGCCCGCTACGGGTCGCCCTCGGGCCTCGCCGCCAGGGCCAAGGCCTTCACCGTGTTCATCATGGCGGCCGGCGGCGGTGAGTGTGCTTGCCCGCGCGCTGTCCGCTTCGTCCTCAGTGGTCACAAACCCTGGACCATTAAAAATACAACTGAATAAAGACATGTTTATTTGTTACCAGCGACCCGCCCCGGCTTTCGCACGGGTGCAATGCTGATTCTAAACATACTAATTATCAGGGCCGGATTTAGAGTTCTGGAGGTCTCGGGGCAACAGAGGAGCGGAGGCCCCCTGGCCCCAGGGGCGCAACAACTAAATTTCCAAAAGGGGGGGGGGGGGCAATATTCCTTTTTATAAAGAATCATCGATCCCCCCTATTGAAGCGGGGGGTCCAGGGTCCTCCCCCGGGAAAATTTGTATTTCAAGGTGGGAAATGGTGCTATTTAAGCAGTTTTATTATCTAAAAATTGATTACACAGCACATTATTTGCCCCCGTTTGCCCCCACTTCAAGGTTTCGGAAGGGGAGGGGGGGGGGCAAAATACTCTTGCCGCCCCCTCCCCCATGTTGTTGCGCCCTTGGTCAGAAACCCTGGTTCGTTATCAATGTGTCCAACGTCACTCCAAGGTATTATTCATACACAGAGTTGATGCAATATGGATGTTTTGTGTCTCAATGCAATAGTTTAAATTTAAAAATACATATATTTGAGTGATAGATTAAAGTTCTTTATTTATTTGTTTATTTAAAACTGTAACATGCAACATTAAAACATAAAAAATTAAAAATACAACTGAATAAAGATATCTTTATTTGTTGCCAGCGACCCGCCCCGGCTTCGCACGGGTGCAATGCTCATACTAAATATACTAATTATAAATATAAATATAGACTTAAAAACAAAAGATTATCAACAAATATCAACAACAAAACATACATATTCTATTCAGTTATTTTTTTGACGTGACGTCTAATAAATCGATGAACGCCGGCTGCACGCATGAAAAAGTGTCCCGTAACACACATTGTACCGTTAAACTGTGTCCCGTTACGCTCATTTAACGCTTGCGCCGCATCTATTTCTCTTCCACTCGATTGTAACAACCATCGATTTGACTTTTTCGAGGTACATTAAACTTGAAACACTCCCATTCGTTTCTTACTTTTCCTAGCATCGTTCTATCCTTAACAGAATAACACAGATTGGTAGAAGTTAAATAGCAAACATGTATAAGAGTTATAGTTAAAATAATATGTTCGTTAAAGTAATAAACATATTTGAATTAATGAGTGCAAATAAAAGTAAATTAATCAATTAAATTGTATCCATACAAAATAGTGATGATTCAATAAAAATGATTCAATTTTATTCATAAAAGTATGCAATCATTTCATTAATATTTTGTTATGACGTTTTCACGTTAAACTATCGTCCGTAAACCGACTTTACAGACGACCAATTTTTTTTTTAATCATTACCAAAATTCGTGCATTTGTTGTGTTTCAATCTTCTCAGTACACGAACCTCTGAAATCGCTGCCCATTTAATAAATTGTAACAGATATTCCTATTTATTCAATAGTGGGCCCACGTAAGTTGGGATGTTCGTTCTTACCAGGGCCGGATTTAGGGGAGGGCAACCGGGGCGAAAGCCCCGGGGCCTCCACAAACGAAGGGCCCCCACAAATTGGATTTCAGCGAAATCAACGATTTTTCGGCAAAAAAAGCTCGGAAGGTTCCGTTCATTAACACTAAAATTTTAATTTCATTTAATTCTTATCTCCGATTATATTTATGTAGGTTTTTTTTAATACTAAGAGAATCTGCTTGATTTCACAATAAATTATTTATTGGAAAACTCGACTGAAAAGATTGTTCATTTTATTTGGAAAATAATTTGGGGCCTCCGCTCCTCTGTTGCCCCGAGGCCTCCAGACCTCTAAATCCGGCCCTGACTATCTATTAAAAATAACCGCATCAAAATCCGTTGCGTAGTTTTAAAGATCCAAGCATACATAGGGACAGACAGAGAGTGAGAAGCGACTTTGTTTTATACTATGTAGTGAAGATACAATAATATTTTTAATATTTTTACTATCAATTAATTGTGAGAATAATTAACTCGAGATTTTTATTATTAATCATTACGAAAATTCGTGCTTTTTTTGTGTTTCAATTCTCTCAGTACACGAACCTCTGAAATCGCTGCCCATTTAAGGGGACAGGGAATTATGAAATTGTTTAGAAAAAATTCATTTTTTATGTTTTTGCAGATCATTTTTCTTCAGAATGTTAGCTTTAAAATGATATATTAAACTAAGGGTAAATACTAAAATAATTTAGTTAAAAATAATAGTTTAAAAGTTGTGATTTTCAGGGGGGAAAAAACATCAAAGAAGGTACCAAAAAAAATTGTAACAGATATTCCTATTTCTTCAATAGTGGGCCCACGGTAAGTTGGGAAGTTCGTTCTTACGCCTGGTTAACGGCTGTTGCAGTCGAGCACGCGCTGTCGCACGCGAAGACGGCCACCGTCGCCTTGCACTGCGCGGGCGGGCGAGCCTCAGAGTGGGCGGCCCACTACTTCAAGGCGGAGTACTCGCAGGTATGGGTACACGTCGTTTGTCCTAAAAGCGTTTGTCCTAAAGCGTTTTTGTCCTTAAAGTCGTTTGTCCTAAAGTCGTTTGTCCTAACGTCGTTTGTCCTAAAGTCGTTTGTCCTAACGTCGTTTGTCCTAAAGTCGTTTGTCCTAATTTTTTAGGACAAACGAAATTAGAATAAACGTTTTAGGACAAACGATTTTAGGACAAACGCCGCACCCCCGCAGATATTCGCGGACGCGCGGTTCTCGGCGTGGGCCGGAGTCCTGGCGACCGTCGTCGGCTTCTTCGCCACGCACGTGCGGAGCTACGTGGACGCGTTCATCGTCGTCGTCAGCATGTCCTTGGCGGCCAGGTTCAGGCTGCTGACCAGGAGGCTGCGCTGCGGGCTGGACGAGGTGGACTCTCTCGTCATCGCTGGGGACCGGGAAAAAAAATTCGCGGGTTCAAATGACCTCTGGGTAGAGACCTGTAAAAATTCGCGGATTCATTTCGCGATAGGATAGAGTCCAAATACTTTTGACATTATTTTGCTTCAGTGATTGGGCCACAGTTTATCTGAAGGACTCTGGGCCAATGAAAAATTTTTAACAGAAGAATTAGCGAATCACGATCATTCCATTTAACAGGTGTTACGAGTCGGTAACCAATCAGCAGATGTAATTTGCACGAGTGCATGGAGGATCATGGAGTCTATCCTTAAGGGATTTGAAATCGCGAGTTTTTCCGGTCTCTACCTCTAGAACGAACTTTATAGTTCCACGTACATTCGGTCGAATGTCACCCTCTCATTGGCTGTTTGTCTTGCAAAGGCGTCCCAATGTAGCAGCCTGTGATTCGACACACAGCTTCGGTTGAGTGTTTCTCACTGGCCCGGAGTAGAGACCGGAAAAATTCGCGGATTCCTTTCGAGACAGGCTGGAATCCAAACTCGTTTAGCTTAATGCTGCGTAAGTGATTGGACCGCAATTTACCTGAAGGACTCTTGAGCCAATGGCAAACACTCAACAAAAGAAGTATCGAATCATAAGAATCGCAGTAAACAGGTGTCCCGAGTCGGTAGCCAATGACCAGGTGATAGTTGCCCGAGTACATAGAGAATCGTGGAGTCCATCCTAGTTGTCATTGAAACCGCGAATTTTTCCAGTCCCTAGCCCGGTGTCATCCAGGTGTGTTGCGAGCCAATAGCAGAGGCAGCACTGATGTATAACTGTATGAATTTTAGGCTGTCGTGAAATGAATCCACGAATTTTTCCGGTCTCTAGTCATTGCTTTCCGCTCTCCGTGCTTTTTGCATCTGTTGTCAGTTTGAAACTCGCATTTGTTTGCCTTAATTGTGCCATCCGCTATACGTTGCGTTCAAAGGGCCTGCTGCATTCGCTTCTGTCTGACGGTGCAGATGTGCATGTGGTGGCATTTGACGTCAGGTATTGATGGTGCAGTCTTTTTCGTGGCTCGGATCTGTCTGACCGGAGCTGGCGAACTTAAACTTCGGTACCATTTGCCTCTGAAGTCGTGGACAATAGCATGCATGATGAGTATAAGCAAACTATAAAATTGCACGAAAAAAATATATTTCCAAACAAACGTTTTGGTTGTCCGTATTTATCGTTTTGTCTCAGGCACCATTTTGTTGTGTCTGTTTTTCTTTGTTGCTTTAAAACTGAAAACAAAGTACCGCAAAAAGTAAATGGAATGATAAACGTGTGTAGACATTAAAATAAGAGGTTTGGCCTAAATATATATTAAACTCTTAATTAAATAAAAAAAAATAAGTAGGTATTGAAATTCCATAGATACACACTTCCCTTTATCTACTTTCTGAAGAAAGTTCTAGAGTAAAGTCACGATAGATATATATAGCAATCTACCGTGCTGTTCTCTATGTATGATCACGTGAACCAAATGCATCAGACGTGAAAATGGCACACTGCTACAGAAAACGCCGTCAGACAGATCAGATAAGTCGCGACTGCGCGAATGTAGCAGGGCCTAGACTGTGTTATATCTCGAGGAAGCCTGTCAGATCACTTGCCTTCCACCATGGCGATTCAGGTTTGGTTGCCGGAGGCATCAAACCTGGTTTTCCAGCAAGTGGGGAAAGTTACAGACGTTGCCGTAAGCTGGCTGGTTTTCTCTGCACACTCCCATTTCTCGCACATGCAAAAAAAAAAAAACCTGTTAAGAAGTTTCTCGAGGTATTTAGATTTAGACTCGTCGACAATAAAAATATATTAAAATGGTAAAATTGTCTGTATTAATAGGTCAGCTGTTAAATTTTTTAATCTTTGATGCAGGAAATTTTTTTAAGTGGCATCTTCTTAAGAGGGTTTTATTGTATTCATTACGTCAAGTCTACGTTTCCATATAATTTCCCTTCTTAGTCTCTTACGGCCCCGATGTTGAAGAGATGGTACACCCCAGTTAATTCACTCATTTTGACTTAATAGTTTCATCTGAACAGTGTCACCTAACAAAGTATTATCACGCCAATGTTACAAATATAAGTACTAGCCATGGGTAGAGACACCTGTATTTGGCGATTTCATTTCATGTCAACGTATTTCACAAAACACTGCAGCTTTTTCTAAGAGTCATGGCAAATTGTGAGGGTGCAGCAGTACGGTGACCACATTCTCATTGGCCCCGTCAAGAGCGGGACGACACCTCTCCCCGACCTCGGCCAATAACCACAGGAGAAAAGCTACAATATTTTGTGAAATACCTTGACACGAAAAATGTATTCGCGAAATACAGGTGTCCCTAGCCATGGGTTAGGAATGAGTGAAAACGGACTCAAACACTGACTAGAACTTTTGCCAGACCAGATGAGGTCCGAAGACGACTGGCGGCAGATGCGCGAGGACTACAACAGCTTGTCTTGGCTGTGCCTGAGCGTCGACGAGGCTCTCTCGAAGTTGGTCCTGCTGTCCTTCACCAGCAACGTCTACTTCGTCTGCCTGCAGCTGTACCACAGCATCCGGTGAGCTCCGCGCCACGAGCTTCTCGCACGCGGGCGATCCGAGAGTTCAACCAGGGCCGGCGCGTCCGTACAGGCGAACCAGGCAACCGCCCAGGGCGCCAAGTAGCTGGGGGCGGCGCAGCACGACACATAACAGCTGATACAATATGTTTAACGATTATTGGAACTAGATGAAAATGGATTTTTGTAACAGTTTGGAATGTTTATATTGATATAAGTAATTATTTAAAGTCCACGGTGACCTGTTTATGATTTGTAATAAGTGAAACAGTAAAAAAAACACAAGCCTGCTTACATTTTATTGTTGACAAAATCTTAGGCTTACGTGATGTAGGCAAGGAAAAAAAGTTTTTTTTGGGTGTCCGGATGGGGGGGGGGGGGGGGGGGGGGGGGCATTAAGGTTCTTCGCCTAGGGCGCC
Source organism: Bacillus rossius redtenbacheri (assembly GCF_032445375.1). Classification (NCBI taxonomy): domain Eukaryota; kingdom Metazoa; phylum Arthropoda; class Insecta; order Phasmatodea; family Bacillidae; genus Bacillus; species Bacillus rossius. The sequence continues at coordinate 8,977,631 of NC_086332.1, forward strand.
AATTTACCTTGCACCGGCCCTGAGTTCAACCTGCACACACGTCCATAAATACTCTTTGAGAGGTGTTCCTTGCTGGTTGTGCACATACAGCTATCACGCTGGTGTGATGGAGCTAAGGTATACGGTTTAATTTCCATCTTTATCATCACAATTTAATTTAAGAGTAGTTCGTTGTTTTCGTGTGATTCAAACAGTCCACAATTGTCTCGGAGATACCAACTTTCATTCAAAACCAAGCGATATTGTATTTTGCTGTTACAAATTTTTGCTTTTTATTTTAACAGGAAAAATATTTGTTGAGTACAGATAAACTAACAAAATATTTGTTGAGTACAGATAAACTAACATCTTCTGCAGTTTAATATTTAGGTACATTCTCGCAGCAAAGCAGTCTAAGAAGTTTGTGTAACATGGCATTGAAGTTCCATAACAGATAACAATATCTCTAGATTTTTAGTAGTTTCTAGAGGTTCAACAATCTCGTTGAACTTGTTTGTTAAGCCTGGTTAAGTCTAGTATATTTTACACTTATCTGAACATTGATTAATAATTGACATGCTGGTTTATTGGATTTTTTTGTAAGAGATTTTTTATGAAAGTTTGTTTGATTTCAATACTCTGGGTGTTACTTTGTAAGTAGCTGTTTAAATGTTCTAAATATTATATTGTCATCTTCATACTACGCACTTGTTTGCAGTTATCCAGTAAGACAAATGGTTTGAAGATAAGGTCACAAAGTAATTTTTTTGTTGGCAGGCCTGTTAAAAATGCAGCAGAAATAGTATACTTCTACTACTCGGTTGGTTTCCTTTTACTACGGATTGTATTGGTGGCTATTAATGCTGCTGCTATAAATGACGAGAGCAAGGAGCCAAAGACAATTATCTTCTCAGTTCCGTCCAGATCATTTTCTTCGGAGGTAGGTGTGAAACAAGCAACCCACATAACTTCAATAAAATGTTTGTTTGTTTTTTTCACTTATTGACGTGACGTCTAATAAATCGATGAACGCCGGCTGCACGCACGAAAAAGTGTCCCGTTATGCACATTGTCCCGTTACGCTGTGTCCCGTTACGCTCATGCAATGCTAATTAACTGTTATGTATGTATCACTGAATATTTTTAATATAGCCTAAACACAGGTTTAACTATGGAACCTAAAGGTATCTTGAGTCTTCTGTGGTGTTTTTTTAGGTGCAACGATTCTTGCTTCAAGTGACCTTCGACGAAGTAGTACTGACTGGCATGAAATTCTTCTCTGTAACAAGAAGCCTCATACTAACTGTACGTCTATCCACTACAAACCTAAAACTAAGTCAAAATTATTTTCAACCTCAGGGGGGCGGCACAATTCAATTCAAACGCAAACACATTTTTTTTCCCCAGATTGAAAAACTATTGTATGTAAAAGTGGCTTAAATTTTTGTTGTGAGAATATTGGAGAAATGCAAGAACATTCTCTCGCCAATTTAGGACCTCAACAGCATTCGATAAGGTGTATATGGCAGCTTTATTAGGTAGTGATTTAGCAACATACCCAAAGTATTAACAGTAAAAAATGATTTCATTTTTTCTCAGTTCTAAAAATGCAACTTGTCAAGACACACATGGATACATATAATTTTTATGGAATTAGATAACCGAGGAATGTAATTATTTTGGTATGATTTCAGAAAAAATTATTAAATAAATTTTGATTTTAATGTATTTATACACATGCCCCTTAAAGTAACACCCTAATGCCCGCAAATATTTATTCAAGTGCGCCCAGTTGAGTGGGCATAACATTGGTGGAATAAGAAACTCTTAGTGCTGTTCTGACGATGATAAAAATCAGTCAACACAGTGACAAAATTACTGCTGTAGACCAGTAAAAGTGGAACCTTGTAGTCTTAAGAAGTATTGCCCTTGGAAAGGAGATTCCGGCACAAGCCAAGAGTGTAGAAGTCATTGGTAGACACACATCTTAGTAGCAGGATGTTGGATACAAAGTAATTTGTTGTTAGCCAGTAATTTTGAGTTAATCAACTGTACAGAAGTTTTAGACTGTAATTTTAATGACTACACAGAACATTGCCTTCAAATGCATGTAGCAAAATAGAAAGCCCAGGTAATAGTCTGTTTCATTAGAAGTGTATATTTTCAATACTGTGATACCCAAGATAACAGTGCCATTAAAATGAATGTATTCACATTGATAATTTATGGTGTAGTAAATAGTACGATACGTGCTCTTAGCCAATAACCTAAACCATATTACAAGTTTTTGAAGTTATATTTCTTTAGACGCGTTTTGAAAAAATGATGAGTGAAATTTTAAGATGTGCGCACATCACTGTAACACAAAATTAACAGGTTGAAGCTGCTCGCTAAAGCGCTCATTAAGTCTCGAAAAAAAGCTACCAACAAAATAGAAATAGAACCTCTATTAGTCGCGCATGTTGGCACGCTCGTCGCCTCTGATCACTGTTTTCATATTTATAATATTTATCCACATGTTTCTAGTTTCTACATTCACAACGTGTTTTAGTTTCATACAAGTGTGAACCATATATGTGCTAATAAATTATATTCAGTAGTGATTTAAATTAAATGTTTTGATTAATATTTACTATTCGTAAATATTAGTAAAAAAAATTGTGCTTATATAATTTCTCAAGTGCTCCAATATAGGCCCTAATTGAGGTTAAGCATCCATATGTATTATTTATTGATATAAATTTAAAAATTTTTATTTAATATAATTAATACAAAATATTATTAAATTATTAATGTTAAATATTTATTATTGGTTATTTAAAATTTACAAAATAGAGAAATAAATTTTAAAAAAAATTAATACAAAATTTGTGATAAAAATTAAAATCGAACATCAAATTAAAATATTAATTTTTAATATTTATTATTAAACTGAATATATAATAAATATTTATAAATATTTAATGAAAACTTTTTGATAAAAATGAAAAGTGAATATTAAATTAAGAAAATAATAAATATTAAAAAATGAATTAAATTAAATTAAATTTTTGAATTTATTATTAAATTTATTAATTTTCTTTTAAAATATCAAATAATCAATAATAAATATTTAAAATTAAGAATCATATAATATTTAGTACAAATTATGTCATATATTTATTACTCTCTAAATTTTATTTATTTAATTTTCAAATTTAAACTGAACTTTATTGACTGTGTTGACTATCTTTTTCCAGCCCTTTTATTATTTCATTGTAATTAATTATTTGCATGCAATTAAATACTATTTTTAATGACGCCAAAGAAGTATAACTTCTCACACGCATACATAAGTACACGCACCCATTTTTTATTATAATAACAATAGTTGTGTAAACAATTTATCTCTCTGTATACAGCATTTGGTAGGAGTAATTTTGTGAAAATGGAACAGAAGTAAATGAATGGAAATGAGTCACAAAGATGGCGGACCCACATGAAGCCACATAAACTTGTATAGTCACTTTCGTAAACATAAGGGTACATACCCAACGTATTGGGTGTACCAAATAAAACTTTTTGATAATGAAACTACCCTGGAATATATTTGGTAAACTAAAAGTCATAGTAAACAGTAATATGTATTAAAAAAACGTAAGAAATCTGGCATTACAATGATAATATATTATCTTCTAAATTACCAATAGGCCTAGCAGCACAGACACATGGTTCAAATCTCATTGTGGAAAAACTTTTTTTTTTAATATTATATAATAATTATGTTTAATTAACTCAATAATTTAAAGGTTTTTTTTTGTATGAAGAATTTACTGATTTCAGTTATTTAAGCAAAACCAAATACACATACTTAGTGTTATGATAATTAAAATGTTTCAGGTTAATATTTTAGTAATGCCATAGTAGTATAACTTATAAAGTGTGCAGAAACTATGTACTATTAACTGTTTGGTGAATTTTAACAAGATGGGGAGTATTTTAATAAAATTCCTTGTCGAAAATCAGGTCCAAAGCCAAGGTAAAGCATTTTTCAAATCTTTTATTGGACCCTTGATTCTATGCATGATGGAGGCAAGCACCATTTATAATTCAGGCAGCAAATTATAGCAGCGGGCACAGAAAAGTGTGCGATTTGCATCTAGAAATTTTGGTATGTAGGGTAGGTACTGGAAAAGTGAATATTTTATTGTTCAGCTTAACATGCTTGGCATTATTTAAAAGAATTCTACTTTAAATTTGATGCCCGAGTTTTGTATTATAAATTTATTTGAAACATGGTCAATATGAAAACATTAATTTGTTTGTTACTGAGGTTAAATGTTTAAACTCACTTGTGAGTACTGAACGACTCACTAACATTGTATTATTTGTAATTGGTTGTTGCATAACCGCAGTGCCCATGCTCTTATCATGAAAAGCATGTGCAGTTTGAAATATCTGTCAAATCAGAACAAAAGCAATTCAAAATACAAAAAGCAGATCCCTAGGGATACATTCTTATCCCATTGGCCATTAGACAAGGACCATGGAACTTTTTTATCACTTGGACAGTGCAAGTCATTAGGGATTTTGAGCTCTATCTTTGAAAAGAAATGGGGATACAGTCCAATTGTGTCATAAAAAGTGGACAGCTGCCGAGACGACAGACTACACAAGTTTTTACATTGTTCATGTGTATATATTGTTGCTGTGGGAGACCAGAAATTGGGAAGTTGTGGGCTTAAGGTGAAGGACTGTAGAATTACACATTAATGACTGCACATAATATATGTATGTGTGTGGTTTGTTTTCTCAGATTGCCGGGACCATAGTAACCTACGAGATATTCCTGATCCAGTTCCACTACACCAGCACAGATGACTTACTACGAGTGAACAGCAGCAATGCCACAACATGCGGCTTGCAAACTTTCTCTCACTCTTATTAATCATACAATATTTTTTCCCCTGCAAGTTTGTATTTAGTAAGCGCATTGATGCGTGTATGCGTGACATGAACAAGTTTCTCTAGGACACTTAATGAAACGGTAATGTTCTCCATTAAATTATATCACAATGCATGCACTCAACATATGAAATACTGTACAATTTTTCATTACACCTTGACTATTTATAGTTAAATTAGCATCCTATAGATAGCCATAGATACAAGCCTATTCTATTATAATTTGTTTCGATGTATTTAAGCACAAAATGAATTAGCAATTTAAAAACCAAGTAGCTTGGCTGCCTCCACATAATGTGGGGTTAAGTTTAGGATAATAAGAGCAAAACAAATGTGTGTAGCTTATGTGAAAAATGATAAAGCATTAAAACCAACAAAAACTGAAAAACAGGTCAGTCTATATTATTTTGTGTTCTTGTTACAACCTGCTCATCGTCAGCCCACTGCGTTTGTCGGTGCCGTGAGAATTTTCGACAAATTCCTTCCACAGAATCCTCAGAGTTGTCTATTCATTCAACCTCATGCTGATTTTTTTGCTTATGATTCTGTGGGAGTTGTGTGTATATTCATCTTTCTTGTCCATCTTGTGGTTTCTCTACAACATAACATTTTGCTGGTTTTTCACTGTGTATGTCCATAAAAATATTCCCCATTCAAAGAGCTTCTGTTCACCAGATCCCAGATCTTCAAGTGGCCAGAGGGACCTGATGAGATGACAGTGGTTGCCAACAAGTAACACTCGCGTGGCAAGGTGCATGGGTTCGATCCCAACACCCCGGCATGAATATAGGTTACGAGCACCAAGTCACACCCAAGTGATCGATTACACTATAATCTTGGAGGTCCCGTCACTGTAAGCATCTTCTGTGCATAAACGTGCAGGGAAGAACCCCATCTAATCAAAATTTATTACTGAATTATCCTGAATATAAGTGGGCTCACATAAGTCAACCTACTGCATTTCAGTCTAAATATTGAGGGGAAAAATTCAGTATGTTTAAAAACTTTTGAAAAATATATTTACATGCTTACAAATAATCTATTGTATTTCTCTGAAACCTGCTGGTACACATTATTAGTTGATTACACATCTTCAAACATAGTTTATTCACAAATTGTTTTACAAGTTAGGGTTCCGCACCAAAATTACTTAAATGCCCGCATATAAGTTGGGATCTTTATAAATTTATGAGAAAATTTCCGGTATTCAGGACAATACGGTAAACACTAAATACTTCATTAATCGAGACAAAACTTTGACGACAACCGTCGGTGCTCATCCGGATCACATAGGCCGTTATGTCCCATTGCTACTCGTCCAGGGCTGTGTTCCCCCCACCCCCCTCGTGTACAGTGTAGCATGTGTGGGGCGACGAACCCACGCCAACGACATACTGATAGCCGCCCAAGCATTCAGTTATTAACCTAGGGCCATGAATTACTCCGCCAGATGTCTAATGTAAAACCCATTGTTAATCAATTTATAAAACCAATTTGAATTCACTTTTGTATGTTTTTTACATGATAACGTCTTAGAAAATCGATGAATGCCGGCTGCACGCACAAAAAAGCATGACTCATTGTCACGTTCTGCCTGAGCCGAGCGTGCAAGAACCGGACAACCACCGTGCGAGAAAATATTCTACAATATCGTGATTATATTTAAACAAATAAATTATTTAAATTAAATTTGCAAAAACTGTAAATAATATTTGAAAATTAAAAAGTATGCAATTTTTCATCAATGTTTTCTTATGATGTTATCACGTAAAATTATCGTACGTAAACCAACTTTACAGACACTCCCTTTTTACTAAGTAACTTTATTCCCACTGCCATTAAGTCATGGACCAACAGCCTTCTTGTCTCTGTCTCTCCGCACATAGTCTTGATGCAAGCCCTGCATGACTCATATCAAGTCACCAGCCACCACTGTGCACAAGATAGTGAAAGGTTTTTATTCCAGCATTCCATGGTACGGCACATTATGTAATCTGGCATTCCATGGTTCTGCACATTCTGTAATACAGCATTCCATAGTTTGGCACATTACGTAATCCGGCACCAGGCAATCCGCTCATGATCATATTTTTTCGGGTGGATTCTGGTTGTTGACCTTGGCCGCCAGCATTTTAGTTCATCCAGTTTTTTATCGTCACTGTCAGGTTTTCATTTCAGTAGTGTTTCCTGTTGGGTTACATTTGGTATCGTCAAAACTACCTATATTTACGTACAATAATCTGGCATGGCCGTGATTCTGAACATACCAGACCAAAACCCTTTCCCTGTATTGGGCTGCCAATATATAATTTTTAAGTAAAGTTTACTGAAAGATTAGGTAAAACTTTGGAAATAAAACATACAGAATGCATTGAAAATACTGGAATGGATTTATTACTGCCATACACCATAGCCATTTACTACTTTAACAGTGGATTATTCTGGTGTTTCAGCCTGCAAAATGTCAACATGTAATGAGCAAGTGTTGAAAACTTCCAACAAAATGAATATGTAATTTTATAATACTGTATAAATTAATGGTATACAAATGCAGTACTTATGTGAAGAGCCTGGCCTTCTGCCTAGCCCAGGTGAAACACCAAAATTAATTGATCATTATTTAAAATTTTAATTTGCTAAACTCATTTTGTATAAGTTGTAAGTAAGGACAAGGTTTACATGGTAAATTTTGATAAAACCTAAACGTGTGTCAACACTGAAAATAACACCGAAACGCTGTTATATTCGTGAGATAAAAAAAAACTTTATTCTTACTAGAGTTAATATTCTGCCTGTTGATTTATTCATGTATTTATGTAGTCAGGATGCATTCTATTCGGACGAGCTGGGTGAAGTTTGCTGGTCTCTGTCATAGGTGATTCAAGTGTCCACTCTCCCACATTTGTTTACAGGGAGACAGGTGTAGAGGAGGATCCCTACACTCTTATATTGTTTAAATTGTCAAAGAGAGTATTTTGGGTCATTATGCTTTCCCCTACAATACAGCAGGAAGGACAAATAATGAACTGATACCTTTTGTTTATGGGTTTTCTTCCACTGTTTGGAATATTAATAAAAAATTAATGATGTAATAAATTACTGTACAATATGAATTATCTCCTGCGTTACGACAAAGGCCAATTATATTGTAATTTACTAGTTAGGAGACTGCTCACAATAACCATAAGAGGGATATTAAATATTTTTTTAGTTTCTTGTGTTTGATATTGTATTCCTTTAATTTGTAAACAAGAAACATAATTATTTATGCTTGGATGTCTTTCACTTAACAGTTTGATAATTAGGGAATAGGACATTAACCTAGTATAACAGGTGTTTGGATCCTTGAGGTAAACGCCAGTAACATGGAGAACTGTGCTGGTACAGTAAAAATTCAATTTCCTATTTCCATTAAATTTAACGTAATTTAAAATATTAAATACCACGGACTATTTGGGTACCGTTGTGTTCGCTGATCTTTTATGTCCAGTGACCATTTTTGATTAAATTGATATTTTAAAAAGTTTGTCGTACGGGGGGGTTTTCGGATGGACAAAAGGGAATAATTTGGGCGCCACCACGTGGAAGGGCACGTGGACCCGGCTACGAACTCTCGGCTCAGGGTCGTGACGTGACCCATGTGGGGCTAGGCTAATCTCCCCCCTCGTGCGTCGTGTTCGTGGGCTCTTGAGGCTTCCCACACGCCTCGGAACTCAGGGAATTATACACGTGACCACTGAACCACACATTCTGAGCTAGTGATTTTATTACCAGCGAACTTGCACAGGCGAATTATTACATGGCACGTTACAAAAATGTTAAAAGAGTTTTACGTAAAGTACTAAAAAACACCGTTGCGGGTGATAACCAGTTTATAGGCTGACCAGGTCACCGTGTGGCCTGGCCTCAAGAGTCAATCACGTATTACTCGTACGAAATATCCGTAAACGGAAAACAAATAGGTATTTAGGCAAAAGAGTCTACCACCTGGAGCAGGCCTCGAAGAAGTTGGTTTTAGATTTATTTAAAGATGCGACGGAAACTAATGGATCAGTGAACAAAAGAGATGAAGTCGACGAGGTGCGCGGGCCGCTCCTTCTCCAGGCGGCGAACGGAAACAGACTGAGACCAGTGCATCATGGCCGCCGGGAAGGGTTAAGTTCCCGATTTGTTACCGGGCAGCCGTCCGGTAACATACTTAATCAAACAAATATTATTTAAAAAACAAACATAATTTAAGTACACTTATTTATAATTAACAACCTTTAGTTATGGTGTTATTTCTTATTAAAGTTTAAAAACTATTGGCGGGTAGTTCTGCAGATGCCCGCATGGGGCGCTGTGCCGTCCTTACTTACTAAAACTTGAGGCGTAACAATTAGAGATATTTTATTACATAAAAAGGTTTATACATTATGTTTATTTTAATAAAAGAAAGGGGTCGTCGCACCGACTCTAGCACCGCCTCTTGCCGGGCGCCCAACACACACACACACGCACGGGGCGGGAGGTTTGAATAGAGGGTGGTGGTGGGAGGAGAGGGGGGTCAGTTGCGGCGTGACGTGGCACATCGGGCTAAGGGAGGGCGTAGCCCTGGTTGACGTCAAGTTTATTTTGAATAATATATATACTACTATATATATGAGATAGTGCATTTTTGCCCTCAGGGAGACGTGTTGCCGGAAATTACGTGGCAGCCCACTCTCGTTCTAGAACATTATGGACGCAGAACACTGTTCCATGTTGCTGCCAGGTATATATCCTTCCGCGGGACTGTTTCTTCATCCACACGTAATTTTAGTCTTTTTGGCTTGACATAATGTTTAATCACCATGGGTGAGCAGTCCAATGTTGGTTAATGCAATGTCTATGTGTAATTTTCAATCGGTAGGTGACGGCCAATCTAGGTAATATTTGTTTGTGATTGTGGGCAGCGTCGAGATCCCCGCCATGTTGGATCGGAGAGCACTGCTCATGTGAGCGCAGGAAGGAAAGGGAGTTCAGAGAGGGACGCGAGCGCGAATGGCTGCGAGTGCCGCAGAGCTGGCCGGTAACCAGGGGTTGGTTATAATGATGAAAATATTGCAATAAATTGTGTCGATTCAACAAGTCTTTGTTTATTTTATTTCGTCCGTGGTTCATCAAAGAACCGAACCACTACACTTACAATCTTCAAGTGCAGAGGCAAATGCATGTTAATAGTATCACAGTGCACTTATTTTTCACTGAATTTTTCACAAAAATATTTATAAGTTACACTATAGTGAATAACATTTAATATTGCAATAACATATCTTTTTTTATTTAAAGTAGAATTCATTGTATTACTAAATGTGAAATTTGTATAATTTCATAAATAGTCTTAGGGTGAGTCAGAAAAATGTTAAATAAAAATATGTCTGTGTGTATCGTGTATATACATACATATATGTGTGTGTATATATGTATGTATATATGTATGTATATATGTATGTATATATGTAAAAATATATATCAAACTGTCTTGCAATTCCAGTATAAATATGTAGTACTATTGACTTTTCCAACTTGCACATATTCCTTGTCTACCATTGCAGTTTTTTTTTATTTTTTTATTTTTAGTTCAAAATCAGGATTGAATTGAACTAAGAATGACATACCAAAAAATAAGGTGAATAGAAACAATGTGCTCAAAAATAATCTTTAAATACAAAATTCTTCAATGAAAAACACTAATGATATTAGCAAATAAATGTGAAAATGTTAATGGAAAAAAATAAAAGATTATTTCTATTCAATCTGCTGTTTATATTCACCCCAGTTTACAGTACTATAAAAATCCACATATAAAACTGTATTGTAAGTTGGCCCATATCATTATGTCTCTATGCAAATACTGTATAATAGCTTTGAATATATATACTGTATAGAAGTCGCCAGCCCAGGTTAAAATTTCTAATACGGTTTTGAGGTAGTTGGTTAATTCACCGCCGCAATTGCCACCATCTCTAGGGCATCGACTTGTGGTGGTCCCTAGCGGACAAGTGTCAAACTCTTCAAACACCCCTTCCCCCTCCCGTTGAACAACCTTGAGCTGCAGTGAATGATGGGTGGGGGGTGCGGGGAATGACAGCGGGCGACAGTTCTGCGCTCTAACGTGTAAATAACAACTAAGACGATACAGGGCGTTACGGCAGCGCACTGCAGCGGTGAAGTTCCCAAGCTGCTCCTCATACGCTTCTGAAAAACGTAGAGTAAATCCTATCCACTCGCGACTTCTATACAGTATATATATTCAAAGATAATAGGGACAATATGGGAAACTGGTAAGAAATACACTAGACAAGTTATGTCAGCGAACCCAATGGTGCGGAGTGTACTTACATTTTTAAGTGCTTGAAACTAATTACAATAGTGGCATCTAGTGGCGTGGAGCGTAAAATAGCTTGAAAGCAATGCAATAGTGTGTATCGCGTTTCGCCAATGCTAATTAGCCATAGTTTCCCACATTAACCCATTACGATATTTGCCATAAATTTTTTGAATAGTTTTATCAGCTAAATTTTTCAAAATTAAGTTACACAGTTATATGGAAATACCAGCAAATAACCACATTTAGTGTTATAGCATAGGTCTAGTAGTGCTTTTATGACGTGTCAGTGCTTAGAGTTCTCTTCTTAGTTTATCCAACTGCCACTACTTGCTCAAAAGTTTCTTGTAGACTTCAGCAAGCTGTGCCACAGTGTGTGTTGTGTTGGCCACTGCCTTTACCGACTCCATGTTTTTCTTCCACTCAACCTAAAATAAATTCATGATACAAGTTTTTTTCTTCTACTACTCTATTATATTTGTTTGTTAAAAGAATAGTATCTAAAAAGATGCTACCCTAATGTGAAGTTACTTGCACGTTGGACTTTTTGAATTTTTATGCTCCAATACTATACGTCCACTTATACTCGCATATATTAACATATATTGTTTTTAATGACTACAGGAGTCTTGTGAGGACACTATGTGATTACTTGTAACATACCTATTTCACTAGAGCAGGGGTTAAACTGTGTATCTCTGTAAAACTAACTAGTTAGAATATAAATTCAAGAAAAGAAAGCCCGTAGCTTTAAAAGAATGCTCCTTAAAGAACAGGTATCTTTATACCATAAAAATTTTAATTTCACGTGAAACTGCACATCCTGCACTATTTTCAAAGAGGTTTTAGTTTTTAGAGTATAGGTATATGCCAGATCGTCCTTTTTTTTAATCTTTTTAGTAACTTAAATTACTTGTAGCTGGTTATCTTTGAGAAATAGCAGTGGCCTTTACCACCACAGCTGTGTTAGCAGCCACAAAGAATGTTATTTACACATTTTATTACCCAAATAGTCAGATGGGTACACACCGAACTCAAATGTTATCTTTACTTGGTAGCAAGAGACTTATCTAATCTTCGCCCTGATGATGCTGACGTGTGAAGTGTAGCGAAACATCTATGAATCACCACCCCATGACATGCCTTCAACCAAGACAAGTCATGCAACTGGATGCTAGCAACAGCAACAGTCTGAGCAAGATAGTCTATTTCGAACATTTTACTGAACTTTTCTGCTCTCAATCCTTATTTGATTGTAGGACATATAGGTCAAGTTGTCATGCAATCCAACAACCAGACCAAACACATACGGTATAACATACTCTGGGGCTATTACAGTTAAAAACAATGAGCGAAGAAACACTCATCCACCAGCTCAAGTTGCATGCCTAAGTGAATTTGATACATTACAAAGCTCTTCAGAAATTTAACTTTTTATAAATGAATAATTTGCAAGGGAACACAAGACATCCATGCAACTTATGATTCTATGCCACTGTTGAAAGTCAGAGCACTGGAAAAACTATCAAAATGTTACAAAATTAGCCAAGTGAAAAAAAATCAAACTTAAATTTTTATGAACTCTTACCACTTTAGGAAATTTTGTGCTTCCTTCCTCAAGGAATTTTTCTTTCCCATGTATCACTACAGGAACGTAAGCTCTCTCGATCCATGGCCAGATCATATAGTCTGTCATGCTGGGACTGCTTCCTGCACATATACGCAAGAAAAATGCATTACACACATCACACTACTATTCATATCGAGATTAAACTGCAAAAACCATCTACACTGTCACTTAGCACCAGACTACCGTAGCATTAAAAAATTTCCACAAAATGATGAAAGTAAAAATAAAAGGAAAAAATTCTTTAAATTAACTGTAACATTTTATTAAACACATGGTGGCTAAATAAGTTAACTTAAAATAAGGCAAGATACAGAGAATTGGCCTGTCTGATTCTGTGTGAAGAAAGCAAAACAGTTTTAATAAGGGGAGTCAATCACCTACAGAAGCATCATTGTTACTGTCTTTTTAGTATCTTGTTTTACTGTAATCAGAACATATACATACACTTACACTACACCATCGTAACTAGACACCTTGGAAGCTGCAATTTCTAGTACTGAATTTCACAACTGACTTCAATATGGAAAAAATAACCACTATCCCTCAGCAACCAACCACTTGTCTTGTTTTTCCCAAGCAGATAGTTTATACGAGAGCAGAGAGAGAGAGAGAGAAAGAGAAGAGAAA